>NC_086173.1:145746696-146346696 GCF_023053635.1 Elgaria multicarinata webbii
CCTAAATCGAGGTGGGGGTGGGGTGTGATAGTACACGTTGTTGCTTTAATACATCGTTCCGTACACGAATGTAAAGGAGATTTCAAGCCTAATGCAGCAAAAACATTCCGTGTTCACGACAAACTCTTGGGGAAAAATAGATAAAATGTAAGGCCCCAGCGAGATTTGAACTCGCGACCCCTGGTTTACAAGACCAGTGCTCTAACCCCTGAGCTATGGAGCCTACATGCTAAGCATAGCGCTGTTTTCTCTAGACAAGACTACTGCCTGCCGCTTGGGTGCTGTTGCTTGAATACGTAAGGCTAAGTTGTCCACCAATCAGCCATGTTCACCTGCTATTAAAGCCCCCCCCCTCTCTGCATTGAAATTCATCTTTAAAATCTTACGTTTTGTCTCTCCCTAATCTCTACAGGCTGCAGCTTCAAGACAACCTAACCAAAAAATAAACAAAAAATAGTTCCTCACTCACCGCTACTCTCGCGTACTCTAAAAAGAAAGAAAAAAGAAGGGCTATTGCAAGAGAACGATGCCATCTGCCGATCTGAGCACATATGACAAGAGCACGGTTCTCGAGTTTAAAATTTAAAAAAAGTCAAAGACAAACTAGCTTGTTTGAGTCACACACTTTTTAGATACATAATAATACTTTTATATTTATTTATTTATCTCTCTCTCTTCAACAATACCCCCAAGTCATCTTCAATCCAAACGACGCACCCATTTAGTTCCAGTAACAGATACTCCTAGACCAAACTAGGCCCCAAAACACACATTATAGCAATACGTGAAGTCAATTAGAATTCTTGTATTTCTACAGGCAACAATTTTATTGGATCAAGAGATTTTTTTAAAAAATAATAATGCTGGGCTCCAAGCTTTCTAGTTCATACAAGCCCCAAAGCTAGGGGAAGCCTTAATATGGCTTTGGGTTTTCCTTCCTTCTTTCTCTCTCTCCCTTGCATTGTGCTGAATAATGCTGGCAACATAGTTCTGCAGCCTCAACAACAGCTATTGTTATTTTGCATTCATTGTACACATACAAGTGGGACCTGTAACAAAATGTTGCAGTGTAGTTTATAGGATTTTAGATTTGACACAGCCATCCATGCTCTAGTAACCTTCTGGTAGGATTACAATAATGTGTTATATGGGGGCTCCCTTTGCAGACTATTAGGAAACTGCAGTTTGTGCACAGTTGAAAGACTGCTATCTTGGACTGGATTTTGTGAACACATTTCCTCAGACATCTGCAGCAACATCTAGTCTGTTTCTGGGCCAAGTCCAAAGTGCCAGTTCTTACCTTTAAAATCCTTCTTGGGTGGATCACCTACCTTCAGGTCAGCCTACCTGTCAGATAGTCTTTGCAGGGCCTCCTTTGGGTGTCTTTGCCCTCACAGAAGGCACCCCACAGCTGTGCAAAAACTCACCCCATGAAAACTTACCATCCATGCACCTGCTCTGATTTAAATTTAGTGACAGGCAAAGACATTTCAGGGTGCAATCCTTGCATGTTTAGATGGGAGGGGAGTCCTACAACTCCCAGATACTGAAAAGAAAAAGTAAAAAAAGAAAAGAAAAAGAGTATAGCTAGAGTGACCCAAAGGGGGCAGGGCTCCTGCAGCTTTAACTGCTGTGATGGAGGGAATTTCACCAGGTGCTGTATGCATACAAATGACACCTGCTGAAATTCCCTTTTCTATACAACTGTTAAAGATAAAGGAGCTCTGTCCTCCTTTTCCTATGGTCACCCTAGAAGTTCAGGTGTTGTGCCTGAATAGTGTTATGCCTGCCCCCACTATACTTATGTGCCTTGGCTCCACCCTTTATGTCCCCAACTCCCTGTGTTGGGGATGTAAAGAGCGAAATAAATCAGTGTTCTTGGTCATGTGCAAGCTTCAAGCAAACACCAGTAGAAGTTCCCCACAGACTTCCCCGTTCCACATGGGGAGGTCAGGGACATCTCTCTCTCTCTCTCTCTCTCTTTCATAATACCCTATTTCTTTGATTCTAAGATGCACTTTTTTCCCATATAAACATCTCTAAAAATGGGGTGCGTCTTAGAATCGCGGGTGTGTCTTAGGTATGTTTTTTTCTGTTGGTGGTACTGAAATTAGTGTGCGTCTTACAATCGAAGAAATATGGTACTAGATCATTCCACGAAGCTGATTGGTGGGAGATTCAGGACAGATGAAAGGAAGTACTTTATTCACACAGTGCATAGTTAAACTATGGAATTTGTTACCACAAGACATAGTGATGGACACCGATTTTGGTGGCTTTAAAAGGAGATTGGACAAATTCCTGGAGGAGAGGGCTATCAATGGCTACTAGTCCTGATGGCTATGTGCTACCTCCAGTATCAGAGGCAGTGAGTCCTTCTACACCAGTTGTTGGGGATCACAGGCAGGAGGATGCTGTTGCATTCATGTCCTTTTTGTGGATTTCCTGTGAGCAGTTTGTTGGCTGCTGGACTAGATGGACCTTTGGTCTGATCCATCAGGGCTCTTCTTATGTTTTTACTCGGGCAATTCTCACCAGACTAGCAGTTGAGTCTTATTTCAACACTGCCAAAGCGCCAACATCCCCCACCACTCCTGAAGGCCGCAGGTTAACTTAGAGGGTGCAAGACAGGCCAAGTGGGTGGCACACACAGCTCTGTCCTCCAACACATCACCACATCTTTCCCACCCCACAGCATTCTCCACCTGAAAAAGCCACCTCACCCTGGTTAATGTCAGGGTCTTAAGAAACTGTATTGATAGTAGAATCCTAATGTCGGAGACGAAAAATGACTTCCTGTATACCAAATCCATGCTAACAGTTATTTTAGAAATCACTTCATCCTTCTCCCCTCCCCCTTTCCCAAGCAGAGAGATGTTTAAAGCAACTTTTATAAGGCCAGTTTCCTTCAGAGGAAAAAGCACTCCAACCATCAGTGTCTCTATAATAATCAGTTTATTTACAAATGTACAGGTTGAGCAAGAAAGATTACCACAACACAGGAGGAAGTATATAGATCCACAGTTAAATCATTAGTGCAGTATCTCCTAAATGTGCTGTCAAGCAAACTGAGCTATTGCCCTAGCTCAAACAAACCAGGTCCAACCTCCCCCCATCCCACAATGATGAGTTTTAGATCAAGAGCAATCGAGGAGACTGTTAAACCCTATCAACAATGTCCCTGCCTAGGCAGAGAGCATGGCTTCCAATAACATGAAGGCATCCCTGGACGGGAGTGGGGATCAGGCCATGTCTTCAGGGTTTATTTGCAAAGGTCTCTTAACAATCAGCAAGCTCCCAAAGCTTCCAGATCAATTCTGCATTGCAGAATTTAAATCGCAAGTACAGAAAACCTGAAAGACATGTGCTAAACAAAAACTGTGCCTGCATTTAAGAGCTGAAAGTGGAATCCTTTACCCAAAATGAGCTCTTCTCCTCAGATGAAACAATGCCAAAGACACTGTGTATACATCTAGAGGCTTATAAAAGTATTAGCATAATTTGATAGTCATGCATCCAGCAAAGAATCCTGGGATCGTACTTTAGTGAGGGTGTTGAGAAATATCTGGCAGGGAATCCCTAGAATCACACACAGAACTACAATTTGCAGGGAAGAGGGAATGACTTAAGCTACTTTAAGGGCTTTACCACATGAGGTTAAAATCCTGCATCCTTACTGGGGCTTCTGCTTCCAAATTCTTTGTGGGATTAAGATCAGCTCCTTTACATGGACAGACAAGTGCTTTGGATTAGGGACTTCCTTTCAGGCAAATTCTATGTGTTTCATTATACAACCACTAGATAGCACTGCCGATATATCGGATTGTTCCCTGCCACATTTTCTCCAATCTTTTAAAAAGCAGGATAAAGGTCAAAAAAGCACTGGAGACACCCTTGCGGTGAAGACTTTGTGTAAAGGACCAGCAAACTTCTGTTAATAACCAATCATGAGTGTGCAATGAAAGCCTTGTGTAGAAATGCTCTAAATCTCTAGTTTAGACAATCCTATTGATCCAAAGGAGAGTAAAAAATGTCAAGAACTGGAATAAAAATGCAATAAAAATAAATTCAAATGCTAATATTTCCATGCAATGGAAGGAGAGAACCAGATAATAGTTAGGAACAGTACTGGCTGATATTCATTCTGCATTCGTTAATAAAATACCAAATTTGTGATTATGTTACTGGCAAGCACAAAATGTGGGATACAAATAAATAAAAATAATAATAATAATAATAATAATAATAATAATAATAATAATAATTTGATCTTAAAAATATACGGCAGCCTTCAATATTGGCAAAATGGGTTGGATCTAGATGAACATCAAAGTCCAGTGTCTATCTATTCAGTGGAACTTACTCCTGGGTATGTGGGCATAGCACTGCAATCTAAGTTAGCTGAACTTAGTTCTCATTGAAATGAATGGGACTTAAGTCGTGACTGACTTCACTTGGTGACTTCTGTGGAAGTGTAACTAACTTAGCGTGGTTCAGACAAAGAGCTCCTAGCACTAACAATCAAAAGGCATTGTATAGTTGTTCTATCTTTCCCTCTTTAATACATTTTTGTGGCCAAAAAAAAAAAAAAGATAATGGAACAAATGGTGGGAAAACGTCAGAATGTTACAAACTGAAGACAGTGTCATCTGGACACACACACCGCAAATTCCATGAATGAGACAGGATAATTATGCCATAAAAGCCTCATCTGGAAGCACCCCTTATCTGGATTCAGCCTGATATTGCAGCAAACCCTGCATAATATTACGTTTGGTGATGGTTGGGAAAGATGTGTGCAGCTTTCTTCATCAACATAACCTTTGCATCGCGGAGCTGGAATGAACCAGAGGATCATGAAGACTTTCTCTTTCTTCTGCCATTCTGATATGAAAGCGGAAGCTCTCTGCACCTTAAGAATTAAACATGTCTACTTTAATTCTGGAAAATATATTTTCTGATTATTTTTGACTAAAATGCATTAGGTTTTTGAAATACATGGTCTGATTATCTAGTAATGGGAATGTCAGGGATCTTCAAGTAATTAAAAGTATCTGTGCTACTCCATTTTGCCAAAAGTCTTCTTTAACCAAAAAGGCCACCTCTGGGTACTCCCAGCTTTGTGAAATGCTTGCTAATCATGATTGAAAGTTGTTGAGGTCACAAAAACACTCATAACTAAAACTTTGATGCAGATATGCGTGTGGTTTTTTTGCTAAGGTCCAAGGTCATCATTTCTGAATAATGAATGGAAATATTTCAAAATGTCCATCAATGGGTTTGGGGGGAGGGTTGTTCTAGATATTTCTTTGTTCCTCTTTTGTGTGTAATGATACTCAACCTCCTGATGATTCATTATTAAGCCCACGTGTGTTCTTGAGAGCTGCACATTGTGCAGATGAGTCATGTTTTGAAATCCCGATCATGGCTTCTCCTCTGCTCAGTTGTGCTGGGAAGAAGTGCTTTACAGGGAGAAGCGAAAGGAAGGAGAAGGGATGCCCAGCCCTCCCCCTGCTCATCAATTCCACCTGCAACTCCTCCCCCATATGCTTTTCATTTATTATTTATTTATTTATAGGATTTTTATCCAGCCCTTTAGCCAAAAAGGCTCCCAAGGAGGCCTTACAAAGGCCTTAGCTAGACCTAAGGTTTCTCCCGGGGTCGTCCCTGCCTGCTCCCGGGATCCCCTGTGTGTCATTTACATGATCAGGGATGACCCCGGGACGATCCCGGGATAAACCTTAGGTCTAGCTAAGGCCAAAGATATCCCATAAGGCAACTCTTTCTTCTTCTTTTTCTGTCCCCAGGTTCAAGAGCCACATCTACAGTGAAAACACAGGTCCAGGCACCTAGCAGGGGGAGCTGCAGGGGGAAAGCAAAGGGAAGGGTTAAGCCCTCCATTCCCAAACACTGGCTGTCCCCTTGCAAATTGCCTCCTCCCAAACTGCTTAGCAGGAAAAAAAAATGTGGCTGCCAGAACTCAAGGGCTTTTCTACACATGGTATTTATTGTTTGCTTGTCATTCCCTAGTCAGAGTTGTTTATGGTTTCTTTAGATGATGACCTGATTCTCTGGTTTCGCTTCTGTGCCTAATCAGCACTTTCAGTGAGGTGGGGGGGTTTTAGAGCAGGGGAAATGGGGCATTATTTTTGATGGCAAAGAAAGCATGGTTTCCTCTTGTATATTTCTGCTATTCTGCTATACCACAGTGCCACCTAGAGGTTACATAGCGAAGAAGCAGGAAAGGAAACACTCCTCGGATAGTGCTCAGATCTCCATTCTGCGACGAAACCAAAAGTAGATACAGTGGATTAACAGCTTCATGTAGAAAAGCTCTTAAAGAAAATTAGCTGGCGACAGATCATGCTGCTTTGGCCAAGCCACCTTCTCTTTGCCACAGTTTCTAGACCATAAAATAGCCTTCCCCAACCTGGTGCTCTCCAAATGTATTGGACTGCAACACCCATGATCCCCAGCCAGCATGGCCATGCTGGCTGGGGGTGCTGGGAGTTGTAGTCTAGCACATCTCAAAGGCACCAAGCTGGGGAAGGCTTGACATAAGTAGTGCCCTATATCCTAGGGTTATTAAAAGGAAAGAAGAGGTCATGATTGCACCTTAGGTGTTGTTTTTTTAAAAAATGATCTTGTCTTCCTTCAGTAAGGCAAGAAAAAGATGTAATCCTGTGTCTAGCAACAATCATAATGAGGTGAGGCTGGGGTTGAAAACAGCAACTCAAAAATCAAGGCCTATTCACTGTCCACGAGCCCTGGGAGAAACCAATTCTGGCACCCACTGCCTTGCGCAGGGTTTCGCTTTCAGTACACATTGGCACATGTTGTTTTTGCCACATGCAAGTAGCAGACTGCAGGCCACCACACACTTTGCATCACAGTAGGGTTAGCTCACAACAGTGGAGGCTGGTGGCTCTGGGTGGTGAATCTGCTCCAGGTTTCAGTCAGTACCAATCAGAACTGTAAAGGAATTATCCAATGTGCTTCCTTTAAGTTCTGACTGGCTGTGACAGAAACCCAGAACAGATTCACCACTACACCGACATGGGAGCCACCAGCCCCCACTGGTTCACAATAACATATTGTTGCTGAGAAAAGTGTGTTGTAGTGGCTAAGGTGTTGGGAGTTGGGAGATCCGGGTTCTAGTCCCCATTCGTCCATGGAAACCCACTGGGTGACTTTGGGCCAGTCACAAACTCTCAGCCCAACCCACCTCACAGGGTTGTTATTGTGAGGATGAAATGGAGAGGAGGATTATGTATGCTGCCTTGGGTTCCTTGGAGGAAAAAAGGCGGGATATGAATGCAATAATACATATATACATACATCCCCACCGCTCTCCAGCTAGTGTGAGGATTGCCGGGAAGCCCGAGAGGGGGGTGGCAGATGACGTCAGCATCCCCTGCTAATCCAAAACAGGAGCTTCATCCCTGTGACCCTCAGCTCCACTACGTCCCTGGCCATGCAACTAGACACTCGGTGGTCACTACCACCAGCGAGGTCTTGGCAAGCAATAATTTGCCACGTGTGCATACAGTACATAGCTGACCCCTACCTCCAACTAAGAAGCCTATCCGTTTCAAGAACACAGTTTAATGTATGTGACAGTGGAGCAAACCGAGAAGAGCGGAAACACCCTCTCCGTGAAGGAGACGTTAAAGGTGAAAATGTGCTGCATGTTGTCCGCGTTGTAGAAGGACACCTCTTCCCCTTCATAGTCTAAGTAGATTCTAACTTTGCTGAGCCTCTCAGGCAGGAAAATCGGGGTGCGCTGAGGGGTGGTGACTGCCCAGTACCGCCCGCTGTTTTGCTGCATTGCCCAGATACCCTCTTCGGGACAAAACTGAGTCAACCCTTTCCTCCGCACCGATTCCTTGGCCACCCCGAAGGCCCAGCCATCCGCGGACCCCACCTCCACCTCCCAGTAATGCCTCCCCGTCTTGAAACCCTCCGTGGCCAGGACTCGGGAGTTGGTGTCAAAGCGTTTGGGGCTGTCGGGTAGATCTTGCTTCCTGCAGCCCATCCTCACAGTCTTCAGGTCAGCGGAAAGCATAAGGAGGTGGTTGGCCGTCTCTACATCCAGGAGCAATTCCTCTAGGAGGCAGGAGAATAGCATTAAGTCAACAATTACAGTTAACGGCAATAATAGTGGAATGAAGTAGGCAGGAGGGGTTGGAAATGCCATCATTAGGGTCTCTCAGTTTTTCAGCATTTTACATTGCGCCTGTTCAGAAAACACACTAAGCCAGGTTGGGCTGCTACCCCTTTTGCAGCAAATGTTGGTAAGCATGTTTAAACCATGGTTATGTAGCCACCATGGTTAGGAACGGTTCACACAACACGCTATGCCATAATGTTTAGCTCAAAATGCTTAACCACCATGACTTAGCGTAACAACTGAACAGGGTCACTGTGTTGAATTCTTCGCGATTTTTATCTCATCACTTTTTTTTTCTTTTAGTTTGATTATGCATATCTAAACGAAAACACAGAATAATTAGAATATCCTTTACTGGAACTACCACAGTCAGTGAAAGAGTACAAAAGTTTAGGTTTCAGAGAAACCTTTCTGTGCCATGAGAAATACCTGTGAAACTCAAACATCCACTCCTTAAGGACTATGATTATACCTGTACATTAAGATATTTTTCCAAGGCCCTACTCCATATGCTCATACCGTCAAAAGAATGGTAAGGAGCCATGTAGTACAGGACCTTTTTGACAGTGGAATTCCCTTCTTAGAGAGGTCTATTTTATTCCATTCTTGCTGGCCATTAAGCAAGAGAGATTCTCTTTCAGAGAACCTTTTGGGCTCACTGTATTAGCCGTTACTGCTGCTGCTTTTAATTGTGTCGCCTGCGGTGATTTTCATATTGGTTTTTATTGATGTTGTGTTTATTCTGTATTGCAGTTTTAGATATTTTTGTTCACTGCCCTCTGGATTCATGGATTGAAAGGCAGAATATAAATGTTTTAAGAAAGAAAGAAAAGATTTATTTATATTCCTACACTAACCTAAATTGTTAGATTTATTTGTATTCCTACACTAACCTAAATTGTTCTATTATAAAAGTGATTTAGAGAGTAATCCCATAGTCCCTGGGAAAGCATCCCAGGGACCATAGGATTGCTCAGAAAAACGCTGAGGACAGCACTCTGACCTCAGAAGGGGGAGTCAGAGATCCGACTTTGCTCCCTCTCATAGCTGGCATGGAAAGAACTGCACCAGCTGCCCTCTGAGATCAGAAAAGCGACCGAGGAGGAGGGGGCGTTCCGGTGGGCGGGGAAGGGAAAAGAGCGGAGAGGCGAGGATATGAGATATCCTGAGTCTCCTCCAGATTCCTTCCCTCCCCCTCCAAAGTACCTTTGCTACACAGGCTGAAAAGCCCGCCTAGCACAGAGGACAGGGAGACAAAGATCGTCTCTGCTGCTCTTGGTTTCAGTCCAGCAGGGCATAGGAAATTCTGAAGCCTCTGGGTACGGAAGCTTCCAAGTGGCAAGGGTGCAGTTAAAGGGACTGCGACTTTTATCTACTTTATGTTTCCTTTTCATCAGGACTAATACAGCAATCATGAGGTATTGAGCTATGACTATGTTTAGTGACATTATAGAAAAACAGAAGGATCCAGGATGGGGTGGCGAATCTATTAGTAGAACTTCGAAAAATCACCTTAAAATCATTTCTGGATATAACTGTAAATTATATGAACACTGCAAATCTAGGCATACGAGATCTGCTTTGAACGATCATTTACACAATTTGTTTCTTGAGAAAGTCTATTTAGCTTCTAGCATTTACCTTTCTCGCCTTTCCCCAATTCATCCCGCAGATTTTCTGAAAGAAGAGGACAACCATCAATGAAAGTCAGGAATAAAAGGCTTCTGAGAAAGGTTTTTGTCCAAATATTCTATAATACTATATCCCACATTTTTTCCAGTTGTTTATTTTTGTGTTAATATTCTGCTTATTAACCCACCACAAACCCTCAAGTCCATATTCAGGAGGCTAATGAAAGAAGGGACAGAAAGGTATGAACGTGTCTGCGTGTAAAGGGAATGGTCTTCCCAAATCAGGAGTGAAGAGGCTGTCCCCATGTCTGTTTTCCTAGGGCCTGTTCAGACAACATGCTAAGTCATGGTTAGGCCGCTAACCCTTTTGCAGCAAGTGGTTAGTGAGTGTGCTTAAACCATGGTTATGTAGCTACCATGGTAAGGAATGGTTCACATGACACATTAAGTCGTGGTTCACATGAGACGCTAAGCACTAATGTTTAGCTCAAAATGCTTAACCATCATGATTTAGCGTGCTCTCTGAACAGGGCCATATTCATTTGAAGAGGGGTGAGGAAATTACAGCCCACGGCCTAATTCCATGTAGGAGGCAAGAAGGAGGGAAATGTATTTTGGGGGTTTCGGTATGAGAAAGAAAGAAAGAAAGAAAGAAAGAAAGAAAGAAAGAAAGAAAGAGGGGCAGAGAGAAAGGAAATTGGTTCTAGTCAAACAATATGTAAAGCCCAACAGATAACTCCTGAGGGAATTAAAACCAAGAATGGAGGCATAATTCCTGAAGATTATGGCTAACAGCTGTAACCGCCATGGATTTGTCTAACTTTTTTTTAAAAAAATCATCTTCGATAGAGCCACCAAACACAATATCCTGCAGCAACAAATTCCAGAAGTTAATTTGGATAAATAATGCTTTGAGACTGACAACAGTGACTTCATCTTCAGTCATTTAAAATTTAGCAATAGTGATGTTTATGCTTTTGGAGGCTAAGGGCAATCAGTTGCCTTCTCATGAACAATGGCTTTTAAATATGTTGTGGCTGGTTTGACCTGCTGACCAGTTGTATTGTTAATTTATACTTTCTTTTGTTTTCAGCCAACTCCAGAGCTCCCACAGTACAAACCAACCTTGTTTCTTCAGATGCTAAAATAACAAAACAAATATTTAAAGGGAGAGAGTGTTGCTTTTCGTTACCTTTGAATTTCTTTAGTGCTGCCTTGAGGACCACGGTCTTCAGAGAGAAATTGCAGATATGACCCTTCATGTCAGAAGAAACAGGGATGGGCTTCGGACATTTAAGATTGTCACTCCTAACAGTTTTAAAGACATTAGAAGGATTAGCATACTGTTTTGATACACAAAACAGATAAACCTTTACCTCAGGACAAGAACATTTTCATACTTCAGGCTTAAATCGCCTGTGTTTCTCACTTGCAGAATTTATTTGAAAGGTAATTTAATGGGAAAAGGGGGAAGGAGAGGCATAGACATTTGTAATGCAAATGAGCACTCAGGCCAATGTTTTTTTTACATCTTGCACTCCCAAGCAGCTGAAGCACTGTTCAGGCAAGGCTCTTGAGTGAAAAACACCCTCAGATTCTTAGGTGACCTCTTTCCGAAGGAGGGTTAAATTTCACCCCTATGGCTTAAGCAAAGACCTTGAGCTGAAGTGAATTTCAGGCCACATGGAAAAACAAAGAATAGCTCTTCTTCCTCCTCCCCCCCTCCCCAACTCCCCCTGGCAATTCCCTATTTCTATCTGACACCTGTCAGTCTCACTACCTCTCTTGGTGAAGGAAATTAGAGACTTTCAGAGCAGGGAGGGATAGTATTCCCACCCAAAGACATTATAAGGAGTCTGGGATTTATGCTGACCCAAGGGAGATGTGGTACAGTCTGTGGCATGCAGGCTTCTGTGAGTGTAATTCTCTGAATGGCTGCTTCTGACCTTTCACAGTTGATTCATAAACAAAGAATAAAAGCAGGTAAAAATGCAGCTCCCTACCTGATAAGGGCATTTTCCACATCCTAGAAGAGAAACAGAAAAAAGAGAACAAGTGGACAATAGCTTTATACTAATATGTCATCCACACTGTCATCCACATGGAGAATTCCCAAAGCATGATGCTAGTTTTGGGGTCTCCAATGCGGACACCACTCTTGGCACCAGGCTTCCTGTCCCTCCTGTTTTTACCTGTATTTTCCAAGAACTTTTAAAATTATTTTTTTTAAAAACTGGGAGATTACCATGCTGCAAAGCAAAGTGCTGCACTCCAGTGCCATATTTTAGAGTGACCACATGGAAAGGAGGACAGGGCTCCTGTATCTTTAACAGCTGTAGAGAAAAGGGAAATTCAGCAGGTGTCATTTGTATGCATGCAGCATGTGACGAAATTCCTTCTTCATCACAACAGTTAAAGCTGCAGGAGCCCTGCCCTCTTTTGTACCTGGTCAAGATTGCAACTTTCACTGTTGTGATGAAGAAAGAATTTCACCAGGTGCTGCATGCATACAAATGACACCTGCTGATATTCCCTTTTTTATACAACTGTTAAAGATACAGGAGCCCTGTCCTCTTTTTGATATGGTCACCCTACCTATTTACTTGAGTTCAAAAGAGCGGTTTTGTGTTTTGGAGCTCAGACACTGCCTCTGCCATGTACTTAGGTTCCAAGGCAAGTTAGTTTTCTTCTAGTCTCACTGCTTTGCCTTCTGGGAAATGAGTGTTTTCTGACTAGCCATGCCCATGATGGCAGTCATTCTATGAATAAGCAAGTTCCTCACCCATCCATGGCATGCCCAGGACACTATCAAAATTTGAAATTTGTGCCCACCGACCCAAAAAAGGTGTGTTGGGGGCGTTCTTCTCCACTTATCTACCTTGGACATGTATTAATTACGTTACAACCCCTAGACTAACAGAACTGGCATTTGTGACATTTTGCCTGTTTGTATACTGCTCTGATCATATTCCCTGGGTGGTTTTCAAAAAGAATAAGGCAATTAAAATATAAACTCTAATAAAATAAAATAAAATAAAAGCCATAAAGCCATAAAAACAGCCTAAAAGCCAGTAGCATTAAAAATTCTATCTAAAAAGCTTGGGAAGATAAAAAGGTCTTTGCTGATTTCTAAAGGACATAAGAGAGGCACCAGGCAAACCCTCCCACAACAGGGGTGCCACTGAGAAGCCACCTACTTTATCTCAGATGACCAGAGCACCTGCAGGAGGCCCTCCCCTGAAGATCTTACTATATGGGTGGGTGCATTTGGAGGCAGGCAGTCCATCAAGGACAGCATGCTATTTACAGATACAGAGAAAACTCAAAAGGGACCACAGCCCAGAAGTCTGACATGCAGCCATCTCCAGAAAGGAATGCTGCAACCTTTAAATAGGGCCAAGCAAGAAACCCCATCCCATGGAAACATTAGATGTAACCTGAGAGCAGTAATGAGTAGAAAAATCACAGCCCAACATTGACACCAAAGAGCAAGGGGCTGGGGTGTTGCACAGTAAGTTTCAAGTGATAGAAGAAGAAAAAATATTTTATTCAAAAATGATCCACCCGCCTGCCTGCCAGCCATCCTGCTCTGGCAGACAGCGGCGAGAGGCTTCGACCTCTCGCATTGGCGCTCAGCCGGGCGTCCTCTGATCCCTTCCTCCTCGGAGGATCAGCAGCTGGAGGAGGTGGCAGTGGCGGAGGAGGACTAAAGCACAGAGAGGAGGGATGCTGTGGAACGGGGGGGGGGGGGTGAGGGGGCAGGCAAAGAGCTCCCCCACCCCCAGAGATGTTTCTGATGCTTGCCTTTTGCTTGGCTTCCTGGCGGGAAGGAGCCTATTCAACAAGTACCAGCCGCACCTAGGCCCATGCACCCGAGCCTGTGCGCTGCTGCATGTCATTGCACAGGCACCAGGGCACATCCGCATGCCCCCCCCCCAAGTCTTTTTAAAAAAACTTTTTTGGGTTTAAATGTGAAGCTCCACGGTGACGCTGAGGCAATCCAGCAGCCATTAGGCTGGGCTGCCCCGTCCCTCTATCCCAGCCCCTCTCTCCCCACCAGTTCTTTCATTTTTTTAACTTTAATTTTTTACTTTTTATTTTTAATTTTTTTAAAGCAATGGTCCATGGAGGCGTGGAGGTGGTCCAGCGGCCATTCGGCTCACTGGCCTGCCCCCTTCCCTGTACAGCCGATGCGACCAATCAGGGCTCGCCATTGGCTGAGGCATGCCTCCGGCACAGCTCCAAAGCAAGGCATCCTCACCTCGCTCCAAGCGCCCGACTTTTTTAAAACAGAGCTTTGGGAATTTGCCCCTGGATGGCTTTGCCATGGCGGCTTCATAGAGCAGGGGTGATACGGAAATAGACCTCCAGATGTTTTGGATTCCCAGCATTCCTGACCATTGACCAAACTGGCGGGGGTGTTCTGGGAGTTGAAGTCCCAAATATCTGGAGATTTATTCTCTACCTACTCCAGCCAAAGAATCCTAAACACTGAATTTAAAGTGCCTCAGCTGCATTTTGAGTGGCCATTTAATTCAATTTAATATGAATGGCAAGATTGCCGACTTTTTTTTTACCTGCTCCTGTGCTTTTAACAATGGATTGATTTGCAGACATTCACAAGTGATATAAAAAGACACACCCTGCCCAATAATTTTTGTCCTATTGCTGTCAGTGGCTCTGCTCTGAGCAATGACTTAAGTCTGGGTTCAACCCAAAGTAATGTAGACATAATATTGAGAAACAATAAATACTAAAGGCACAATCCTATGCATATTTGGACAGAAAAAAGTCCTACAACTCCCATGCTAAGAGCTGTAGGCCATTTTTATGTCTAAATGTGCATAGGATTGCACACTAAATCTTTAGCATTATTATTATTATTATTATTTATATAGCACCATCAATGTACATGGTGCTGTACAGATTATGCACATGGGTGTTAGCAACATGGGTGGCACGTTTCTTACAAATAAAGAAAGCACCTTGGCTTCGACATTCTCTGCTCTCACTGCCAGCTTTCTAAACCGTTCCACTGTGGGCATTCTCAAAATGGCTTTTGCATTCCTAGGGGTTGGCCTGGACCTTTCCTACACCCAGACTATTTTGTGCCCTAGGCAAGGCGAGTTACTTGCACACACACACACACCCCAAAATTGCCAACTTCGATTTTTAAGAACAGATGTTTTGTAGAAAAAATAAAAAGCACAGAACTTGAAACTGCTAAATTAATTTTAAATTCCAAGAATAAGTAATAATCAATTTTTGATTATCTTTCGCAAATACAAAAGAAAATATTTTGGCACACAAATCATTCTGACAACGCAGATTTTCAATCCCATTGGCTCAAGCTGTTCAAGAAGAGTTTCTGCTATAAAGGCACCTGTAGTCTTCTGTATTGGAACAAATCCCAAGAAATGTTCTCTTATGATAACTTCAGGCTCAGACTATATGCTGTGAGCACACTACTGTGCCACAGGAGCAGATGCAGTATGCCTATCGAGGCAATCCATTAATGTGTATTTTATCTCATGTTTTAATACTGTTTGTTTTACACTTTGAATTGTTTTAGTTTTTGTGAACCGCCCAGGAAGCTTCGGCTATTGGGCGGTATAAAAATGCAAATAATAATAATAATAATAATAATAATAATAATAATAATAGGTATACAAGAATAAATCCCACTGATTTATTTTTCACTGAGTTCAATACAGCTTACTCCTAAGTAAGTAAGCCTAGGATTTCAGCATTAAAAAAATTAACGCTGCAACGCTAAACACACTTACTAGACAGCAATCCCCAGTGAACCTAGCATTTACTTCTGAAAAATAATCCTGGGCACCCTGAAGCGGGTCAGCCATTGTGGATTCCTGGGCGCCCATCATGCAGCTGCTCAGTGGGTGCCTAGGAAAGTTGTGCATGAGGCCAAGTGGGAGTCCGTTGGACTCCCCACTATTTCCCCTCCCCATCCCTGCTCACACCCCAAACCCAGAGCTGCTGCTCCCACCCGCCTGAGGGACTTACCTGAGCTATTCTGCAGCTGTGAGTCCTCTGAGAGCTGCCATTTTAAAGGAAGAGGGGGGTCTGGTTTCCTACGTCTAAGGTCGCAAACTATGGCAGCCGTAACGTGCCATTTTTGTAGTTTATGACTTAGATGTAGGAAACTACAGAGCCCCCATCTTTTTCTGAAATGCATTGAGAATGCATGGCTGCAGACAGCTCAGATAAGTCTTGTGGGCAGGCGAGGGCAGTAGCTTACCATCACCCCCGATCAGGCTGAAGCAGCCCGAGTCACTTCAGTCCCAGTCTGATCCACTCCGGACCGCTTCAGTTCAGATTCGGGGTTTGGCCGCGAGGCAGTGCACAACCTTACAAATCACGGCAGTTTGTGGGGGGTTTCAAGTCTGCAGCAAGCTCACTGCTCCGAGTATGGAACATCTGTGGAGCATCACATCTGGCAGTAATTTGTGGATGCTGGAGATAATGGGTGTTTCTTTGTAGAAACGTCCCGGGAGGTGTGCACAGACAGTTTTAAGCCTTACCTTGAGGAAATCGAGCACAGGCTCTTGGATCTTCTCCTCCAGGTCAGCAATCAGCTTGTTGAGGAGCGAAATCTCCCTGGAGAGCTCAGTGATGTTTTCATTCTGCCTCTTGGTGATGCCTTTCTCCATCTTGTCCAGCTGACTCAGCAGGAGCTGCTCTTGCTCATGCAGAAACTGACGCAGCCCCTCAAATTCAGAAAGGACCTTCTGCCTCTCCACCTCTATAGTTTTCTTTTTAAAAGATAAAATGAGACTGTCAGCAATCAGCAGGGCTAGTGTCACCCAAACAGTCTCAGAGAGCTTTCGCCCACTCATGTCAGTTTCAGAGAGCTTTCGCCCACTCATGTCATCAAGGCAGGGCTGTGGAAGCTGTGGTGCTCCAGATGTTGTCAGCCTCCAATTCCCAACAATAATTTATTTGTTGTTTTATACTGTATGCTTTTATCTGTATGTCGCTCTGAGATCTTAATGATATAGGGCGGGATATAAATGTTTTAAATAAAATAAATAAATAAATAAATAAATAAATAAATCTGAGCCAGTGTGTCCAAAGGCCAGAGATGATGGGAGTTGGAGTCCAACACTGTGTGGAAGGAGAGGTTTTGGCAGGCACAGCTTATTTCATGGGGTGCAACCGGAGGTCAAAAACTACACCCACCCTGTTCAAACATCAGATGGCAGCAGAGGATAAAAAATAGTCCACGGGATTCTATTTCAAGAAAATAGAAGCATTGTGCAAGGTCTACTAACCTTTCACCTAGATATAGGCTGGGTTCACACAACACAACAACCCACATTCAACCCATACACATACCTGAGCTAATGACCATCAACGCAAAACACATCCATCATTTTGTAAGATCTCACATAAAGAAGCCCCACTATACAGAGCACCTGCATTTCTATTCAAGACCTGAAACAGTATTCCCAGCTTTAGGTTGGGGTACTTCAGAGGCCTCCTTGCATTCCGCATATATGTAAGCTAGAAGAAAAGGGGAAGGACATTGATGTCCCCTGTTCTGAGGACACAGGTGAAGGAAAGGGGAAGCAAGGGCAAGTGCCTTGAAGTGGGAAGAAAGGAGCACAGGGTGGGGGGTGCTAACTTTGACTGGCAGGCAGGCTTTCTTGGGCAGATATTGAGACCATAGCCTGCCAGTTTCTGACTAGTGTTGTAATACTCAACGTTTTAGAGTTGACAGCTTTTGTCATCGGCTTCTGTCCTATGCCTTTAACAGTAGGTTAAAGATAGGTGATAATGCTTATCTCTATCGTCTACCTGTTCTATACTTCACCTGAATGCTAAGCTGGTGTGAAAGGCAGAGGACCAAGGGCAGTTTTTTTCTCCTGCCAATTGATAACCCTATTTGATTCATTTCAAAACAGGGGTGGACAACTTTTGTGCCCCCAAGGGCTGCATGCAGCGATGGACAGCGAGTAGGGAGGTGCACCTACATGTGCGCATGCACACACACACACTTTTGTACATTGATGCACACATATAGGGTGACCATAGGGAAAGGAGGACAGGGCTCTTGTATCTTTAACAGTTGTATTGAAAAGGGAATTTCAGGTGCCATTTGTATACATACAGCACCTGGTGAAATTCCCTCTTCCTCACAACAGCTACAAAAGAAGGCAGGGCTCCTGCAGCTTTAACTGTTGTGAGGAAGAGGGAATTTCACCAGGTGCTGCATGCATACAAAGGACACCTGCTGATATTCCCTTTTCAGTACAACTGTTAAAGATACAGGAGTCCTGTCCTCCTTTTCATATGGTCACCCTATGCACATATATACACACACACACACTTTTGAGCAGGATCTCTGGAGGGATGGGTGAAGTTAACATTTAAAAGTTCTCAGCCATATGTCCCTGCCTGACTTAACACTGCATCCATTTACTACTTAGCTTGCATGTAACAGCAGGTACCCACTAAGAGATCTTGACTTTTCTTGTCATCCTGTGTCTTGAATTCCAGGAGCTCTTGTCTCTCTTTTTTCAAGAAATCCAAACGGGTCTGAATTTGTTCCTAAAATGAAAAGTATTTTTTTAAAAAAACATATATGTTAAAAGTTTCTACAGTTTTGAGACATTTGGGATTTGTTCTCTAAGAGAAGGATCAAAAAATACACCAGTGAAATTATACTGAGCCCATGAAAAAGCTATTCATACGGATATAGAGATGAATTGAAGACATAGGTTCTGCTCTACGTTGTTGCTGGATCAGGCTGCAATTCACCATCTATAATTCTATATAAAACACGACATATTGTATGATTATCGTTCAAACTGTAAGCTCCATAGTTCAGGATTTAGAGAACTGATCTTGTAAATGAGGCAGTAAAGTTCAAATCTCACTGTAGTCTTAACTTGGGAAAGAGTTGCAGTTGATTGATTGCAGAAGATTCCCCCAGCTTCAGCCTGAGGGGCTGGGAAAGATTTATTTATTTATTTATTTATTTATTTATTTCATAACACTTGTATCCCACCTTTGCTCCAAGGAGCTCAAGGAAGCATTATGCCCTTCCCATTTTATCATCACAACAACCCTCTGGGGTAGGGTAGGCTGAGGAATAGTGACTGGCCAAAGATCACCCAGTGAACTCCATGCAGAGTGGAGATTTGAACCTGGGTCTTCCCAGTCCTAGTTGAACAAAAAGTGGAAATCCTACAAGGCAGGTGGACAATATGCAAAGGCTCATGGGATCCACCACAGGATTACACCTTGGCAGCTTGAAGTCTTCCAGGCATTTTGGTATTCCCATACGGGTCAGACGGGCTGGGTGCCAGCCAAAGATTAAGCCTGTCCCTTTAAGAAGGCCACAGCAGAGAAAGAGGGTGCAGCTTTTGGCTGTGCTTCCTGCTCCACCGGGCAACCTGTCAACCGCCTGATGAGGATTTGTTACCTCCAGTGTTTAATTTCTAAAATTAGATGTGTCAGGGGTCAGATCTGCCTTGAGGCAACACCCTCAGTCTTGGAAGACTGGATACTTAACCTCCCACAAGTGTCATGATTATGGTTGATGAGGAAGATGCAATCCACTGTCTGTTCTTCTTTATTATTTCACATGTTCTAGTGCAAGGGTGGACAGACTTCAGGCCTGCAGGATCTAAATTGCTGGGTGGTGGGTTTGTTTTTGTTTTTTTGGTGTTTTTTAACAAGAAGCCCATGTTCCGCCAACCACAGCCAGACAGGTGCACAGAATGAAAAACCCCAGGGTGACTCTGAGCACATGCTGAGCCCAGGAATTCAGTACCAGAAATAAACTGAGCCCCCGGCCTTTCATGCAAAAGTCTGCTCCTGGTTACCTCAAGCTTCTCATCCCCACCCCATCCCACTTGATCTCAACATTATAATTTAGGTAGGAAAAGACATGTTGTTCCTACTGCAAATCAGCCAGAGATCTACCAGCAGATCACGATCTACTTTCTGTCCACACCTGTTCTAAAGTTTAATGCCGAGAGTGCAAACAGGTTTAGGGTGCAATCCCGTGTATGGTTAAACAAAACAAAAAAGTCATACAACTCCCAGCACGCCCCAGCCAGCCATGCTAAATCCGGGTGATCTTTGGCTTGGTTCAAGTCCTCTTTTCCTCTTAATGACTTAACCGGCAAGAGAGGTCATTGCAGAGTATCAAAAAGAAGGAGCTTTTTCTTCACCTGGGCCGGATCTACACTACTGCTTTAAAGTGCTTTATAACAGTTTTGACAACTGTATATGGAGTGTGTCCTGGGCCCCAACAGTTGTCAAAACTGTTATAAAGCGCTTTAAAGCAGTAGTGTAGATCCTGCCCTGTTCACTCACGCATGATGATAGTGTGCAAGACTGATTTCAAACATGGATTTGCCCTGCTATAATAACCACCACAAGATGCAGCTTGGCTCCCATTTCAAAGCTGAGCCAGGATGCTTTAACCTTGGTATATTTTCAGTGTCAACGCTCAGCAATGGCTGGACAGTTTCACACATTCATATTATCAAGCAAGACCTGAAACTAATGGGTGATTCAAGGAGTGTAAGAATTCACATAGAGACCAAATGGGCCCTTGTCCAGCCCTACCATTAGGCAGAGTGAGGCAGCCTCCTCAGGCAGCTGATTTGGGGTGTCATATTATTATTATTATTATTATTTATTTATTTATTTATTTATTTATTTATTTATATAGCACCATCAATGTACATGGTGCTGTACAGAGTAAAACAATAAATAGCAAGACCCTGCCGCATAGGCTTACATTCTAATAAAATCATAATAAAACAATAAGGAGGGGAAGAGAATGCAAACAGGCACAGGGTAGGGTAAACAGGCACTGGGTAGGGTAAAATTAACAGTATAAAGTTAGATAAAATGACTTAAAATGGCAGCAAAATTTGAGTGATGAAGAGTACATCCTATGCATGTTCAGGCAGAAACAACTCCCAGAATTCCCCAGCCAGCACGTAGGATTGCACCTTTAATGTACTACTGTATTTCTAATGCCAAGGAGGGGGAGAGGCACTTGTGGGATTTGCTGCTGTGGGTGCCCAAATAACTTGACAGGTTTTGAATGCTATGCAGGGAGCGCCATTTGTTATTCCAGCTCAAGCAGCAAAATGTCTTGGGCCAGCTCTGGAAACCACAGCACGGTAGTTATTCTAGATCAGTTAACCTGAAGGCCAAGCTATACATTGCACAAGGAATCTGTGACCAGATCACCCTTTGTGTTTTGTTTTTACTGTCATGTAACTATAGGGAGGCTACAAAGTTGATCAGAACAATGGCATTAGGCAGAAGTGAGTTCAAATCTCCCACCATGAGCACCATTTTTATTATATCTAGATCAAAGTTTCCTGCAAAAATCTCAGGGTGACATATACGGTTCTCACTCTGACAACTGCATTCTCACAACAACCCTGCGAGGTAGGTTAGGCTGAGAGATGATGATGGTGATGATTTGCATTTATATCCTGCCTTTTTTCCTCCAAGGAAGTGTACAAAAACTTCTTCCTCTCCAGTTTATCCTC
This sequence comes from Elgaria multicarinata webbii, assembly GCF_023053635.1. Classification (NCBI taxonomy): domain Eukaryota; kingdom Metazoa; phylum Chordata; class Lepidosauria; order Squamata; family Anguidae; genus Elgaria; species Elgaria multicarinata. The sequence continues at coordinate 145,768,044 of NC_086173.1, forward strand.
ACAACAACAACCCTGTGAGGTAGGTTGGGCTGAGAGTCTGTGACTGGCCCAAAGTCAACCAGTGAGTTTCCATGGCCAAGCAGGAACTAGAACCCAGATCTCCCGACTCCCAGTCCAGCACTCTAGCCACTACACCATACTGGCTCTCACATTTTTAAAAACAACACGAAACACTTTGTTTGAACTTTTCAACATATAAATATATGAGACAAATATGTTGAGTGTTTTGAGGTCACCCAGTCAGCTTTCATGGCCAAGTGGAGATTTGAACCCACATCTTACCTATCCTGGTTCAACACACTAACCATGGGGTTTCCTGGTAGTCTCCCACCCAGGCACTGACCAAGTTTGTTACCTGATATGCATTCAAACCATAGCCCTGACTTAAATCATCACCCTCCGCCAAGGCTAAAGGGGTCAACGCACCCATTCCCAATAGCAATGCTCCCACCAAATTTGGAGCCCTCCTAACCCCTTGCCCCAGCTACATTAAAGTAAAAACAAGAACATCAACAGATCCAACCACATATCTTCCACATAAAGTATAGTTTGGCTGGCCTGAGGAGGGTAATGTTTTCATGCGCCACTTGTGTAAGGGAAGGTTTGCAGCAGTGGGCTGCTGGATTCCTAGCTTGTGCATGGAGCAACTTTCCTCAAATCTTCTAGAGGTACATCAGCCCATCTGCTCTTCTGCTCTGACACCTTTATCAGCTGTAGATCCTATTTTAAGTAACTATTTACACTGATCATATGAAGAGCAGGCTTGGCTGCTGCTCTCCAGAGAATCGATGTCAGCCTGGGATCTTATTCCCACTTTGGGAAGCCTTCCTCCCAGAAATAGATCAGGAATGTGGTTACTTGATTAACCCGTTCCTACCCCACAGGGTAATCCCCATATGTCCATGTTTTGAATAAGACATTCATACATTGCTATTTGCAACACCAAGTTCAAACAAACGGAGATCAAGACTCATCTACATCCTGTGTAGCCTACATACGAAACTTGCAGCCTTTAATCAGTTCATTTCCTGTGCCTTTAATTTTTTTAAAAAATGCATTATTTATATACTGCCTTTCAAGAGTGTTGGGGGGGTGGTTAGATATCCAAGGTGGTTATCAGGTGATAATGTCAATCTCAGTGTCATGAAAAGCTTCACATGCAGGTCCCTGCACTCCAAGCTGCTATTAAAGGCACAGGAGCAGGGCAGGTGGTTTTGCTGGCCAGTTGGCAACTCCCAAAATTGGTAATTTGACACACACCATCAAAGAATACAAATATCAAAGAGTCTTCTGGTTCCTTAAAAGCTAACAGATGCTACCATATATTTATTAGTAGTAGTACTATTGGTGTTATCATTATTATGATTTGGAAGAGGCAGGGGACAACTCATTAAGTCCAATCTTTGCATCAAGGCAGAACCTTCCCTTCCTGAGATGGCACTCCGCTCCACCCCTGCAAGTTAAGGTACATAGTACCCAGGACTGGTTACGTTATTCTGCATCTGAGACAGGAAATCCCCAAAGCACCTCTCAGTAGGAGTAAAAATACATTAATAATAAATTATATAACAAACTATCTGCTTCGCTTTCATGATCCCTAAAATCAGCCGCCTTGCTCTATCAAATGGTAGGACCATCCCAGCTTTCCTTGCATTCTCCATTACAGTCTACTCCCACCCCTGCTTTATATGTGAATGGGGCAAACATGGGCAGCTGCCCTGGCACATCCAGTTTCCCTACAAGTCAACTCTCAAAATCCAGGTTACATCCTCCTGCATGCACCATACATCCACAGTGATCTTGCAGTGCAAATTGGGAGTACAAAGAGATTTTTTTCCCCCTCACATGGTTTTCCCACTGAAAACCCTTCCTTATTATTCATATCCCTGCAAGGGAAAAGCTATGGGTACCCATCACAGATCTCTTGCGTTATGTGTGGTTTGGCCCTTACTTGAATGATCTTGGAGCCACATGTGATTTGGCCCTTGAGGGTGAGACAAAATCAGAGAATTTCCAGAATAACCTCCAGACTTCAGAATTTCACTGGAAAAGGATCTGGAAAGAACTTTCGCCTCAGCTGTAGTAGCTTTCAGCAAAGAACATGGATGATAATCAGGAAAGCCACTTAGAATCATAGAATTATGGAATAGTAGAGTTGGAAGGGGGCTATAAGCCCATCGAGTCCAACCCCCTGCTCATTGCAGGAACCCACTTGCCAAGCCGCAGGAACCAGAGAGGACAGACAGGCAGATACATACCTTGTATTCCTGGGCTGCCTCTTCTATGGGCACCACGCTGTGAGGCCTGTGGTCCCTTGACCGGTCACACACCACGCAGATGGTCTTCTGGTCATCTTTGCAGTAGAGCTTCAGGGCCTCCTTGTGCTTCTCGCAGAGGCCGTCTTCCTCGAGGCCCTTCCCGCCGCGGAAGATGAACTGGCTGATGATCTCGGACATGTTGGCCAGCTGTCGGTTGGGCCTGAAGTTCTTCTCCTTGAAAACCTCCCTGCACTGAGGACAGGGGAAATCAGCCTCCAGGCTTTTCCAACTCTTGGCGATGCAGGCCCGGCAGAAGTTGTGGCCGCACTCGATGGACACGGGGTCTTTGAAGTACTCCAGGCAGACCGAGCAGATGGCTTCATCTTGAAGGTTTCCTGGGAGGAATACAGCAGCCATGGCTCCTTCCTGGCCAGCAGTAGTGCCGTCTCCTTCTCCTCCTCCACTGACAGAATCATACAGGGAGCGAATGCTTGGCACGAAGCACAAGGGCGAAGTTCCCGGGCCAGAAGCCAGCTCATGTTGCGAGGTCATCACCAGAGTTTCTGGTTTCTTAAATTGGCAACAAGTCAGCCCCTGAAGTCGATGTGAACAGTTTAGGCCTCTTTGGGGTTTAAACGGAAAAGAAAAGCCACAGCACTAGGCCTCATTTGGGTTGGGGATACAGAAAAGAAGTTTCCGGAGCTTGCGTGACTGGTGGTATTTCGTCAGTCTCAGCAGGGATAGGGACAGTGAATCATTGCTAACAATAGAACTGGGAAGACTCAAGCTTGCCAGAAAAGCCATGCTGTCTGACCTGGAAGCTGTCCCCTTACTAGTCCCATACGTATAAGCCTAATCATGAATGGTACTTTGTACACCCTCAGAGGCACCAGTTTCTTATTTCTTATGTTCAAGGACAGAGTTGTACCAGCAGTGCCTTGGTGAAATATAGAAGCTAGGAGAATCGGCAGAAAGTCCTTGGTTCATTTCTCAGATGTGCCCAAAATTAACTGGGTAGCCTTGCACAAGATACTCTTTTCCTTTCCTCCTCTACAATGTAGGTAACAACACTTGTCTTCTTTACAGGGTTGTTGTTAGGACTGCTGAACTAATGCACCGTGAAGTGCTTAGAGCTCTTAGGAACTGTATATAATTTTATACATTCTCTCTGGAATCAGCATTCATCTCCTGAAATTCTTCTGCTAAAGGTGGTATGTGCTATTTGCTTATAATTCCTTGTCTCTCTCTGATTGGCTATCATGGCTCATAGCTTATTGGTAGGAACAGGGAAGTGGATATTTGTACTAGCTGAGCCATGGATTCTGCTGGCAGTTCCTCCAGTTCCCTTTTTCAAAGAGCTCTTGAAATACCATCTGGAATGAGAGTGTATCTTGACCTTTCATGTGAAGACAACATACAGGAACCAGGTGCATTCTCCCAATGTATTTTGGGACTGCAGTGCTAATTTTAGTATTTGAATACACACAATATATGCATCACTAGGATTGGTGCTTGGCACAATCATGCAAAATAAAGGAATTGCATCCCAAATGGCAAGTTCATTTATCTATATAATGACTTTTATAAATTAGCAAACCCAAATTATGTAGGCTGTCATAAAAACATAAAAGGGGCCATGCTGGATCAGCATTCTGTTCACACAGTGGCCAACCAGCTGTTGTCCATGAACCCACAAGCAGTACCTGAGTGCAACAGCACCCTCCCACCCATGTTCCCCATCAACTGGTGTACACAGGCTTACTACCTCTGGTACTGGAGGTAGCGTATAGCCATCAGGACTAGTAGCCATTGATCGCCTTCTTCTCCAGGAGCCATCCAAATTGGTGGACATTACTACATTTTGGGGTAGCAAATTCCACAGCTTAGTTCTGGGCTGTTGTGAAGATGTACTTTCTTTTATCTCATGCATTATTTAAAAAAGGGCATCAAATTGCATAACATTTGTATATGCTAAGTTATGAAGCTGTTCATTCAACACACTAATCCACACTCAGTAGTCGAGTGTGGATTGTTTTGAACTTTGTGATGTTCATTAGTGTGTTGTCTGAATGCAGAACATTTTCAGCAGCATGGGGGGGATCCGCACGTCGTACCCAGAGCGCTTCTATGCGACCCCAGTGCACCCCGAAAATGATCGTCTAACTTGCCTGTAAAAGAAACAAGAAAGAGGCGTCCTTGCCGGCGAGGAGAGCTCGGCGAAAGAAGGCAGGGTGGAGAGGAAAGGAAAGGAAAAGGAAAGCGCACGCCGTCGAGAGAGCGAAGAGGGCACAGAAGAGCGGCTGATTTCCCGCTTGTTTCCCTTCCTCAAAGGACCAAAAGCTGCCAGTTCTCTTCCCCACCCCAGGCTGAGGGGGAAGGGATGACAACGGCGGCTCGGGTTAGAAAAGAGACGCGTCTCTCAAGGTGGAGACCCACACACCAACACACCGCTTGCCTCTCCCTTTCCTATTCCTTCTTCCTGTCTCCCGGAGCCAGCACCTTCCCCTTTGAAAGCTGCGCCGGAGCCAGCAGCGGAGTCATGCCCCCTCCGTCGAGCTCTCCTCGCCAGACGGTGAGGAGGGAGGTGGGTGGCGCTGGCGCCGGCAAGGACACGTCTCCCTCGTTTCTTTTACAGGCAAGTTAGACAATCGTTTTCGGGGTGCACTGGGGTCGCATAGAAGCACTCTGGGTACGACGTGCAGATCCTCCCAAGGGTTATCATGTTGTCTGAACTCAGCCAGGGTGGCTTGTTAACTACCCTGAAGAACCCAGCATTAAACCATAGGTTCTCAATGTGGGTTGAGAAAATAATCCACACTACATGGCTAACAAGGTTATCCATTAGGGCTGTGCTCCGCTTCGGTTTGTAGAAGCGATAGCAAAGCAGCCTGATTTGCCTCCGACAAAGGCGGGGACAGAAGGTAATCAGACAGTCCTTGACGGGCCTCCATTGGGAAGGAGTTCAAGAAGCTAGCAGCAGCCACCAAGATGGCTCTCCATGTTATCTTTGAGTATGTTTTAAAAAGACCAATTTAGGATTCAAGTTAATCTCTTCTCCTGAAATTTCTCTCACTGAGTATGTTTAAAGTCAAGCCAAGCAGCAGCACAGCGATCTTCTGTAATATGCAAACAAGGTTCTGGGGTAGTATTTGTATTCCAATTCACTTATGGGAGTATCGTGGGAAGGCAAAAATGGGACTGGGGCACACTTCGATTAATCTGGAAGAAATGGTCCTAAGGAAAATTGACAATTTTCAATAGAACAAATACCGGAAGAAAAGATGGAAAGGAAGATGAAGGTGGGTAAAAAGAGGGTCTGGGCAAAATGCTTTAAAAGAAAGGGTTAGAAAGTTTTTAAAATAATGCCAGAAAGAATGACATATTTCCAGGGTAAAGGCTTAAGGAGAGGGGGAGACATAGAGGCCGATCTACACATCGTTGTGGAGGTGCTTCCGTGCACTTCGAGTGTGCCCGAAAGCTCGAGACACACACACTTACTTTTAAATTGCCATTTCCCGCCGTTTGAGCGGTGTCATTTACTCCATCTTAGGTCTTCCTTCTTCCAAAGTGTGTAGCATTTCTTCGCTGTTCCCTCACCGCCCCGCCCCACCCCATCTTATTTTGTTGGCTTTCCAGTTACACTTCCGTTAACATTTCTGGCGCAAACAGAAGCATCCATTTTAAATCTTCTCTTTTCGCATGTTAGGAGAGGTGGGGTAGGTTCTATTTTTCCTATTCCTGTCTTCTTTTTTCTTTCCAATTTTTAATTTTTTTTAAGTTAATGTTATTTATGCGCAGGTGTGCACGTTCGTGTATTGTTAATCTTTCAATTAAATCTTTGAGTCTACTGTGTTAAAAGTAATTGAATCGCCCAGAGAGCTTTGGCTATTGGGCGGTATAAAAATGTAATAAATAAATAAATAAATACCCAACCCACAAATCTGGCCCAAACAGCAGCATCCATTTTAAATCTTCTTTTTGCGCATGAGAAGAGGTGCATTGTTTTCTGAGTAACGTATTGTTTTCTGAGTAATGTCAATGTTTTTATGTCTGATGACGAAACTTTTAATATTGTTAACTATTTAGCAAGAGGAATTTTAGAAATATTTATATAGAATTAAGCGTCCGTATCTTAAGGCTCATGAATGTAAAATGAAAATTCTCCAACCACTGATAGGGCAGGCATTTCTTTATTCCCATTGAGTATACATATATCAAATTGTCCTTTTCATTTCTGTCGTTATGGTATTACATTGTCCTTTAATCCCTTCCCCATACTATCACAGGATTCTTTACACAGGTTATAGAATGCATGCTCTTTTTAAATTTATTCTTCCCCTCCCTCATGCCATATTTTTAAAAAAAACTATAATGTGGAAACCAATGTTTACTTCAATGCTGAATTTAAAATAAATGTTGTTCAAATTTAGTTGCTAATGGTATATCTATACTTATGGATTAATATGGTAGTCCAGAAAATTTGCTATTTAGTAAAGTCCCCTACCCTACCCCACCCCACCCCACCCCACCCTGCATTACCCTTACGCATGCATTTGTTCTTAATAGACGTGCTTTTCTTCACAGGGGTCAATTTCATATTTTTTTTCAAATACAGTGTTCGCTGTTGGCTGCTGAACTGTATATTTATGTTAGAAGTGATATTTCAGTCCAGGACATTACCTATTCTGGTAAGTTCGCATCCCCACTCCTCCACCCCCAACCTTCCTTGCATTTCCCTCATGCTTGTATTTGTTCTTTATATATGTGATTAGGGTAGTATGAGAACAGGATCATAATTTTTTGGAATCTTTTTTTGTATGTTGTTGCAGTATTTTTAATTTTTCTGAACTCAGTCAGCTAATCTCAATATATTACTTATATAACTTTGTGATAGTTAATTGTTCTTTTAAAATATAAAATAAGTCCCTTCAGTTAGCAATACCCTTTTGTTATCAATGACCTAACATTAGACAAAAAAATAAGCTCAGCAACAATTTCAAACAGTGTTCTTCTACTCAACCTGAAGCTCTCTATTCACCTTTCATCATTCCATCCTTTCAGAACTAAATTCTCCCATCAGTCCTTGCTACTGGGACGGACCCAGTAGCGTCTGAAGACACCAAAAAGTTGGTGTCCTCCTAAAGCTGCTGCAAGAACATCCTCCGTCTGCGATTAATTTTCATTATTTGGAAGACTTGCGCCCGGCGATGCATGTGCTCATCCTCGAGCACAGAGAGTGCTCGAAGAACACATATTTATTTTATTTATTTATTTATCATACTTATACCCCGCTCCTCAGCCAAAAAAGGCTCTCGGAGCGGCTTACACTTAGTAAAAAAGACAGTCCCTGCCCTCAGGCTTACAATCTAATAAAGACATGACACACAAGGAAAAGGAGTCAGGGAGGGAGGGAGGGAAGAGAGAGAAAGAGAGAGAGAGAGAGAGAGAGAGAGAGAGTCCAGCAGGAGCAGGCCCCGATGTTACTTCTGCCTGCTCCTGTCCCCTCGGTCCTTCTTCTACCCCACAGGGCCAAGATGGCAGTTTGCCCTGTGGGGGGGGGGGAAGAGTCCAGCAGGAGCAGGCCCCGATGTTACTTCTGCCTGCTCCTGTCCCCTCGATCCTACATAGGAGTACATTTATCAAAATAGCAATGGTGCTATTTCAGTTAGGTTATCCATCGACTCCATCTTCTCCACACCAACCCAAAAAGGGAATTATGGGATTTGAGGATTTTTTTAAAAAGGGGGAGCAATGGAGAACGTCACAAGCATTGACTAAAGCCCGCCTATAACAAACGCCCACTTGCAACGGAAGGGACAGGATTTTAGGACTGTGTGAACCAGTCCAACGAAACAAAGCGCAGTATATTTAAAGATAAAGTGCCAGAGACAGAAAAGGAAGGCACGCTTCATTTAGGTGCGTATAAAAAAAACGTGCACGGAAGCGCCTCCACAACGATGTGTAGATCGGCCCTATGGTACCATGGGAGAGAAGGAGGAGTAAAGAACAGCACTCTTCATTGACTGGAAAGGGGGGGATACTAGAGGAGCAAGACTAGAAAGGATGAGTTACAGTAGCCTAACTAAGAAGTTACAAAGAAAATGGTATTTGCAATAGTTATGGAAAGGAAAGTGTGGATCTTTGAAATGCTTTAAAAAGCAAAAAGAATTGGCCACTGCATAAAATGGGAAAAGCACTGTCCAATGAGCCATTTCAAGGGACAATCAGCAGGTAAAGGAGGATGTTTAACCCACCACTATTCCACAGAAATGCATCTCTCTCTCTCTCCCCCCTTTATCTTTTTACTATTTACTCCCATCCCAGCTGGATGTGTGGGAACTGAGCCAGCCACAGGGGGACAGAAAATCCCAGGGGAGAATCACTAGCCTGAAGATTAAATGCGCACCCCCACCCCCACCCCCCACGTGCCTGTCAGTTCTTCATTGCACATCGCGCGCACGCACACACACACACACACACACACACACACACACACACCGTGTCACCATATTCACGTTATCTCACAAAATGGGTTTGGAAAAAGTGTTTGGCAGAGTACATTGCTCTGCCTTGTGCTTCAGACTGTTTTGATGCCAGACTTTCACTTCTCTTGAAAGATGCAAAAATACATTTAATTATTTATTACATTTATATACCACCCAATAGCTGAAGTTCTCTGGGCGGTTTACAAAAATTAAAACTTTGGACTTTAAAAATCAATATACAAAATTTAAAACCATAAAAGCATAAAAACAGACAACATATAAAGACAGTATACATTTAAAACAACTGTCAGCCAGGGCAAAATATAGTTCTGAGGTCAATTAAAAACTCAGCATATGCTATTAAATGCTTTTCAAATAACAGAAGCAGTCATTGTTGCATTTGTATCTCACTGTCAGTAACTTAACCAAATCCAACATTGTGCTTGAGCTCTATCCCCATTTTTCAGCCAGAAAAAAGGACGGATTTTCTCGTCCTTGAAAGAGGCTGAATGGAAAGTGTGTAGAATATTCCTCCTTTGGGCATCAAAAAAACACACCCTGTTTTTGCCGTAATTCAGGTAAATACCGATTGTCCTAAGACAGGCAGGGTTACATTGTAGTGTGACGCTGTCAGCTGTAAGGCTACTACTACATGCCTTTTCCAAAGCCCAAATGCCCTCATCTGATTTTATTTGGATGTATTCTTTCCTCTCCACAGATTCTCTGGCCACCCCCACAGCCCAATATCCCTCTTTCCCTACATCCATCTCCCAGTAATGCCTCCCTGAGGTGAACGCTTCACAGCCCAGCACGCAAGGCGAAAAGATAAATCTCTGGGGATAGTCAGTCAAGACACGCTTATTCTTTGTACTTGTCAGTTTTTTCTGGCGATCGGATACCATGAGATTGCAGTGAGCAGTGTCTGGATCCAGGGTCACTTTTATTGTACAAGGGAGAGAAAAAGAAAACATATTAGTTGCGACCAGTTCCACTTAGTTTAAATGCATAGTTAAATGTCCTGCCTACGGGACTACATTAGAACTCACTGATTAACAATAGAAGTTCAAGTTAACTAAACAGTCTTATCATTCCAAACCTGTTTGGCTCTCAAAATTTTCTGGGGTGGGGGGATGTCAAGCACGGGGGTTTCATTCATGAGTCTGGGTAAAACACTTGTACTTTTAATAAGCTGCCTTGAGCTAGAACCAAAGCCTTTCCAGTAGTCACTATTAGCCGTGGAAGGGAGAACATACCGGCACAATACACTTAAATGACACACTACAGAAGAGATAGAAGCCAAACAGATCCTTAAGTCCTGTGAGCTGCTTGCACTAAAGTCTGGATCATTTGCAGACCAGCCAGACTTTACAATAAGAGTGGGCAGCTGGAGGCCAGCTGACACAGCTCTTCACTTTGCAGTGTGCCATGGCTTGCCGCTGCTCTCATCCTCTGCCTTTCCAGTGTTACTTGGGAGTCCCTTGGGCTGCAGGGCTTAGACCTCTAACCCACAGTCTGCACCTAACGGTGCCACTGGCCTCCAGTGGATCACTGAATAGTGCAGGGAGCTGAGAAGCAAGAGACGGGAATTGGAGGGAAAGCGGGGAATAGCCCCTCTCATCCTTTGCATGCCTAGTAAAAAAAACCCTGTTATGTCAAGGCCCCCGACTATACAGAGGCGCTTCGGCGCTAGGAGGCACCTTGCACCCGTATTTGCCACCCTTCCCGGGGGTTGTACGGAAAGGAAGGCAAGTGCGATTTTTCAGATGGGGGTTGACTGGTCCTCCCAACTCATCTTGGTGCTTCTTGAAAACTTTGGAAAAAAAGAAAGGGGGGGGGAAGGGGTCATTCCTCCCGGGGGGGGGGGAGGAATGGGACTGTCCCTCCCCCCTTTCTTTTTATTTAAAGATCCCAACATGCATAGCTCCGCATATTCTGATGGAGGTTGTCTGGTCCACATATTTATATTTGTTTCTGTGGAGTGCCACAGATTTAGATGATTAAAAATAAAAAGGGGGGGAGATGAACAGCACTGCTCCTCTACTCTCTCCCCCCCCCCATTTTATGGGGTTTTTTAGTGGCTTTTTTTTTTTTAGTTTTTAAGAGCCTCGGAGCTGCCTCTACTGACAAAAAAGTTGGGGTAAATGCCCGACTTCTTTGGAGCGGATTTCCCAGGGTTTGCCCCTGGATGGCTTCGCATTTGCGGCTGCTTCATCTGTCCGAAAATGGAAAGATGCGTATTTACAGCGGTGTAAACAGCCGTATAGACAAGCCCAAGGGCAAAAGAGAGAGCAGTCCTGGGATTCAAACCCACACTGTAAATACTACTCAGCAACAGACAGCCATCAGACACATCATTGGGCAGTTACCCCCTTCCTTCCAGGCCCAGGACCCAGCCAGAGACACTAACACTAATTGGTGGAATAGCTTATGTTTTACCTGCAGAAGCTCCCTGGGTCATATCCAGGGGGAAATTCCATTCTAGGAAAGAGAGGGGACACAGCCAGGCACGCTTGTACCAATCAGATGATGCACTGTGTAAACCAAGAGCCCTCCCCCTGGCCAATCCTCCAGTTCTATGTGGCCTGAAAGGACATCCCTGCTGGGTAGCATCCTACAAGCATGCACACACACGCTTAAATCCAATGTCATACTAGAGGACGTTTGCTGATGCAACAGGACTTTCTCCTTCTCTCCTCCGCCCTTGCAGCCTTTGGAGCTGCCTAAACTGTTGTTCTGAAGGCTTTCCCAGCCCTCTGGAGAAAATTTTGAGGGGGGCAGGTTTGGGGAATTGCTCTCCTCCTGGTTGCAGTGAGAGAACTACTTTTGCTAGCAGAACAATAACATTTGATTCAAACCCACATATTAAAAATACTGCGTATGAGGTATTGCTTATCACCTATTGATTTTTAAATAATTTTCTCTTATTAGCTTAACAGAACATATAAAAGTACATTCATATCTCCATAAACCTTCCCCAGTCTTTCCCTAGACTTACCATTGTTCACCTCCAGTTGTTGTGGCAAATCCTCTACAAAAAACAGGAGACAGATGAAAAGTCATGGAAGCCAATTTTTTATGTTCACCAAACCTTTGTTATGGCTACAAAATGCGAAGGAGCAATTTGTGCACATATGAGTGGTCCCAACTGTCCTCAGGCATATATTAGGTGTGTGTATTGCTGTGAAATTCAGCCCTTTGGGGGTTCAACATGATCCCTCTGAGCAGCCAACTTGGCTCGCATTTGTGGGTTGTGCTGTGGGGATTCTCCTCAAATCTGGGAGCTTTCCCATTTTTGTTTATGTGCCTAAAAAGAAATTTGTGCAAAATGCAGCTGGTTTAAACCTTGCTCTTTCGGAAGAATGGCCCACAAGATGTGCATTCTAAGGGCTGGGTCCTGAAGGAACTTTCTGAGATGTGATAATGTACTTGTTCAGCTATTTCAAATATGATACATATTTGGCAACATATCCCCCACCCCCAAACAGCTATTTCCACCTAGAAAAGCTGCAGTATTGGAGAGTCCTTTTACTTCATTTTTTTTATTTTGAAGTGGCTCCCAAGTGCTTGATCTTCAGTGTGACTCCGTGACTCCACATTAGTCATAGAATCACAGAATAGTAGAGTTGGAAGGACCCTGCAAGGCCATCAAGTCTAACCCCATTCACTGCAGGAATCTAGCTTAAATCATCCCTGACAAGTGGCTGTCCAGCTGCCTCTTGAAGGCCTCTAGTGTGGGAGAGCCCATGACCTCCCTAGATCATTGGTTCCATTGTCGTACAGCTTTAACAGTGAGGAATTTTTTCCTGATGTCCAGCCAGAATCTGGCTTCCTGTAACTTGAGCCCATTATTCCATGTCCTGCACTCTGGGAGGATCGAGTAGAGATCCTGGCCCTCATCTGTGACCACCTTTCAAATATTTGAATTAAATCCTGGGCGTGCTTGTGATCTGGCTGTTATGTGGACCAGCTGTTTCCCCACTCCTTTAGCATTCCCATTGAGAGACGTCTTATGTGCTTCCGGCATTAATTAACTCCAGAATGTTGTTAATTCACCTCTCTGATGTGTTGTTGTCTCCGGAGCTGCGCAACTCCAAAGTTGCAAAGAGGCTGTGTTAATTCACTTCTCTAACGTGTTGTTAGCTACAGAACTGTGCAGCTCCAGAGTTGTAAAGGGACTGTGTTAATTCACTTCTTGTGATGTGTGTTAGCTCTGGAGCTACCTACCTCCATGGGAGCTGCGTTAATTAGTTAACTCTGATGTAGTATTACAGCTGGTGTGTTACCTTTTGGAGTGGGTTTATTTCTGCCTTTGGGGTGCTCTCATGGGAACCAGTATTGGGGGTTATTTACTCCCCATTCATTAAACTGTAATGGCAAGGGGAACCTAGAGAGGGGGCAGATAGCAAGCCTCTCACTGGATGACATTAGTTTCCTCCCCGCCCCTGGAAGTATGTCATTTCCAGCACTGAAAAGCTATGTTTTAGGACAGCTAGCTCCACTGTGTAACAATGACAAAGCAGAGCCTATTTCAGCACACTGCGGAGAATAACAACAATGTGTGTTTCTCCCGTGCTCGTGAAGATGAGGCCCTAATCAGGTGGAAACAAACAAAAAAGCAGTATACAAGAATCCTCCTCCTGAATCATCTTCTGCAATCTTGAGCTCCTTGGAAGGAAGGTAGGATATAAATGTAATAAAATGAATAAGTACGTCAATAAATAAGAGAAGTGGAATGATCCCATGGGAAATTATTGAAGCCACAGAGGCAATGGAGCTATTTTTAATGGGGAATTATCTTCCTCAGTCCCTATGGAGAAATTAAACTGAAAATCTATTACACCCCAAGGGTGTAGTTCTGTGCTTGTAGGCTCCTGAGGGGTTTGGTGCAGACCCCCAAACAAAGCTCATCTCTTTCTGCAGATAAAAATATAATTTCTTCAGTTTTTAAATCTCGACTTAATACCTCTGAACACTCGCACAGTCTCTTGCAGAATCAGGTGCTTTTTAGAGAAGGCATTAAGCTTTTTCTCCAGTCCAGAAAAAACATGCTGTTGCTGGAATTCCACCTTGCACCTAAGAAGAAGAAATCCATTTCAAGCAACTATTTCAAAATTGATTATCTTGCATTTAATGTGTTTAGAAATAAAAATCTAATCAAATGACAATTGAAGTTTTGAAAACCCTGAGTCTAGTACTGTATAACCTAGAAACTTTATTTTTTAAAATAAACAACAAGATGACAGAAAAAAAGAGAGCTGAGATATCTTATTTCTGACACATTTCTTAAGTGAAGCAAATCTGAAACAATAATAAAATCAATGTGTAAAACACATCGGTTGTTATTACTGGTTTATTCGTAGTTTGTATTGCTGGTTTTATTGCTATTTCATAGAATCTAGAATAGCAGAGTTGGAAGGGGCCTACAAGGCCATCGAGTCCAACCCCCTGCTCAATGCAGGAATCCACCCTAAAGCATCCCTGACAGATGGTTGTCCAGCTGCCTCTTGAAGGCCTCTAGTGTGGGAGAGCCCACAACCTCACTAGGTAACTGGTTCCATTGTTGTACTGCTCTAACCGTCAGGAAGTTTTTCCTGATGTCCAGCCGGAATCTGGCTTCCTTTAACTTGAGCCCGTTATTCCATGTCCTGCACTCTGGGAGGATCGAGAAGAAATCCTGGCCTTCCTCTGTGTGACAACCTTTTAAGGATTTGAAGAGTGCTATCATGTCTCCCCTCAATCTTCTCTTCTACAGGCTAAACATGCCCAGTTCTTTCAGTCTCTTTTCATAGGGCTTTGTTTCCAGACCCCTGATCATCCTGGTTTTGGGGGTTGGTTTTCATCACTTTTATTGTGTTTATGTTTTTATCTTTTTTAGTATCTTAGGGTGCAGTACTATTGGAGGCTTATGAGTATCCAGTACAGAATGGGAGGTGCAACAGAGATGATCCTCGCCTCCACTGTGCCTTCTGCTCCACAATTTAGCTAGCTGGACTCCCCCCCGCCCCGGTCTAGCTGAGACTTCCAGGACAAGGAGGGAAGGAGGCTGGGGAGGCCTGGGGCTATGGCGTAACCCATCCCATCCCATCCCCACCCACCATCATTCCCCCTTTCCCTTTCCTTGGAGGCAGCCAATGCGGTTCTCTCCAGGCTGACTGCGAGGGGGCATGAGAGCTCAGATTCCTGGTTCCGAGGTCAGAGCACCATCCCCCACCTCTGATCCAGCTATCATAACCAGAGTGGATAAAAATCAATGGTTTTTTAAAAAAAAATCCCCAAAACCGGATTTTTTAAAATTTAAATCGGATTTTTTTTATTCAAATTGGATTTTTTTTAATAAAATGCTTTTTGAGGAAAAATCTATCTAAAGATAGTTTTCTATTTAAGTTACATTATAGTCTAACGGTTATTCTAATATGCATTAGTTTTTAATTATGTAGCATGAGGCTATTTAAATTTTTTAGTAAATGAATGCCAATAATCTATTCACAATGTCATGCTCTTCCAGAGGTTTCTGTAAGATTATTTTTCTCCCTCCAATAAAGTACAGCAGAAAAGTTGTCCAAATATGAATGATTAACCTATTAAACGAGAGATAGTTCACCTCACAATAATTTCATAATTATCTATCTATGATGTGTTTCTAACAGTATAACCAAACCAGTATTTTTTTTTACATAACTGTAAAACTAATCTGAAAAGTACGGTAGCTATTCTAAAAATGAAACCTTATCTGGTTGTAAATATTAAGATTATACCAGCAAGAATGAGTCTTTGGCAACTCTGAGTTGTGTAAAATATAGCGAGGAAGAGTGCACCTTTTTTTGTGTGTGGGGGGGAGTCACATGATTAAATTGAGTCTTTCTGAGTAGTGATTTAAATCATGATTTAAATCAAATCCACCCTGATCCTAACTATCCTGTGACTCTGTCTAGGGGGCCATAGTATGGCTTTCTTAATGGCTTTATGTGTTTTATTGCTGGAAGCCACCTTGGGAGGGCTCCTACCCTGAAAGATGGCCAAGAAATATTTTAAATAAATAAATAATAAGTAAAAACATTTCTTTCTTAGAATTAAACTGTTAGGAGGTTATTTTACAAACATCAGAGATAAGAAGATAAAAGAAAAAACTTCATATTCAAGATACATATAGATATAAACAAACCAAGGGTGTACACACCTGCTTGCACACACCTGAGGGGTTTGGTGTAGACCCCAAAACAAAGTCGGTTTGTTTGGATAGAATCTCTGAGCAAGTCCCAGTGAGTTTACTCTCAGGTACCGAGTACATATTTGCAGCCCATAAGTTGTAGTTGGCCATACAGGGCCGGTGCTACCATAGAGGCCATTCAGGTGGCCGCCTAGAGCCTCAAGGTAAGGGGGGCGCCGAACGCTGCACCTGGAAGCCGCTCTCCCACAGCGGCTCTGAGAGGGTGGCTTCCGGGCGTGCCGTTCTGAAGCCACCCACCCCAGTGTCCTGGCTTCGCTTCGGCTGGGCGCCCACCCAGCCAAAGCGAAGCCACACCCGCCCCCCCACGCCAGCGTCCTGGTTTCGCTTCGGCTGGGTGGGTGCCCAGCCGAAGCGAAGCCAGGACACTGGGGCGGACGGGCAGCTTCGGAACGGCACGCCCAGAAATCGCTCTCCCAGAGCGGCTTCCGGCCGGGCGCACCGTTCCGAAGCCGCCCACCCCATCCCAGCGTCCTGGCTTCGCTTCAGCTGGGCAGGCAAGATGGCGCCCCGCACCTAGGTACACTGGGGGGGTGGGGGATGAAAGCAGCTCACCTGCCTAGGGCGCAAAATCGTCTGGCACCAGCCCTGTGGCCATAGATATTAAAAATGGCTGGTTGGTAGCAATGACATTAAATAAATCCACTGTTTCTAATATCTCATTTTACCTTTCTTCAGTAATAAGCTTTGAGATAAACTAGACAGATTCTAGAGCACTGAACAATCAAAAATAAGGAAAGACTAAAACTCCATATTAAAGATTATATATATTAAAAAACCACACAGAATACTGTTTAAACCCGTGGCTGGTCAGTCAATGAAGGCTTCATGGAAATATCAATGTTGGTGCCTGCCTGACCTTCAGAGGCAGGGAGTCGTATAGAAAGTGGAGGGTTAGAGGAGAAGAGGAAATTTGGTTTGCAAGTCTTTGGTTTAAATCATCACTGCGTTAGCAGACATCCGCTATTGTGAATGGACTTTCTTCCTCTCCCTCCCCACCTACCCCACCCTTGGCAGCCCTCTGTGCCACCAAAAACTTGCTCTGAAGAGTTTCCCCATCCTTCCAAGCAAGTTATGAATGGGCACCGGGGGGGGGGGGAGAATTGTTCCCCCTGCTGCCTCCACTGATGGAAGTGGAATGACACCGTAGGAGGCCACCCTTTACGCCTTAGGCTAAACTACTCACTACAATAAATATGTAGCATGCAGCTGATCCTTACCTTGAGACTGTCAATATGTTTTAAAAGTCCCATGGTGGCGCTGTGTTGGTTATACAATGCAGCAGCCACCTCTCAGACATTGCAGGGGCTTTCCAGCAAAGCTGCACACTGGAAAAGTCAGGGACTTACCCCAACTTCTCCTGCCGGAGCGAGGTCACTATGGTTCTTCCACCATTTGACCTCACTCCGGTGTCACGCTGGAGGTGTTCCCTGGTGGAGGGTGACCTCCAATTAGTCACCAGAAGCCAGGTGAGGGACAGGAGTGGGCTTGGTGAGCCAAATGGCCACCATAAAGCCCGCGCTGCCCCCTCCACTGAAAATTACTCGCTGCTACCCCACAGCAGCGATGCCGTGGCATTTGGTGGCATAGCGGAACCAACGTGGTGCCGTGAAGGCAGTGTCCTTATTGTAAGTGTGCAGGCCCCTGATACAGATTGAGAGCACCACATGTTGCAAGGGGAGGTTTAAACCTCCCTACCCAACCAATCCCCTGAAAATCCTCCCCCAGGGGCTAAAAGAAGAGGGGGGAAATCAATTCACTGGTGTTGACAATAAAGAGCTGGACGGACCAAGAGACTAACTTGGTATAAGGCAGCTTCCTATATCCCCACATATATTAATCCTTCGTCGTAGATCCCAGTTCGGGCAACCTACTAGATTTCAATCTGTTGTACTGAGGTATTAATTTCCACATTGACTTCACTATTCTGTGTGACTATGAAGTGTGTATGCAAAGTGCACACAATTTTGCTAAGACCAATCTGAGGTCTGCATGACGATGAAGAAATGACCTGCATGTTCAAGGTTTCTTCAATACCCTAGAGGGAAGAGAGAAATAGAAAATTATGTATGAGGTTTCATGTACACAAAATCAAGAGGCACTGTAGAAAAATGACAACTTTCTTTTATAACTCCTATGCGGAATTGCATTCACACACTTGCACTTTTAGTCATGGACATTAAGAAGTGCAATTATCACAGCTCTGACTACTCATCACAGCATAGCCACAAGTGTTTGCACTGCTTAAAACAGGGACCAGAAGGTTCAAACATATAAGACCCACTCTGGTCCGCTTGCATTGGCTGCTTGTATGTTTCCGAGACCGATTCAAGGTGCTGGTTTTAACCTATAAAGCTCTACACGGCTTGGGACCACAATACCTGATGGAACACCTCTCCCGACATGAACCTACTCATACACTGCACTCAACATCCAAAGTCCTCCTTTGGGTGCCTGCTCCATTTGAAGCTCGGAGGACGGCAACAAGAGAGAGGGCCTTTTCTGTGGTGGCCCCCAAATTATGGGACATTCTCCCTGACAAGGCCTGCCCTGGCACTGACATTGTTATCTTTTCGGCTCCTGGTCAAGACTTTTCTCTTCTCCCAGGCATGTAGCAATTTGTAATTAGCCTGGGTTTGTTTTTGTATGTTTTTGTGGTTTAAAATTGTATGTTTTTGTGATTTAAAATTTTTGTATATTGTTTTTAAGTGTTTTTATCCTATGTAAACTGCCCAGAGAGCTTTGGCTATGGGGCAGTATAAAAATGTAATAAATAATAATAATTAGGGCTGTGCACCGCCTCAGACATGAACCCCGAATCCGAAGCAGATCGGGGTGGTTCGGACCCTTCCAAACTGGATCCGAGGTGGTTCGGGCGAAGGCTGAGGCGGCCCAAAGCCAAAGCCAGTTGGCTCCGAAGTGGAAGCCGCAGGACGCAAGCCGGCAGTGGCGGACAACAGATGCAAGTAAGTGTGGAAGGGGGAGAGGGGGGTTTACCTGGTGCATCTATTGTCTGTGGCAGCGGACGGCAGAAGCCCCAGGTAAGTGGAGAGAGTTTTCTGGGTGCCGGCTCCACAGCCAGCACCCAGAAAACTCCGAGTCACCTCGGAGGGTCCGAATTTTGCCTCAGCTTTGGCACCGAGGCGGATCGGAACCCCACGAAGCAGATCGGGGCTGCTTCAAGGGCTCTGGATCGGCCTCCGAGGCAGATCGGGGGGGTGCATAGCCCTAATAATAATAATAATAATAATATGATGATGATGATGATGATGATGATGATAATATCACTTAGTGCTTTGGTCACAAATTTAATGGAGAGGCAGTGTGTAGTAGTGGTTAGTTACACTTGGACTTGGGAAATCTGGGTTCTAGTCTCCACTTGGACATGAATCTCAATTGGTGGCTTTGAGCCAGCCACTGACTCTCAGCCTAACCTACCTCACAGAGTTGTTGTGAGTAGGAGGGCCATGTAAGCCACCTTGTATTCCTTGCAAGAGGAAAAAAGGTGGATATAAATGTAATAATTAATTAATTTTAAAAATTGCCTACAAATATATACAAGTGTCAATGCAAAAGCTGTAAACCCCACAGAATTTGACCAAGACACCAGTTCACACAGTCACTTCTTTTGGGCATGCTCCAAACCCCAGACTGGGCTGCAAGTGGTGAACATGACATACTAGAAGGAAACACACAAAGCACAGACAACCCTGAATATGACCATAATTCCTGCAAACACTTTCAGAAAAATTGACACACCATAACAATCTTTCATATGTCTGCATGTTCATCTCTTGAGGTAGACAGGGCAGAGGTCAGTTTCTTATCCAACTGATCGCCTCATCACACAATTAAGCGAAAGAGAAACATCACACATGTTTTTCTACCCGAGATCTCACCAGCAGGAATGTGGTGGGTGGCTGCCGACTTTTCTCTTCCATCTCATGGATGAGGGTATCACTGAAGTAGACATCACCAGAGAGTTTGGTGACAAATTTCTCCCCCTCTTTCGCAAGTTCTTCCAATTCATTTAGCATGTTTTTCTCTTGCTGTTCCAGAAACTTTTTTACTTCTTCAAATTCAGAAACAACCTTCCGCTTCTCAGTGTCTACCCTATTCTGTAAAGAAGAGACATAAAAGGAAATAAAGAGACACAGGATCTACCCCTGTCTGTTTTTATTATGTTGTATTTGTTGTTCCTGTTGCTTTGAATGTCTAAAAGTTGTATAAAGTGGTGCATAAGCACAAGGATGGGAGATACATTTTTATATTAGGTAAATCAACAAAGGTAGTAGAACAAAAAGAGAAAGTAGAAGGAAACCCACAACTATTTGCATTCCACCCACTCACATCTGGAATGCAAATGACACATACCAATCAGGAAATTATATGCTAATTCAGTAATTTGCCTTCCCCAATCTGGTCCCTTCCAGATGTGTTGGACTACTACTTCCATCCCCCTAGCCAGCCAGCTGGCTGGGGGTGATGGGAGTTGCACTCCAACACATCTGGAAGGCACCAGGTTAGGGGAAGGCTAGCCTTGGTTCTCTCCCTAGGCTTCAAATGGGATGTGTGCCTTTTTGAAAGTGCAGCAAATATTTTTTATTAAAATTGAATGTACATTTGCCCAGTTATTTGAATAACAGAAGGAAAGGGAGATAAGTCTTGTGCTGTCACAGGTTCCAAAAAATCAGAGTTGTGCATCTATTGCACACACTTCTACAGCACACACACACATTTAGTTTTCCCTGAGTTCCATCTAGGAGAGAAGATGGTAGATTTGAACCAAATGCAGGGCCAGTTCACATGATCACAGCCATCCTTGGTCAGGACGAGAAGAGAACTACTCTTTGGAAGCTTCTGAGTTGATGTTTGAAAACATTAAGAATTTAGACTATTCACTACTATACAAGAAAAACCACTTAGAAAGTGCTTTGTCCCCCTCGGTAGTTAGAGTGATCCTCCCATGATTTGGTGGAGTTGAATATATTTCTTTAGATAAATACAATTCTTTGATGTAAACAACTAAATACTGATGAAGATATAATCAGAAACGGAATATATAATCTAGAGTTACTGTCTGTTTATGTTTGTTTATGTTATGTATCACATCAATTGTAAAATTTATATCATATGTATATGTTAGAATCATACCAATTTATGATTACATATATGTTAAGAGGCACAGTAATTGCATTGAAATTGTAGAAGTTGTATTGTAAAAGTTTTGAATAATCAGATGACACAACAAGCCCGAGTGGGAACTATGGCTTGGGAACCATGGCCTGTTGGAGAGTTAAATAACCCTCAAATGACCCATGGGTTGTTGCTGGGTTAGGGTCGTGAGAACCAGGTCTCTGTGACATGGGTCCTCAGATGCTGTCTGAGAAGCCATAGAATGGTATGGATTCCCATCCCAGAGGCTTTAGACACAGCTACAACCTCAGGATGTGAATCCGAGTGTGAATTGTTTGGGCCTCACAGCCACCACTGAAAGCACCAGGGTGGCTCCTCACCTTAGAACATAACAGCAATCTCAGAAAAGAATGAAGAGGGAGGAAAGGGGATTTTCTTTTGGCCAATGAGGGCAGCTGAGAGGAGATGGATCCAAAAGCCCCTCCATCTCTCATCCCGCCCACATGAAAGTAGGCCTGCTAGCTCTGACCTCCATCTTGCACTACGTAACAAAACTGGATGAACAGAAGGCTGTAAAAGCCTTTGTCCTCCTTCCGCCCTTTCAGACTCTCTTCCTCCTCCTGATCTACCAATTCCATTGGACAGACAGCCCATACGATTGTGCTATGAATCCACTTCCACATTGGCACCTACTTTCAAATGATGTATGTCTGGCCAGGAAAGGAAGAGACAACTATATAAAAAGCAATTGACTGCAGAGTAGCACAATACATCCAGAGCCCTGGACATATGTTCCACATCTCCAGAAGAGCCAGGTAAGTATAACAATATCTCACACTCAAAACATTAGAAGGGTTCACTACTGCCCCGAAACATCTTGCATTTATCATTTTCTCCTGTATGATCATTGAAAGCCTTTTCTCTCTTTTGTCTCCAAGCCTGCAATTGGGTCTCCAATTTTTCCTGAGGGAAACAAAAATAGTAAGGCAGAACTTAATATCTTGGTGGAATTATTTGGACTTTAGAGCTCCATCACACCAACTTTTTCTTCCTGGTATGCATCTGCGATTTCCACCTCAGTTTCATTAGCGCATCAAGCACTGGTCACTTTCACGTGTGTGCATTCTTGCGCTATTTCGCCTTGTTTACCTTTTTACTTGTGCCAGCTCGCACTTCCTGCTATCGCCACTGTGTTCACCCCAGCCTGCCCCTTTTCCTTCCCCCTCTAGTTTATATGTACTTGTGGCTGATGGACATTCTGATGGACACAGGTGCCTTCCCCCCACCCACCCCACTCTGGTTTTGTTATCTACTGTTTTAATGATTTCGCGTTTGATCGATTAGACGCCATTTCTGCCTTTCGAGGGGGAGAAATAGCAATGAGAGAGTAATGAGAGTGGGGTTGGAGCAGCTGATGGAAAATGGAGGGGAAGGGGCGAGATGACTGCAGGACAGGGATGACATCGTGTGAGTGTCGTGGGGCAAAACGGTAAACAAGGCAGGACGACAGTGCGATAAAACGCTGGTGTGATGGAGCTCATAATAATGGTGGAGACTAACAGGACTCGATCTGGATTTAAATTTACAAAGCCCTGTATGATTTGGTATTACTTTACTGGAGAGTTCAGTGTAACAAAGTGGTGGGGGGAGGTGCAAAGTTATTTCTTAACCACCTAACCTAACCCCCAGTACTTTTGTGCACTTCCACAAAGCCCAAACCTTTGTAAGCTTGTTAGCTACCACCATTCTGGTTATACTCATGCCTCAGAGACCCCTGAGTCAACTCCTCTTATATAAAGAAGAAATAATGGTACAATCCCCTGCATGTTTAGGTAGAAAAAAATCCTACAATTTCCAGAATTCCCCAACCAGGCTGGCTGGGGGATTCTGGGAGTTGTGAGACTTTTTCTGCCTAAACATACAGAGGAGTACACACTAAAATACTTAAAATTATCCATAAGCAGAACTTCAAAGGCATCAGCCTAAGAAATACGCTGAGTGTGAAAGGATCCAGGCCAAGGAGTTATAACTGAAAAAGTCGAATGGAATTTATTTAAAGGAAGTCAGAACTTATGTGGCACTCAAAGAAAATACGAAAACATGGCCAATGGTATAAAATATACAAATGCAAGGTTCTTACAAGGACTCAAGATCTTGCTTGGCCAGGAAAATCCCCAACTTATAGTGCAATCCTATGTATGTCTAGTCTACTCATAAGTAAGCCCCATTGAGTTCAATGAGTTCAAGTGTGTCCCCAACATGGCAATCACAAAACTTTATTTTCTATTTTTGTATTCCCCCTTTTTTAAAAAAATGTATGTACATGGATTGTATATGTGATGTTCAGCTGCCTTATGTGTTACAAAATAATGTATATATATATATATATATATATATATATATATATATATATATATATACACACAAAGTTATTGTTTATAGAGGTTCAGGAAATAAGTAGGCCTCAAAGTACTTACAATTTCTGGAGGGGGGTTGAATTCCTGTGTGTTAATTGGATGGTTGAGGGGGAGTGCAGATTGGCTGAGTAAGAGTGGGAGGAGCTAGATAGTTGAGTCTGTGAGAAGAGTCTGTGTAGTGTAGTCAGTAGAATAAAAGAGTTTGAGTGTTATGAGAAGAGAGTGAGAGATACAGGGTGTGGGTTGGAATTCTGTGAAGTGAAGGTAGAAGTGGGGTGGAGAGAAGTGAATGATTATATGAGAGAAGTAGAAGATTTATGATATATATAGTGGAACCTAGTAAAGAAAGAAGTGACTGAAACCAATACGCTTTTAACCTTGAAACCATATGCATTTGAACTGAGGAAACCATTAAGCTTATATATGCATTTACTTGAGTATAAATTCCAATTATATTTACAAACATCTGGTGTGGTCTGTGGAGGTGTCTGAGAAAACAACAAATGGCAGCGGAATGGGAAACTGAAGGCGAGGTTGCTGGGCTGTGGCGCTGTGGGGCCTGAAGAAGGGGTGAGACAGGAGCAGCAGCAGTAGTAGGCCTAAACCCTCAAACACGTCATTAGCACAGGGGGGATTGAAGTGGTCCTGGGTGCTAGTGGCGTGGACAGTCCTGTCAGGTAGCTTGTAGGCGTCTCAGGTGAAGTTGAGATGACACAAGGGGGCAGGGCATCACAGTATATTAGCAATTAATACATATGAAATGGGAAGAAAGTAAAATGAGTATTCATAAAATCAAAAAGGGATCCTCATGATTTCACATGATTTTTAATGAGGACACCCACAAAACCACCAGCACAACCCCCACAAACCATGATCCAATCAAGAGCACATCAGCCTCCACAAACTGATCCACAAAAATCAGGGGTTCACCATTCGTGGCCCCAGTGCAAAAACATGGAAAACAGACAAGGTTCCTCTTGATTTCATGATTATTACAGCGCAACACCCCCAAATCACAATCCAGTCACAAAGGCCATTGATTTCTACAGACTGAGCCACAAAAACCTGGGATCCACCACCTATGGATGTGACCACAGTGCAAAAACATGGGCTGTAGTTGGGGGTGGGGGATTGCCCTGTGAAAATCATATGAATTATGAGGATTCCTGAGGATCCTTGCCTGTTTTCCACGATTTTGCACTGTGGCCACACCCACAAGTGCTGGATCTCTGGTTTTTATGGTTTAGTCTGTGGAGGCCGATTGGCTCTGTGAATGGATGGTGGTTTGGGGGATGTCGTCTGTAAAAGCCATATAAAATGAAGAGGATCCCTTTTTAATTTCATGGAACCTTGTTTCACCTAGGCCCTATAAAATGCATACAGCCAACATGGTGTTGTGCAAAGTACCAATAAGCCTCCAGATAACCCTCTAAAAGCTCCATCACACGGGGGAAACATGCTCCCTACCACCGCATCTCTGTCCGTGTTTTTGTTCCTTAGTTACTTCCTCTTTTCAAAAGAGGAAGTACCCAACAAGCATGAGACCCATTGAGTCCGCTGCTTTAATGGCGTTGCTTCTCCTGCACACAACAGGAGAGAGCTGCAATTCTGAGTTTAAAAATAATAATCAGACTTAATGAGAGAGGTTTTTGTCGGGCAAGGAAGGCCAGAAGGGGTGGAAGGCGTGCAGGAGGTAGACAACGTCGCGTGAGGGACCTGAGCAAACTCCGGGAGTGCCCAGTAACGAGCGTGCAATAAAACGGTTCTTTCCAACAAAGGGCTCCCAGCACTAACAATCACCTTTTCCTTCACAAAAAAATATTTTCTGGCAAGAAAAAAAATGGAAGAAGCAATGGCAAAACCCAGGAGGACTACGCCTGAAAGATGACGACTTCTGCAGCCCTTGTAAAATTCCATGAATGCCGCAGGGCGATAAAAGCCCTGTCTGGAAGCATACAAACAATATTGAGGTGTATGAACAAAGTCCGAGTGATGCTGCCAGAATGTCACTCCGCAGATTTCTTACCTTGTAATCCTGGACAGCTTCCTCGACAGGCACGAAAGTTTGATTTGTCTGATCTTTGGATTCCACGCACGTGGAACACATCAGCTTCTGCTCATCTTTGCAGAAGAGTTTCAGAGGCTCCTGGTGCGTCTCGCATATCTTCTCCCCACCGACACTTTCTGCCACCTCTACATTCATCTGTTTGGCTATTTGTACAAAATTCTCCAATTCCTTGTTCGGCCTGAACTTTCTCTTCAAGCATATTTCTCCACACCGAGGGCAAGAGAAATCAGAACCCCATTTCTCCCAGTGCTGAGTAATACAGGACTGACAGAAACTGTGCCCACAGTCTACGGACACCGGCTGAGTGAAATATTTGTGGCAAAGAGAGCACGAAGCTTCATCTTGAAGCCTTTGTGCAGAGCTGGCTGTAGCCATGACTGCCTGTGCAGAGCAACTGGAGAAGAATAGTTTCATTTCCCAGATCTCAGTGCTGGAGAAGAGGAGTTTCATTTCCCCGATCTCAGCCTGCCCTCTGATAGAACAGGCAGGAAGTGGGTGTTTCCAGAGGCTGTCAGTTTAATAAGTCCTTGCTTCACTGCATTGCCAACATTGTGGTAAAACTTGCAAAGCAAGAATCACAATAATGACTTTAAAATGACAATAATTGACATTGCAGTTGTAGCTGATATCAGTCTATATTTGCAATCAAGCCCTGTATGAATGTGACTCTAGAGACAGAAAAACAGTGGCTGCATAGGTACCCCACCTGAGTTACTCAGCATGTGGCTGGTTCTCACAAACAGCAACCCTGTATTTCAATTGTTTGCATTGTATCTATTGAATATCCATTTTATGTATTTTTAGCCTTTTATTGCTGCAGTTGATATTGTAGTTTTGTTATTATTTATCATATTAGAATTTTAAACTATATAGCACAGCCTGCCATTTTATGTTATTATTATTCTATTATCAATTATCATCAAGCTTAGAATTTGCATGTGGTGGTGGGAAAATATCCTGTTTGTTTTATACACGTGTACTAATTCACACACCAGGGACTCATTCAACTGCACAGCTTGCTATTTTTACCCACTGCTGTGGCCGAAGTGTACTTTAAGCTGCAACAGCATATCATCAGACAATGATGCTTTTCTAATAGATCTTTAATTAAAAGATCAAACTCGATCTTGTCTTCTAAATCAGTGGATAGGTTACTGTAGAGTAAGGGATTTACTCTGTACCTGTCCTGCAGGCACCCTGGCTGTTCCCCAGCCTTTTCCATCTTTTCCTAGAATGGGGAAAGTCTGGATTATTTTCCCCAAGCACATTCAATGCACCTTGAAGCCTCTGTGTAGTGCTGTCCTCTCGCTTTTTCCTTTGTTGGGTGTGTGTGCTTTGAATGGAGTCTTGCTGACAAAAGGGGAGGGCAGGGCAGTTCTCAGTGTCGAATGAGTGGGCTTTTTACTACTCCAACCCCACCCTCCTTGCCTGCAGCTCTCTTTTTTAAAGATAGAGAGATGAAACTTGGACCGTGAGAGCTCTAATGTAGAGCTTTAGGCATGCCAAGTTTGAATCAGATCGGTTCATACCTTGATTTTTTTAGGATTTTTAAAATCTCCCCCCCCCACCACCACCACCATTTCCCTGATACTCCACCAATACGAAATTCCATCTGTTTGCATTTGTGGAGGATCTATTTTCCTTTACTTTGATAATGTGATGCTTTGCATCTCCAGTTCATAAAATAGAGATCTGCTGTTCCCTTACTCAGGAGTAAATCCCATTGATTTCAACTGCATTTACACCCAAGTCATACTAAAATCCAATGCATGCTTGCCTTTGAGTAAACGCCATTAAACAGAGAGAGACTTACTTCTGAGTAAACACCTATAGAACTGACTTTTAATCGTGTGGTCACTTAGAGGCTTTTTTTAAAAAGTCTAAAACAGCAAACTGGAAAGAAGGGCTTTGCAACCCTATGCTTACTTCTGGGGTCTTCTGTTTACTCAGAAGTCTGTCTCTCTCTCTCTGTTCAATAGGGTTTACTCAAAGGTAAGCATGCATCAGATTTTAGTATGACTCAGATGAAAATGCAGTTGAAATCAATGGGATTTACTCTTGAGTAAGGAACCAGCAGATGGTCACACATTTAACAATAATGGGTAGAATAAGTGCTAAATGGCAGCATTACCAAAATTAATTATTTTCAATCACTTCCCATAATAATTGACCCAAAAGATTTGGCACAATGGCAAAAAATATTTACAAATTTTATTTATAATGGGAAAAAGCCAAGGCTATCTAAGACCCGGAGGCAAAAACGATTGGATCAAGTTGGTTGGGGAAAGCCAAGTGTTCATAAATATTACGAAGCAAATCAGTTGAGATCCATAATATCATACATGGAGGGAACTTCAGAGAGGCCATGGGTAGGTATGGAGGCAACGAGGAAACATGTAGTTAATCAAACAAACAGTATTTGGAAGGGGGAAAGGTGACTTGAAATGGGTTGACAACCCCTTTTTGCACAGTAGATTAAAAATTTGAAAGAAATGGAAAATGTGAAGAACAAGGGATCTGTTCTTAGTCGCCCCACTTGAAATATCAGCTATGAAGATTGGGCCTGTGGCCTACCTTGCCAGGCTGTTTACAAGAATCAAATTACTGGGGAAGGCACATGGGCCTTGCTACCGGGGTTTTTGTTGGACAGAATGATCAGTCAAGCAGCCATCTGTCTTAAGGCCGTTCATCAGGGCCGTTAATCTTGAGAACATGTTTTGCAGCTGAAGGTGGGAACCTTCTCTCCACACAGAGGGAGGGGGAACCTGGAGAGCTTGCTGTTTGGGGAGCCAGCCACCCCACCCCTAGTTTTCTTGTAGGCATAGCTATGGGGATTGCCATGATGCACTGCTGAATGTCAAAACATACCATTTACACTGCTGTCTGTGGCCACAATGACAGATGTAGGGATCCACCTGGTCTCTCATGCTGTTTCAACAGCTACATGGAAGTGGATTGTCTGGAGATTTGAATTTTGCTTCTCATTGATACACAGCTGCCAACCAACTCTACCCATTCACATCTGTCAATCCCAGGAAGACTATGGAAGTCCTGAAGCAGTGTTTGGTATCATTATCGCTCTGGATCCTAAGGCACAACCTGGGGGTGGCAAGTATTCTGAGGATTTGAAATTGTGGATACAGCCCATTTTAGATAGGTTTGCACTTTCCTTAAACAGATTTACTGTCTCCGTTGCCTTCTTGGACCCAACCCTACTTTTTTATGGGCAGGCAGAGACAGTGGTCAGGAGCACCTTTTATCAGCTACATCAGTTGCTCAGACTAGCTTTGGTTATTCATTCCATTCATTAGAACCAGCATGTTGCAGTGGCTAGAGTGTTGGACTGGGAGTCAGGAGATCCAGGTTCTAGACCCACTTGGCCATGGAAGCTCACTGGGTGACTTTGGGGGAGTCACAGACTCAGCCCAACCTATCTCACAAGGTGGTGGTTGTTCTGAGGATAAAATGGAGGATTATGTATGCCACCTTGGGTTCCTTGGAGGAAAAAAGGCGGGATATAAATGTAATAAATATATCCTCAGTAACATATGTGCTGGATTACTGCAACACATTCTTCAAAGGCAGTGGGTTGAAAATGCAACTGTGAACTGCTTAAAGATTTCATTATATTAAGCAGTATAGAATAATGACCGAAATGTTATGTTGTTGTCTTCGTCAGCTACCAGTCTTTTTCCCCGTTCCCCTGCACTGCCCTCGCCCAGGCTCAATCCAAAGTACTGGAGCTGATGGTTAAGGCCCATAATCCTCCCCATTCCAGGTGACCCAATGGAGAGCAGCCACAAGGCAAAAGAACCAGTTCCTTAGTCCATGCTAGCCGAAATGAAGTGGAATAGCAAAGCGAGACAAGAATATGCAGTAGCAGCTGTAATGTTCAGCTCTCTTCTCTGATGCAACTGCCTGCCATCACAGTGGCTAGCAAGGCAGGCAGACAAAGGATGTAATCAGCCATTGAGGCCCAAAACCTACTATGTACTCATTCCCTCCCCCAGGTGGTGACCACATTCAGAAGCAGGCAGCCCAGGGACTAGCCACCATCCCCAAGGGCACTGGAATTTGACAGATGTACCCTATGTACTTTGGAATGTTACAATCCATACTGGTATTGAGTTCCAGAGACACCTAGGTGGTATCTCAAAGGCTTAGAGGAGACCCACGTTTATGGAATAAAGGTACGTGTCTGAGCAGTGTTGTCACCCTCAACCCCACCCCCCCATACTCAGCCTGGAAATGCAGTAATGGGCATTTTGCCCATTAAGAAAAGTAAGACACCCCAAAACTAGACAATGAAATGTATTGAAGAAAACACTACACACATTTTGGATTGTTGCTATTTACATTATGTAGCCATCTCAATTATTACCCTAGGGTTCCTGACAGAAGCTTTCAATATATTTCACCTTTAGGAAAAATCAGATTATTATGGCACAGATTTGTTCATTTCATCTCCTGGATCAACTTAGACACAGAAGAGTGAAATTAAGCTTCAGAATAAGCCAGCTTAAGAGAAAGGATGAAAAGCTATCTGCACAAAAAACTCCCATATCCATAAGATCTGGTGATGTTCAATTCAAGATAATCGCCTCTGTGCTAGGGATGCCCACAGCCTATGTTATGGTATTCAAAACACCTTTTGCCATGAAAAGTAAATTTGCAACCATTCCTTCCAATGGAACATAAGCTGCTAGGTATTAATGCTAAAATGCATGCAGTCATTTTTTAAAAAATGAAATAATAAAAAGTTAAATGTGAACTGATTGAAAATGCAGATAAAATTTTAATAGCTAAAAGTTTTTCCAAATTGAACAAGTTTGAGCCTACTACTAGAAAGGGGTCATACCAATCCCTTATATAAAGAAGGATGTCCTAACAGCGATGCTATTTTTTCAAGGCCTATTTAATCTACTCTTCCCAGATCTTGTGCTATACCCTAGGGCAACGTCATAAGGCCTTGGTGCAAAGGAGAGCAGTTCTGCCTCCTCATAATCTCCAATAGATGAGCAAAAGTTTTTGTTTCTTTAACATTCCATTTTCTTGCTCCCAAATAGCTCAACTCTCTGCTCTGATTCAGCGGGTTTGAGATCTATCGTTTCATTTGCTGGGCTCACAGAAAGAAATTAAAATCATGGACTCAAGATGTCCATTTCATGGACCCCAGTTGGATATTTCACCCCCATGCGTCTCAGAAATACAGTCTGAGCTGGGAACCCTACCACCCACAGCAATGGGTGGGTACGCGCCCCATTGAAAGAGGCTGGTGGGAACGTGAAGATGGGGTCATCAGTGTCTGCATCGGTAAAGGTCACACACTCCCCCACGTAGTCCAGGGACACTCGGATCCTCCTTGGGTGCTGGCTCAGGGACAGGGCAGTCACGGGGGACGTGAGAGCCCAGTGTTGGCCCTTCCACAGCCCAACAGCCCAGATCCCCTCCTCCGGACTGAAGTCCATCATCCCCTTCTTCTTTGAAGGATCTCGGGTGACCCCCACTGCCCAGAACTCCCCATCACCCACTTCCAACTCCCAGAAGTATCTCCCAGAGGTAAACCCATCACAGCCCAGAACCAAAGCCTTGGAATCCAATCTTTTGGGCGCATCGGGGACATATTGCAGGGCAGGCAGCCTGTGTCGGAGTTCATCACACCCCATGTTTCTTTGGTCCAACGACAGAAGAGCACTTGGTACATCTGCATCGAGAGCCGCATCTGCTCCAAGAAGAGAAGCAAATTTAGAGGGAGAGGAGACGGGGCCATTTCTAGACACCTCAACAGCTTCCATTCCCTACCGTAGCTTGTTGTTCGCTTTCTCTTGCTTCACATATCTCAATTTTGCTCTGCAACATGGGTTGCAGATCACTAGCTATGTTTTTTTGGCAACAGCTCTCCAAACACTCTAAACAGAGTAGCAAGTAGAGGTAAAAATCTGCCACTGACTGACTGAAGCTCCTGGAAATTTCACTGGTATGGTAAGTTTTTGAGGGTACTAAGAATCTCCGTGGGCAAGTGCACAATGACATACTGAACCACAGAATTTATTTGATTATATTTTTGATTGCCCCTCTATTCAATGACCTAGTTTGCATGCGATGCTAAGCCACTACCATTTCATCAACTCGTGGGGCTTCACAGCGTGCACTAGCAGCCATTCTGAACATGCAAGCTACAGTAAGCACGCCGTGGCTTGTTGTGACAACATGGGTTATGCAAAGGTTCAGCAACCTTTGGATAACTCTAAAACAACCCATGGCTTACGTATTCAAAATGGTGGCTGGTGCATGCCACGAAGACTGGCAGGTTAATTAACCCACATTGGCTTAGCACTGCATATAAACCAGCCCAATGAGTCCTCAATATCTCTACTTAAAACAGGGCTGAGCAATTTGTGGCTCTCCCCATGCTGTTGGATTGCAACACCCATCATCCCTCACCAATGGCTATGGCTGTTGGGAGTTGGAGTGCAGCAACAAGTTGAGGGCCACACGGTGCCCACTTGGGAGTTAAAAGGATCCTGGGTAGCAGGGTTGGGAAAGACCTCAGTCTGAGGCCTTGGGAGAGCCACTGCTAGTCAGAATAGCAGTGTAAGATTAGCCCTGCTATTATGGACTAATCTGATGCTCCAGCCAAGCAATCAAAGACCACCATGCCCTGCAATCAGAGAGCAGCTATACTGCACATCAAATGGCCCTAGCTGACACGCGAACGTCAATCAATCAATTCTTTATTCGCAGTCAACAGACAACTGAGACATCATTTTCAATACAAGTATAAGGGCAAACATAATAAAACTGACCAATAAGACAGGGTCTATAAAATACCATTTTAGGGTGAACAGGCCATCATACATGATCCAGTGAAGATGGCCAAGCTCAGACATTTGGCCACCACCACTGTGATTAGTTTGTTGGTATCTTTAAGAAGAATGAGCATAAGAGACTCTATAGAGCATCCTGGAAAGGACGTATAGGATATCCTTTCTTGCCTCTTAGTAATAGCTACATTGAAAAAGGGCATATGAAATCAACTCCACCTTGGCTTTGTTGAAAGGGCAACTTCTATTGTTCGCTCAAATTTTGAGGTATCTTCCAGCAAGCAATTTAGAGGGGAGGACAACAAACCTTCCTAAAATGAATGCCCTTCAGTATTTAGGAATATTGAGCCACCCCAGATAGGGCATTCCACTTTTACATGGGAGGCATGAAAGACCAAGTGATTGAGGGTAACAATCCTGGTAATCGATGTCCCATAACCACTATTTATAAAACAATTCATTAAATGAATTATTAAACACAGCATTCCATTTCTCAGTCATGGATCTGTGCATATCTGCAATCTGATGGGATCTTAGGAAAAAATTAGAAATGCAAGTGCTAGCTGCCTAAGAATCAAGAAATAAAGGGAAATTTGGGCAAAGCTTTTAATAATCTGACAAGGTGTTCTATACCCTGCACTTCTCTCAGCTCCTAAAACTTGGATTTATGACTGTAACACTGTTCCTCCTTCAGGGGCCTAGAAATACCTAGTCCCTTGTCAAAATACTCCACAATAGAGTGACACGTGTGGGATTTCTAATATTTGCAAAATCTGCATTATCTTGGCCCAAGATGCCAAGAACAGAGATCAAAGAAAGTGATGGGAAAATATGAGGGTTACAAGTGGAATACTATAATGTTTGGATCCTCTTTTAAAAAAAAATCCTGAATGAAGCAGGGTGATTGCACGATAAAAGCCTCATCTGGAAATACCCCATTGTCTCCACTGGGTTAAAAATAAGCAATCACTTTGTACGCTGGTGCATTCAAGGCTTTCCCCTCCTTCACAAAACATTGGTGACATTTCCATGTGGATGTTTGAAAAAGCTTTGAAAGCTAACCAAGAGCACAAAAAAATACTTACAAACTCAGAAATGCCACCATGAAAACCCACCTTTATCATTCAGTGTTTTCACAGTCTCTGCTTTCTCCATGGCATATATCACATTATCTAGAGAAAGGAAATAAATTTGAGATTTTAAAAAAAAATCCCCCAAACTTACACTAGAAAACTTGTTTAGGGCCATGAAGTGGTAGCTGACCACTTCGACCTTGATTTCTCACATCAAATCTCAATGTGCTACTATAGCACTATTCTTCTTCCACAGGAGAATGGAAGCTATCCGAGTTGATGCAGCTTGCTTTAACAGGAAAGAGTGGAATTCAGTGACAAAGTGATCCCCTGCCCCCAGCCGCTTTCTGCAGAGTGGCCTCTAAGAGCTGAACTTCCATACTCACCTATTAAACTCAAGATGTATTTAAACCCATTTTCTGTTTTTTCACCAGCCGTTTGCTATAGTTTAAGTTACCTCCAGCTCTTTCCACCTCAGACCACCATCACATCCCCCAGGACTCATACTTCAACACAGCAGCTAAAATGCACTGCTCTCATCACCCATGTCCTCAAAGCACAACCAATGACCCAGTTTGTGGTTAACCCATGGTTTGTTTGTTGTTGGATTAACACCCCAGTTGTTTAGCCATTAAACAACCCAGTGCTCTGGGTTTGTGTGTTACTTTAACAACCAACGACCCAGCCAATCATCGGCTGTTGATTAAAAGCGGAAGAAAGAGGTACGCATGAGACCGTGTGCATGCTCATTCTTCATGGCAAATTGTGGGTTAATTAACTCACGATTGCTGTTATGTGCAAATGGTACTACTGCAGTGAAAGAACTTAAGGAAAGCCCTAAACGAAAACATTACATTTGCTGATTAATTCCCTCTTCTCCCAGATAATGCTCAACAGAACTTAACTGAGGGCCTAATTCCCATTAGCGCAAGAGGCCCACGAGGGTGCTGTTTGTGTCCTACTTATGAGCTTCCCATGGGCATCTGGTTGCAAACTGTAGGAACAGAATGCTGGACCAGATAGGCATTTGTCCCGATCCGGTACGGTTCTTCAGTTTCTGTCAATGAAGTTACTGGATCAAGTTGCTAACAGAGGGCTACTACTGACACAAAGAACATTGGGATTAGTTCACTGCATTTAGATTTGGGCTAAATGAATTCAGGAAGCCTCGTTTCCCCACCCCACCAAGACGGAAATGTTTCCCACTTTCACATTCCAAGTTCAGACACCAAAGAAAGACGGAACAAGCTGAACTCACACTAATACTTACTATTGCTATAGTGGTTTAGGCAGAGGTTTAAGGTCTCTTCCCTGTAAGTAATCCTTATAAAATCCCTATAATTTTTGAAGTTGTAGTATCAGAGCCTAGCATTATTAGTACTATTTCCTATTCTAAAATGGGCAGGGGGAGGTGTAAAGGCTGAAAGAGTGATTTGCGCAGGAGCCATGCAATGAGTTCACGGCTTTCATCTCCTACGTAACATGTGCCCTTAACCAGCTCTTGCTAAAACCTGCTGTTTTATTTATTACATTTCTATGCTGCCCAATAGCTGAAGCTCCTTGGGCAGTTCACAAAAATTAAAACCACAAAATACAGATAAAACAGAACATAAAATATAATAGCATTTTCCTTGTGCCTCACCACAGCCCAGTGCCAAATAGGTTCTTACCTGAGCTGGCTTTCGGTGAATAGGGTCAAATGTTTAAAGACAAGAACTCAGTAAATAGTTAGCAGACCAAATTTGTTAGGATGCATGAAATTTTCAGACACTAACCAGCCAATTTAGACCTAAAAATCAGAATATAAAACTCCCCCTCCTTCCTTCATTCCATTTTTGTACCTTGGAATTTATTTAGCGTTTCCTTCACAGCTACCCCTTTCCGAGAGAAGTAATCCAGTCTCTCTTCTAGCTTAGAAGAAGCTTCTTCAGATGGCTGAAATTGCCCTGCTGAACATCTGCATTTTTAGAGAGAAAAATGACATTCCTAGTAAAAAAAATATCCGTTTTTTTGGGGGGGAGGGGGGAGTTATTGGCCTGGAAGTATTGCTATGCTGGCTCCAAGGAATGAAGCGGACAGAGAATTAAGCCCTATTCTTCCATCATCTTTGCTCATCTGAGGGTTTGGAATTTCAGAGAGCTCCTGTCCCCCATGTTCTAGAAATTCTAAAGCCCAGTTCAAATTCACGACGAGGCAAATGCCTGAGGGGCAGAACTTAGTTGCCATTAATGTCAGTCGAGCAGGACACAGGCAAACCTCACGCACAGGGCACAATCCAGCAGGAAGCTCCCCCACACAGCTATTTGCTTTTGTGATACTTGCACTGGAGAACTCATGGTGGATTATGTTCCTTGTTAGTTAGAACGTGGGGTGGCCATTTGGAATTTCCTATCCCAGGAACCAACATGCTCTAGGGCTGGTCCTGACTGCATAGATGCTGCTCTCTGTAACCAACAACCAACGGAAGCGGCTCTCCACCACCACCTTTGCTCCTGCTCCAGCATGTAAAGCCGTTATGTGTCACTTTATGGAAATGGTGTCCATGTGCCACTTTGGGCTGCAGTTGTTCCCGGACTGGAATGAGCTTTCTTTGGAGGTCCCTGGAAGCAGAGGAAACTCAAGGCTGCTTTGGGCTTATGTTCTATTGCAGTGGCTTAGTCAGAGGAGAAGAGCAACGACG
Source organism: Elgaria multicarinata webbii (assembly GCF_023053635.1). Taxonomy (NCBI): domain Eukaryota; kingdom Metazoa; phylum Chordata; class Lepidosauria; order Squamata; family Anguidae; genus Elgaria; species Elgaria multicarinata. The sequence continues at coordinate 145,804,210 of NC_086173.1, forward strand.
CCACTTCTCTAGGTCTGGTGACGTGAGCAGAACGAGGATTGGGTAACCACTTGGGGTAGCCAGAAGAGGGGGGGGCGGAGAAAAAGAGGAAAGAACCACTTACCTTCCCATGTTTTTTTTGATGTCCTAGAGGAGGGAAAAAAGAAAGAAAAAGGAGTTGAGCCCCACCATGTTTTGCAACAAGCGTGCGTCACAGGCTAAAGGGGAGCATGCCCCTGCAGCCCTGACTCAGGCTGCAGAGGACTCCGAGAGCGCTGTCAAAGGCATGAGGGTGGAAGCTTTGGTCTAGCCTCTGGTGCTTACCAGGCAGGGGTAAAGTAGCCTGCCCCCCCAGTCACCCTCGGGCTCTTACCTGTGATCCTAGAGGAGGAACATCTGGTGATTGCTCCAAGACAAGAGGTGGGGGATGCTCCGGTTACACACGGGAGCCTTCGGGCCACGTTGCTCTCCCTGGCGCTGCAACTGGTTCTCTGAGGAGAAGGGCTGCCCTAGTGTTTTTAGCAGCCTTCTCCTCCCCGAACTGGCCTCCCACCCTTGCGGCCGGTGAGCAGGCTGGCTTTTTAGCCCCCTCCAGGGCCTGCCCACCAGCTGTGTCTTGTCTGGATCCACCAGCTCCTTCCCTCGGCCGTGCCGCCCGCGTGACCTCTAAAGCGTGCTGTCTGGCGGGCACGCTGCTTCACTGCCGAAGGGGGAGCGCACCTGACGTCAGCCCAAGAGAAGCAACCGCGCCTTGCTCCCAAGAGCCCAGGCCCAGAAGGAGAGACCCCCCCCATCCAGGGGGGTCCCCCACAATTCCCCATCCCAGGAGCACTGCGTCTCTTCACCATCACCCGTAGTGCCTCAGAGAGACTCTCTGCACGTCACAGGTTACCTAAAAATCTTGTCCTTGTTGCTTGTGATCAAAGAGCTGGTTGCAAAATAATTAAAAAAAAAAAAAGATTCTGTGCCAAGAGATCAAGTGCGCAGGAGGTGCCGCTCGATTTTAAAAAAACAAACCAGCCTCCCATCCTTGGAATAGCTACACATGATGTTCACCACGGAGTGGACCACCACAGGAAGACCCTAAGGAGATCCCAGAAAATGCAGGCTTTTTTGCAGGCACACATACCCCACAACTCCATTTGTTTTCCTCCTAAAAAAAAATTCCCACCTGTTCACTGCAGACACAAGTTCCTTCCCCCCGCCCCTGTACCTTTTACGGCATGCACTCATCAGCTTTATTCCAAAGGCTGAACGTTTAAGAGCGGCCTCTAATCCAGTCCCATAACCACAGCAGCACCCCAAGGACCCAAACACCCTTTAAGAGAGAACCAATATTAACATGACTGTACGTACTAGAGGTCTGCATGGCAGCCATACCCGATCTGTCCCGGCATGAACCTGAAGGAATGGGGTCATCCAGGCCAGCTTCTCAACAGCCTTCAGGTCAGGCTGAAGGACCTGGAAGTACATCTGCCAACAGCAGAGCGCTATGGTGTCATAGCGTTCCACAAGGGGAGGAGCGACAGAGTTCCAGCTGTCCCTCGCAAAAGGCTGACAAGAGGACAAGCTGAGCTAAAGAGGCCTCCCGTCATCTTCTTATGGAATATGAGTTGGGCAGCATTCCATAAGGCTGGGGACAATGGAGCCCTGCCCCCTCCATTGGACTGGCTGTGATCCCTAATGAACAGCCGCACCACCTAGAGGGACCAATATCAGGACCTGGGCACGTTGAACAGCTGACGGGGGTCCAACGCAGGAGAGCAGCTCTGATGCCAATCGACAGCTCAAGCCCCACCCCCAGATGGCCACACCCCACCAGCATCTTGTACGCACACAAAAAGATCCTTCTGCCAATTGCAGCAGGGAGCAGGTCTAAGCTCAGCCTTGTCCATGCGTGTTGTTGGCCAGGATGTAGCAACCCCGGATGCCAGGAGCCCCTAACCCATTGCCAGGCTCCACTCGAGGCCAAAGAGAAGAGAGAGAGAGAGAGAGAAAGAGATCTGTTAATAGCAAAGTCTCACCTGCAAAAATTCACTTGCCGGCTGTTTACATTTCACCTCCATCTCGGCAATCACGTCACCAAGACGGGAAAGCTCTTCCGAGATTTGGGTGACCATTTCTTCCTTCTGCTTCTCTATTTCTTTATCGAGTTCTTCTAGCTGGGTCAGCAGGCGCTGCTCCTGATCTTTCAGAAACTGGTGCAGGTGCTCAAATTCAGACACAATCTCCTGTCTCTCAGCTTGGACCTTCTCCTGTAATAACCGCAGACAAGATGAGAAAGGAGTCGGGGAGTCCTTTCATGGGTGCACAAGAGAGAAATGTCATTACAGCGCTAAGTACAGTAATCCAAGCTAGCTGTTTGTATTGTTTGTATATTGTATTTTATATTATGCTTTTATACTGTTCGTTTTATATTTTGAATGGTTTTTATGGTTTTAATTTTTGTAAACCACCCAGAGAGCTTCGGCTATTGAGCAGTATAAAAATGCAATAAATAAATAAATTAAGGAACTGCAGAAGTGCAGACACAGAAGATATGGGACCAGAATAGTCTGGCAAGGAGGGCAGAATCGAAATGACCAAGGTGGGGTGAGGGACATTCTCTAAAGCCAACAGGAGTCTGCATCACCTCCCTCCCCTTCTCCCTAACATTATCCCATCATCCGCTGGCACTGTCTCCCTCCCCCTCCAGATGAACCAGGAGGTGCTGTTGTCTAGTTACCAACCCCTGGACCTGGCAAAATAGCCGCCCTGACTAGAGGATACAGCTACAACAGGGGCTGGCAGTAGAAACTGTAAACTGCTCAGCACCCCCTTGAGGGCTCTTATCTGGGACAAACATCGTATTCGCCCAACTTGTGGGACCCAACCGTGGACAGAGCGTGCTGCAGGATAAAATCAGAACATTTGTTCAGACTGTCAATTAGCTGTCACACAGCAAGGCGCTAAAACTCAGAAGTTTAGACAAAAATTAGGGTTGCCCTTTTATGCAAACAACTTAATATAGTGTTCCTTTAGAGTAGAACGTGAATTCAGAGTCCTCAAAAAAAGAAATAACTTCTCTACTGCTAATTATCTATAGGAGGCAGATTACTGCATTATTGTTGAGATCCGCAACATCAATAGTTTGGGTTCCAGAGCCTGTCATAGCTCAACACAGTTTTTTATCACATTGTAAGATGAGATGGGAATGCTTATAGCCTTCAAGTTAAAAGGAATGGGAATGTTTGAGAAGTGAACTACTATTGGCGGAAAAAACTCAAGCCCTCTGCTCCCATTCATGATAGCCAATGCCACCTACCATATATTCCTGAATTTTCATCTCCCCAGTCAGCTTCTGACTCCACAGTGTGTTCTTCTCCTGCTTCAGAAGGTCTAGTTGTGCCTGAACCCGCTCCTGAGCAAAAGAAAATGGCTTGAGATGGGAGGGAGGGGATTAGAGGCAGTAAGAGCTTGGGAGTCTTAGCATAGATGTGCAAATACAGCTCAGACAGGCAAGGTTGTCTTTTTGCCCCAACTTAGCTGAAAGTGTCACTACAAATAAAAGACAACATTCACCCAAAATCCTCAGCCCAATCTGGGGAACAAGAGGTCTGATTTGCTTAACAGTCTTGTAGGGTAGTGTGTACTCCACAGCCAAAAAGGAAAGAAAAATCAAATTCCATATGCTAAATGTAGGTATTTGCCTCTGCAGTGCAGAATAATAAAGCCCTTCTCCCTTCCCTCACTACTGGGAGTCCAGTCTGACCCCTCTCTGGCTTCCAAGGCTCCATAGTTGGCCACATACGTTCAGACCTCTCTCCTCCCCCATACAGCTAAACACTTCTTTAAAATAACCCATGTGCCTCAAGATGTTGATGCTGCAGCTATCAAACCCCACACCAGTAAGCAGGAAGTTGACTGATGCAAGAGATGAAAGAGCTTTGGCTAGAGCACATATGGATGCAAGAGCTGGGTGTATTCCATGCAGCCACAGTTCGCCACTTGTTGGGAGTTGAAAGCAGAGAAGTGAACCCTCTTGTTCTAGAGGACAACTGGTGGCTTCAAGCTTGCTATGCTGACCTGTATGAGTTTGTTTCTACCCTATCTTTCCCCCAAAGGAGTTCAACATGGTGTACATGGTGCTCCACTCCCATTTCATCCTTAATGACCTGGGTGAAATAGGTTAGGGTGAGAGAGTGATCAAAGTCATCCAGTGACTTACATGGCTAAGTGGGGATTTGAACCTGGATCTATTGAGACCTAGCCCAACATTCTAACCAAATGTAGCTCTTTAAGGAAAGCAACATGGTGGGCAAGTACACGAGAGAGGGCCTTTTCTGCAGTGGCCCCATAGCTCTGGAATACATTGCCATTGAGGGCCCATCAGATTTTTAGGAAGGTTCTCAAAACTTATTTGTTTACTCTGGCCAATTATGAGTGTGGGTTTTTTTACATTGCTGTTTTAAAGAAATTGTATCAATCTATTGTATTGTTTTAAGTTACCTTTGGAGGGCTTCTGCCCTGAAAGATGGCCTAGAGATATTTTAAAGAAGTAACAAATCCTCAACTAGCTGAGCTGTCACTGAAGAAAGCTGGCAGGCTCTCCTTCAGCAAGGCCTGGATATACACAGAGTTGGTGGACCAGCCTTTTGGATACAGAATGGCAACAAGTGTTTTGTCCAAATTAGGCATTTGGAGGATAGGTGTAAACAAAAAAGTTCTTCAGCCTGATAAGGCTGAAGTTGAATTTTCAGAAACTAACGCGTGTAAACTCCATGAAGTAAAACAAAAATGAATTTAAAAATGTGGCCAGAACATCTCCTCTAAACCCAATCAATCAAGAGAACAGAAGAAAATATGGCAATCAGAACAGACAGCAAAATAAAATGCAAATATCAACAGTTCCTACATGCTTACTATCAACAAGTTAATGTGTGTTTGGTTTTTGTTAGAAATCTATTTGTTGCAGATTTTATTTTACCAATTTGTATGTGATATAGCCAAGCTTCAAGGGCTGTATAGAGGGAGCACTACACTGAGAGGCAAAAGTAATACTCAGACACCTTCATGGTTTGATAAGAGGTTGGCTCTTTGGACCCAGAAGGAAGTAGGTAACATGATACATTGGTGAATACAAAAGAAACAGGGAGAGATCTTTTACAATAGTCTCTAACTTTCTACCCATGAAAGTATTAACATCTTCTTGACATTTCGTTTGAGGTTGCTAGGAACCTGTATTTGCAACCCTGCTCTCCTGTTCAGATGACACAGTAAGCCACAGTTTAGAATGTTGTGTGAACCATGACTTAGGCCCCGTTCAGAAGACACCTTAAACCATGGCTTTAACCACAATGGTTAAGCCAGAAAGCTGGGCTGTATTCAGAAGACATATTAAACCACAGTTTAACCACAGGTTAAAGCCATGGTTTAAGATGTCTACTGAACACGGCCTGGCTTTCTGGCTTAACAACCACAGTTTAAAGCTGTGGTTTAAAGTGCCTTTTGAACAGGCCCTTAGAATGTTGTGTCAAAGGACCATGGAGTGGGTGGGGGAAGTGAAGTAGCCAATGTAAGGTGAGTTCTTATTATTTATCCAAAAGTAAGCCTTACAAGGAGAATGCCCCTTACACTCTTTAGAATACACCTGCACTTATGTTCCCAAAATAGTACTTGAATGTTATTAGAAAATTGAGCAACCCTCTGATCCTACAGCACTGAACTATTTTACTCCTCATTGAGAGCTTAATTCCAGATATACTCCCATCAAGTGCGTGGCAGTTCTGGAATATCCCCTATATTACTAAATATTCACCTATAGCTTAGGGATGGTGTATCTTAACATTTGAAAAGCAATCCAGGAATTGGTCTGAAATGTAGACTGCAAGCCTAATCCTAAAAGCATTGACATGGAAGCAAGCCCCACGGAACCTGACAGCCCCCACCTGATCTTCAAGCTAAGCCAGATAATGCTGTTCACACAGCAATGAGCAACTGCACATTTGTTGCATAGAAACTATATATGATTGGAAACGATTTTATAGCTTGACAAACATGATACCATAGCATTTTATCTTCTTGCTGGTACAGCGTCACACTTCTGAAGTTTGTCTTCAGGAAGCACAAGCAAGGGCATGTGTTTTTAGACATGGTATCAAAAATGTGTTTGGCCCATCCTGTACCTACCAAAGCATATCACTTATCTAAGACCTATTCTTTCACCTGGTCTCTTATATCAATGCTTCAGATTCAACTTTGAAAAAACAATAATTACACCCCTAAAAAAAAGTTTAAAAGATCAAAACATCCAGGAATACAATGGGCAGCTATTCTCTTACTACCCCATTTTACAGGGGAGTTTGGATATCCAAGCATAAGGGGAGACTAGAGAGGGTGGCCTCTCTAAGGGGATATTTGCTTGTGGGGCTGATTTTAGAGGTTGGTCCGTTCGCTCCTCCTTACCCTATAGTCTCGGGCTGCCCTCTGCACGTGGAAGATGGTGTGAGCCCGGTGCTCCTGGGATCGATCGCAGTGGGCACAGATGGGGGTTTGGTCCTCCTCGCAGAAAAACTGGAGCACTTCCCGGTGTACGTCGCACAGCCTTTCTCCGTTCCCGTCTCCCGCTCCTCCAGTTGCGACGGGCGACCTTTTCGGGGGTGGCGTTGCCGCTACTGGCGTCGCAGGGGGGGCTGCTGCTGCTGCTGTTGCTGCTGGCGACGGAGGCGTGGGCGGCGCTGGCGTCAGGGACAACAGCGGCGGGGGAGGCGCCGCCGCCGCCGTCACCACCGCCGCTGTTGCCGCCGGTGGCGGAGGGGACGATACTACTGGTGCCGGTGCCGGTGGTGCCAGTGCTGGTGGAGGTGCTAGTGGCGGTGGTGCCACTGGGGTTGGTGCCGGTGCAGCGCCTCCTCCCCCGGGCGCCGAGTCCAGCCTCTGCCGCTTGGGCCTGTCCACCACCAGGTTGGCCAGCAGCGGCGGCGGCTTGATGGGCCGGAGGTTCCTCTTGCGGGCGGTGGCGCCGCATTCCAGGCAGGAGATGTTGAGCTTGGGCTCGCCCAGGCGCTGCCCGATGCAGGCCGTGCAGAAGTTATGGCCGCAGGGGAGGCACACCGGGTCCGGGCAGTAGACGCGGCACAGCGAGCACCAGGTCTCGCTCGGGCAGCGCGGGCCTGCGGGGATCTCGGCGGGCGTCGTGCCGGGCGGGGGCGAGTCCGGCGGCGACGGCGGGGAGAGCGGGCACGGCGGCGGCAGCAGCGGCGGCGGCAGCGGGCCACCCACGGCCAGGCCCGGGTGGCCATGAGGGTGCTGCTGGTGGGGGTGCGGCAGCTGCGCCTGCTGCTGCTGTTGCTGCGAGACCCGCAAGCGGCTGCGGAGGAGCCTCTGCTGCAGCAGCTGCTCCGCCGACATGCCTCCGAGACCACCGCTCATGTCGCCGGTCGGCCGAGCACTCGCGCGCGCGTCTGCCCGCGAGGACGGCACGATGCCCTTCCTGTGAGCGCCCCGATTGGACGAGCGGCGCCAGGAAGGAGGCGCCAAACCGGAAGCGAGGGAAAGATGGGAAACGTGACGTCGCTAACCCTTTGCGTGCTAGATGGGAGGAAGATAGAGCCGAAAGTGCCCTAGACAGGCGTTAAACTATAGCAACGACTCAGACCCATTCCGGAGCGTGTACCTGTATCAGCCTTCCCCAACCTGGTGCCCTCCAGCTGTATTTAGGGTAGTATCCAATGTTACTCCTACTTAGAGCAGACCCATTAAAATGAATAGGCCTTAAGTTAGTCGTGACGGAAGCCCCATTCAATGGGTCTACTCTAAGTAGGACCAATATGAGATACTCCCCTCGGACTACAGCTCCCATCATCCCCGGCTAGCATGGCCATTCCTAGGTTGATTTATATATTAGATGGATGAACAACTTGCGGCTCTCCAGATGGTTTGGCGTACAACTCCCATCATCCCTCACCATTGGTTATCCTGGCTAAGGCTGATGGGAGTTGTAGCCACCCCACCCCCAAATACTTCTGGAGGGCAAGAAGTTCCCTGTACAAGGAAGAAAGTTCCACTGATTTCAATGGGACTTTCCCGTTTACTTATCTAACGGAATAGCTTTGCACGGAAGGCACAAGAGAGAATTGAAAGAGGCTTCAGCGGGCTTAGAGGAGCCCGTTTCATCATCAAGCTTACAGTGCTTTGAAACTGCCGTCGTGGTTTTGACCGCCCCAGGCGCACACTCACATGCAGCGGGAGGGCCTGTGGGAATTGTTGTTCAGTGATAAGAGTTATAGGCCTGGCAGTCAAACACAACACCCAGCAGGCCTAATGAAGCTAATGCTGCCCTCCTCATTCTCTAGTCCAGCTTTCCCCAACCTGTACGCTCCAGCCATATTGGACTACAAATTCCCGTTTGTGGCCTTCCAGATGCATGATCGCAGCTCAAAATAGCCCTTAACACCTGCCCTTCATTAATGGCAGTCTGCACACTCCATAACTTCATGCACATACACGAATATGCTTATGCTAGGGTGACCATATTGAAAGGAGGACAGGGCTCCTGTATCTTTAACAGTTGTATTGAAAAGGGAATTTCAGCAGGTGTCATTTGTATATATGGAGAACCTGGTGAAATTTCCTCTTCATCACAACAGTTAAAGCTGCAGGTGCCCTGCCCTCTTTTAAATCTGGTCACAGTATAGCTGTAGTATAGTTCCTGCAGCTTTAACTGTTGTGATGAAGAGGGAATTTCACCAGGTGTGATATGCATACAAATGTTTTATGATGGTTTTAATTTTTGTGAACCGCCCAGAGAGCTTCGGCTATTGGGCGGTATAAAAATGTAATAAATAAATAAATAAACTAACTAACTGTTAAAGATACAGGAGCCCTGTCCTCCTTTTCATATGGTCATCCTATAACTTATGCACTAGAGACAGAGTAGAGAGAGTGTTGCTACTTGTGGGTGTTTTTTTTTTGAAGGTTTGTATGTTTCTGGATTTTTATTGTATTGTAATGTTTTAATGGATTTTATCATTTGTACAACACCTTGAGAATTCGCTTGACAAGGTGCCTAATCAATCAATATTCTTCTATTCCCCACTCAGAAATGTAATTTCTATAGCAGGGTTGGGAACCTCTGTATGTTCTTGGGACTTCAACTCCCGTTATCATTCACTATTGGCTATTCTGGCTAGGGCTGATAGCAATTGCAGTGCAACATCAGGAGCGCACCAGCTTGGAGGTTGCAATAACTGGTCCTACCGCCATCAGGAATCAAGTGACTATTTGTGAGCCATTGCACAATGTTAAGAGAATCCACAAGTTCATGTCACCCAGGTCCTTTGAACTGGAAACTGCTACTGAATGTCCAGGTCTCTTTTTAGTAATTAGGTTTTTAAGAAAGCTGCTTGGAGGACAGGATGGTGGTGGTCCAAACAGCTTCTCAGAAAGTTTCAGTCTGCAACCAGCAACCTTCTACACACCTCTCTCACTTCAAGGGGGGAGGGATGGGGGAGTGATACTCTTCAGGGATCCAGATTTGGCCCTAGGTCCTTCAGTCAAATCAACTGAGGGGAAAAAATGCTTTCTTGAAAAGCTGTTTCGCAACGACAAGAACACACACAAGAAGCTTCAGTGTTCACTAAAGAGATTTTAATGCAATGACACAACATTTTTATGGATCAAAGTACGTACAAATCTGTTGACGCTTAACAAAGAAGAAAATGTGCAAGATTTGTCATGACAGGATGCTTACAGTGCAATCCTATGCATATTTACTCAGAAGCAAGTCCCGGTATGCTCAACAGGAGTTCTCAGGTATGTGTACGATATAGGATTGCAGCCTTAACGTAGCAAACTTTGCCATACGCCTATGTTGCCCAATTGAAGTCAACATTCAGTAGCAAGAACAAACAAACTGCATCTTATCTGGTTTGCTGACGTCCTAGAGTACTTCAAACTAGACTAGATTAACTGTTGTGCCTTTCTTATAAGGAACCCCAAGAGTGGAGTTAAATTATCCTAAATTCTTTGAGGGAAAAAACTACAAATTCCAGGCCTTTTCTACACCGAAGGGTTATTCCTGGAAAATGGAGGGATCTTCCCTGCCTGCTCCTAAGATGCACAGGGACAATCCAGGGAGGATCTCGGGATATAGGGTTGGTGTAGACATGCCCCCAGTGGCCTTCTTGGGAAGCCATAACAGTTAAATCAGTTTAAGTTTGTAGTGCCAATACAGCCAGGGAGTACTTCCCGAGAGTTCTCCATACCCCCTCCTTGCTTTTTTGGGCTTATCTCACTGATCATTTAACTGTGCTCTTGCTGCATTTGGGTATACAATTGCACACCCAAGAAATTATGCAATTGACACAGATATTAGAGGGTTTTTTTTTGGGGGGGGGGGAGTGTATGTATTTGTTTTCCAGCCAGGAGTGGTATGGGTGAGGGCAGCTGGCACAGATGCATTGACTAACGTGTTGTCTGAACTGAGACAAGGTGTACAGAAATATATTAATATGCAGCCTGTAATGAAATATTCGTAACGATGCAAATTATTTACACTTGCAGTTTAAAAAGGAAATACAAACAGGGAAGGAAGAAACTTGTTCTTTTGCTTACTTTCAAAGGTGGAGTTCTCTGGCTTGGATGTTTACTCTTAACTCCATGAATAGAAGTTTCCATTCCTTCTGAGAAGGTTTCCTTTCAACTCTCCAACCTTGAATAGAAGTTACTTCCGTTCACGGAGTGCAAAGCTAAGATCCAAGACATTTTCTTTCTTCTGTAACTCAAAACTCGGTACCATTTGCAAGATTCTGTTCCAAAATATGCACAGGTGGCCTCCCAGATCATAAAAGCAGACCAGTGTACTGCAGACAGTGTTTCAGGGACACATTCTAAGCTCTGTAGTTAGACCCCACACTTTAAAGAAAGGACAAATTCTCTCCCCACAGAAATTAGCCCACCGGAAAATAAAAATTAGGGACATATAATCGGCATCAAAGAATGCCACCCAACCCCTTTCATAATGCACAAATACCTGGATTTTCTCTGGGGCCTCATCTAGGGTCAGACGGGTCTCGAATGAAGTGAAAGCCTTGTACTCATCCCCACAGAGCCCCAAAGCCCAGATCCCCTCAACAGGGCAAGTGATAACAGGTCCCTTCCTCTTCACGGACTCCCTGGCAACGCCAAGAGCCCAGTTTTGCCCATCGCCTACTTCCACCTCCCAGTAATGGATCCCCGAGGAGAATCTCTCACAGCCCAGAAGGATGAGCGTGGCGTCAAATCTCTCAGGGTTGTTGGGGAGTGGTTGAACCATGTCTCCGCGTTTCACGTTCTTCTTATCTTCGCTCACCACAAAGAGGGGATGGGCTGTGTCGGGATCTAAAGTAATGCTTGCTGAAGACAAACAAAAAACAATGGTTCAGAAGAGCTCAACCGCAAGAAAGGCTGAGGAAGGGGCTGTAGCTCCATGGTAGAACACCTGCTTTGCATGCAGAAAGTCCTAGGTTCAATCCCCGGCATCTCCAAGTAGGGCACACAAAGACTCCTGCCTGAAACCCTGGAGACCCCACTGCCAGCCAGTGTTGACAATACTGGGCTAAATGGACTAATGATCTGACTCAGTACAAGGCAGCTTCCTATCTTCCTTCTGGCCAAGAGTTTACAAGTAGATTCAGAAAATTCAAAAAAGGCCTAAGCAAAATAACAAGGGAAAGGGAGATAAAGGGGGTTATCATCTGAGCAGAATTCTACTGGCTTGGTCCCAATTTCCATTATCCAGGCTTGCAACCACTCCTATACGATGAGAAGCTGCTGGAAGTTCAGCATGGACTTGGCAGAGCAGGAAAGACTGGCTGTAATCAGGCCACCAGTGAAAGCCAGTGTGGTGGAGTGGTTAGTGTGGGACTAGGGCTGGAAAGACTTGGGTTCAAATCCTCACTTATCCACAAGGCTCAATGGTTGACCATGAGCCAATCACGCGCTCCAATCCTCATATACCTCATAGGGTTGTTGTGAGGATAAAATGGAGTGGGACGAACCATGTACAATGCCTTCGGCTTCTTAGACGATTCAATTATAAATATGTGTGCAGGTGCTGTGAAAGCTCCCAACCGTGGAACCAGAGAGCTTTTGGAAACTGATTGACAAGTGGCAAGCTGCTATGGTCAAGAAGCTGCAAACCCAATCTGGAAGCTGCATTAGACTAGCCCAGTATCATCTATTCAAACTGGCAGGGGCTCTGCAGGGGTCCAGCAAGAGAGAGCAATCTTCCTTGCTACCAGATGCCTTTAACTGGAGAGGCCACAGATTAAACCTGGCGCCTTCTGCATGTAAAACATGCGCTTGACCACAGAACTTTGGCTGACAGAAATTCAGAAGCAAAGCAGCTGCCTGAAGAATAGGCCTTCTGTGTTTTCTGCCTAGCTTCAGTCTCCTTAAAGCAGGTTTAGAAGAGCCCTGCTGGGTCAGACCAACCCTCCATTTAGCCCAGCTACCCACAGGAAACCCACAAGCAGGACATGAGGGCCATAGCACCCCAGCCTGCCCAGGTTCCCCAGCAACTGGCATACAGAGGCCCGTTGCCTCTGATAATGGAGGCAGCATAGAGTCATCAGGACTAGTAGCCATTGATAGCCTCCTCCTCCGTGAACTTGTCCAATCCCCTTTTAAAGCCAAAGTGGGTGGCCATAATTTATTTACTGTGATACTTATGTACTGCTAAATATCATGAAATCCCTAAGCAGTTCATGCGTAAATATTAAAATAACATTTAAAATACAATTTTTTTAAAAAAACGAAACTCTACATCTTGTGGAAGTGAATTCCATAGTTTCCTAACACTGCTGCCATTAACCACTCCACCAAAGGGTTGGTAATGGCAGCAGTGATAGTAACAATGAAGCCTGAGAATGGGATTCCCCATTCCACAACAGGGAGGCGTTAAGACCACAAGGAAGCCAGCAAAAGCCTTAGGGATCCTGACATACAGCTAGCCTCCCCCAAAACGCCAGGTCCTCTTGAGTAATTGGACAAAGAGTAAAGACTTCCTTTGCTTGTTTTCTCTCATAACAAGGACTTGGGCCTGTGTGTTACCATAGTAACAGGTTCCTTCCACCTTCCAAAAGCAGGAAGGAAAAAGAGGAGAGCCATGTGGGTCTGGTGACAGAAGTGCCCATGTTCCCCCACTCTTCCCATGAAATTCTTTCCCTATAGGATGGAGCCATTGTTCCCATTATCTCTGGCCAGACCACGTGAAGCTCCATGTGTTTCTAGGAGTTGAACTAGAGGCCCAAATAAGCCCAGCTCTAGTCTTCGTAATGGGAGACCATCCCAAACTCACTTTTTTTAGCAGAAGTTTCCATTGACCTTGCTTTCGCTAATTCAGATATCATAGTCTCTAGAGGGAGAAAAGGGAAGGATTTAAGAAACTCTGTTCATTGCTACTGAGTATGTAGAAAGTTGAAATATTAAAGATCCTCCCATTTGGGATGCAGGGTAGGAGAGGATGAACACGGAAGCAGTGAGCAAGAAAAGGCACCTCATCAGCTACAGGATCTGGCACCTTAAACAGAACCTGGTATTTAGCATGGCAATGTTCTCATCATTCAAGTTTCTAGCCTTCATGGTTGCAAGAAAACAGCTTGGGAAAATGCTCACATACTTGCTGGTGAAAATGTAGAGGCAGCTAAATGAGAGAGGCCCTAGCACAGAATGCTGATGGACATTTTAACTCTCTAGCTGTTGAGGAGAAAGATGCATTGTGGAATATTTAGCCCAAGGATAGGAGGAACAGGTCATATCTGTGCAAGAGGCAAAATGTAGGTGTGGGGAGCATGGAAGGCAGGAATCAGGAGATGGTGCTCCAGTGCTTTGCACAGTCCTGTATAGTCCTTTTACGGTTCTTACACCCCGTTGACCAAAATCCATTTTATTTTTTCTCTCCACTCCACCCAGCTTTCCTCCTCTCCCACTACCCCTAAATTGTTTGTTCTCTGCCATTCCAATCTTTGATGAAGTTAAGACATTTCATTTGTTCTGGGCATAAAGCTTGTATTTCTTTCAAGCAGAATACACAATGCTCAGGTCCTTACATAATGTGCACTGCATTGCTGAACTTTGAACAAACAACAACACTCCAAACTCCTCCACTCCCCTTTTCTCAAAACACAGCAAGGTAATGCTTAAGCATTTTAAGTAGTTGTGAACTGTCGTTTGCTCTTCTTGGTTACCTCGACATTTCTCCAGAGCCTCCTTGATCACAATATTTTTCAGACTGAAATGCCCAAGCTTCTTTTCCAGGTCAGTTGGAGAGGAAGAAACTTCCACCAATCGTGGCAGCTGTCCATCCTTACATCTACAACGAAAAACACAACATTGTTATATTGTAGGTCTCCGCATCTGGCTACTAGGAGGAGGGCCTTCTCTGCTGTGGCACCCTGGCTGTGGAGTGAGCTCCCTAAAGAGGTTCACCTGGCACCTACGCTATACTCTTTTAGACGCCAGGTGAAGACGATGTGATATCACAGGATATTCGTAAACATTCTGACAGCTCATGGGGATGTCTTGGTGCCAGGAGTGATGGCGAATGTTTGTTTGGCAGGGGGAAAGCTTGGCACACAGGATCTTGGGAAGGAAGGCAGAGGAAATATAGAGTTACTGAGGTTGAGGAGAAGGCCAGTTAAGGGCTTGAGCAGCAAGGAGGCAGTGTCAGGAGGAACCTCACAGTCTAGGGCAGGGGTGCAGAAATTCTTTCAGCCCCCAGGGCTAAATTCAGTTTTGGTGAAACTCTTAGGGATCACATTCCAGTGGTGGGTAGGGACAAGGGCAAATGGCGCAAGGCCCAAAGCCCCCAAATTCCAGCATGCTTCACCTTAAAGCTCTTACTGCTAGTATCTAACCTTTGGAGAGGCATTTCAACATCACCTGCTAGTATCTAAGCCTCCGGAGAGCCATTGCAATGGGAAGAAATTGCACAAAAGCTAGGAGACCACCAAATGATCAACGTTCAGGGGTGTTAGCAAGGGGGCTAGGGGAAGGGTGTGTGGACATTTAGGGACCCCCTGAACACTGATGTGGAGGTTCTGCATCCGTTTAGCATCTATAGTGGCTCAGTGCAGAGATGTCAAGAGGGCTACATTTCAGTTGTAGTAGTATAGCATATACCAGGGGTAGGCAACGTGGTGCCCTCCTGATATTTCGTACAATTCCCATAATCCCCGACTATTGGCCATGATGTGAGCTGTAGACCGCCCAGAGAGCTTCGGCTATTGGGCGGTATAGAAATGCAATAAATAAATAAATAGACCAAGACATCTGGAGGGCACAATGGCTAGTTCCCAACCATCTCTCTTTCTGTCATGCTCCCAGTGAAACAATAGAGAGAAACAACCGTCTTAGGAAGGCTGTGTATTTCTGACACTGCCGTCCCTCCCGCTCCTGACCCTGGAGCTCACTTTGGGAAGAAGGAGGCAATGCAGCTCCTCTCCCTCTTTGCACAGGCCACTCCAGGATGTTGCACTGCATGCCCAGTGCTGCACCTTTGCACTCCAGGGCTGAAAAGGGACAGCGAAGTGTTCCTAAGCAAGAACTCCAGCAGCCTCTCCGTAGCCATTGTTAGAGCTGCTTCAGAGCAGTGCCGAGACCTTATGATACAAGTCTGTCCCTGCCCCTCACTCTGTCCACAGCAATGGCCTTGGTGATGATGGATGGGGCTCCAGATCAAGTTACTGCCTCAAAATCGTTCACCAGAGTGGATAAAGTTTCCTCAGCGCTGTCTGCTGCCCTAGAGAGCGATGAAGTCTGCACAGGAACGACTTACCTGCTCAAAATGGTCCTGATGTCCTGTGGAAGGCAGGGGAGAAAGAGAGAAAGAAGATCAGTCTCTCATTTGTTATGCCATAAAATATCATGTAAAGGCTCTGAAATAAAGTTGGGAGAGGGGAAGTGGCTCAGCAAAGATTTGTATTGTAATCTGGGCAGCCTTGGTCAAGACCTCAAGGCTTCAGTTCCCCGGCCAAACAAGAAGGGAATTCACAATGACCTACATGCAAGCTTGTAAAGCTGAATGAAATAAACGTTAGGAACACGGCTCATGAGTATTTCTGAGCTTCTTTTAAGCCATGAACATTGATGCTGAGTGCAAAGGTTTACAATTTTGAAATCAAGTTTCTAGTCCACAAGAGTGTGAAGTTAAACTCTATTCAAATATATATACCATCAGCTGGAGAGAGTGCGGAGGAACTCTTTGTTAATCAAACATCGCGTTGA
The DNA here is from genome assembly GCF_023053635.1 of Elgaria multicarinata webbii. Taxonomy (NCBI): domain Eukaryota; kingdom Metazoa; phylum Chordata; class Lepidosauria; order Squamata; family Anguidae; genus Elgaria; species Elgaria multicarinata. The sequence continues at coordinate 145,820,434 of NC_086173.1, forward strand.
CTTTTACTCAACTCCACAGGAGCCCATAGTCACACAACGGTGGAGTTAGAACATGTTGTGTGGTGAATCCCCTGTACAAACTCAACTGTGTCAAGAAATTTGTTGTCTAAACTGAACCAGTGTCACCTGACCTCTCCGCTTCCATCTTCCATACTTGTGAAATTTAAGTTTTAAGCCCCATGGGCTAAATACCTCTCGGTTTTGCTCGCCTCATTTTCCAAAATATTTTACACAATGAACAAGATCAAACACCAGAATCTTGCCACTTAGCCTTTATCCTCAATTATTTACTGATGCTTTTTCAGCAGGGACTTAAGCTTACATCCATCAGAGTGCACTTAGCTGCAATTACATCTTTTCACCAAGGCATAGATGGGTTTACACCCTTTACCCACCCAACAACTAAGAAATTTTTGAGAGGGCTTAAGAACACAATACCAACTGTGAAAAGTATTGTACCTCCATGGAGCCTGTCAGTTGTGCTGCAAGCACTGACACGCAAACCCTTCGAGCCTATGGCGTCGACAGACCTTAGGCTACTTACTTTAAAGACTGTCTTTCTAGTAGCCATTACATCGGCAAGACGGGCAAGTGAGCTTAGAGCTCTTAGGATAGATGTCCCGTACACTATCTTTCATAAGGATAAGGTTGTGCTACGCACAGATCCAGCCTTCCTACCTAAGGTAGTGTCTACTTTTCATCTGTCCCAGCATATTACTTTGCCTGCCTTCTTCCCTAATCCAACTACACCTCTTGAGTCTTCCTTGCACACTCTCGATGTAAGAAGGGCTCTTGCTTTTTACAAAGACAGGACAGAGACATTTAGAAAAACAAAGCAATTGTTTATTTGTTATGGTGAGCCTTCTAAGGGACTCCCTGTCTCTTGCCAGCGGTTGTCACGCTGGATAGTGGAGACGATTGAATTGGCCTACTCTATCTCTAAATTAGAGTTAGTGAAACCTGTGACAGCTCATTCCACCAGAGCTGTTTCAACATCGGTGGCTTTCACCAGAGGTGTTCCACTGACTGAAGTCTGTAAAGCCGCAACGTGGTCCACTCCATCCACGTTTGTCAAGCACTACAGTTTGGACACCCGTGCGAGGCAGGACTGCTCATTTGGGAGGACAGTGCTTTCGGAGATCTTCAGATGATGCACCAACCCACCTCCAAAGGTATGTCAGCTTGCTACTCGCCCATATGTGTGATGCATAGAGACCACGAAGAAGAAATGCAGGTTGCTTACCTGTAACTGTAGTTCTTCGAGTGGTCATCTATGCATTCACACAACCCACCCACCATCCCCACTTGGTGGTGTGAGACTTATAAATGACACTGTTTTATTGTGGAATGTACTTTACTTTATTTACACTCATGTTTATGGGGGCACAACGTCGGACTCCTGTAAACTGAGGTAAGGGCGGGAACCCCATGGACATGCGCGGTAGCGTGGGGGGAGGGGTTCCCGCCAAAAACGTTCCACTCAGCTATAGTAGGTTCCGGTCTGGTCTCTGCGCAGGCGCAAAGCATAACATAACGACCCCATCTTTTCCCACAGGAAAAGCTGGTACCTCGCCATCGTCGCTTCGTATGCTGACGCTCTAATACCTAGAGAAGAAGAGGAGTAAATCCTTCTACCAGTCTGGTCCAATTTCCTCCCTTCCCTATCCACCGGTGCCGAATGTGCCTTCTGCGATTGGCCTTGGGCTGACTCAACCACGATGGAGTTAGGCTTTGGATGCTGTACCAAAAATTTGACGCCTTCCTCCTGGATTCGATAAAGAGTCTCTAATCTTTTAGACGTAGCCTGAGTCACAGCAGGTGTCTTCCAAGACAGCTGAGCTGTTTGCTTCAATGCATGTGGAACGGGAATAGCAAGTCTTTGATTAGTGGTAGTCTGGAATACATCATAAATGGGGTCCACAACCGATTCGTCCGTTTGTTGGATATCTAATCCCAATGCCTGTGACATCCTAAGCATATGGTCAGAAAACCTGACCATATCGTCCGAAGGAGAGGAAGGGTCGTCATCGTGGACCTCATCCTCCGGCGAAGGCATCGTTGGAGTCGCAGCATCACACATATGGGCGAGTAGCAAGCTGACATACCTTTGGAGGTGGGTTGGGGTCCTTTCTCAGGTCATCCTCAGGGGTCCTTCTCCGTGAGCCCCTGCCAAAGGAAGTGAGGCAGGTGGCTACCAGGAGGAGGGACTTCTCTGCTGTGGCACCCTGGCTGTGGAATTAGCTCCCTAAGGAGGTTCGCTTGTCACCTACATTATATGCTTTTAGATGCCAGGTGAAGACTACATAGCGCCTCTCCAGAGATGTTCATTTAAAACCCTTTGAACAAAGGGTTTTGTGTTGTTGTTTTTTAGTCTTAGAAAACTTATGCAAAATCAGGTGTACCAAAGTTTGTTGTTTTCAATGGCCTCAGACACTTCTTTCTCTGCAAAGGACTGGGCTTTTAACTACATCAGTCACGAGATCCACAAACTACACAGAATCAATGCAGGAGACAAGAGTCTAAACATGGTTCAGGAAGACAGCACTCTTTCTTGAAGATGCTAGTTCCTACATTTCTGGATTTAGCACTGAAGCCCAGGAACTGAAGGTCTAAGACAATCTCACCTGCAGGAATTCACTTGCAGGCTGCTCACACTTGTCCTCCACCTCATTGATCAAGACATCGAGGCGATCTATCTCCTCTGAGAGTTTGGTAGCCACTCCGTCTCTCTTCTGTACAATCTCCTTGTCAAATTTTTTCAGCATGATAATCAGGAATCGTTCAATTTTTTCCAAGAACTCATGGATTTGATTAAATTCAGTCTCCACTTTCTGCTTCTCTGTTTGTACATCATCCTGTAACAAAGAAGGGAAGGACAGAGACAGCCGGGGTGGGAAGAAACAAAGAGAGGGAAACTGAAATAGCACTGATGTTCTCACAGCAGTACCCTACGCAGGTGCCAAGTTGCTGGAAATGCCAGACTTACCTGGGTGGTCTCCTAAGAGTGAGGAAGGTTGCACAAAACTAACAATTTAAGAAAGCTCTCCGTCTACTGACCCTCTTGCACAGTTTTTTTAAAATTTATTTTTAAATACGCAAGTATTTAAATACGCAATGTATTTATTTTTAAATACGCAAGTTGCTTAGATCAGAGGAGGATATGCATACACTCAGTAAATTTGTAAGCCGCCATGATATATTTTATGAAAAGCACTATCTAAATAATTTAAAATAATAAACATTTTTATATACAAAACCCACTTAGAAATATTTTTAAATATGGCAAGGGGTATATAAATCTATTAAATAATAATAATAATAATAATAATAATAATAATAATAATAATAATAATAATAATAATACAATAATTAATAACATTCAAAAGTAAGGAATTTTATTTATTATGCACTTCTAGATATGACAGTCTGTGGTTTCCCATCCAAGTTTCTGATCAAGGTTGCACCTGATTAGCTTTAGCAATGCTGCACCATCAGTGCTGCCAAACCATTCTCTGGACAGTGCAGGAACACTGCTAAAAGTTTAGATGGTTGTGATGGAGCAAATTATCTATCTGCATAAGGGGTGCACAAGCTTTTCAGCCCCAAGGCTTCATTGGGTGTTTGCTAGGATGGCAGGGGCCACATGTGTGCACGCAGGTATGTATGTATACATACATGCATGCAGACACACTCAGATACCACACGGAGACACACATCTCAACTTAATCACAAACAAAAAAGAGAGAAGAAAAACATGCTCTATGAGCAGCTCTATAGCACATGCTATAGAAGCCTCTTCCCTAGACTGTCTCCAGAGCATCCTAGGAAGCAGTCAAGATCCTTCAAGCACTGTTTTCTTGGACGCTCTAGGAACAAGGCTTCTATAGGAGGGCCCTCCCCCCCCCCCGCACCGCCTTTTTGGGCAGTGGTACATTAGATGCTGAGGTCTGCCACACAGGGCTAGGGGGAGAGGGCATTTTGCACTACTGGTCTATATCCAGAGTGCAAGAAACCTTACACAAGCCCAAGACATAAACAAAGATTAAGCCATACCATATTGGCAACAGTCCAATCTGACCAAACCTATCATTACAGAGTAATTATTTCACATCCTGTCTTACCTCCAATGAGTTCAGAGCGTTGTACATGCTTCTTCCTGCCTCTTCTAATCCTTACAATAACCCTGCGAGGTAGATTAAGGCCATTTCTACACCTGCCTTTTTCCCCCCGGGATCATCCCAGGATCATCCCTGTGCATCCAAATGACACACAGGGGATCTTGGGAGCAGGCAGGGACGATCCTTCCATTCTCCTGGGATAATCCTTAGGTGTAGAAAGGGCCTAAGTCAGACTTTCCCAATCTGGCACTCTCCAGGCATGTTGGAACACAACTCCCATCATTTCCAAACAGCATGGTTATGAGGGCCTGGGAATAATGAGAGTTAAAGTCCAATATATCTGGAGGATGCCAGGAGTCTATATACCCTATGAAAAGACAGATCTTGGCTTATTAAGGTATGAAGATGCCCCAACCTCCAACAGCAGAAGAAACAAGCCCTCTATAATGATGATGATGATGATGATGATGATGATATTTCTTACCCACCTCTCCACTTGGATCAAGGCGGGGAACAACAGTGACTATAAAACACATTAAAAACTGATTAAAAGTAATAATTTACCACCAGGTCATGAAACAAGCACCTACCTGATCAGCCTGACTTCTGCATTCCAAGTCTTCTTTGGATTCCTTCAGCTTCTCTCTCCTTTCCTTCAGAGCTTTCACATGGGTGGCAACTTGTTTCTGAATACAGACAAAGGATACATTTCAGCAGTACTTAAGCATCTTTCCTCCGCCTCTGACATTTGGCAAGGGCCATTTTCTACTGGAGACAGCTTGCAACCAAATCCTATGCATGATTACTCAGAAGTTATGGTTCAAAGGAATTTACTATCAGGTAAGTGTGCACAAGATCTTAGCCTTAAGTTCTTGACAGAGCCTGAACACAAATCTTTAGCTGGCTTTTTTGCCCCTTGCTATAGCATCTAGGAAAAGAATGCTAATCAAAATATCGTTGAGAAACAAAATATCGTTAAGAGTCTCTGTGTCGCTAAAATCAGACAAATGGCATGGCGTATTCACCAGTGTCTTCTATGTATGATTTTCCAACTGTCATTGATGTGCCCTAAATTCTACTCGAATTTCATATTCATCATTAATTAAAAAAAAAAAAATTCGATTGGGATCTACTGGTAAATCAGCTGGTGATTTGCAGTATTTATTTATTTAATTTTTAATCCACACAATAACAAGTGTTCTCTGGTGGATTATCCAGAGTTCAAAGAAATAGATTTTCAATGATTACTGACTCCCAGTAAATTTAGCAATAGCCAAGGCAGGTTGCTTACCTGTAACTGTAGTTCTTTGAATATATTCACACCTGCATTCACACATATAAGCTCTGCACCTGTGCAGAGCCTCGTTTCGGGAAACTAATATAGCTGAGGAATTTTAGCAAGAGCCCTCCCCCACCTTCCCAGTGCACATGTGCCCAGCGGTTTTCTGCTTATTCCCTCAGTTCCTTGAGACTGATCTTGAAGCATCGGAACAGAGATGAATCTTGAGTATCACACTGAGGAGGGGACAGTGGGTGGGTTATATATTTTCTTTTGTTTTTATTAAGGATTTTCACATACCATAAACATTACAGCATAATGAAATATAATATGTTATAATATACCTCCCTAAGATGATGATGATGATAATAATAATAATAATATAAAAGAAAAAAGGGGGCAAGAAAAAAGGGGGGAAATTTAAACAAATGAATGGAGTGGATCTTATTCCCCTTGTTATCTTTTAAATTCTTGAAATTATAAATTTACTATAAATTTATTCTATATCAGAAATTTCATACCATTTATACATTCCATATCTCCCTAGCTATGTTTGACATATGTGTCAGCAGCTCATAATCAATTGTGTGTAAAATGAATTTCCACCATATAACACTAAACCCTTGTGGCTCATCTTTGCCTTGTAATACTCATCACTTATGTGTGTTTTTTCCACAAATTGCAATACACCATATGTTCTTATACCATGCCACTGGTATAAGTGGGTGTGGTTATATGAATGCAATGGGTTATATGAATGCATGATATGCCTCTTGCATACGAATGCAAGAGGCAACTGGACAACCATCTGTCAGGGATGCTTTAAGGTGGATTCCTGCATTGAGCAGGGGGGGTTGGACTTGATGGCCTTATAGGCCCCTTCCAACTCTACTATTCTATGATGGCCACTCAAAGAATTACAGTTGCAGTCTTTCTTCTTCGCAGTCTGTGCATCATACATATGGGCAAGTAGCGAGCTCACTTACTGGAGGTGGGTCAGTGAGGGATGGACTGTGCACCCGAAGAAGCTATCAGATCTAGCTCGAACATCCAACTGGTGGTGCTGAATGAATGTAGATGGCCTTAACCAGGCTGCATCAATGTAACGGCAGTCAGAATGGGTTAGAGGATTGTGTCTCCAAGACGACGAAGAGACTCCAATGCAGTACCATCCATCAAAATAGGTTCCGGACCCCTCTGAGTAACTGCTTTACCTTCAGATGTGAGAAGATGAAGAACCCTTCAATGAGAAGATAGGAGGCAAAGATGGAGGCCAAGTAGACAGGGAGGGAAGAGAGTTTTAAACCTTTGCCGAAAAGTGACAAGAGGAACTAAAGAACTTGGTGCAAGGAGCACTGATCAGAGTCAAAGCCTTCTGCACGTGCAATGGATGAGAAATCTGCCCACTTACAGGCATATGTCTGTCTCACGGCAGGCTTGCGTGCAGCATTGAGAATGTGTTGGATCCAAGAAGGGATGTCCTGGTCAGTACCAATTACTGGATCCTCCATGTTGTCATGCAGAGCTTTTGAAGGTTCGGCTGCTGAACTCTGCCTTGTTCCTAGGTGAGAACTGCTGGAAGCTGAATGCAATTGCCCTTCGCTAGGAGCAGAAGCATGGCAAACCAAAGCTGGTAAGACCAGCATGGGGTGATCAGGATACACTATGTCCCATCTGTCCCTATCTTTGCCAGGACTTTGGTGATGAGTGAAACATGTAGAACAGCGCCCCTGTCCACATGAGTGCAAAGGTGTTGCCATAGATTCCGGCTCCAGATCCACTCAGCAGCAGAACACCAAGCAAACAGTATTGTCATTACTAGTGAATAAGCCAATTTCTGGTGTGCCCCACCACCAAAAAGAGATCAGGCAGGATGTTCTTGTCCATTTCACACTCATGGGAGATCAGCAATGTCCAGCTGAGCTGATTGGCAGGTACACTGTCTGCACCAGCCACATGGAGCACAATCAGACTGAACCAACAGGACACGCACCAATGAGGTGAATAATGAAGACGATAAAAGGGAGTGATCTTGTTCCCCCTGCTTGTTTACATAAGTAACAATGGCAGTATTGTCTGATGTTACCTGGACCAGTCTGCCCACCAGGTCCAGCTTTAATGCCCTCAACTTCAGCTGGGTGATGTGTTTGGTGGCCTCCCTGGGTGACCACCAACTGTGTACTGTGAGGCCCCCGCAATGACTCCCCATCCCAAGAGGGACACACCCACAATCACTATTCAAGAAGGAGCGGGCTGAAGGAAAGTCACACCTTACACAAGGTGATCTCGCATTGTCCACCAGTGCAGCAAATTCCTTACCCATGAAGGAGGCTGAAGCTGAGTATGGCAGGCGATTGAAATTGTGGAGGAACCAGTTCTGAAAATTCGGCATGTACAAGTGGGTGTAATACATGACCGATGTTGTCATAGCCATCAGACAAAGAAGTGAAGCATTGGCAATGCCGTGGTAGTCCTCCAAGCGAGTAACTTCGCTGCTAGGGAAACTTAAGAACAGGCCTGACCAAACTATGAGTTGAGGAGAGGACCAATGAACTGGAGCTTTTGCAGAGGCTGCAGATGTGACTTCTCCTCACTGAGGTAGAGGCCCAAATTGCTTAGGAGACTGCAGGTCATCTCAATTGACTGAAGAAGCTGGCACCTGCTTGATGCTACCAGTAGCCAGTCATCTATATATAGGTAGATCTCCATCCCATGCACAGGAAAGTAGGAGCACACTACTGCCATGTACTTCATGAAGACCCTCAGGGCAGTAGTGATGCCGAAGGGCAACACTTGAAATTGGCAGGCCCTACCGTTCCTACATGAATTGAAGAAAACATTTGTAAGACTACTCGATTGTGATGTGAAAATAGGTGTCCTTCAGGTCAATTGAGGCAAACCAGTCTCCCTTAGAAAGCAGTGGTAGGATCGATGATAGGGAGATGATGCAGACCTTCCTAGGCATAAACGAGGTGTTGATATCTCTGAGATCCAGGATCAAATGAAGCCCTCCATTCCTCTTCGGTATTGTGAAGTACTGTGAATAAAAACCCATCTCTGAGATGACATGGCAGGATGCGTTCTATGTCACCTTTTGCCAAGAGGGTTTGTACTTCCTGCCAAAGGACCTGTGAGGGAGCTGTTGGTCAGAGGGCCCCGAGTGGAAGGAGGGCATCAAACTCGATCCTGTAGCCCTTCGGGACAATGGAGAGTCTGATGTTATGTTGGTCCAGACTAGCAGAAAAGAAGACAGGCGAGTTCTAAAAAAAGGAGGTAGTGCAGAAGGACAAAGCAAGGGGGAGGGATTCACAGGTGATGCTTGTTGCCCCTGTTGCCTTCACGGCGAAAACTCCGAAATGAGGCTGAGGAGTACTGCTGTCTCGGTACAGGAGCCTGCTGTTGAGATGCCTGCCTTGATCCTGATTGGCGGTAGGAATATTGTCTTGCACAGTGACGATACCAGCGGCGTTGCATGTGTGGTGGTGGCTGTCTCAGCCCCATGCGCCGTGCTCTATTTCGCGCCTTCTGGACTGAATCCATGACCTTATCAGTCTTAGCATTGAAGAGACTGTGGCCATCAAACGGCAAGTCCTCGATACGAGACTGAGCCTCTTGGGATAGACCTGCAGACCTCAGCCAGGCGCGGCGCCTTAGAGCAACTGCACCGACCAGAACCTTGGCATTGCAGTCTACCTGGTGCCGGGAGGTGTTGAGCTGCTGCCTGCCTAGTTGCATGGCTTCACCATGCAACACCTGAGCAAGGTCTCTTTTATCTTCAGGAAGGTGGTCGAAGAGGTGCCTGATCTTCTTCCAGAGGAAGAGTTGATAACCCGACATAACTGCCTGATAGTTGGACACCTTAATTCCCAAAGCTGCCGAGGAATACAGCCGTCTGCCTAGTAAATCGAGACGGCGACCCTCCTTCTCCACCGGAGAGGAGTGGAATCTCCTTGATTTACCCTGCGCTGCCTCAACAATGACAGAGTTCGGCGCTGGGTGAGTGAAGAGAAAACCAGCATCCTTGTCCTGAACGCGATACATCCCCTCAAGTCGTTCAGATGTGGGAGTCATGGATGAGGGGGCCTTCCATGACTGTTGTACGGTATGATGCAGAGTTGGAAGGAACGGAATTGCCACCGGTTCAATATTCACAACATCAAACACCGGGTCTTGGATAGGACAGACGGATTGCTCTGTCTCAAGCCCAAATGACTGGGCCATGCGAATGACCTGACCTGTGAACTGCTCCAAATCCTCAGATGGGGAAATTGCATCCCGGGATCCCACTGCGGCATCTGGTGAAGGGATGGACAGGTACAGTGAAGACTGTGAAGTCGAGTCTGACTGATATCCGTCAGTATCCGAGAGTGGAGAAGCCTCTGCAGTGTCCAACCTATGGTGCTGCATGTCCTGCACCCCTGTTGAGTGCGACGGAGCCCCCAATGCTGAAGGAACCTCAGTCAATTGGTGAACTGTAGGAGGCTGCAAGGGCACTGGTTGGTCAAATGAGATCAGGTGTGATGGCTGCCTATGTGGACGCATTGGTTGGGGTGTTACTATGGGAGGGGGAGCTAGGAGGATACCACCATCATCTTGCGCTCTGGATGCCGTGACCAAAGGTGCTGGTCGATATCGACGAGCACTGCGATTGTAAAACTCCCGGTGAGGATAGTTTGGCTGGTGGTATTGGTCCATACGATCCATGCCCCAATCTTGAGACCTCTCATAAGGCACGTCCCATTCCGAGTGCCTATCCCAGTCAGACCACGAGGATCTGGATCGGTACTGATGCCCCCCATAATGCCTAGAGGTATGATCCCTCTGTACCAATGGCATTGAGGAGACGGAGTCCAGGGAGCTGGGGAGGCGTGACTGAGACGTTCCATAACGAGGGGATTGATACTGATCTTGGCAAGGCCAAAGAGGCAAAGAGGGTGGTTGAATCAGGGAAGCGTCCCTGATTTCACCCTCTGACGTTGATGCAATTGGAGCTGCATCTTGCATCGGGACCGGTACAGCCATCGGTACAGAGGATTGTAGCATTGGTGGAGGAGCAGAAATAGAGACTGCAGCAGGTGATCGCACTCTGTCCTGTACTGATTTTGCTGCCTTTGCAGAACTTTTCTTTTTCTTCTTCTTAGTCTCAGAAGATGATGTAGCCGACAATTTAGAAGCCCTGGCCATTTTTGTTAGCTCTTTTGCCAACGAAAGTGTCAAAAGCCACTCAGGTGTGGGTGAATCTTGTCCGCTTGGAGACTCCGGCTGTCCTGAAGTATGAGTTACACTATGGGGTGAGGCTGATCCCAACACATCTAGAGGCTGTAGCGAGGCAAAGGCACTCAGTGTGGGACTAGAAGTCTGAGCCATCATCTCCTTCTGTACCTCCACTGCTTCCAATGCCTGTCTCCAGAGAATGGCGTATAGCCGATCAGATGGATTCCTTCGGGCCTGTTTAGTGAGAGGATGAAGAACGATAGACAGAAGAGGGAGGGGGGAAGAAAGAATAAAATCTCAGCAACGCTTTCAGATTGTTTCACTGAACACAGAGAAGCTTGTTTATTATTTATTTATTTATTTATTTATTTATTTATTACATTTTTATACCGCCCAATAGCCGAAACTCTCTGGGTGGTTCACAAAAGTTCCCTAACGAGGCTACCACAATGGCGGTCGAAAGAGAACTGAGGGAATCTGCTAGGAACACGTGTGATGGGATGGTGGGGGAAGGCTCCTACCAAAATTCCTCAGCAATAGAAGTTTCCTGAACCAGGGGGTGGGGAGTCCACGCAGGCATGTGTGACCTACAGAGGCCACTGTGGTGGGACCCCAAAGTGTGGGTCCCCGTGGTTCGCTGAGTGGTGGTCAAAAATTCTCAAGACATAATTTTTCTCTCTTTAGAAAAGGTTTATTACGAGCAGCCTGCAGTGCTGCAAGGTGGCAACCCCCAGAGGACTGCCCACTAACTTCAGGAAAGGCTAACATATTTATAGGGTCAGTTCCCCTTAGAGACAACAGCAGAACCTTCCTGCCAATCATAATACAGTTTTGCAATACAGTAACCAATGATAGACAATTTATTTATGCATGTGCAGAGTGCAAATAGTTCTAAGACTAGGAAAACAATACATAGATGGGTATTAAAATCATTTAAGCAACCAGACCTCCATTTGTTTCCTTTTTGCGGTTAGGTTGCTTTGAACATCTCCCACTCCTCCCTCTAACTGCTTCTGTTGAGACACAGTCCTGTGACATGTATTTCAACAAGGACCGTTTGTTGTGAAAGTGGTTGCAAGTCTTAATATACATTAGTTACACTGAAAGCATGAATTTTATGATTTATAATGAAAAGGCCAAAGCAGTTTATTTTCTTATACCTGTGGGCATAGGTAAACAGACCACCTATCTTGATTTCCTCGACACCACGAAGAAGAACCACAAAATGGCTGCCCTTCCCTTCTAAATATAGTGCTGAAATGAATAAAGCCCAGGGGGAGAGGTTCAAGGGCTGAGATCAGTTTAGACATGGTACTGAAAACAAACTGAACTCTCTCACTGTTAGTCTTTTGCACCAGGCCTGAGTTGGTGGATCTTAGGGTTCAAGCAAAAAAACAAAAATAAACCCTAGGGCACCTTTCAAATTTCATAAACAATAAACAACAAAAAATAGCGAAAAAGCAAAACAAACACACAGAAATCCAACTATCTAAACAACAGTTAAAAGCACCAAACGTGAAACAACGTAAGGCCCATAATGTAATCCAGTCAAACAAGCAGCAAGAGAAGCCATATAAAGGTATGGAACGTAGGGAAAGCTTCAGCCGTAGTGGGACCTTGAGTAGACATCAAAGAACCCACACAGGCGAGAAACCATACAAATGTGTGGAGCGTGGGAAAAGCTTCAGTCGTATGTTCACCCCTACTTTACATCAAAGAACTCACAGAGGTGAAAAACTATTTCTGTGCACGGAGTGTGGAAAAAGCTTCCGTCACAAGTCTAACCTTTCTCAACATAAATGTATTCACAGAATGCAGACACCACAGAAATGAATTTTAATACTGTTGTTTTTTATGCTTTTTATTTTTTTTAATTTTGTATATTTGTTTTTAATGTTTACTGTTTTTACCTTTTGTAAACCGCCCAGAGAGCTTTGGCTACGGGGCGGTATATAAATGGAATAAATAAATAAACAACAGAAAATAAACAAACAGAAAAGCTCGAACAACCAAAGACTTGGGCAAAGAGGATGGCACCTAAAAGATAACCAAGTCAGCACCAGGGGAACCTTATTGAAGGAAGTGGTAGACTACCACAGAAGAAGCACAATCTTCAGTAACCACTTGCTTAACCTCGAGAAGGTAAGGCAGAGGTGCGGAAGCTCTTTTGGAGAAGTTCTTGGGAGCTGCATTCGGGTGGTGGGCGGAGCTAAGGCAAAAGGGGTGGGGCCGAGAATACCAGCATGTTCTAACTGAACGCTTTTACTGTAACTAAGCCGTAGGAGAGGCATTTCAGCTTTTTAGAATGTGCGTGGAGTGTGGGTGGGTGTGCACTGCACAAAAGCCGGAAAACCTCCAAAGAGTGTGGGAACGGGTGTGTGGCCATCTGGGGGAACAACAGGGGGATGGATTGGTACCCCCAGAGGGCCAGATCTCACCCCCTGAGCTGAGGTTTCCTACCTCTGAAGTAGGGGAACCTGGAGAAGGCCCTCCATTAAAGATCTCAACAGTTGGTTTGCTTCATACCTCATTTGAAGGGTTCGAAGAGGTAGATTTCCTTACAGTGCAATCCTATATGAGCTGACTCAGAAATACTGTAAGTCCTGCTGAGTTGAATGGGACTTACTTAAGTGGGTACAGGATTATAGTCTTGCTAGCCTTCTTTTACTTTTTTTTTTTTAAAAAAGTCCAAAGTGGCTAACTATCTAATGCCAATAAATAACAGTATCAAAACAAACTTGACTTTATTTATTTATTTATTATTGCATTTTTATACCACCCCATAGCTGAAGCTCTCTGGGTGATTCACATAAGATAGCAGAACTAAAGCAGAACTAAAAGCTTAATAAGAACACTGGCTTAAAACAAACAATGGCAAAATATTATTTTATTGTAGGCTGCCCTATAGCGGAAGTTGTTGGTGCAGCTTACAAGCTAAAAGCAAAACAAAACAAGAACAAGTTAAAAAAACCACAACTCCATTAACATATCTTTTTAATCTGATTTTAAATTGTTGTTATGGTTTTAAGGTTGACCTTAATGTTTTACTATGCTTTTATTTGATTAGGGTTTTTATTTTCTGAACGTTTTGTAAACTACCTTGGTTGACTTTGAAAGGTGGCATACAATTACAATAAAGAAAAAGAAAAACACAAGAGCTCAGTAACCCTTACAACATCCATATACAGGAGGTCAGCAGCAGAAAGAAGGTAGATTGGGATCTAGTGGTAGATCTATTGGAGTTTTAAGTGCATAAGAAGTATGTACTTAAAACTGGATCAGATCGAGGGTCCATCTAGTCCAGCACTGTGTTCACACAGTAGCCAATCAGCTGTCGGCCAGGGACCAACAAAGCAGGACACGGTGCAAGAGCACCCTTCCACCCATGTTCCCCAGCAACTGATGCACACAGGCTTACTGCCTCGGATTCTGGAGGTAGCACATAACCATCAGGGCTAGTAGCCATTGATAGGCTTCTCCTGCAGGAATTTATCCAACCCCTTTTAAAGCCATCCAAATTGGTGGCCATCACTACATCTTGAGGTAGTGAATTCTGTAGTTTAACTATGCGCTGTGTGAAGAAGTACTTCCTTTTATCTGTCCTGAATCACCCACCAATCAGCTTCATGGGATGACCCCAGGTTCTAGTATTTTGAGAGAGGGAGAAAAATGTCTCCTTATCCACATTCTCTACACCATGCATAATTTAGAATACCTCTATCATGTCTCCCCTTAGCCTCCTTTTTTCCAAGCTAAACAATCCCAGCGGTTGTAACCTTCCCTCATAGGGGAGATGCTCCAGTCCCTTAATGATTTTCGTTGCCCTTTTCTGCACATTTTCCAGCTCTATAGTATCTTTTTTTTAGGTGTGGTGACCAGAACTATACCCAGGACTGTGGTCGCACCATAATTTGTATAAAGGCAATATAATACTGGACATTTTATTCTCAATTCCTTTTCTTATAATGCCTAACATGGAGTTTGCCGCCCTTACAATGGCCGCACAGTGGGTTGACGTTTTCATCGAGCTGTCCACTACAGCCCCAAGATCCTTCTTGTATGGTCACCGCCAGGTCAGATCCCATCACATTATACTTGACATTGGGGTTTTTTTTGCTCCAACGTGCATCACCTTACACTTGCTTACATTGAGCCGCATCTGCCATTTGGATGCCCACTCTCCCAGCTTGGAGAGATCCCTTTGGGGCTCTTCACAGTCCCTTTGTGACTCCCAATACTTTAACGACAGCATTCTAAAATTTCTAAAAAAAACACACACCCTCTAATATGGCTGGCTCAGTGTTCCTCCTCTGTAAAATAGAAGTATTCTCTGGTTGCTTTCCAGGTAGTTTTAGTTCACTTCTGCTGGTCAGTTTTAGAATGCTGTGTTGCATAAAACCCAGCATATGGTTCATGGGGAGCAAGAGAAAACTGAATCTGTCCCCCTGAACCACCAATTTGTGTCTGACTCTTGATGGTTGTCCTCAGTCAAAAACAAAACAGATCTCCCCAGCCTGAAGTCAGCTGCCTTTGCGGTAGGCTATTCGACCTGGAACAAAGACTGGAGCGCCAGAGCGCCAAGATCTTTGGGAACACCTCACTCCCCCACCCCTGTAAGGTAGAACAGACATGCCGAGTTCTTACTTATTGCGTAGATCAGCCTTTACCACCTTGGTTCCACTCCCGAGGTCTCGGACTACAATTCCCATCAGCAACAACCAACTTGCCCGATGGCCGTGGGTGATGGGCCTTGTAGTCCAAAGCCTCTGGAGGACGCCAGGCTGGGAAAGGCAACAGCAGATGACTAAGCACAGGTTAGCCACCACCCACTTTCCACAGAGGAAGTCTGGGCGGGGGCTCAGCTGTTTTTCGGCTTCAGAGCGCTCCGCCTAGCGACGGATGAAGCCCGACGGACCTTCCAGGGGCCATCGACGGACGGTGCCCGTACCTTGTAATCCTGAGCCGCCTCCTCGATGGGAAGCATGGGGTGGGCTTTGTGCGCTCGGGATTCCCGGCAGATGACGCAGACGGGCGTCTCGTCCTGTTCGCAGAAGAGCTTCAGGGGCTCCTGGTGCTTGTCGCAAAGCCGCTGGCCCGCCAGGGAGGTGGCCGCCTCCAGCCGCAGCCGCTTGGCCACTTCCACCACATTGCCCAGCTCCCGGTTGGGCCTGAAGCTCCTCTTCCGAGACCAGCGCCTGCACTGGGGGCAGGACGTGTTCTCGTCGTCCGATCGGCCCCAGCACTGGGTGATGCACGACTGGCAGAAGTTGTGGCCGCAGTCGATGGACACCGGCTCTTTGAAATAGCTCAGGCAGATGGAGCAAGTGATCTCCCTTTGCAGAGTTTCCAGCGGGCTCTCGGTGGCCATGACGGCGAGCAGAGGCGAGGGCTGGTGTGTTGCAGCTGCCCCGCACCGCGTGGTTTCCTGCGCGAGCCCGATTGGCTGCCTGGGAGAAAGCGGGTGGGCGAGGCGCTACCAAAACACTGCTCAGGCGAAGCAGCGGGGGCGGGATCTAAGAGTTCCCGCTAGATCTCTCCGCGGGATTTGCGGTCGGTCGGAAAGGATTTCTGACTTCCGATCTTTAAGCAACAAAACGACTCTCTTCCTAGCCTTTCCCACCCCAAATTATACGGCTGAAATATACTCCGGATGAACCGGAGTGGTGTGTTTGAGGTTGTGTTTGTTTTGTTTTTTGCATTGAAGGACTGCGAGCTCAGTTCATTTCAGGTATTCAAAATAAACTCCTGGGCTCAGAAGCCTTCAATGCTAACTGAATGTCTCTTGCTCCTGGCAGATCTCAGGATTCTAGTAAAACACAAATAGATCCTGCAAGGCTGAAGTCTGCCTATCTCTGGACTGGAAAAAAATCTCACGCAGGGGACCTTAATTTCCCAAGGAGATCCTAGGCATGTGTTGATCCGTTGCGCATCCGACTGGGTGTGGCGGAGGTCGTAGGTCGTGAGGCTTCGAATAACAACACAGTTTTGTGGCACCTTGAACAGATGTATTGATGCTTAAACATACATGAATTAAAATCCGCTTTGTCAGGTATATGAAGAGTTATTGCCTGATATTTAGGTGCTTTTTATTGAATGCATTTTTAGCCACCTTTCAAGATTGTGGAGTCTTTCCCAGATGGCTTATGATATAAAACATACAATTCCATATCAATAGAACAAGTTCATAAAATCATAAATCAATTTGAATTTTTTTTTTTAAATTAAGAAACAACTAGTTCAAATAAGCCAAATCCAAAGCTGATCCTCAGTTGGTGGATCTGTCTACCCAACTTAGCATGTTTGTTCAGGAATAAGTCCCAATGAGTTCAATGGGACTTATTAAGGCTGCATCGTATTGCAGTGGTATTGTGGAACTAGAGCCTACGTGTTCAGATGGTATCAGTAGCACATCAGCATGACCAGAGGGATCATTGGCTACACTGTGCTAAAAATGTCAACCGCATGATTGGGTTAAAAGAACAGTATTCTTAAAGAGAATACTACCAATCAAAATGTTGTTGAGAAAACAGTTCATTTCAGTTCTAAGGGAATTTTTTCTCATTTTTGCTGGGCATAGAAGTCATACTGATATACAGGGAGCTGCATTTTAAAACTGGGAAATAATGAATCAATTGTCTGCTTGGACCTTTGCTTTGCTTCTTTTCCCCCTTCAGAAGCATATTGGTGATTGAGGAATGGAAGCACGTGTGGGTGTCAGCCAATGAACAGCCAACTCCAACTTGGCACCCTCCAGATATATATTTTTTTAAAAAATACACACCACCATTTTACCTTTCAGAAGGAATCCAAGTAAGATTACATGATCCTCCTCCTCTCCATTTTATCCTCACAACAACCCTTTGAGGTAGATTAGGCTAACAGTGACTGGCTCGAAGTCACCCAGTGAGCTTCATGGTTGAATGGGGACTAGAACCCGCATCTTATGTTCTTATAACAGCTGGTTGGCCACAGTGTGAACAGAGTGCTGGACTAGATGGACTTTTGGTCCGATCCAGCAGGGCTCTTCTTACGTTATCTGAAATAAGCTAACGTTTGTTTAAATTTCTGACAAAAAATACAGACATCCCAAAGAAACAAGCCTCTAATAAAATAAGTAAAATATTTTTACTTTCCACATGTTTTAAGGCAGGGACGCATGACCTGCAGCTGCTCTCTGTTTAGCCCATGGGTGCTCTGCCCATTTCCCCCTGCAGCCCAGCTGATCAGCTGTGGGAGAAAAGTCTGCTGTTCTGGTGCAGGTATTATCTTGATCAGGGAGAAGGAGGTTTTAGCCTCTCCCAGAAATATTGAGGATCACTCCTTTGGTTGGTCTTGAATCCTTGTGCTCGGAGGACAGTGTGTGGTCCCTGCAGGTGTCCTGCTGTGGGAACAAGGTGGGTGCTAAGGTGCATTGGCTCCAAAGCTGGTGGTGATTAAGAGTGTGAACCATTTAAACTTCTACCTGGAAGTCTGGCTGTGATATCAGGGCTGACAGACAGGGGGCACTGTAGTATCACCTTGTGTGAGCGCTGGGGCATGGCTCTATCATAGTGGCTCCCTCGAAGTATGGGTGGCATATGGGCATTGTTGCAAGCACGGTCCTTGATTGGTTGCCATGCACAATGCCTCCAGGGATATTGCGAACGTGTCCGCCATTTTTATTTTTCTGTGATGCTTGTTTTCCCCTTCCCAGCAGAGCACATATTGAATAAGGCAGATTCGTTGGGCCTCTTCAGCTGGCTGACTATTTAAATAACCTATCGGTGGCTCCTTGCTTTCTCCAAGGCCAGATGCAATGTTTATTCTATTGAATTACTTTGGGGCAGATATGCTGGTGTCCCTTATCAGGAATGACGGTGCCCCTGTAGGAATATGGAAGTTGGATGGAACATATCCTTCTGTCCATAGGCATGCGCAGCACATTTCATTAAGTGGTTCGGCCAAGGATTTTTTTTTTAAGGTAAACATTGATTGAACATACAGTAATAAAGGACTTTTTTCCCCCATTCATCAAACAAACGAAATAAATGAAAACTGAAGTAAACTGTATTTTTTTAATTAACAAGTAATCTGTACTTTAAAAATACACATTTTAAAACAGAGACTCTGAATACTATTTTTTTGCTATAAAATTTCTCCACCACCCCCTGCATTGTAAAGCACAAAAAGGCACCTATCCTAAACACACTTACTGGGGATCTGGTGTATTGCTATGCTATGGTCCCATTTTCCCTTTCTGCATTGGAAATTGTGGGAAGGCGATAGGGGGGTGATCTAACAGCTGGTGCTGGAGATTAGGTTGGAAAACTGCCAAGAATAAGTTTAGGCATGAGGGGTTTGAAGGGGGATACAGTTATGAGGGCCTCCACTTCACACACCCCAAACTTTAGTTACCTCCACTTCACACACCCCAAACTTTAGTTACCTAACTGGTGGGGCGGAAAGTGAGGTCACTGAAGGCAAGAACTGAGGGAGTCACCCCTCCTCCCAGAAATTTCACCAGAATAACACAGAGAAAGCAGTTTGTGGCAGAGCCTACTTATTGAAAGCAATGGGAGAGGAAGCAACCCATTTCACAATAGGCAAACTGAGGCAGTAGGCAAGTAAGAGTCAATGTAAGTGAGACAGTTTGGATTACATACAATCACAAGTGTGTGTGTTTTAACTGTGTTCCAACGAACAGGAGGAATTTAGCGAGGTCTGTGTGTTAACTTGCACTACAAAAAGGAAAGAATTAAATTTTTGTGAACCGCCCAGAGAGCTTCAGCTATTGGGCGGTATAAAAATGTAATAAATAAATAAAAAGAAAGGTTTTTCTAAAAACCACATGTTCACAATATGACTGAGATGCTTTACAAAGCAAAACAAAATTTCCTATTTCCTCCATTTTAGAGAGACCAAGTTCCTACATTAAATAGTTTTTATTCCGTGTGTGTGTGTGTGTGTGTGAGAGAGAGAGAGAGAGAGAGAGAGAGAGAGAGAAAACGCAGCAGAAAACAGCCAAGAGAGATACCGATCTCCAGGAGGGAAGGGGGGAGATTTAATGATAGCAAAGCCCTGCAGCCCCGAACGCCAGAGGCTGTGCCGGAACTCAACCTCAAGTTGCTCACGGCGCGGGCGAGGCAAACATGGCAGCGGCGGATTAGGGTGTTCAGCTGAACCCCTTGAACCTGTTGTCTGCATGCCAATGCCTCTGTCCTGTAGCTTTTATAATCAGGCCCATCATCTAATGATCACCCCATTGTTGAGTAAACTGTCCAGAAGTTCAAACAAATTTTATGTTAAGCTTCTGTTGGAAGAGAAGTCCTCAAAAGTAACTTTGGCTGTTGCTAAATTTCTCACAGTGGCGGCCAGGATTAGAGCTCTCTGTGTATTAGACGAAAGTTGACAACAGCTCTAACTGTCTGATGTTTCATGTTTGATTCTTGTTTTTTCATGGATCTATGGATCACAATAAAGATGTATGGTATGGTAATAAGGCAGATGTACTGTCAGTGCAGCATCTCCTGTCCTGGTGTAATTGCAATATAGGGTTGCTATGTTACTTACCCTGTTTTGTAATGTTCGTAACCTCAAGGGAATAATTAAAAGCAGGCTCTCATTAACCATATGTGGCACTTTGGACATTAATAAAGTGCATTATAATCCTTATCAATTTCACAACAATCGCATCCGAGAGACCAGTATTACTCTCATTTTACATTTTCATATTGACACAGGGCATTTAAAATCTGCTCCTAGAAAACTAAGTTCAAGGTGCATTTTGCAGCAGAAAGTGGGAACCCTTCTGGTGGGTTGCTCAACATTTGTCACATGTTACCTGACAGTCAATCAGAGTTGTTGAAGGTAGGGATGCTGGAGCACTTCTTATTTGCTACCATTTGGATTTGGCTGGATTTATCATTTTTACCCCACCTCTCTGTCCATGGAGACACAACGTGTCTTACAATGTTAAAACACAACATTAAAACATAGATAATCTTAAACTTTTTTTTTTAATGATGAATGTTCAGAGCATAATCCTTTTGGTGTTTAGACAGAAGAAAGTCCTACAACTCCCAGCATTCCTCAGCCAGCCATGCTGGCTGGGGAATGCTGGGAGTTGTAGGAGTTTTTTCTGTTTAAGCATTTATTCATTTATTACAATTTTATACTGCCCAATAGCCGAAGCTCTCTGGGCGGTTCACAAAAATGAAAACCATAATAAAACAACCAACAGGTTAAAAACACATGCAATAGGATTGTGCCCTTAGACAGCAGCAGATGAAAAACCAACTAATTTCTACTTAGCTTATTTTTGGTCATGATTCAGCAACGCCTTGGTTGGCAAAAGCCAAGGGCTTTGCTACAATATTGACTTTTTGATAAGAGTGGAATTGAGTAACTTGACAAGAACTCTGCTCCCCGTACGAACTGCTATTTGACTGAAGCCAAGTGTTTTAGGTCCATTCTAGCTATAGGGCTACTTTGGCACCATCATCCAAGTCTAACATCACATGCAAAAAAATGCACCGCTGTGACTGGCATTAAACTAAATCTGGAGTAAACTACCACCACTTTGGGGGTTCTGTACTTACAGGCACTAATATGGATCAGATCCCCTCACTTCATTTGCCAGCATGCATTGAAAGGATGGGTAGAATCCTCCCTTTGGCCCTTCCAGCTTTCGAATACAATGTGGTGGGTGTTAAAGGGGTAACTAACATCCTGCAAATGGTCTTGGGTAGGTACCGCTCAGCCATCAAGCGTCAGCTGGGCAAGCAAGACCTTAAAAAAGGGGAAAACTCTCTCGCCGGAGAATGAAGCCGAGGGGAAAATGAAGACCAAGTCCTTTGTTTCGGCATTAAAAAACTCCACCTGCCCCCTTTCGTAGTCCAGAGATACCCGGATCTTTCTGGGAGTGCAAACGAGGGGCAGAGGTGTCACAGGGGCAGTGAGAGCCTGGTATTGACCGAAGTCCCCTTGCAGGGCCCAGATGCCTTCCTCCGGGGTCAGTTTGAGCTCGACCTTCCTCCTCACAGAGCCTCTGGCCACCCCTACGGCCCAGATGCCCCCGTCCTCCACGTTGACTTCCCAGTAATGCCTCCCGGAAGCAAACCCTTCACAGCCCAGCACACAGCAGGAGGACTTGAAGCGCTTAGGGTTATGTGGCACGTCAGTCCGGGTGACATCCCATCTCGCACTTTTCCGGTCCTCGGAGATGATGACTTGGGGGTTTGCCGTGTCGGTGTCCAGGGTTACGTTGACTGCAGAGAGGAGGAAAGGAATGAAAATGCTGGGAGAAAGGACCACTTTCTATTTCCAGTCAGAATTCTAATTCAGATCAGAGGATCTTGGGAGTCTGGTGCGGAGGTTAAACCTATGGTATGTGCCCGCACATGGTCAGAGCTCTAGAATTGTTCCTAAGTGCAGCTTGGAGAGGTGAAGAAGAGCCACAGCTAAAAGTGAAGCCTCACACTAGATCTGTCACAGCCTGCCCAGTGGGGTTGGTTCAGATCTTTCTGTATCTGAACAACGGTTTCCTTACAGAACTAAACTTGCATGAATCAACTTTTCTCAAATATTTTCACCAGACACTTACCCCATTCTGTTCCCAGTTCGGACGGCAGAGAATCTTAAGGGGAGCAAGAGAAGAGATGCATGTAATATTAAAGCAGTGTTTAATTTCTAAAAAGAGAGACATGTCAGAACATGAATATTCCTACGAGCCACTTCTTCTGACCAGGGTCCCCTACTTGCCCATTAATCCCACATGTCATCCAGCACCCCCTCCCGCAATGTATCTGGGGTGAATACTCAGGGACATTCCCTTACGAGGTTCAAAAATTAAACCTCGTAAGGAGCACTCCACGCTGCAATACTTTGTTGCAGGTACTACTTATAACTTCCACAACAGATCTTCAGTACCTTTGAGGTTCTTCAAAATTTCTGTGAGTGCGATAGTCTTCTCAGAGAATTCACCCAGCTTCTTTTCCACCTTGTGCGGCATCTCTTCAGGTGGCTGAAACGGCTCCTTATCAAACCTAGAAAGAGAACAATCATGCCAATTTTCCACTGGTTTGCCGATATTTGATAGTTCTTATGGTGATTAGTATTGCTAATAAAGGTTGTATGACCTTTGGCCTTGGAGAGAGGAATAATTGGAGTCAGGGCTGATCAGGATTCGATTTGAGGAGATGGCTATCAATGGCTACTAGTCTTGATGGTTGTGTGCTACCTCCAGTATCCGAGGCAGTAAACCTGTGTGCACCACTTGCTGGAGAACATAGGTGGGAGGGTGCTGTTGCACCATGTCCTGCTTTGTTGGTCCCTGGCCGACGGCTGGTTGGCCACTGTGTGTACAGAGTGCTGGACTAGATAGACGGTTGGTCTGATCCAGCATGGCACTTCTTATATTCTACATTCCCCCACACCAACTCTAACATTAATGGGGTTGCAGCCTGGGCAACCACCCCTAGATCTCCATGGCTCAGTAGAGTGTTATCCTTTTCACCCGCACGCTTGGGCCCCCGCCTACATGAAATACTACACACAGCTCTTTGGGAAAACTATCCAAGGTAGCATTTTTGATAAAGGGGCATAATATTTTCTCACTGCTAGATGCATTATTCTGTATCTTGGGGGGACGGACTATTCTTTAGTGCAACCTGTAGTGTGGTGTTACGACTATTCTGTGAAATGCAATTATATAAAGGCTTTAAGTATTCAACTCCATGCCAGAAAAAGCATGTCCTGTTTATTGTGCAGCTATGAAGAGCACAGAGTTTAATAGCTGCATAATTATCAGGTCTATCATTTAAAAAACGGACAGAACCATAACCTCCTTCAAGCAAAGCTCAGCCCCACTGATGCAAATTCCGTATCAGAGGCAGTAAGCCTATATACACCAGTTGCTGGAGAACATGGGTGGGAGGGTGCTGTTGCATCCATGTCTTGCTTGTGGGTCCCTGGTCGACAGCTTGTTGGCCGCTGTGTGAACAGAGTGCTGGACTAGATGGACCTTTGGTCTAATCCAGCATGGCTCTTCTTATGTTCTTAAATCAAAGTGCTTGAGTAGCAATATAGAAAGAGAAAAGACATGGTAGGAGAGTGAAAAAAGCCAGAGCTCAATGGTGGAGCAGGTGCTTTGCATGGACAACATCCCAGGTTCGGTCCACAGCTTCTCCACATTAAAGGGTCTCAGCTAGCAAGACTGAGAAAGAGCCCTGCCCAGAGAGCCACTGCCCGACAAGAATTGACAATACTAGTTAGATCAGGAGGTGGGCAACTTGTGGCTCTTCAGACATTGTGGCTTACAATTCCCATCAGCCCTAGCCAGCATAGGTAATGATGGGAGTCGTAGTCAAAACATCTGGAGGGCCACAAGTCGCCCACTTCCGGATTAGACGGACCAAGGTTCTGATTCAGTATACAGCAGAGTTGAACTTTTGAAGGCAACCCATCCGCACTAGAGTCAAGCCGGGCCATCTTCAGAGAAGGCAGGCTTCCAGTTGGAGGTATATAAGGGCCACGTACCTGCCCAAGGTGCTTCTGATATCCTAGAGGAAAAGACAGAAAAGAAGAAAAGTGAAATGTGGGTGCTGGAGCGAGAGACAGGAAAGCTGCATCACAATGGATGTAACAGTTGATTCTCATCATAGCCACTCCTGTCTGAGAAACAGAGGAAGTATTTTCTGAAACAAGCGTGCATCTGATCACTGTGCATCTTTAATTGCTGTAGGCAGGGGGCACTATGGGGACATTTTAAAATAGCTTCTCTGTGCGAACCTGGAAATGACCTTTCCAAACAATCAGATTACATCCCTCTTGTGCATAGCTGCTGTGGCTTTGGCTACATAAGCATGGACTCGGGACAACTCAAATCAGTAACAGGAGGACTGATTAGGAAAAGGTTGCCAGATTAAAACCCTGAAAGGGCTCGTGCTCCGTCCAGAGGCGCACAGGGGGCAGTGGCTGCAGCCTCAGCCACCATCATCATAATTTGGGGAGAAGGGAAGGGGAGTGAGCTGCCACCACCATCGTCGCTGCTGCAGGGAAAGAGAAGATAGGGCTGTGGAGGGGAAGAGAAAAGGGAGGGAGAAGACAGGCGCTGCTACCATCAGTGGGGAAGGGAGGAGGAGGAGAAGGCACTGCTGCTGTTCTCGCAAGTGGGGTAAATAATAATAATAATAATAATAATAATAATAATAATAATTTTTTATTTATTTATTACCCGCCTCTCCCTTTGGATCTAGGCAGGGAACAACATTAGTACAGTAATCAACACATCTTTAAAATTCTTGATTTTACATTGATCTGGGTAGGCCTGCTGGAAAAGGTTAGTCTTCAAAGCTGCCTTAAAATCACAGAGAGAGTTAATTTTACGAATCTCCTCCGGCAGGCCGTTCCACAATCCGGGGGCGACAGAAGAAAAGGTCCTCTGGGAAACTGATGTCAGCCTAGTCTTGGCTGACTGAAGTAAGTTCTCCCCAGAGGACCTGAATGTGCGAGGCGGACTGTAGGGGTAGGGTGACAGAAGAGAGGGCAACGACAGGTCTTGCCCTGGCACTGCCAAAAAGACCATGATGTAGGGGCCAGGCAATCCTCTCTTGGGAGGGCCTTCTAAATATTGGTTAAATATAACTAGCCCCATGTGCTGTGTGTTTGGCATATCCCCTTTTCAACGTTGGCCTCAAGAGTCACCTGGTCTCACCTGCAGGAATTCACTGTCTGGCTGCTCACATTTTTCTTCTACCTCGCTGATCAGGGCATTGATGGAGACAATCTCATCGGAGAACGCTGCGCCACGCTGCTTCTGATGCTTCACAACCTCCTTCTCCAGTTCATTCACCTGAGCCAGCAGGAGTTTTTCCTGCTCCTCCAGAAAATGATGCACCTGCTCAAATTCAGACACAGCCTTCTGCCTCTCGGCTTCTGTTCGCCTCTGCCATAGAGGGAGGAAAATGGGAGAAAGAGAGGTCAGAACTCTGGGACGGTTAACAGACATTTAATTTTGGGATACGATATTGGATGAGATTTCTTAAAATAAGCAGAAATGAACCTGAAATATTGGAACTCTTAGAAAAACAAAAATATCTAAAGTCCTGATTTAAAGATTTGACAATGTAAGTAAACCAATGGCTGATTTGCACATAACCTGCTGGTTTACACTGCTCAACCTGTTCCGCTTGGCACCTCTTGCCAGCAGGAGCAGCTAAAAAGAAACACAGCACATTCTCGTATTTTGTCATTTTTAATCTAATGAGTAATTAAATTTAAATTGTGAAACACAGCAGTGTATTTTCTCTCTCTGTGCATGCAGGTTTTCCTTAAACCCAAAGTTTTATTCATTTGTATTTAGAAAAAAATCCACAAATCAAATCAAAATGCAATATAGTCAAAACAAAGAAACAAAAATCTAGAAACTAGAGGAACATAAAACATCACATACCTCAGCGGGGGGGGGGGGGGAATTAAAATTGCAGTGATTATGAGGAAAATACAGCTTTTCCTCATACAGTGCGTACTTCTGATCACATGACCATGTATTTATTTTGAGTTGGTACTAGCAAAATCATTATAATGGGTGGGTTTATGAAGGGCATATGTACTGAAGAGACCACTGGAAGGGGTATAGCGTATCTTTACAAATGCTCTGCATAAAGACACATGTTGCACCTTCTGAGGGAGCCCTATAAGCGAGGACCTGACCAGCCAGTATCAGGGGTAGAAGGAAGGTTTTGCTCTCACCACAACATCTCAAGTGCAATGAATAGCTGCTATTTACTATTATGGGGAAAGGGTGTACAATGAAACACCACTCTGTCCAACTATGGTTCCTGTTGCTGGTGACTCCAGCCACTAATAACTGAATCTGCTTTTATCAGAATAGCCCTGTCTCTCTACCCTGGGTTCTGTTTCTTGATTGCAAGTCTGATGGTGTGTGTGTATGCATAGATGGTACAGTAAGATACCAATTCTGAGCATTATGAAAATTATTTGTAAACAGGTAGACATGAATCAATACATTTGTGCACGTCACAGATTCTTGTTAGATTCCTGTGAAACCTGACTGAACCTGCCCCCACCCCAAAGATGCTAGACCTTATGACAGCCTTCCCCAACCTGAAGCTTTCTGGTTGTGCTGGACTACAACTCCTACCATCCCCAGCCAGCCTGGGAGGGCAACATTTGGGAATGTTGCTCCATATAAGATTGAAACACAGAAAGTAAAGATCATCTATACTGCCCAATAGCTGGAGCTTTCTGGGTGGTTCACAAAAATTAAAAACATTCAAAGTATAAAACAACAGTATAAAACCATAATTTAAAATACAATATAAAAGCTCAACGAGATAAAAACAGCAGCAATGCAAAATAATTTAGTAGAAATGGAAATGCAAGAGACAGTGCTAGGATGATAAGATGCCTTTTTTGAGCAGGATTTTAAAGAAAGTCTGTCTGAGGGGACAATGGATTGTATCCAATGATAGTTTAAAGTACATCCTGTTCATTTCAATGGGTCTACTCTAAGAAGGAACAACATTACATACAACTCTCTGCTACCCGTGGTCACCTTGCAATTTATCTGGTCTCCTATGGAGATCAAAAGCCAAGGGCAAGGGGTGGAAACGGAGATAATTCAAATAAATATTTCTTAGAGGCAAAAACAAATAAATATTCTTAAACATATCTCTGTTTCCACCATCTCAAATACAAATAAATATTTCTAAGACATATTTCTGTTTCCACCCCTCGCCCTTGGCTTTTTTTCACTTGCTAATTGGGGTTTCCTTTAGTTTTCGGCGACTCCTATGGGAATCAACACAGACTATTTGGCTCCGGGAAAGATCATATTCACCGAATTGGTGCATCCAAGATGTAAACATGCCTTGAATAAAGATACACCAATGCCCACATTCCTTGCTAGACCATACCATTGGATTCTATGAGCTCCTCTAAACAAGTGATTTATTGCACGCTCGTGATTGTGCACTCAGAAGTTTGGGGGTCCATTGCATGACGTCATCAGTGTCCAGGATGTCTCCCGTGTTATCCCCCGGGAATCTTGCTTTAAATAAACCCCCAGAGATAATGTAATATCTGGGAAATAGTGGGATTGCTCAGTGTGTAAACTCGGCATTGTGCTATAATTCTGCCAGTAGATGGTGGTGCCAGTAGAGCATGCAGAGAGAGGAAGTATTAAATTCAAACCACGTAACCTCCCGTGTAATGACACCAATGGTAGTCCCAGAAAGAAAGCAGAAGCCCTGGTAAGGCTGCGGGATTTTTAAATTTAATTTAGAGAAGCTGTATACTAACCAGATATTCCTGATGTCTAAGTTCTCCAGCCAGTTTTAATTCCAAGAGTTTCTCTTTCTCTTCCTTCAAGTTCTTCAGACGGTTCTGGATTTCTTTCTAAAATAATAAGAAACTGATTTTGAAATATATTTATTGTTATTAATGTTAATAACTATCCACAACAGGCTACATTTAATTTAGGGGACACACACACAAACCCAGAAAAATATTGCTTCCGCACAACCAACAGGTGAAACCAAAAACCGCTCAGATCACAGAACGGGGGAATAAAAGATCATAGCAATAAACCCTCTCCAACTATTATAATCCCAGATATTCTTTTTCTCTGACATGTGATGCCTTAAACTGGCTGGGGAGTGCTGGGAGTTGTAGGACTTTTTTTCTAAATAGTTCACCCTAAAAGATTTTTAGTTAGACTATTTGAAGTTCTTTGAAGGTGACTGCAGAAGGGTGGGGTGGGGTGGGGTGGGGTTTTTTGAATGGCATCTCGCTCAATCACAATGAGTTGGAGGGAGCTTCCAGATGAGGATTTCACAGCACCCCCTCCAGCCCACTGGAAGTGCTACACAGAGAGTCAGGAGACCTTGCAGAATGGGGTGACCTGTGGAAGAATCCCCGAAAGATCGAGCAGAGGGATCTTCCACAAGTGGAGCTCTTTCTCTTACAGTGGGCAGGTGCTGGATCCAACCCATTAACTTATTTAGATATAAATACAAGACATCTCACCATAATGGAGAAGACTAGGAGCAGGTTCGTAGCTTGAGGGTTGGAGAGGTGAACCATCTCTGTCACTTGAGGCTCAGGTGGCCTCGGTGGCATGGAGTGCCTTCTATCAGCTTCGGTTGGTGGCCCAGCTACGCCACTATCCGGACACGGATAAGCTGGCTTCAGTTGTCTGCACCCTGGTAACCTCCAAGTTAGGTTACTGCAATGCACTCTATGTGGGGCTGCTTTTGAAGATGGTTCGGAAGCTGCAGCTTGTGCAAAATGCAGCGGCCAGAGTGATAACAGGGACCAGAAGGTTCAAACGTATAAGACCCACTCTGGCCCACTTGCATTGGCTGCCTATATGTTTCCGAGTTTGATTCAAGGTGCTGGTTTTAACCTATAAAGCCTTACATGGCTTGGGACCATAATACCTGATGGAACACCTCTCCCGACATGAACCTATCCATACACTGCGCTCAACATCCAAGGTCCTCCTCTGGGTGCCTACTCTGAGGGAAGCTCGGAGGACGGCAACAAGAGAGAGGGCCTTCTCTGTAGTAGCCCCCCAATTGTGGAACAATCTCCTTGATGAGGCCCGCCTGGCGCTGACATTGTTATCTTTTTGGCGCCAAGTCTAGACTTTTCTCTTCTCCCAGGCATTTAGCAATATGTAATTAACCTGGGTATGTTTTTGTGGTTTTAAATTGTGATTTTAAATTTTTGTATATTGTTTTTAAGTGTTTTTATTCTACGTAAACCTCCCAGAGTGCCTCGACTATGGAGTGGTATACAAATGTAATAAACAACAACAACAGCAGCAGCAACTAGGTCACCTGTGCTCTCCCTCCTTGTGGTTCTTTAGCTCTAACCCAGACATGGATTGGACACCTCATTAAACAGAGGACTGTTTCCTGCCTGCTTTTCAAAATAAAGGACTGTCCTCTGTAGAGTAAGCCACCCAGCCACCCTACGTATTGCTTCCCTGGAAAAGCCCTGCCTTCACTACTCTCCCCCCACATTGAATTTTAGATTGTAGGTTCCTTGAGGAAGGGACCTGGCATTTTGTACTCTGTAAAGCACCATGCTCACTAATGACAAATACGTGTAGCTATGACAGGTAAAGGATCCCAGGTCAGGTCCCTGCCTTTAATTTGCATAGAGTATAATATGCATAGAGTATAAGATGCGACATGGGGCTCATTCATGAAAGCTTCTCTACAGTCATTCATATAATCTCTCTGTTGATTTTGGTGGGGGGAGGGAGAACAGGCGAAGGCTAAGCGAATAGGAAGAGTGACAAACCTAACTACCCATCCCGCCCCCGTGTTAGAGAATCTGTGAACAAAACACATGACAGGCACCAAAAGGCACTAGAATTGTATTACTACTCATCCAAGGCTTCACTCAGCACCCCTCCCCATACCTCAGAATGCAGAAATCACTTGGAGGACACATGATCAGGTCATCCCAGGCACTGATTGGTCAGTTTGAATTTCCACCTCTGCGAAGTCCAAGAGTCAACATCAAACTCTTCCATGCTGCAGAGCCCCAGGTGTTCCCCGCTCTCCTGAAAGTTGCTTTGGTGAGTTATTGCTAAGGTTTTAATTGCTGATTCCATGTTTCATTTTATTTTAAAAGCAACTGACCATGCTTCTCTCTGCTTATATACTCCATTACAAACTAGCCTAGATTTAGTTTTTTTGCCGAGGGCAAGGCTGGGCTTACTCGGGCCTAGACAACTTGGCATACATGCTAAGCTGGATTTTAAGAAGCTCTGGAAAAGGAGTTTACCCTTTTCTATAAATAAAATCCATAAACCTAGATTCCCATGTGTCCAGCTTAACAATTATTAAGCATGTGGCTGGTAACAGTTCTGCCTCTGAAACTGACAACAAAAGGTGTTCTGCAATCTGTCTTACCTCACAGGGTTGTTGGTGAGTGACGACTCCATTTTGTCACGGGGATCTGCCCATGTATGACCATACACACTTGGGTTCCATGTTGCTCTATTTCAGGGGAGGGCAATTTGTGGCTCTCCAGATGTTTTGGCCTACAATTTCCATCATCACTGGCTACGTTGGCTAGGGTTGATTGGGAATTGTAGGCTAAAACTTCTGGAGGGCCACAAATTCCCCATCCCTGTGGAGGAGGAGGGATTTGTATTGGACATTGATGCAAGGACTGTGTATTACCAGGCCCTAACAGTCTAGAAGAGAAACTAATCTAATTATGAGCACAAGTCATGGTACTCAGAAGTAAATGACACTGTGTTTATGGGGCTACTTCCCTAGATAAGTGTGCTTAGCACTGTTGTGGAATTCTATGCATGTGTACTCAGAAGTAAGTCCCACAGTGGGGCCTACTCCTAGGAAAGTGATGCCTTAGTCTGCAAACCTTACACAGTCACTTGTGAGTAAGTTCCTTTGAGCAGAAGTACACGAGTGGGATTGTGATGCATATCTCTAGTACTTTTACATAAGGGAGATGGTCAGGCAATATGCCTTTTCCCATCTTTTAAGAATGGGTGGAGCAGACCCATTGAAATCTATGGGTTTCAGTGGCTGAAGTTCCACCTTCCATTACTAGAATGCTTAGACTAGATCCAATGAAATCAAGGGAACATGGATTAGTCCCACTGATTTCAGTGGCTCCACTCCAGAAGGATGACTATGCCTGGATCCAACCCACAGAGTTTAATAGAGCTTACTCCCTGCTAACCAGATTGCCAATTTTAAAATATTAGAATGCTTTATTTAGGTTCTAGCTGTTTAGTATTTATTATTATTATTTATTTATATAGCACCATCAGTGTAAATGAGCTATCTACAATAGCTCATTTCCAAATCACAAACAATTTTGTCAGACTCTGGTCCTACTCACCAGAGGGACTGGAAGGTAGTGGCAACTACCTTGCATCTCCTGCAGTATCTGCAGGATTTACAATAGATCAGCAAGGATTTCTGACTCCCAGTTGTTTAATAATAGTAGGTACAAAGTCAACCCACCCCCACCTCTAACAAAACTCGAGCATTTGTTGCTGCTACTCAGCTGAGGTGTGGCTTGCATGCCTAAGAACTTGGGGCT
Source organism: Elgaria multicarinata webbii (assembly GCF_023053635.1). Classification (NCBI taxonomy): domain Eukaryota; kingdom Metazoa; phylum Chordata; class Lepidosauria; order Squamata; family Anguidae; genus Elgaria; species Elgaria multicarinata. The sequence continues at coordinate 145,852,138 of NC_086173.1, forward strand.
CTGGGACTTATTCCTGAGTAAACATGCAAAGAACTGTGCTACGGTTTGTATGCTTGGTGGAAAAATGGCCAAACTGGGAGGATTACATCATGGCTCCACTCTCTGCCCCCCTTAGCTCCACCAAGACCCTTCCCAAATCGGAATTCAGCCTCCAGGCCAATAAGGATGTCTCCTAAATTATTACCTCTGAAAAGAAGAAAGCTTGAGGAAACCAGGAGTGGATTTCTGTGTGGAAGGACTGGGCTCCGGAGTTTACTTCTGGTGCTCAAAACAGATTCATGGGCTGTGTGAATTTCACACCTGGCTCCGGTTGGTTCTAATGAAAAAACAAACCAGATCCACACAAACCTGAAGTTCGCCCCTAGCCCTGTTCCAAAGGGTGTATATATAACAATGGCATGTATCAGAGACACTTGAGAACAATGCTTTAGGACTGAAATCCTTGCAATATATTATTATTATTATTCACCCCATAATACCCAGAACAGAAATGAGTGGCCCGAAACGCCACCTTCCAAGTGAGCCAAACTAACGAAATTTACCAATCACACATGCCCATATGGGAGCAATGAAATAAGTCATGAAACTTCCACAGAAACAACGTTTTGGTTCTGGACATTATGTAAATAATGGTGATGATGTAAAAATTTCGGTCCTAAAATATTGTCCCGACATATACCATTGTTTTTGGCCTTTTTTTCTTTTTAACGAAGGGGCCGTTCCAAACTACGATGTTCCATGTCCGGCTTTTACGCAGTCCCGTTCCTTCCCATCCTATTAAGTAGGGGACGCACCAGGAATGCCAAATCACAACAATCCCTCCCAACAAACCTGCTTGCCGTGGGGAAGGGGGTTCGCTCCTTACCTTATAGTCCTGGGCAGCTTCCTCTATTGGGAACACAGAGTGGCTCCTGTGAGCGCGGGACTCCCTGCAGATACAGCAGATGAGATTTTCCTCCTCGCTGCAGAACAGCTTCAGCGCCTCCTGGTGCTTCTCGCACACCTCCCCCCCTTCGCCCTCTCGCCCGGCGTGCACACTCAGCCGCTTGGTTATCTCCACCACATTTCCCAGCTCCCTGTTGGGCCTGAAGTTCCTCTGCAGGGCGATTTCCCTGCACTGCGGGCAGGAGAAATTGGTATTCCGTTCCTTCCAGCACTGGGTGATGCAGGCCCGGCAGAAGCTGTGCCCGCAAGGGATGGAGACCGGGTCTCGGAAATATTCCAGGCAGATGGAGCAAGTGGCTTCTTTATGGAGGCTCTCCACCGGGTTGTCCATGGTAGCAGCAGCCTGGTCCTCCCCACCGCCCCCCATCCATTCGCTTTCGTAGCTCTGGCTGATTGGCTGAGCCGCAGAGAGGCTTATGCCCAAGCGCGCCACCTGCTGGGGAACTTAACCCTCTGTGTGCTGAACGAAGCGGGTTCCCCCTCCTTCCACACACGGATAAAAAGGTGGCCATTTATTTGGGGTTGTTTACAGCGCAGTCCAATGAAGGTTGGTGGCTCTGATGTCGCTGGGGCTGAGATCCGCTCTGGGTTTCAGTCACAACCAGCCAGAACACTAAAGAAGCTATCCTCTAAAAAGGCAATTGAGAGCTCCTTTAGAGTTCTGACTGAAACCCAAGAGGCACAGCCCCACTGGCATCACAGCCACCAGCCTCCACTGAGGCAGTCCTAGATGTAAAAACATCAGAAAATCTTGTGAGAACTTCAAGACTAATACATTTATTCTGGCACAAGCTGTCACGGACACTCTCCACTTCTTGCAAGAATAGAAGTGTTAGCATTTAAAGTGTCACAAGAGACAATACTTGTTTACTTTGAAGTAAGACCCATTGGGTTTAATGGGGCTCACTCCCGGGTAAGTAAAAAAACAACAAAGATAGCCATGCACTGGTCTATAAGTTAAAGGGGGACGGGAATCCAGAGGAAAAAGATACAAATTCCACAGTTATGCAATATCTGTATTAGGACCAACCGAAAAGCCAGGCAAGCTGTCAAGTTCTCCAGAAAGCTTCATCTGGCTAGGTTCCATAAGAGATGTAACGCACTCTGTGGCATTGTAGGGAATTTAAATAGTGGCTCTCACCCACCCTTGGAATGCCACGGCTATTAATGCGCACCACTGTCCACTTATTTGCAGGGAGGGGGGCTATCAAAACCTACATTGCCCAGATCCCCTCAAACCTGGAACCGGCTTTGCAGAGAAGGGACTCTAAAACAGTGCACAGGCAGGTTAATGTGGGAACAGGAAATGAATGCTGATACCTGCTCATTTCACAATTCATAGTACTACATGCCTCCCTCACAGCAATCAGATAGTGGTCCTATAATGCTATGCTACTGGCAGCAGTGTGTTGCGGGTGGGTGTCCCCCACGGCACATCTCTCACACCTCTACCGGGGCTGGCTCAAGCTATTTTGGGTGTTAAATCAATTTTGCCACCCTCTTGTATTTTGTTTTATAGAGAGGGCCATTATTACATTTTTATTTATTACATTACAATCATATCTCACCATTTTTCCTCTTGCAAGGAACCCAAGGTGATTTACATGGTCCTCATCATCTCCATTTTTATCACAACAACCCTGTGAGGTAGGTTAGGTTGAGAGTCAGTGACTGGTCCATAGTCTTGGCCAAGTGGGGACTAGAACCGGGATCACCAGAGTCCAGTCAGACATCCTAACCGCGACACCACATTGAAATGACTGATGACAACAATTGATGAAGAACATTTATGTATGGTGCTTTATAGGTCCAATACATTTTATAATTGAAAAAACACCAGAGAGCATCATGGGAATGAACTCTACCGACATGGCCTGGAACCCCACGGAAGGGAGTCTCGGATAGCCAGAAGGGGGCCCATCAACTAGAAGACATCTCTTGGGAACCCTCAGTCCCAAAATCCCCAGGCTGCCATTTTGTACACTCTGTTCCAGAGAAGTGGATCTAAATCAAAGATGAGGTGAGAATTGGGAGAAGCAGGGAGGAAACACTTCTTGCCACTCAAACAACAAATTGTGGCACAGGGAAGTAACTGTTTTCTGTCTACTCATATGACATAAAGGAAAACACAGAAGCAAATAGAGAAACTGATGGGCAGGGTGTGCAGTTGCCATGATATCTCACATCCTGTTGTTCCAAAAGTCTTGAGAAAATTCCGTTTCTCATTAGACAATTTTCCTATTTTCTTTTGCTTGGAGCTACTGGAATTTTTTTTGCCTGGCACAGAGAGATAGAGAGGCCTGTACTCCCTGTTGGTTGGCTAGTAATGTATGAATCACCACTTCACTAGTTAAAATAAATAGTTCCCTCCCAATTCACATACCATTGTTAATTTCCTTTGAGTCTCTGCCAAAAAAACAAAACAAAGGAGGGGAAAAGCCTTCTACTTCCATTGCAGATCTGAACTTGTTCCTTCAGGGTAGCAGTTTGGAAAATAGTCTCGGTGAAAGAGAACAGTTGTGGATGATTACCTTGCCTGTGGAGTCCTGTATTTTTCTGCACCCTAATCTTCAGTTCAAAGCTGAAAATACATTTGTTTCTGCTTTAAGGAATCCTGAGAACAAGCGCAAGAATTTACCCCGCTTTGTTTAGAGTAAGCAACGCCCTTTCCCTGGATGATCCCAGCTGAAATGGAACAGGACTTTTACTGTTGAGAGTCATCATGTCCAGAGAGGAGGTGACAGCAAAACTTCAAGAAGAGCTTTCTTGCTCCATCTGCTTGGATTGCTTCAGGGACCCGGTTTCAATACACTGTGGCCACAACTTTTGCCGATCTTGCATCGTCACGTACTGGGATGTGGGGAAGAAAAAATCCTTCTCCTGCCCTGAGTGCAGAGAAACTAGCCGGAAGAAAATCCTTCACCCCAGTAGGGAGCTGAAGAACATTGCTGAAATAGTCCCAAAGCTGGCGAGTAAGGGAATGAGGGAGAGAGTGTGCGAGAGGCACCAAGAGCCCCTGAAACTCTTCTGTAAAGATGATCATACTCCCATCTGTGTGGTGTGTGACAAATCAAAAGAGCACCAGGGCCACATGGTGCTTCCCATGGAAGAGGCCACGCAGGATTACATGGTAAGATGAAAGTGTTCCCTAATGCTAAGAAATTTTATATTTCTTCATGGCAGGACCAACATATACAGCATTCCTGCTGTTCATTTCTCCTTTCCTTCTCTGAGATGTTTTGGTGATCTAGGTTTGTGGTCAATAGAAGTGTTAATATTTTCAGACGGGAGAGAACCATGTGTGCAACTGAAACTTTGTTGATTTGGCTGTAGCAGTACTTGGAGCCAAAGAGTCAAGCCTCCCTTAAAACATAACAATGACTTGCCTCTTTGGCAGTAAGAAGCTCTCTAACCAAACATATAGTTCTCTGTCTTTCCTACAAATGCATACTGCTTCTTAGGATTTCAGCCTATAATCTGAATGATATTGGGGAGTTGTCTTCAAGGATCTGACTCATTGGTCCCGGTCAGACAACGCGCTAAACCATGCTGCTTAATCACAAAATGGTTAATTGATTGCATTAAGGTTAATGCATTCCCTTAACCGTTTTGTGGTTAAGCAGCATGGTTTAGCGTGTTGTCTGAACGGGGCCATTAGTTCAAATCACTATATAAAATTCAGGCTTTCCTCTCCATCCCCTCTGCCCCTTGATTGTTTTCCTGACTACTTGGGGGTGGGTGGGTTTCTTTTACCTTTCTCCCCAAGCTTTCAAGGGAGTTTACATAGTTTAAAATAACAGCTCACACTCTAGGAGACAGAATACAAAAAGGAGGATGGAGTGGAATCTAAATTTCTGCATTTTGGTACAAGGCGGGGGTGTCTACGAAGGCTGACAGTCATAACATGATACCAAACTACTCTTCTCTTGTCAGGAAAAAATGCAGGTTCAGATGAAGACAGTGAAACAAGAGAAAGAAAAGCTTCTTGGATTTATAGCAATGGGTGCCACAAGGCGCAAGGAATCTCTGGTAGGTTCTTATTTCTATTGACTAGCAGGGAGAATTTGCCCTCTCTTGTCTTTTTAATAGTAACCAAACATTTCCTGTCTGGAATCTGTCTGTTGCAGAAAACAATAAACTCAGAGATGAAGAAAATGGCGTCTGCCTTCAAGCAGGCCCATCAATTTCTCGACGAACAGTTGCAATTGCTGCAAGTCCAGTGGACATCCCTCCAAGCAGCAGTGGAGAAAGGGCAGGAAGAACATGCCACTCGGCTTTCAGAGGACATTTCCCAGCTGGACAGCCTCATTGCAGAGGCAGAAAGAAGATGGCAGCAGCCAGAGACGAAGTTTTTACAAGTTAGAACTTTGATACTGTTTTCTTTATGGGTAGATGAGAATTGTGTAATGGGGTAGGCCTTGAGAGGAGGTTTGAAACAGGAGCAAGAGAGGACAAGCAGAAGCAGAAAATATTTCTTATGAGACGCATGAAACTGGTTTGATGGAAAGGCATTGATTCCCATGGTGGACTCACACTGAAGAGGTTGATAAAATGAGAGCTGGCCCTACAATTACGTAGGATGATGCAGGTGCATCAGGCGGCATGGAATGGGAAGAGGGGCCTATTGCACTGCTCTCCTCTCCCAAAGGCCCCACCGCTGTCTGCCTGGCCAGCCAACATACTACACCATGTTGCCACTTCCCCTGGCACCTGACAGCCTTCCTGTTCACTGGCGGACTGCTTCTACCTTCTTTCCCAGCCATAAAGGGCTCCTGGGAGAGTCGGCCAAAGTATCGTGAGAGCTCCTGGCCACTCCTGCAGCCAGGACCTCTTCATGATATTTCGGCTGACTCTGCCAGGTGGCCTCGCCACTGGAGAAGAAAGTAGGGATGGGAGGAGCCATTGCCATCCTCCAGAAGAAATGGGGCAGTGTCACCAGCACCAGGGGTGGCACTGCCTCCTCGCTTGAAGTGGCAGGATGCCTTGGGCTGGGCCTGTATAAAACAACACGTGGAATGGAGAAAGTTTGGCTCCCTCTCCCATAATACTAGAAGTCAGGGTCACCCAAGAAAAATGTTTGGAAGCAGATGCTCGGCCTTGAAATGCCGATTGTTTAATAGGAAAATGGCACCATCCACTCACAGGACAGAGGCATCAGCAGGCTTGAGGGGAGGTCAAGGTTTTAAAATGTACAACAAACTTTAGGGAGGGGGACCCTAAGGGTGCAACATCCCCAGAACAGCTCAATAAAGACTAAGCGTGCTCAGTAGGTACAGAATGTTGAGTGTCTGTTGTGGGGTGGGGTGGAAGGGAGCATCCTGGGAGAAGGATGGGAGGTAGGGAGCATCCTGGGAGAATATTATTAAATTATTTGGAATTATGTATTGATGTAGCTGCAACTGGGATGCTCACACATTTATTAACAGCAGCTAAAATGGGCAATTTTTATGAGTTTCTGAAATGATAAATTTGAAGATGATGTACATTCCTACTCATTGTGTATAATAATATAAGGAATCAACCCCCTTTGCATTTCCTATAACCCCCCCCCCCATGCTTATTATGTTTGTTTTTAAATGAAATGTACAAAAAACTTTAGGGGGAGAACACCTTAAAGGGAAAATGCCCCTAGCTCAATGAGCATGCGCAGTAGCTACAGAATGAGGAATGTCTGGGGGTGGGTGAGAATGGAAGTAAAAACTGGAAAGGGGAAAAGTAAGAGAGCATCCTGGAAGCATTCCACTCTGCAACATTTTGCTGCAGGTCCCACTTGTATCAGGTAATGCTGAATTTTCCTTCTCTCTCTCTCTCTCTCTCTTCTAGGAGGTGAACTTCACATTGACAAGGTATTTGCCTTCTTCCTCCTGCTTATGCTGTACTGTGTGGGAAATTCTTAAGCCAAGGTTATAATGAAAGGTTGGTGGGCAGACAGGCAGGCAAAACAATGGGGACATAATCTCCCTTCTGAGTCAGGTTGTGTGGAATGATCAGCTCCATTCACACTTACCCCTAAGTAACATTGAAGCTAATTCACCTTGCTGAGTTCTCATATGCCTCTGTGGCAATGACAGCCAGCGTGGTGTAGTGGTTAGACAGTTGTACTGGGGCTCAAGAGATCCAGGTTCTAGTCTCCACTCAGCCATGAAGCTCACTGGCTTACTGGGCCACTCACCGACTTGCAGCCCAACCTGCCTCACAAGGTTGTTGTGAGGATAAAATGGAAAGGCAGAGGACCATAGAATTATAGAATTGTGGAGTTGGAAGGGACCACAAGGATCATCTAGTCCAAACTTCTGCAATGTGCAGGAAAAGCAATCAAACCATCCATGAGAGGTGGCTGTCCAGCCTCTTCTTAAAAACCTCCAGAGATGGCGAAGCCACAACCTCCATAGGTAGACCGTTCCACTTTTGTGCAGATCTTACCATCAGGAAGTTTTTCCCTACATTTAATCTTCCAGCTGATGTGTGAGCACAAACCTTTCCCCTCCTTTTAGAGTCAAGAAAAGGAAGTTTCATGAGTCGGTGGAGATTTTTCCTGAACTGGAAGAAAGGCTTGATTCTTTGATTAGACAAAACGTTGCCATTGCACAGTCTCTGCAGAAATTTGAAGGTACAGACTTAGTGGGTAACATCTGAGTATACATCCTGTATTTAATTTCTAACCAAAGAGGTGCTAATTAAAGTTTCAGGGTATCTAGAGGGACTTCTGTACATCCAATGTGCACGGTAGCAAGATGTGGTTGCACCTTGTACACACATGTCCATAGGTACAGTTTTGTTTTTCATGCATCCCAGCTGTTCTTTTACAGCTGACATCTGTTTATTTCAAACGTTTGTATCCCACCTTTCCATTAGAAGAGACCTCAAAGCAGCCTAGAACTCCACGTTTTAACACTACTTTGTTTAAGTATATGCATGAAGTGGCAATCCTACTTACCAACGATCTTGTCTTTTTTTTTTTTTAATGCTAACGAAGTTATGAGAGTCTTTTGAAACTGTTTCTTCAGGAATCTAGCAGATTGCTGGAAAGCTAGATCCTATATTTTAATTGTGTACTGCCCAGACAGCCTCGGCTGTCGGGCAGTATAAAAATGTAATAAATAAATAAATATCTTCAAGGCAAGTGTGATCTTAATATAGATATGTCTATCTGTCCAGCCTGCTTTTAAGGCAGGCTGTTCTAATGCTACAAATGGTATCACTACACTTTCCCCCCGCCACCCTTACAAAATGACTCTTACCTCTTTCTCTAGATACTCTGCCTTCAGAACTGGAGAATTGTCAGCGGGACTTTCGAGCGCATCTTCAAACAGCAAGAGGTAGAGGTTTTTCCACTGATACATTTCTGTAATGCGGAGTTTGTTTTAAATGTCTTTGAAAAACAGAAGGAGATAAGCTACCTGATTTGTTATGTGTATACTTTTGAATTTATTTATTGCATTTAAGGTGGTGTACATAATCCTCCTTCTCTCCATTCTATTATTATTATTATTATTATTATTATTATTATTAATTTATTTATATAGCACCATCTATGTACATGGTGCTGTACAGAGTAAAAGAGTAAATAGCAAGACCCTGCCGCATAGGCTTACATTCTATTAAAATCATAGTAAAGCGATAAGGAGGGGAAGAGAATGCAAACAGGCACTGGGTAGGGTAAACAGGCACAGGGTAGGGTAAAACTAACAGTATAAAGTCAGAACAAAATCAAGTTTTAAAAGCTTTAGGAAAAAGAAAAGTTTTTAGCTGAGCTTTAAAAGCTGCGATTGAACTTGTGGATCTCAGATGTTCTGGAAGAGCGTTCCAGGAGTATCCTCACAACAACAACCCTGTGAGGTAGGCTGGGCTGAGAGTCTGTGACTGGCCCACAATCACCCAGTGGGCTTCTATGGATGAGTGGGGACTAGAACCCAGATCTCCTGACTCCTAGTCCAACACTCTAGTCACTACGCCCCACTGGTGTAGGCTGTAGATACCCTGAATGACGGTTGGATGCTGTTTTGAAATGGATGAGGGTGATAGATAGATAGATAGATAGATAGATATTATAGTGCTTTCTGATGCCTTGGGTTCATTGCAAGTTATAGGCAGGATATAAATGGACTGATAAACAAAAAACTGATCTGGGGCCAGGTTATTTAAATGACTGCCTTCACCCATATGATCCCTACCCCACCACCTTCACTAAATATTACTAAATAGGAAGAAGTCGCTTTTAGCAAAGATGTTAACTTTGCCTCTCTGCAATCCCATGCATCTCACACTCTTTATCTAGGTGCTCCACCTTTTGAAGTGGAGGAAGAAGAATCCAGATCGCTCACTGCAAAAAGAAAAAAGGACAAGAATGTTATTGTCCCAGCTAGAAATATAAATTCACCACAATACCAGAGAACAGCTGAGGGCTCTGTGAAACCTTTTGACTTTGACTTGTGCAGCGGAATACCCTCCACGCCTCCTTCACAGCCTGGTAAAAAACATTCAGGGCGTGACGGTAAGTCTATGAAGAGGAACTTGGCCTTTGCCAAGACCATACTGAGCATGGAGAATTATTATTATTATTATTATTATTATTATTATTATTATTATTATTATTATTAATATAGCACCATCAATGTACATGGTGCTGTACAGAGTATGGTGGGGGGGCTGAAGTGGCCTGGTCACCTCAGGAATATTTCGGTGTCCTTTCATGACTTCTCAGCTTCCATTTTTTTCAAAATAAAATGTCCCTAGTCTTTTTGCTTACGGAGATAAAGACAAACATGCAGGCAGCATTGTATTCAATTATTCAGTAAGAAGTAGGCAATGACTGCAAAGGCAAGGTTGCCACGTTTTTCCTTTACAAGATCCAGTGCTAGGGGGACCCTATGAAAAGGAGGACAGGGCTTCTGCATCTTTAACAGCTGCACAGACAAGGGAATTTTAGCAGGTGTCATTTGTGTGCATGCAGCACCTGGTGAAATTCCCTCTTCATCACAACAGTTAAAGCTGCAGGAGCCCTGCCCTCTTTTGTATTTGATCACACTAGGCAGGGCTCCTGCAGCTTTAACCTTTGTGATGAAGAAGGCATTTCACCAGGTGCTGCATGCATCCAAATGACACCGGCTGAAATTCCCCTTTCTGTGCAACTGTTAAAGATACAGGAGCCTGTCCTCCTTTTCATAGGGTCACCCTAGCACTGGAGCTTGTAAAGGAAAAAACGTGGCAACCTTGCATTGCCTACTACTTACTGAATAATTGAATACAACGCTGCCTGTATGTTTGTCTTTATCTCTGTAAGCAAAAGGACTAGAGACATTTTATTTTGAAAAAATGGAAGCTGAGAAGTCAGGAAAGGAACATTAAAAAGCATACAAAATTTTAAATCATCCAGATATTGGGAGCAATTCCTTGATGTCTGCAAGAAGAAACCTCCAGCAAAACTTTTTCCAAACCACAACAAAGAAGCCGCTTCCTGTGTCCCCAGATTAGATGGACGTCTATTCACATAGTGTCCCAGCCACAGCCTGGCTGCTGGGAAGGAGAGACCCTTAAGGCTATGTTTCATCTTTAACACACACTCTCTTCTCTCTTTGTCTATCAGATGTGAAGAAACGTCATCAAGAAAAGCCTTTTCCTCAGTGCCCGCTATCCTAAGAGGAAGGGGTTTATGTTCTGTAAAAATTAGGATCGCGTGTTCCAGTGTTTCCATCCGTCTCTGCTTCGACGGCCACCATTTAAAACAGTCATAGAATGTTAGTACAGCAAGAGTACCAGCAATTCAGCCATTTTATAGATAGTGGTACCTTATACATTCCATCCCAAAAATGTCATCTTTAATGTCCAATACCTTTGTGTATCTGCCCATCTCTCCCCTTCTTTCCTGGCGTGGACAAAAGAGAAGTGCCGTACTGCGGAACAGCAATGAGGGAATCAAAGGAAGATTGACTTGAAGTAGGAGGATGCAAAATGCTTAAGAACACACTGTTTTTGCACTGTTTAGTTCTGCTTTGCTCAAATATTTCATAATGTCAATTTTAAAAAATGTAACATTCAGCATGCGATCTTTTCCATTTAATAAATGCTTTTCATCGTTAATTTGAGGCCTTTTGGAGAGGGGAATAGGGGTTCATCTCACGGCATAACTTCTTTTGCCATCTCAAAGTCCATGGCAGAAAACAGAAAAATCAAGACCTGGATTAAAGGAAGTGGCTGTATAATACAAGTGGTTCCTGCAACAAAATTTTGCAACATGTAGTATTCCTATTCAGTAAGGTGGCCAGATGCAAGAAAGAATGATGCTCCTATGCCTTTTAAAGCTTCTATGACAAGCTACGCCTGCTGAAATCCCCCTCTTCTACACAACAGTTAAAGGTTCAGGAGTTTTGTCCTCTTTTGCATCCAGCAGAAAACCAATTATTATTTAAGGAGACAGACAGCCAACCCATCTTCCAAGATAATCTGTTCCATTTCCCCTTATTTTGCTTTTCCTTCTCAACAGTCAGCAGTCTGTGATTACAGAGTATGCTTGGTCATCATTTGCCTGAATGTGGGCAGTAGAGGCTGGTGGCTCCAATGTCAGTGTGGTGGTGAATCTGCTCCGGGTTTTAATCAACACTCTAAAAGAGCTATTCAAGGTGCAAAGCCCCACCGCCCCACTGACATCAATGTCCCACTGATTTGGAGTATTTCTCGCTCAATGTTTGTTTGGTTTTTTTTCGGTAGTTGGGGTGGCCCCAAGCCTGCTGATCCTTTCCTTCACGTGTAGGTAAGGACATAAGAACATAAGGTAGTGGCATAAAGATCCACACTTGGAGACTGAGTTTGCTGGTAGTAGGTAGGTTTTAATCAGTCCTGCAGATTTCAGAGATGGACACCTCACACTTAGGGTGGCCATGTGTCCTACTTTATACAGCACAGTCCTCTACCCGAAGTCATCCTCTTATCTGAAGGAGAGCTGTCCAACCAAGTCCAATTTAAAGATAAAGAACCATAAGAAAGGAGAGCAGGTCAGGGGCCTTGAAGGATCCTATCAACAGTTAGCAGCTGGACAGCAGACACACAGATCACAGCATTCCCCATGGCCAGATGTATTTTATGTCAATTTCAGTTATGGTCATTCTAAATTTGCAACTTTATTATTATTATTATTTACATTTATATACCGAAGCCAAAGCTGTCTGGGTGTTTTACAAAGATTAAAACACTGAACATTAAAAACCAATATACAAAATTTAAAAGCATAAAAACAGATTAGAAACAATATCCATCTAAAACAACTATTCTGGGTCAGTTAAAAACTCAACGTATGCTGTTAAATGCCTGGGAGAAAAGTCTTGACCTGGCGCTGAAAAGATAACAAAGTTAGTGCCAGGCGAGCCTCGTCGGGGAGATCATTCCATAACTATATGTATAAATTAGCATAGGGATAGGCGACACAGTGCCTGCAGTCACCAGTGTGGCCCTGGACACCTTTCTTGGTGCCTACCAAGGTGCCCTGCCCCTTCCATTGTTTTTAGTTCACAAATCAAATTAATTCTGTTGGTGTTGAAAGGTGTGGGTTCAGAGGAGTTTAGTGTCCTGCTCAGCCTTTGGGGCAGTTATTTATCCTTTGTCACGCCTCCCATGGCAGCTGTTTTATGGTGGTGCCCACAACAATTTCTCAAATTGCAAAGCGTGCCTGTGAAAGGAGCATGAAGAGCACTGCATCCTCCCCGCAAGGCCGACCCGAATTCCCCAATAAGCCAGCCAGCCATTCCCTTTGGCCAGTAGGCACGGGACTTAGCACCGAGAGTTACCCGGAAGGATGCATACAAGCTTAGAGGTAGATAAGTAGTTGATCAGGCTAAGGGAAATAGCCACATTACATAAGCCAATACAGAGAACTTTTGATACAATTTCCCCAAGTAAATCAAAACACTAACTGGCCTGTCCTATATGTTACTGAAGTAAGGGGCTTCCAGGACAGGGCCTCAGCCAGGGATCTACGCCAGTCCACCATCCTTTGAGCTAGCCAGAAGGGAGAGAAATGAGCCATCTTCCACCATACCTTTTATCCCTTAGCCGTGGCAACTCTGGCAGATTCCCACCAGCCAATCCCAGGCCTGGCCCGATCCTTCTCACCCCACTATGATGGGAAGTGTACTTTCCCACCAGCTCCAGCTGTAATCACTCATCCCACTTAGCCAAGGCCTTGATCTACAGGCACTGCCCGGGCTGTTTTGAGATAGCACTTTCCCAAACAAACATTCTATCATGCGTGCTAGCTGGGCCTAAGCTGTTGGCAGGGCACTTAAAGGAGATGCAGTTAGCCCATCCATAGTTCTTCACAGTGCCCACAGGCCCAAAACAGCTCCATACACATGAATTAGCATGTGTAAATGTTGTGCAAATCTGTGTCCTTTTTTGGTGATGCACTTCCTCTCTTTTTGCAATTTGTAAGTGCCCACTCGACCACACTCCAACTAGAACCAACTAGAGAACCTCAAATCAGCATTTCAACAGAGATCTATCATTGGTGTCCCTGAATAATAAACATCTTGACATGAAATTATATATGAATCTGACATAAATTTGACTGTCTTAAGCAAGTATTTTGTCGTCTACCGAAGCTTATGCCATAATAAATATATGTATTTAAGATGCCACAAAATGGTGTGTTCTAATCCCACTTTTATGCCAAATTGTCAATATATAAATAAATATATCTTCTTACTTTTGCCACCAATTAAGTTCCTATTAAATCCTTTATGTTTAACACACAGTTGGTAATAAGGTTAAGATATGGGCATGGAATAAACAGACAAGGAGATTGTTTTGAGGTCAACATATTTGGTTAATTAAATTTATTTAAACTTATTTACATTATAATGTAAAATTATAGATTAGATGTTATCAATATGATTTGATGATTGCTGTAAAGGTACTGTTTCTGTGAGAAAGCAATTATTTCCTTATTTTACTTTTCTACTTGAAACCCAGTTGTCAGTTAATCCTTTTCTACCTTTATCTAGTTAGCCAGAAGCTATACAAGTAGTTTTCCTTCTGGTCAGGAACATACCGTCACATAGGACTGATCAAAGTCTCTCAGTGGACTTCCAGCTTAAGAGTCTTTGACTCACAGGCCTAGTTTAGCTTCCCCTGAAGTCTTCCTTCTGGTCAGACTTGATGCCCAGAACACAGCAAAAGCATAACTCAATTGCCTACTCTAAAGGCTTCTACTGTCACTCTGGCCAGAAGCACTTCTAGAGAATCACCTCTGAAGGCTTCTTTTCCTTGCTGGTTCTCACAACATCTGTCTTCAGTGATTCTAACTATACTTCTTCAACCACTTGTCTTGCCTACTCCCTCAAGCTCTTTTCTGCTGACGAATTCACTGAACATATAATGCTTTAAGTGACCATTTTTATGCTCTGTCCACTTCCTCTGACCAATGGCCTTCTACTATCTCTATATTAATAGTTTTACTGCTTTTAAATTATATATTGTTTTAACTTGGTTTATGGTTTAATTTAGGGTGACCAAATGAAAAGGAGGTCAGGGCTCCTGTACCTTTAACAGCTGCACAGAAAAGGGAATTTCAGCAGGTGTCATTTGTATATATGGAGAACCTGGTGAAATTCCCTCTTCATCACCACAGTTAAAGCTGCAGGAGCTATACTAGAGTGACCAGATTTAAAAGAGGGCAGGGCACCTGCAGCTTTAACTGTTGTGATGAAGAGGGAATTTCACCAGGTTCTCCATAAATACAAATGTCACCTGCTGAAATTCCCTTTTATGTGCAACTGTTAAAGATACAGGAGCCCTGACCTTTTCATTTGGTCACTCTATTTAATTTGTTTTTAGCTGTGTATATTTACTATTTTTATACTGTATGCTTTTATCTAAGATCTTATTGATATTGGGCGGGATATAAATGTTTTAAATAAATAAATAAATCTGCCATCCTATTGGTCTATATTTAGGAGCCATCTTTGTCTGTAGAATGTTCCTTAACCAGTCTATCACAACCTGACATGTTTGATTCACTAGTTCAGTATTTAAACTAGGGGTGTGATCCGCTCCGATTAGGAGCGTAGAAGCAGTAGCGGATTGGCCTGCTCCGCCTTACGCAGAGGCGGAGTAGGAGCGGACCGCGGACCCCCTAGAAGCAAGGCGAAGAGAAGCGGCCATTTTTCGGAGCTCCTAGTTCAGGCGGAGCGCTCCGGTCGCCATCTTGAAAACATTTCACCATAGGATTGCATTGCAGCAAATAATCGCGCATAACTACGTTCTTTTTGAAGCTATCGTTCTAGAAATTCTTGTGCTCAGAGAGTCGTGGATGGGGGTCATTTTGAGACCACTCTCACCTCTCTGCGTTGTCTGGGTCGCGTGCTATATTTTTGTGAAAATCGGGTCAACCGCACGGCTCAAACGGCGTTTTCGGCTTTTCGCCCATAGGATTGCATTGAGGGAAAGACTCGGGCATAACTGGGTTGGTTTTTAAGCTATCGTTCTGAAAATTCTTGTGCACAGAGAGTCGTGGATGCGGGTCATTTTGAGACTACTCTCAACTTTCTGCGTTGTCCGGGTCGCGCGCTAGAAGTTTTTTAAAAATCGGTGGGAAAAATACCTTTTTCAAAGGGCTGAGGGGCAGAGTCAGCTCCCGGTCATGATCACATGATCCCAAAGTTAGAGGAGGGGATAGGCAAAACGGGTAACTTGGGATTCTGGGAAACTTCTCTTTCTTCATCTGAACGGGCTTTTCCCAGTGTTTTTTAAAACAGTAGCCCTACCAAATGCACAAACACAACCTGAAATCATATACTAAGCCAAGAATAAGAGATAGAAACACAGCACTGCTCCCCACCCTAACCTTGGTGAACAACTGAATAGATGTGGTGCAAGGGGATGAGCTCCCCTAGGGCATCTCATCGTGGACGTGCCCCCACTCTCTCCTGCACTGGAAGGCCATTAGAGCCTTCCAAAGAGAGTAAAACGGTGGAGCAATGCCTATCATGAGTCGAAGTGAGCGTTTACTTCTCAGTGGTGGAGCGATGCCTATTATGAGTTGAAGTGAGCGTTTACTTCTCAGTGGTGGAGCGATGCCTGTTATGAGTTGAAGTGAGCATTTTACTTCTTCTCAGAGCTGTTGGTGGCTGTCTTGAACTGGCAGCTACTTCCCCCTCCCCCGGGCACATCCCCCTATTGCTGGTAAAAGACAGATATAGCCTTTTTTTAAAAATTCTTCTTGCTGTTTATTGAGCAACACTGCTGCTTTTAATTCCACCCCTCCTTTGTTTATTGATTGATTTATTCCATTTTATATGCATTACTGGCTTATCCTTGGCTCACTTCCTTATGCCCCCAGAAATGCCAGCTGCATGCCTGCCTGCCTTCCCTCCCTCCTCCCCTGCCCACCTCGCAGGGATGTTGTGTGTGGGGTGCCCGATTTTCAAAAATTCGCCAAAAATCAGGGGATGATGGGATTGCTTTGAAACTTGGCGTGCGTGTGTATATCCCCATGAGGTGTCATGGTGCCAAACATGAGGTTTCTAACTTGAACAGAAAAAAAGTTGTATAATTTTTTAGCTTTCAATGCAAGCCTATGGGGGGGGGGGGGGAAACGGAGCTCCGGATCCGGATCCGGAGCTCCGGGCGGAGCGGAGCGGAAGTGGGCGGAGCGGGGGCGGGGCGGAGCGGCCCGATCCGGAAAATGGCGGATCTGCAAGTGAAGCGGAGCGGGGGGTCCGTGCACACCCCTAATTTAAACAGCTGAACCAAATGTAAATTGGTTAAGGTCAAAACTGCTTCCTTGTGATGGGAACTGCTGTAATTACAGTTGATGGGCTAAACAGTTAGGCTTCAGAAGAGATAACTTTCTCACTATTAAACACAATCACAACAATATTATATTCCATAGCATATCCTAGTTTTCAGGCTTACACAATAGATAATATTTTACCTTAGAGGTCTTGATTCTCCACATGTAATTTTATTTAGAATGTGATTTATTATCTTGAGCATATATATGGGTGCCAGCAGGTTGTCTTCAGTCCAGTTACAGACCTGCTCAGTGTCAATGTAGTTGTGTGAAATATTATTCTAAAACCACTTACCTGAGAGTAATCCTGCCCCGCTGAACCTAGTAGGACTTACTTCGAAGGAAACATATTTAGGATTGCACTGCACTAATGCGCAGACAGCCAACCCCAGGCCAACCTTGGAGCCAGGATTCTGTGTGGCCTAATCCAGTGTAGCAACCATGTTGTGAATGGTTAGAGCAGTGGTATCAGACTATCAGAGATACTACTCAGCTTCTTCAGATTGTTCGTTGGTATGGGATGCCTGGAGTACATCCTCCCTCTTTTTTGTTTTGTATTGTTGAAAATTTACAATTAAAAATATTTTTTAAAAATGCCTGGAGTGCTGTGACACCTGTCCTTTTCTGTTTGTAAAGCAGAGGCAGCCAACAACATGTGCTGAGTTTGTTTGTTTTTAACTGACCCCAGAACAGTTGTTTTAAAAGGATATTGTTGTTTTTATGCTTTTATGGTTTTAAATTGTGTATATTTGTTTTTAATGTTCACTGTTTTTAGCTTTTGTAAATGGCCCAGAGAGCTTAGGCTATGGGGCGGTATATAAATGTAACAAATAAATAAACATCTGGAGGACCATAACTCCCATCATCCCTCATCACTAAATGCAGTTTGCAGGCTAGGACGGATGAAGGTTGCCGTCCAAGAACATCAGGAGGGCCACAAATTTCCACCTTAAAGGATCTCAGAAAACAAGGCTTAGAATTACCCTTGCATGAGACCCCATAGAACGAATGTTAGCTAGCACAAACAATCATAGGCTCAGTCCACTGAGATATTTTGCTCAGTCCCATATGTCTGTAAATTCCTGGGAAGGGGGGAAATACAGTCTAGACCTCTGAGTTGTGAGAGAACTAACTAGGTAGAGGTATAAAAGGAATAACTGGCAAATGGATTTCAAATACTCAAAGGCGGGATGTAAATAGAATAAATAAATAAATAAATAGGAAAATAACTGCTTCCTTACAGAAACTGTACCTTTATAGTAATCATTAAAACATATTGATAACTTCTAATCTATAAAGTTACATTCTAATATAAATAAGTTTAAATAAACAATATATGTTAATTTTTCAAATCAATCTCGTCTCTTTATCCCATGCCTATATCCACTAGATATAGACTGTTGGTCTGATTTTGTACCAGGTGCCAAACCACAAGTGGCAAAGATTTGTAATCAGATTTCCTGACTTTTTAAAAAAACAAAAACAAAAAACACAAGCAACAACTTTAAGGCAGCCACGGGTATTTTGACTTTGATTAGAGCAGGGGCGCGGGAGTAGGTAAAGCAAGCGAAGAAGTCCCCCTCCCCTGAGTATTTTGTTGTGTACCTATGCATATGTTTTGCATGCAGAAGGTGTTAGATTCGCTCTCTGGCTTCTGCACTTAAAAGGAAGGAGTAAAAAGAAAGAAAAAAGGACTGAGTAGCAGTTATAGGAGAGCCTGGAGAACTACTGCCAATCAGAAGAGACAATACTGGGCTAGCTGGACCAATTAGCTAAGGCAAATATGTATGTTTCTAGCAACTTGAGAGGGAGGGATGATTTAGATTGGCCTAGAAGGCTAAACATCCCCTCCGCCAGGGACCACTGCACCATCACTCCAATTAAACTCAGAGCACCCCACTGCCTCTTTACAGTAACTTTTGAAAACAAAATCAAGAGATTCGATGACAAATTTCATGCCTTAAGTGTGGTTGGGCTCTCTGGCAGCTCCTTATAGTCACATGAAAAGCAAACTCAAATGCTGGGTCCAGCTCCTCGTATTAAGCTGACGCAGCCAAATACTTGTATTCAACGCCAATCCAACTTCCTCCTTACAGCCCGCAGGAATGAACAGACTATTTCAAACGCAGCCTGATATGATCTCAGCCAATCCGGGGGGAGAGAGAGAGAGAGATTAAGTCAAACAGTAACACATCCAGGCGGAGAGAGGAAAGCGAAACTTAACTTCTGGCTCTCTGGAAGAGAGAACCAGAGAGAACCAGCATCTGGCAAGGATTGTAGACATTGTCAAATGCCTGAATCTCGATACCCTGGAAGACGGTGGTAGGATGTGTGAGAAACACTCAGAACTTCTCAAAGTCTTCTGTAAAGATGATCAAATCCCCATCTGCCTGGTGTGTGATCTATCCAAGGAGCACCGACATCACACTGTGATTCCTATAGAGGAAGCAGCTCAGGATTACAAGGTAGAGTCTTGTCCTCCACTGACAATCAGCATGTGAGATAAGGTGGTGGGGGGAGATGGAGGAACTTAAAAGGCCTAGCTAGAGCTTGGGTGTGCAGCCTAGAACATATCCCACAATCTTTTGCAAAGCACCAGCATTACATATGCAAGTAGATGAGACTAGTCAACAAAGAAGCTGGAAACTGCAGCCGTTCCTTGAAAGTATAATTTAGAGCACAGGGATTGTCGTGTTGGGTTCTACGGCACCAGAATTATAAGACACGTTTGGAGACTGGGAAATGCCACAGAAATAAATCACATATAACAATAAAGATTCCTCCTTGTCCCCTGTACAAATCCCCTAAATCCCAGTTCAGTAATTTCTCTGTTCAAAAGGAACAATTTCAGATGGAACTAAAGACTTGGAAGCAAATGAGAGAAACTCTCCAGGCACTGAAGCTGGCAGAAGAGGGACGAAGCTGGAAATCTCTGGTATGTCAGAAGTTCTCAAAGGGTAGATTGGGAGGGCTGCCCATTCCCCCCCCCCCATCTGTCAGGGCTTTGGTCCTTGTAACAGCTGAACGACAGCATGAATATCCAATGTTGGAGAAGGCTAAATCTGCAGAATTTTATACATGTTAATGGTACAGGAGCTATGCTAGGAAAAAGTATTGGGCGGGGGTAACAACCCTAAAAGAGAGAGAGAGAGATCATGTGGCAGTTACTTTACCGCCCATCTTTTTTTTAATCCTTTTATTATTTTCACAAATCATAACTAGAAAAAGGTAAAGAAAAGAAGGGAAACTTACAACATTGCAAACAACATAAGGACTCGGACCATCCATGCATTTAGAGTTCTAATGCATCATAAAAAGTGACCAATTCTGAATAAACTTGTTTATAGAGCTTTGTTCTTTATATCTTCTTAAATAAGTCAATTTTATCATATGAACCATGTCCCAGACATTCTGTAACCTATCTTCATTAGCCAGGATCTTGATCTTCTAGAAAGAAGCTATCAATATTTTACTGACGGTTAAAAGATTAACAATAAGCTCCAAATCAGTTTAAATTTAAGTCTGTAACATAGCCAAGTAAAACATACAGTAGATCCATCGATATCATATGTCCAATCATTCCATAAATATTTTGCAAAACCATTATCCCCACTTTGTTTTAATATTGAGCATTGGAGAGACAAAACCGACAACTGCTTTCACATTAGTTGGAAAGCCAAGAAGGAGCTGAATTCATTCCTGTGGCTGTGGGATCTGCTGCAAGCTCTCTTTTTATATTATGTCTGTCTTCACCCTCAAGTCATTGTGTGCTGACATAAGGTTGCCCATCACTCCAACCTGCCTCTCTTAGGTAATGAATACAGACAGTCACATATTTCAAAGCGAAGCGCATAACACAAAAGGCCCCAGTTATCTAGGAGTGCTTTCAGGTTGCTTTAAAATTGCTTTCCTTTTGGATTAACCCTTTAGGAATATAGGAAGCTGCCTTACAGAGTCAGACCCTTGGTCCATCTAGCCCAGTATTCTTGTCACTGACTGGCAGCAATGCCTCTTGAGGATTTCAGGCAGGATTCATTCTCAGCCTTACCTGGAGATGCTGCGGATTTTACCGGAGATCTTCTGCATGCGAAGTATGAGCTCTAGATTAAACTATGGTCCTTTGGTGATGTACAGCTTGAAGTGAGATAATGAACAGATATATTATAGCCTTAAAATCCCTTATTGTGAGAGTAGGGCTTACTTATCTGTGTTAACTGATTTTGTGAACACATCCTAAATATTGGTGCAGGAAATGGTTGCTAAGGAAAAATAGTAGAGCAATCTGGATGTTGCTTCATCCTCACTTGTGATTATGGATATTTATTAGCGTCAGGAAATGGTTTTCACCACACATCAAGCAGTACTCCCTGGGTCCTTTTGGGCTGCTTGGAACGATTCTATGCATGTTTCTGTTGTGCTACTTAATCTCTCTTTTTAATCTGTTCATTAAAGGAAAAGTTAGGTAATGAAGGGAAGAACATTGTGTCTGAATTTGAGCAGCTCCATCAGTTTCTAGACGATCAAGAAGAACTGTTGCTGGCTAGGCTGGAACAGCTTGAGAAGGATGTGCTAAAGGAGGAGAAGACAATCACTTCCAGGCTCTCAGAGGAGATTTCCAACCTTAGTGACCTCCTCAGTGAGATAGAAGAGAAGTATAAGCAGCCAGTGAGTGAATTCCTCCAGGTGAGAACATGGATCTTTCCTCTGGGGCAAGTTGTTGGTGTGAAAATGCACCTCTGGCCCTCCCAAGTGCTTGTTTGGGGAGATTCAGAGGATGTGCTCTTCTTGAACTCAGGGTTTAACTGGAAAAGTCCTGATCCAGGTCAGACTGATATAGTCAATCTGTTTTTTTCACTTCCACATGTGGCTTATCTTTCTTTCTTAAATTAGCTGGAGGTAGCTAATCCATGGATAATTCACACAACCTTGGCAAATCTAAAGTGGACAGAGCTTCCATAATTCAGGGGGTGATGGGTTGCAGGATCTCTTTCTGGGGATCTGACATGGGTTGCAGATCTACTGCCTTTTAGGAGTACCTCTCCCTTGCATGTTTATGGACAAGGCACATGTTAGCAAAAGCACCATTATGTCTTTAGTGTTCTCTCTTCCAAAGGAAGCTTAGCCCAGATACTGCTACCTTGGACCTTCTAAACAGAGAAATGGGGAGCGTGTAACCTAGGGTGCTTCCAGATGGAGTGCTCTTAGCACTGTCCCATCTTTTCTTCCTTAATGTTTTTTTTCTGCAGTAATAAAAAAAAGTCAGAAAAAGTGGTAGGGAAACACAGGAGAGTTATGAGTGCAAGACAACATCATCTGGATCCTCCATAAAGTACCATTTTATGATGTTGCTATAAAAACCTCATTTGCAAGCACCCGCTGTTTGTATGAAGAAGGAAAGCCTTTCATAAGAGGGGTATTTGAGACACCTTGGGACCTATATGGTAAGACTCCTCATGTCACCTGGGGTTAAGTATTAAACAGTTTAAGCTCAAAGATTCATGGAAAGATGTGTTGTCTCTCTGCATTCAAAGCGTCATCTGGAGAGGGCCTGTTAAGAGGGAGTAAGAGCAGGAAACATTTGGAATGATTAGCATGACCTCACTTTCCCTTCTCTCTCCCATCTCTAGGATCTCAAAAGCACCTTAAACAGGTATGTGATTTCTCGATGCTCCTTTAACCTTTACTCACAGCCAGCCTAAAGGGGACAGTTTCTTGCTTGAAAGCTAAAGCTGACATAGGCAACACGTTCTCTCATGTGTTCTGAGTAGGTGCCAGAGATAGATCAGAGTGCTATCGTTTATTTATTTTGCTAGTACTGTTTTTTCCTAGCTGCTGTTTTTATCTGGTTGAGCTTTTATATTGTATTTTATATTATAGTTTTATACTGTTGTTTTATACTTTGAATGGTTTTAATTTTTGTGAACCGCCCAGAGAGCTCCAGCTATTGGGCGGTATAGAAATGCAATAAACAAATAAGTACTAGTACCCTTTGGTGCAACTTACCCAAGAACATTTTTGTACCTAACATGATCTAACCTGGTTCAGTCTGCATAATATCTCCTCTATTACATCTTTCAAGTAGATAGGGACTTTTCCCACCATGCCCAGGAAAGACTTTTTTCTTCTCCCTTACTTTTTTGGGCTTAACATCCTGCTTGGAAAAGAAGGGCCACAGTTCAGCGATAGAGCATTTCCTGCAGAAAAGCCCCAGGATCAAGTTCTGGTGGTTGGGACATGACACGGGTGGGCCAGAGGCAGGGAAGTAGAAAAAAGGACCCTTGTTGCCTGCTCCTCTGGAGGCACTATAGATGGAGAGATATCCACAGTGGGAAGGGGTGGACCGAAGGGAGTGTCTCCCGCCTTCACTGCCATTCTCTCCGCTCCCCACTCACCCATGGTGGGCCTGTTCAGATAACACACTAAGCCATGGTTAGGCTGCTAACCCTTTTGCAGCAAATGGTTAGTGAGCATGTTTAAACTATGGTTATGTAGCCCCCATGGTTAGGAATGGTTCACATGACACGCTAAGACATAGTTCACACAACACACTAAGCCATAACGTTTAGTTCAAAATGCTTAACCACCATGGTTTAGTGTGTCATCTGAACAGGGTATATATTTGTTTTTTTAAAAAAACCAAATGTTTATTATTATCTACATAATTTATCTTAATTTGCATAAGTACAGTAGCTGCCCAACTACTATTGATGGCAATGTTACACTTGCGGAAACACTGGCTCAATGTTACACTTATGGAATAATCTGGAATGCTTATTCTGGATATGCTTATTCAGGAATGATTAACTCCCACGTGGGGAAAACCTTGGATTTGATTGAGAAGATCCTTTTCCTCTTCCAGATGTGAAAAACAGAAGAGCCAGCAGACAGTGGAGCATTCTCCTGATCTGGAGAAGAGACTGGATACCTTTTCTGAGAAAAGCATGCATCTTAAAGAGATCCTAAGGAAATTCAAAGGTATCAAGGCAGAAAAAAGAATATGAGTGTTTCTGGGCTATTGAGAGAAATGGAACCATCAGTAATTCCCAAATAGTGGGATGGAACATTTTTGGAATCAGGAGGCCACAGGTAGGTCTATGGTAGAATCATCCAAAGAATCAAGGCAGGAGAGACAGAAGAGTTTTTGGCAGATCCACCAGGACTCCTCAGCAGATAAGTTGAGGCGGAAAGAGTTCTTAGAACTTTGAGCATCAATGGCCAAGGCACATCGTCCTGTGAAATCCAGCTTCCATTTCTCCCCTTTTCTTTCTTTCCTTCCTCTAGCTTCTCTCTCAATTGAGCTGGAAAGCACATCTTTGCTCAAAGAGGAACCGGGAGTCAGGAAAGGCAGGATGAGGTTGTTTGAGTTGCCTTATGCTGAGGTGGAGAAAAGAGGCAGAAGAGGTCAGTAGTTGCATACATTTTGGTGATGGCGCAGCAGCGCTTGTTTGCCTTGGGTTTGTTAAAGTGTGCTCCAGCTCTCTCCCTCTTGTGGCATGTATGCCTATGTACACCAGTTGCTGGGGAACATGGGCAGGAGGGTGCTGTTGCACTCGTGTCCTGTTTATGGGCTTCCCATTGGGGCATCTGGTTGGCCACTGCGTGAACAGAATGCTGGACTAGGTGGAGCCTTGGTCTGATCCAGCAGGGCTCTTCTGGTGTTCTTTTGTGTTTGGGGTCAGAGGCAGGGGCAGCCCCAGACATTTTGCTTCTTGAAGTGATGACAAAATGCCCAATTCCATAAGCAGAAGTCAATCAGAGTGGCTGTTGAATCTTGCTTCAGCACTGGTGATGAGACAACATTCTTCTTTGTACTTGAGGGCCACAGGCTAAGGGCTAAACAACATGCAATGGTAAATATATAGCATGCAGATGGGTCTCACTTTCTTTTTAACTTTCAAATAAGCTCATGGGACCAATCCCACCCAGCTGCTTCCTCCCCTTAAAATTCCACTCAGCCTTCATGGAAGCTAAAACATGAGAGAAAACTCCATTGATGCCAGTAGAAGTTTTTCTTATTCTAGCTCGTGTGTGTGTGTGTGTGTGTGTGTGTGTGTGTGTGTGTGTGTGTGTATTGGGAGGGATTGGGGGTGAGGAACAGTTGAATAGGAAAGTTTAACCCTCTCCTATCCATGAACTGATCAGTACCACCACATGTAAGCTCACATGCTTACTTGAAAGCAGTGGAGTCTGGTCCGATTTTAGTGGGGATGTAAATCCATTCTAGGTTTTAGTCAGAACCAGCCAGAACTGTACAGGAATAATCCAAGGTGCTGAGCCTGTTTTTGGGATACGGTTCGGCACCTTGGATAGTTCCTTTAGAGTTCTGGTTGGTATGGTCTGAAACCCAGAATGGATTCACAGCCCCACTGAAATCCAAGCCACTAGCCTCTGTTGCTTGAAAGTTTAAACAGTGAGGCTCAACTACATGTGACATGTAGTTTAGCCCTAATGTAGGAGGTGCAGGGCAGGCCACAGAGTCCTCCCAATACCCCACTGCCATCCCCAAACACAGAATCTGCTGCCTGAGGCAGCCGCTGCACTCTACCTAACAGTAGGGCCAGCCCTGATCAGAGATCATCCCTGCAGCAACCAGCTCAGCACTGTAACATGCTCTCTTTCCTCCCGTCCAAGTGAACGTGACTCTGGATCCAGATACTGCGAACCCGTTCCTCGTCCTCTCAGCAGATCAGAAGAGTGTGAGACTGGGAGACATATGGCAGGATGTACCTGAAAATCCGGAGAGATTTGACACTTATCCCTGTGTGCTGGGCTGCGAGGGACTCACGTCAGGGAGACACTACTGGGAGGTGGAAGTGGGAAGTGGGAGGTACTGGGCTGTTGGCTTTGCCAAAGAATCTGTCAACAGGAAAGGAGAGATCTCCCCTAGCCCCGAGGAGCAGATCTGGGCTCTGCAACAATTTGGGGATCGCCTTGAGGCTTTAACTTGTCCGGTGACCATCCTGCCCTTGTGCCGCTGCCTCAGGAGAGTTCAGGTATTTCTCGACTACGAAGAAGATCGAGTGGCATTTTTTGATGCTGATACGTCAGCTTTGATCTACATTTTTTCACCCGCCATTTTCAGTCAGGAGAGGATCTTCCCTTGGCTTTGGGTATGGCCAGGAGCTGAGCTGAGACTGTACCAATGAGATTTTCTCCCGGTGTATTGAACTAATTGCAGTGAGACTGAATAATATACACACAAAAAAGACTTGTCTGGTCTTGGACGATTGTAGTTTCTATGATATTGGAAGAATGGTGTTACAGGCTATGTGCTGCTTGCAAGCAGTTATGTTGTCTAAGCTAAGGCAGGGTTGATACCATGTTGTGAAATCAATCTGAAATCCTTTTAAGGAAAAAAATTCTGTGCCAAAATTCTGCTAATAAATTGTGTTATGTAAATCAGTGGTAAATTAAACTGTATGATAATTTTAAGGATGGACATTTTGACAACATTTAGCTCTTTTTTTAAAAAAATAGCTAAAGAGATCATATAAATCATGTAAGGTTTGATATTAAAGTAAAACTGCATTAGATATGGAATCCACTGAAATGAATACTACATCTAGCAGTGATTTTTTTCAGAAAGAATAAATTCTATGAATTAATACAATGTCTGCAAAGAGGAATATTCTATCTGTATATATATCCTCTGTTTTCATATTTTATTTTAAATTTACAATTTCAGTTTCAGTGGATTTTATAATTTTGGATTTTTCTTTTTTCAAACGGTACTGTAGCCACAGCACAGGAGGGGTGGGTGGGTAAATGACAGAAAACTATCAGAGGTGAGCTTGGTACTTCAAACAAATGCAAATAGCTGTAGGGTGGGGGCAGATAATTATTGGGATTGCAAAAGGTTGGGTGGGAGAGTTTAACCCTTTTCTCCCCTGCTATGGTCCAGAAAAATTCACTTGTCTGAATTTGCTCTTTCCCTTGAGAGACAATCCCCTTTGGCAGCCACTATTTGTGGTGCTAAAACATGCAGGTTTAATGCAAAGATGCATTTAATATCATGTTGAGTTTGGCCTTGAATCCTACACAGAAGGCCTTTCTGTGCTTGCCATCTTTATTAAACAGCCCGAAATATAGCAGAAATACATATCCTACTGCATGCCAGGAAAAGTTTCACCTGCTTCATTTCTGCATGCCAGGTTGCTCTTAAAGGCATAGGAGCAAGGGCAGTTGAAAAAGGTGGCAACCCTCCCTCTCCAAACCCTCCCTCTAGTTCTGAGAATTGAGAAGATTGACACACAAGGGAAGATTGACACACAAGACTGACATTCAGGGGTAGAGGAAGAGCTCAATGTTCAATTTGTATGGAAATTTAAACCATCCTCCCACACACCCCAACAATATTTGCGCAAAAATAACCCTTTTCCTGTTTTTTTCCTGTATAAAAGTACTAGTAGTGACAGCAACCTCACATCCACATCTCCCATCTCTCAACTGCATCATAGGACCTGCCTATATTTATCTGATCAGCATCCAGAGGTGTTGTGGCAGTGGAAGAAAACAACAGCAGGGCTGACACCTTTTTAGAAAGACAACCAGCAGTGTTCCAGTGCTACTTAGAAAAGCCTGCTACAGCAGTTTACCAGAGAGGTTCCGGTTGTAACAAAACAAGAAAGACTTTTGTGGCAAATTAAAAACTACCAGCTTTAGGCTGCAATCTTTTTTATTCACAAGTAAAGTCTAATGCGCTCACTTGCCGCTTCGAAAGGGTTGGGTTTCGATCAGCCAGCCAGCACTATTTCCTCGGGCTTAAGTCCAGCTGAGTTCAATGAGTTTACCCCCCAAACACGTGCCTGCAAGATTTGTGCCCAGTTTACAGGGATGGCAGGTAAGATTGTTGTCAGCTAACATAAAGAAATCGGCTAACTTGCCATTGGGTGCCTTTCACCACAGCTTGACCTGCAGGTTTTTATGAAATCGAGGATGCAATCCTATGAATGTTTAGACTATATCCTATAACTCCCAGCATGCCACAATCAGCATGCTGGGAGTTGCGGAGTCCCCGCCCCCGTCTAAACATGAAGGATTGCGCCCTAAGGAAGTTGGCAACCCTTCCTGGAAGTTAGATATTGGCTATTTCTGCAACCAATCAGGAAATGGAGAAGTGAAAAACATTCATTTCCTGGCCCAGGCTGATTCGCACGAAAGTGAAACTAACTTTTGTTGAGCGTCCTCGTCGCGGTCTGCAAGACTACAGCGCCCCCACCGCCACCTGCCTGGAGCGTTGGAGAAATCTGGGCTCCGTCGTCGGTGTGTACAAACATCCGCCAAGCTTGCGCTGCCAAGAACATGGGCGAAGTGGGCGAAGAGCGGTCTTGTGTTCCGAGTGGCGCCGACAGGCCCCAGGAGAGACGCTGCTGCTGCTGCTCCGGCCAAGCCTTCGAGATGAGCAAAGCGAAATGGCTCTGCAGCCTCCGGGGATCGGGAAGGGAGGCGATGTGTGCGCAACACCAGGAGCCCCTGAGCGTCTTCTGCCGGGAGGATCGCGCCCTCATCTGCATCGTATGCGACAAATCTAGGAAGCACAGGACCCACCTGGTGCTGCCCATAGAGGAGGCAGCCCAGGATTACAAGGTTAGGGGCGGGGTTCCCCTGGCAAAAGTAGCCTTCGTTGTTGAAAAATGTATTCTGGTTAGGGTGCCCTTTAAACATCTCCCCCCCCCTCCCCCGAAAAGGATGAGATGCATTCCCCCCAAAGGGGACGGGTTTGCGCTCGATTTGCGTATCTTAATTTATATGTAGAGAGGCAAATTAAGAAAGAATAGCTATAATTTAAATGGAAATATAATGCATTTCAGCATAGTGGAGAAGTCTGAGCCAGCCCCTTATGTGCCTACCTGTCCAGTCTGTTGTCCAGGTGCTAACTGTGGGTGGGTAACTTCACTGCCTCTGCTGCTCTCCCTTATTGGAGTTCCTTATTTTTCAGCTGGTCCTGGGCTGGATGGCCTTCAAATAGAGGACTGAACTCCGTAAAGTAAGACACACGGGTGGCCTAATTCTGGTGACATGTTTCATTGTAGGTGCAATTCTGCATTGTAATAACCGTATTGCACCTTCCCCTGACTATATCAACATCACATGGCAAATATGTAGTAGTTATATACCTCTCTAACAGAGAATTCTGTACTAGAGATCCTTACTCCCCCTACAAAGCTACAGTTCCCAGGATAACATGGGAAGAGGGAATGGTTACACCAGTCTAATCTATAGTGTGCAGATGCTCTGTATATTGGCATTTCTTTCCTATGGAGCATCGTCCCACCAAAATGGACCCATCAGCGATGGTCCATTAGAGATTACAGCAGTAGCTGCTGCAGCCTTTGCAGGCCTAGGACCTTCCTCTTAATAGTACAATGCTTTCAAGTGGTCAAAGTGCTTTGCATGCATGATGTAATTGTAATCCTTGCAACAATCCTGTAAGGCAAGTCAGTATTATTATAATGAGCACAAGTGGCTTGCCTAAGGTAGGGTGACCATATGAAAAGGAGGACAGGGCTCCTGTATCTTCAACAGTTGCATAGAAAAGGGAATTTCAGCAGGTGTCATATGTATATATGGAGAACCTGCTGAAATTCCCTCTTCATCACAACAATTAAAGGTGCAGGAGCTAAACTAGAGTGACCAGATTTAAAAGAGGGCAGGGCATCTGCAGC
Organism: Elgaria multicarinata webbii; assembly: GCF_023053635.1. Taxonomy (NCBI): domain Eukaryota; kingdom Metazoa; phylum Chordata; class Lepidosauria; order Squamata; family Anguidae; genus Elgaria; species Elgaria multicarinata. The sequence goes on from NC_086173.1 coordinate 145,881,532, forward strand.
TTTAACTGTTGTGATGAAGAGGAAATTTTTCCAGGTTCCCCAGATATACAATTAACACCTGCTAAAACTCCCTTTTCAATACAACTGTTAAAGATACAGGAGCCTTGTCCTCCTTTTCATATGGTCACCCTAAGGCCACGTACTAAATTCATGGCAGAGGTGAGATTTGAACAGGAGACTTCCTGATTCATATTTTACTAAGCTACACCAGCTCTTGAACATGCAATATGGGAGTCACTCCAGATTTTTCAAACAATACACATCTATTTTCTTGCTTTCTTTAGGCAGCCACATGGTGGGAGGCCTGTTGGGCACATGTACCTTATAACAGATGCCTAGAAGAGGGAATCTTTTATCAATGTAGCTCAACCTTTTGAGTAAGGCAAAAGAAAAGCTTTGTTGTTTATTCGTTCAGTCGCTTCCGACTCTTCGTGACATCATGGACCAGCCCACACCAGAGCTTTCTGTCGGCTGTTGCCACCCCTAGCTCCCCCAAGGTCAAGTCTGTCACCTCCAGAATATCATCCATCCATCTTGCCCTTGGTCGGCCCCTCTTCCTTTTGCCTTCCACTTTCCCTAGCATCAGCCTCTTCTCCAGGGTATCCTGTCTTCTCATTATGTGGCCAAAGTACTTCAGTTTTGCCTTTAATACCATTCCCTCAAGTGAGCAGTCTGGCTTTATTTGCTGGCATATGGCATGCATCACCTTGACAGCATCATCTTGCAGTATTTTAAACAGTTCAGCTGGGATACCGTCATGAGATGATACAATTCTTGACATTTTTAGTCCCTTCCCCACCCCCACCAAGAGCTCAGAGTGGAATTTATGCTCCCACCCATCCAATTTTATCCTTATAACAGCTCTGCAAAGTAGTTTAAACTGAGAGAGAGTGATCGGCCCAATATCACACAGTGGGCTTTGTGGCTGAGCAGGTTCAAAACCAGATCTGTTTCATTGGTTCAGCGTGTCACCATTATACCACACTGGCGCTCTCTGCCTTTAGCATGAACTTTGGTATTTGTGTAGTAAATATTAGCTCTGTTGTTCAGAGGCCTTGATGGAGCACGAGTAATTTTAAAGCTGAAATCTGGAAGAAATTGGATCTTGGGTTTGAAAAGACTGGTGTTCCTTGTTTAAGGAGGACAGGCCCAGAGGGCGGTGAGGTGAGGCATTTGCCAGAGATCTAAGGCTGGCAAAGGGCTCGCCACCATTCCCAGCTGTGCCCTTTGGCAGTGTTAAGGCCCTGGCAAAGAACCAACCTTATAATCCAGGAGAGAACTCTCTGCATGTTTGCATTACTTGAAAGATTGTCACACAGAGGAGGGCCGGGATCTCTTCTCCAGAGTGCAGGACACAGAATAATGGGCTCAAGTTACAGGAAGCCAGATTCTGGCTGGACATCAGGGGAAAAATCCTGACTGTTAGAGCAGTACAACAATGGAACCAATTACCTAGGGAGGTTGTGGCCTTTCCCACACTAGAGGCATTCAAGAGGCAGCTGGACAACCATCTGTCAGGTATGCTTTAAGGTAGATTCCTGCAATGAGCAGGGGGTTGGACTCAATGGCTCTGTAGGCCCCTTCCAACTCTACTGTTCTACGATTCATGTCCCTGCATCTTCCTAGTTACAGGGTTGGGGGCTGAGTTTGGAGCTGTCTGGTCTGAGGGAACTCCTCCCAAATCCTGGAGATTGGCAGTGTTTTATACAATACAGTTCATGATGATCATGCAGAATTGGACCCTTGGTCCATGTAGCCCCATATTGTCTACTTTGATTTCATGGTTTTAGACTGACCTCTTCCCCTGCTATGAGGCCCTAAGGTCCTTTTAATAGGACAGCCTGGGAATTGAACCCAGGAATGTCTGCATGCTACTTCTAGAGGGTAGCTTGTGAGCACTTGACACGTTAATGCAGCTTGACTAGTACTTGTCAGCTGCCCAGGGACTGTACTGATTGTTGCTTGTCCAAATGGGCTAGCAGAAATAGTATAGGTGGTACAGTCTAGACCAGAATTGTAGTTCAAAGTTCCTGTGCTAGTTGACCGCCTTTCTAGAGATACCTGCCTCGCACACTGAGATCATAGGAAGAATGTTGTTGGATCATACCATCCATCTAGTGTCCTGTATCTTACCATGGCCAACCAGATCTCTCTGGTCCATGAACAGGATGTACAGGCAGTAGCACCCTCCTCCTTGTGTTCCCCAACAAAATGGTACTCAGAGGTACTTCCTGGCTTAGCACTGCAGCAGCTAGTGCATGCTCTGAATGGTTGCCTCATTGTTTCCATTTGCTCAGGAAGATATTCAGACCAAACTACGGAATCTGAAGAGAGAAAGAGATGCTGTCCAAGAAATGAAGCTGACACGAGAGCGACAAACGGCAGAGTATTTAGTAGGTTACTCTTTTTAGCATTGGGAAAGATAAAGGTTATTCTCCCATTGTTCACATTTGTCCTAACCTATTTTTGTATTTTCCATATTGTTCTTTTCCCCCCCTGACTGCACACATCTTTGTATTCTTTTTAAAAATAAAATAAAATGAGACCAGGTTTCATTAACAGTGCAATCCTAGACATATCTAATCAGAATGAAGTCCCATTGAGTTCAATGTGGCTTACTTCCAGGAAAGTAGGTATAGGATTGCCACCTTCGCTATCTGCCTTTATCTTCGTACGTTCTTGAGTTTAACCATCTTTTCCATCTTTCCAATGCATTTATTTAATTTCTGCCTGCTTCCCTGTACCTGAGAAGGGAAGAGTTATTTATTTTCATTCCTGTCTTCGTGTTCCTTTCATAACAACCTTGTCCGGTATGGTCAGAATCCCATTTTCACTGACCTGCTCTTCTCTCCTTCCACCCCCTTGCCCGGTTTATTGCTTAACGACAGGAAGACATCAAGGCCAAGAGAGAGAAGATTGTGCTGGAGTTCCAGCATTTGCATGTGTTTCTGGAGGAACAGCAGACTTGCCTCCTGGCTCAGTTGGCTGAACTAGAGAAGGAGATGGCAAACGAGCAGGAAGAAACTAGCTCCAAACTCTCTAACGCCTTTTCTGTTCTCGGTGACCTTATCTGCGACTTGGAGAAGGACTGTCAGAGGCCTGATCGTGAATTCTTGCAAGTGAGAATTTGAATGCTTTCTTCAAGACTTGGTTCTTTAGCAAAGCTATTATTGTTGGTTGTATCTGATGGTTGCTTGGTGGTAGAGCAACAAGGGTTGCATGCAGAACTCCTGACATCTCCAGGTAGGGCTAGGAAAGAATCCCACCTGAAACCCTGGAGAGCCGTTGGCGCCAGTCAGTGTTGACAATATTAGGCTGGGTGGACCAAAGGTCATACTCAGTCGAAAGCAGCTTCCTGTGTTATAATAGCGAATTGGGTGAGTGGGATGGGTGTCGAAGGACTCCCTATAAGGATCTCTACAGGCAGAGCTTGCAATGGGCATCTATGTATTCTCTATGCAGGGACCCAGAAGCTTAGCTTCAAGAAGGTTGTTGCATCATGTGCCTTCTGGCCATGACCCTGGGGCACGTCTACACGAAAGGTTTGCCCCAGAGTGGCTTCACAGTAGCGGCACGTCATCTACATGACGCAGCCGCCATTGTGAAGCCATCCGGGGGCAAACCCCGGAAACTCTGCTCCAAAAAAGTCTTGCACTTAGTCCAACTTTTTTGGCAGTGGAGGCTTGTCACAGATCATGGTGGCCCCTGATTGGTCGCCATGGGCTGGACAGAGAAGGGGGCAGCCCTGTGCCTCTGTAAAGATAATTTTAAAAAACAGGAGGAGAGGAATGGGGCCGTTCCTACACCCCTTTATTTTATTATCTGTATCTGGGCAGATACAGATAATATTTTTAAAACGGGCAGTCAGAGAGAGGAGAGGTGGTTCACCCTGTGTCCCTCTCCTCATGTCCTCCTCTGGCTGCCTCATTTCTTCACCCCTCCCTGTTTTTTATTTAATTTTTATCTGTATCTGCACAGCTGCGCAGATACAGATAATAAAATGTAAAAAGGAAGGGGAAGGAATGGCCGTGTTCCTCTCCTCCTCCTCCCTTCCCCCCCGTTTTTTAAAAAATTATTATTTGAACATTGCAGGGAAGTTCCCACTTGTGTTCCTTCCTGTGCAAATGCCAGGAAGGAACGCAAGTGGGGGAGCCGGGCACCTCACGGTGCAAAAGCACCGCCGTCAAGACAGGGGCCTGGAAACTTGAGTAAATTTTCAAAGTGGCTTTTACAGAAAACTACAAACTCCTCCTGAATAATATTATTGTGTAGCGCTTCTTTAGTATTCTCAGCCTAATCCAAATTTCTCCTTTTTGGTTTGTCTAGAATCTCGAGGAAACCTTAAGCCGGTACGCTTTTCTTTTTACTTTTCTTTGCCTATGACACAGTATCAGGTGTGTACTGAATCATACAAAAGCATCTCCCTTTCTGCTTCTTGAGGGGACACATTCAGATCTACTGAATGCAGAGAAGTTACCCAGAAACAAGTGGTAGAATCCATGGAGAAGGAAGGGCACTCTGTGCATGCTCTTTTAATGTTAGCTCATGATTATTTTCCATGGCTGAGCTCTACCACTGAAATGAGGCTCCAGGGTGGATCCCTGATAAGACATGGCACAGATTAAGCCCTTGTCCCATCCCTAAAGCTTGGTTCAAACGTCCAGGTCAATGGACATGTTTTGCACAATGGGGAACTAGGCTGGGGATGCACACATCCAGTGTTGTGCACATAGGGTCATGTGTGAACCAGGAGACCATGTTTACAAAGGTCCATTCAACTCTCCTGATTTGAACGCTGTTGGCATCCCTTATGGGAGGGTCATATGTACAATTGCTCAGCTCATAGATTATATCATTGGGTCGTGCATTTTTAATTTATTTTTTTTATTTATTACATTTTATACCACCCAATAGCCGAAGCTCTCTGGGCGGTTCACAAAAATTAAAACTGTAATAAAACTACCAACAGGTTAAAAACACTAATACAAAATACAGTATAAAAAGCACAACCAGGATAAAACCACGCAGCAAAATTGATATAAGATTAAAATACAGAGTTAGAACAGTAAAATTTAAATTTAAGTTAAAATTGAAGCTAATGGAACATGTTGGACTGAATTTCTGGCTTCCACCATGTGAAAGATGTTGCTGTGGATGTTTGAGCTGAGCCTTTGATTTCCCCTAAGTGAGTGATGCTGCAAAACAGTCAGTCAGGTGTAGATTTGGGCACAATGTGTCTGAACTTGTCATCTTCCCCCTTACATGGCCCCTGGCACTGCCCTTGGGGTCAACCTGCACATCTGCGGAAATATAAGACACAGCAAAAAAGAAGGAGGAAGTTTCAACTCTCGGTTGATCTGGAGGGTCTGTTCTCTCCTAGGTGTGAAAAGAGGGACTTCCGTTGGCCAGTGGAGAGGTCTCCTGATCTGGAAAAAGACCTCAGTGCAATATCTCAGAAGAGTATTGTTTTGACAAAAAATCTCAGGAAATTTAAAGGTAGGTAAGAGTACGTAAGGAATGTGTCTTTCTGTGAATAGGGCAAGCCATGTTCCTGTGAAATAATTAGCATTGAATTAAAAACAATGGGACACAAATGTTTGCTCAAGGCTAGTGACAGGTTCCCCTCCCCGTCAGTAAAATGCCCTTGGGTGGGTGATCTTCTACCTCAGTGGCCCTGGCAGAAACAATGGGCACAACTTCCCACAATGCCCTTTGCACAACATAGCCCCAGGGCATTATGGGAAACCCAAATGATGTCATCTGATATTGAGCAAACTGGCTGCTGAAAAAAATGGAAAAGGGGGTTCAGGCATCAGTTGCGTGAGGATGACACGTGTGGACAATGGGCCTCTTGTGCGTCATGAGCAAGAAGTTCCACATCAGACCTCCTTTAGTTTTTTTAAAAAAAATTTTAGCAGAAATTGCAACAAGTAATCTTCATCTATTTATTTTTCTCCTAGACCATGAAAGTTAGAACACTGCCATTTTTACATTCTCAGGGTTCTTTTCTACATTTCACATTCCATCCCTGATGCTTGATCCCTAGGTCCCCTACCAGAGTGACTAGTGAAGAATACGGAGCAGCTGTTTGAAAGCAAGGGTGGGGAATCGTATGATCTGCCACATATTGATGAAGTATTCCTCCTATCATCCCTCACCATTGGCTGGGATTGATGGGAATTGGAGCCCAGTATCTCTAACCCTCCTTTAAAGGAAAAGATGTCTTGACTATTTTAATTATGACACGTGGAGGGAGGTTGTCTTTCCCAGGGGTCTCTCTTTGCAATTTTCAGTGGTATTTCCCTTTTGTAATTTTTTTTGACACTGGTAGAAAAACCTCTCGTCTTTCACAAGTTGTCAGAGGCGTAAATGTGGTTTTGATGTGGCAAAATGGCATCATCTTTTCCCCCTTGGCTCCCTCTTCTCCAGAAATCTTGGCAGGTGAGCTAAAGAGAGATAGAACACTTTGCCTAAATGCTGTGTTCGAGGAACAGGCAGAGCAGCGCCACGTCTTCTGGCCGTTGGAGTGTGGGGATGCATCAAGAAAAGGTGAATCTGGTTTTGTTTTTGTTTGTAGCTTTGCATGCCCTGTATGCCTGCACTCAGAAGACAGGTAGTTGTACGAATTGAGCTGCCCTTCCCATGCAGCCATGGGGAAGCTGCTTTTCTGTAGTGCAATCCCACCACTCAGCTGGGGGCTGCATGCAAGTGACACGGCCATCTAGGGCAGGCTAAATAGTGTGCGCTTCTGTTAAATACACATTGGATTGGGTTGCTTGTATTGTAGAAAATGAACCAGAAAATACATGGCTTTAGGAGTGTCATGCATTGCTTAAAACCAGTGGAGTCTGATGGCACTGTGAATCCGCTCAGGGTTTCAGTCAGAACCTGCTAGAACTCTAAAGGACATGGTTCCTGCTCTGCCATGTGCTTTGCACCTTGGACAGCTCCTTTAGAGTTCTGATGGGTTTCAACCGAAACCCAGAGCGGATTCACCTCCCCACTGACATCGGAGCCACTAGCCTCTACTACTTAGAACACTTTGTTCCATAAGAGGTCATGAACATATGCTGGTCATTGCCGCAGGAAAATAATCATTGGCAACTAGCCTATGAATGGCTTTCAAACAAGGTTAGACTAATGCTTGGCTGAAGCTCTTTTAGTAGAGGCTAGTCAAAGGTGAAGCTGCATTCGGAGACTGCATGTTGCAGCCTTCCCCAACGTGGCATCCTCCAGCTGGTTTGGACTACGATTCCCATCAACCCCACCAATGGCCAGGGATGTTGGGAGTTGTCCAAAACATCTGGAGGGCACCAGGTTGGGGAGCACTGGTGTACTGGATGCTGGGATTAGCACACCAGGGATATTACCATCCATGAAAGTTTGAGGCCTACTGAGGCACGGTATTAATGTCAGGCCTTAGAGGTCTGGGGGTTTCTGTTGGGAGGGTGTATCCCTGAGAGGAAGAGTTTCACTTCTCCAGTTAAGATTCATGCCCTGGTTAAGTTCTTCAAAGTGGGAACAGTACTTTCTATTTTGGGAGGAAGAAGGTATAAAGATGAGAGAGCCAGAGAAAGGAAGGATCAGAAGGAAGGATCAGAAAGATGCAGCTTAGGGTAAAAGAAATTGCATTTTTGCAACTTTTCTTTTCATGCCTTTTATATCACTCAACACTATTGATTAAATACCTTTATTATAATTTCGTTGCTTTAGTATAGTAGAAACTGTTGTGCTAAGCCACAAATGTCTGGAGCATCACTCACACCATGTCTACAACTGAAACCCCATGTTATTGGGAAGGGGAAGGTTAAAAAAAGGAAGGTAGGACTCTTAAGGAGGTGCTCAGGGGGTCCAGGTCATAAGAAGGAGCTCTGACACTATCATACCCTACTTGTGAACTTCCCTGAAGCTTTTGTCTGGCAGCTGTCAGTAAAGAGAGTGCTAAGAGATAAGGGCTGTTGTTGTTGTTATTAATTACATTTGTATACCGTCCCATAGCTGAGGCTCTCTGGGCGGTTTAGCTTGGCCCAACCAGACAATTCTTTGTTCTAACGTGATGAAGTTGTGGGCAGATTGGAACTGGAAGAGAAGCACAAATGGATTCTGGCCTTTGTAGGATTGAATAGTCTCTCCCTAATTTCCTATTTCTTCTTGTCTCCCCAGTAAGTGTGACACTGGATTCCCGTACAGCCAGCCCCACGCTCAGTGTCTCCCTGGATCGGAAGACAGTGCAGCACTGGGATCAGCCGCAGTTGCTGTCACACAACCCCGAGAGATTTGATCCTGAGCCATTTGTGATGGGCTACGAGGGCTTCTGCTCTGGGAAGCACTGCTGGGTTGTAGACGTCGAGCGGGGGCAGAGTTGGGCGGTTGGAATTGCCAGAGAGTCTGTGAAGAGGAAAGGATCCATCAGCCTCAGCCCGGAGCAAGGCATCTGGGCTGTGGAGCAGTGTTGGGGTCAATTCCAAGCACTGACCTCCCGCTGGACCGCCCTGCCTCTGGTCAGGAAACCCAGAAGGATCCAAGTTTCTCTAGACTATGAAAGGGGGTGGGTGGCATTTTTTGATGCAGATCTGGGTGCTCCAATCTTCACGTTCCCACCTGTCTCTTTCAAGCAAGAGAAAATCTACCCCTGGTTCTGGGTGGGGCCAGGATCCCGTATCAGCTTGTCCCACTAAGGCTGCTTCCGCACATCTGCGAGACATTGGCTCTTTGAATCTCACCACAGTGTCTTTACCATCTGTCTCTAGGACCATTGAGGACTGGTTTTTCTCCCTGATCCTAAAACTGTTGAAGCCTGATCTGTGTATGCAAACAGCAGCGTGGTGATTGTTTTGAAGTTCAACTTCAGTGGAAGCTACTTCACGTAACAATCCATTTGTGTTGAGCAATTTTAATTTAACTAACTGGAGGTGTACAAAACTATATTTGACTTGTACAAGGTGCTGGTGAAAAAAATATCCCAAGCAAAATAAAGTGGTTTGCCTATCTTAAATACCTGGATGTAATGTCTTTTAATAAAATTCTTCTGCCATACAGCAATTGAGGAAGATGGCTGTAATGGCAACTGAGAAGCAGAGTATTCAAAACCACGAAGTGCATGTTTCTAGTCCTAATGGTTGCTGTGGGGGAGGGACTGTGATGTGGCCAGGACTTAGGATCACGCAAGATGTGATGTTTAATGTGTCTTTGGATCTTGTGGTTGAGATTCTCCTTGCTTCAAAAGAAAAGCACCACAGCTGCTGTTACAAACGGACGGTGGAGGATCCAGCAGGCAGAAAATGGGCATGTCACTGCTTTCATTTATGTAAAATGACCACATTTCCTTCCACATTCTGTGACCACTGTTAAAAGAACTTTCAAGCTGTTGTACCACAAAAATGAATCATGCAAAGATGCTTGGGCACAGACCTATTTTAGCAATTTGCATACATGGAAGCTGCTAATCAGAGTGAGCAAGGAAAACCGCAGGCGGGATATCAGGCACTTGCAACAGTACTCGGGAAAAGCCTATGACTATATCTAAATTACAACTTTAAGCTGGTTTAACAGTCATTTCCTTCTGCAGGGAGGCCTGGCTATTTCAGGGGAGGTTGGACAGCAGCCAAAATACAATCCTGAAAATCGGTGGTTACATTTATATCAGCTTTCCTCCAGCTTACAACACCCATCATCTGTGGTCCAACATCTGAAAGGCACCAAGTTGGGGGAAGGCTGGTTGATGGCATCAAAGGCTGCTGTGAGGTCTTGGAGAATCCAGAACGGTGTGCTCCCTCTGTCACTCCTGGGGTAGATCAGTTGCCAAAGCCATTTGTCTCCCAATTGCAACAGAAACCAAATCGAAACAGGTCCCCAAAAATCATTCTAATTCAGGAATGCCTAGAGCTGAGCAGGGTAGAAATCATCCAGGCCTCGGAAGGCTTCCTTAAAAGGTCTCGGTTGTGCCTCAGCTTGGGTTAGAGTGGAAACAGCTGAGCCTGATGAGGTCCAGATTCCCTATGTATCAATCTGGAGGCCTGATCCACTCAGGGCCCAGTCAAAACAGATTCTGGGATTACCCAGATGAAACAAGACCAGTTGTGGAAAAGGACACACAGGTGTAATATGGATGCAGATAGAAAACTCCCACACTCACCTCCAATGGAGATCACAGTTGCTTCAATGGGTGTTGCACTGGTTCCCAGAATGCAACGGGGTGCCATTCCAAGGGCCCACAGTCTCTGGACAAGTGGGTGCCCTTCCCCAACCCACAGTGAGAACAAAGAACCTACCAGCATTTTGAGGTGTCTCTCCTCAGCTACAGCCTGTCATGAGAAATGCAGGCCGGAAAACAAATCACTCCCCTTCTCTGGGAAAGGGAGGGCTCTCTTTCACTCCTCACTGGAGAGTGAAACAACATCCTTATCTCAGAGGATGGGATCATGCAGCTGGGAGATTCCACTCCCTAATACCTTCTATGCTGCTTGCAAAAAGGAATCTATTTCTAGCTTGGCTACAGTAAAAAGCCCAATGTACAGTGCTATATAGGTCTCAGTACACTACAAACAGCATATAAGACACTGTCAATTCACACCTGCCACTGTTCTGGTATCAAATTCACTACACCCCACTCCTGCTGTGTACAGCAAGGTGAAAGCTAAAGCACCCATCCCTAAACAGGAAAGCAAGGCAGCATGAATGGGCAAGCAATATGCCTAGTGGTCCCTTCCCCTTACCCCCCATGCCTTCTGTATCTGGATTGTTCATGGAATTTGAGTGACTCATGCATACCTGGCATCTCATGCTACCTCCTTTATAGATCTTGTGGTGGAACCTGAAAAAGTGGGTCCCCGTGGTCACAGACTCTCAAGACACAATTTCTTTCTCTTTAGAAGGTTTATTACAAGCAGCGCTGCAGGGTGACAGTCTCAGAAGACCTGAGGAACTGCCCAATAATTTCAGGAAAGGCTAACTTATTTATAGGGTCAGTTCCCCTTAGATACAATGGCAGAACTTTCCCACCAATCATAATACAGCTCTGTAATGTAATAACCAATGAGAAGCTAAGCATTTAGGCATGTACAGAGTTTGAATACTTCTCTGACTAGAAGACACTACATATATGGGTATTGCAACAGCTACAGGAAAAACATCTCCATCTGTTTCTTTTTCGGTTATCTTGCTTTGCAGACATCTTACTCCACCCTCTCACTGCTGGAGTGGACACCGTCTGTCTTGTGACATGGTTTCAGCATCAGCTTAATCGTGAAAGCAATTTCAGCATTAAAAATATGAAGCAGGAAGCCATGAACTTCATGGTTTATATAGCTAATGATTTATAGAGCTATTTTCCTATACTTATGGGCATAGTAAAAGAACCACCCAGCTTGATTTCCTCGACATCCCAAAGACCCCACAGTCTTTGGGGTCTACCCCACAGCCTCTAAGGTATCACACAAACATTAATGATTAAACCCCACCTAATGTGTGCACAAGTTTTTGAGAAATAAAGATGTAAAATAAAGAAGAGGCAGAAACAAGCAGAAAGGTCGCTATTCACTTTATGAAAAAGTAGATACAACTTAGATGTTAAAAAATATGAATTTCACCCAAAAGAAAAGCTCTTGGATTTCTTCTGTGGGCTTAGCATTTGTCTGACACATAATTTTATTGATTTTGTATCTATGTAGGTCATACTGAATTCTGCCCCCGCTTTTTTGGCATCAAATCCAACTCCCCTCATGGTTTAAAAAGCCAGAGTTCACACCCCAACAACAAACCATGGGTTCTCTTCCTGGGTTGTTAGTGCTTAACAAGTCGGGTTTTGTTAATGCAGCTAGGATTGGAACCCAGAATTCAACACTGTGGGTCAGTGTTATGTGAAAACCCAGTCATTGAGGTAGAAACCACAGACATATTTATAACATTGGTCCTGTTCAGATGACACTTCAGGCTTTGTGGTTAGCGAAACTGTGGTTCTCTGGGGTTAGCACTATCCACAAGCCGTGCTGTCGACACAAAACACTTTAAGCCATGGTTAGAGCCGCTAACCCTGTTGCAGACGGTCTGACTGTGGTTAGAGAGTGAGCAGGGTTTAGCAAAACGCACCGCACAAGACACCTGAAGCCCTGCTGCTGAACCAAAAGCCTTAACCAGCAGGGTTTAAGATGTTTTCTGAACAGGCCCAGAGATATCCTGCCTTTTTTTTCCTTTTGCAAGAAACCCAAGGTGTCTTACATTTTCCTCCTCTCCATTTTAGCCTCACAAACCCCCCATGAGGTAGCTTAAGCTGACAATCAGTGACTGGCCCAAAGTCAGCCAGTGGGCTTCATGACCGAGTGAGGACTAGAACATGGATCTCCCGACTCCCAGTCCAATGCTCTAACCACTACTCCACACTGGTCTAACAATATTTTCGCCTTCTACATGAAGACTTATCAAGCAAATTCCCTTCAAAAGCCTACCTTTTTCTCTTCATGGGTGTTTAAGGGTCCTGATAAGATATTATTTTGCTGCTCTTAATGCTGCTTTTATCATAATTCCAACTTCCTTTACTGCTCCTGCTTTTTATTGTTAGCATTCGTGCGTGTTACCATTGGACTGGTTTTCTGATTTTTTAAAATACACTTATATTGTCAATTAAATTGGGAGCCCATATAGAACAGAAAGGCAGTGTTTATTACAGAATTATGTTTTCTTCAGTTTGGGTTATGAGAGCCAACTATGTAACTTATTGAAAGAGTGCAATTATGGAAGCAGCTGCTCTATTTTCTTTGTTAAGGCTCGTTTCTTCCATCAATCTTCAACTGTGTCACTTGGCGACTGAAGGAGAAGAAAAAATGGCATGTTTTGGAAAGGCAAGAAAGGCTTCATGTGGGTGAATTTGAAGGGGCAGAGGAGTGCACCATTACTTCTGAGAACCAGTTCACACATAACAGCAGCAATCATGGATTAACAATCACGATTTACTGGGTTCATGCCACTCCCACTTTGCCTAAACAACCACCAGTCGGCGCACCCAGGGGTTGTCATCATGACATGTGAACCCAGACTAGGGCCTAAACAACCCAGCAGTTAATCCACGATTTGTTGTTGGGTTGACTGCTGGGTTTAGCCCGTAAACAACCCAGTGGTCCACGTTCGCAAGTCATGCTAACAACCTTGGATCGCACTGACTGGAGGTTGTTTATGCAAAGTAGCAGCAGCATGTGACTCAGCAAATTATGTGTTAATTAATTGACCCATCATTTGCCCCTAGTACGTGTGAATCAGGTCTTCCGTCTTTTCCCTTGGGTGTTCAAGCCTAGAGCTATGTTTCTCCATGCCCTTATGACTGCTAAAAGACTTATACTATCACACTGAAAGGACAAATCCACACCTCCCATAATGCAGTAGATCAAGGATCTACATTAACATTATCAGCTTTTGAATGGGTGTTATGCAGACATAAGTTGCAAGTGGATAAATACATGGATATCTGGTCTGCTTTTCTTGAAACCTTTGTATAATTCTCCCCCTCCTTTTTTTTTTTTAAATGAACGGTACACATGATGGAAAATTAAGATAATCTTATATAAGTAATGTATGGGTTCCCCCCCCCACATTTTCACAATGTATTTTCTGTTCTGTTCTGTTGATATTCACAATAGAAAATAATAATAATAATAATAATAATAATAATAATAATAATAATAATAATAATAATAATAGTTTCTCCATGCAGCCCTGACGGCATAATATTGACTGAACAGGACTCAGGATTCTTCAGGGATAATTCCTGGGGCAATTAAAAAGCAAAATGGGTAGAAGAATGCAGGGGGAAATCTTGTGAAAAGGAGCACTTATTTGGTGGGGGGGACATAACCACCACTCCCTCTGGAAATCAGCTCCTTAGAAGAGAAGTGACCACACTATGAAAGTCTATTTTGTGCCATTTTCTACCAGGTTTCTGTGCAGTGCATGACTCCAATCTGCTAATAATTATTATAATTTCTGAGTTCTTTTGAAAAAGAAAGGGAAGAAAACTCCTTCCACCCAGGACTGTCAAGCCTGAAATTACGGTGATCAGGGAGAGGCTAGAGGATTTCTATTTGCAGCTCAGGAGTCAATGCAGACTCCACTGTTTTCTCTGGAGCCAGGAGAAGGGCTGGGGGCAACCTTCCTCACTTGTGCTGATCTTTAACAATTGGTCCTCCACTGGTGGTTCAGGACCCATGAGAGGGCTGCAGCCTGACCTAAAACAGATTGCTAGAAATACATGGTAGAAAATGAAACAAGCTGGTGACTCTGATTTCAGTGGGGCTGTAAACCCCTTCTGGATTTCAGTCAGGACCAGCCAGAATTCTAAAGCTCTCCAAGGTGCTAAACCTATTTTGGGGGTTGGGTTCAATACTTTGGACAGCTCCTTTAGCATGCTAGCTGGTTCTAACAGTGTCACCAGCCTCCTGACAAGGCTGTAGACTACTGCTCTACAGATGATTCTATACCCCAAATACCAGTTATTATAATCATGGCAAAGCTTACTTGGAATTGAAATATCGGTTCATTTGTGAACTTCCAGGATGATTTAAAAACATGACCGTTTCTAGAGGGAAAAGATTAGAGCAGAGGATTTTGACATCTTACATGTATATCTCCAAGTCGTATAACAATTTCAATCTTTCTAACAAGAGTGCTAATCGCTTAAGAGATTTTTTTTGGCCACCATTTATTAATTTATTTTATTTGCAACAATAAAAACATAACAAATGAAGGGCTTTACACAGCAATGGTTGTGAATTGGCGAGAGATTCAATCAAAGCAGCTTGTTTCTCGTGAGCAGTGAATGCAGCAGAGCGCCATCATCTTAAGGAGCGCCGTGAGTGACAGACTTCATTGCCCCGACTTTTCTAGGAAGCGGGGCTGTTTGCCCCTCAAAACATACGTATTAAACCCCAAAACACAAGTTGCCAGCTCCCTCAACCTGGACAGATGCTCAAGAAACACCACTGTACCCAAAAATGGTTGTGTGAATTGGACATCAGCATTAAAATTCAAAGGGGCACATTGCTCTTGATACAAGGCCTGCACAACTTATTGCATGCTGTGAATTGTGGCCTTCCAGGTACTTGACAACCCCTCTGATTCTGCCATGTTAGGCAGGCACCAGTAGCAGGCTGCCTACCCAACACGTATTGCCGGCTGTTTTCTGATGCACACAGGCAACCTAGCCCAGCCTTCTCCCACCTGGTGCCCTCCAAATGATTTGGACTTCACCTCCTACCACCCCCAGCCAGCATGGCTAATGGTCAGGAATGTGGGGAGGGCAGCAGGTTCATAAAGCTAACCTAATTTTTTCCTGCCTGCTTTTCCCAGCTTCCCAACCATACATGGGAAGGCAAAATGAAAGCTTTGGACAAAACGCACAATAAAATGGAGGGGCGTCAACAATATTGAAAACAGAAAGGATTGCATAATTGTGTTTCTCCTGATTTTGTTTTATAATGCCTTAAAGAGGTCTGAAGAGGATTCTATACCCCAAATCCCAATTATTTTAGAAATCACAAAGCTTACCCTATTCTTCCCAGCTGAGGAGACATATTGATCTTTGATCTTCCATATTCATCTAACAGGGATGCAACTGTTCCTGGAGGAGAAAGAAGGCGTAAAATAAGTTTTTTTATACCTTCCACATATATCACCGTTTTGCTGTCATATAACTCCGGTGGGCAGAAGTAATCTCAAGAGCGACTGGTAAATCTCCAGATGATTTGCAGTAGGTTTTTCTACAAGCGCTCTTTATTTTTTGAAGCCTAAGTTAAGAGGAGAAAAAGGGCTTTTTGTTCTTGCTATTGTTAACCCGTTGGGAGCCAGAAATTCTTACCAACCCACTGTGGAGAAATTAATTGCTATTAAAGATCAAGCTTTGAACTTTTTAGAACTTTCAAAATTTTCTGCATGTCTACACTGCTCAAGCTTCAGTTTAAAATAAAAATGAGCAAAACTGGTCTGGAAGCTCTTGAGTAAGACTGGTTGCTTACCTGTAACTGTAGTTCTTCGAGTGGTCATCTGTGCATTCACACATATGGGCTTTGCGCCTGCGCAGAACTAGTTCCGGAGACTTCACAAGCTGGGAACAATATTTTTAGGCGGGAACCCCTCCCCCACCATCCACTGAGCATGCTCGGGTGTTCCTGTCCAAACTCTCCAGTTCCGAGACCGTAAAAGTCCTTCTGAAGAGAATGACACTACGTGCCAGGTTGACACATAGTGGGAACGACGGGAGGGTTGTGTGAATGCACAGATGACCACTCGAAGAACTACAGTTACAGATAAGCAACCAGTTTTTCTTCTTCGTGGTCTCTGTGCATCACACATACGGGCGAATAACAAGCAGACTTACAAGCAGAGGGTGTGTCAGCTGGGATATTACAGGATGGAAGAGAGGACGGCCTGTCCGAAGGCACAATCTCTTCGCACCCTGAGATCCAGACGATAGTGCTGAACGAATGTCAGAGGAGTGGACCATGTAGCCGCTTTGCAAAGGTCTGGGATTGAAACTCCTCGCTCAAAGGTGGCTGAGGTTGACACTCCCCTAGTGGAGTGAGCTGGAATATTTCCTTGAAGAGGAATATTCGCGATCTCATAGGCCAATCTGATGGTTTGTGTTATCCAGGATGAAAGTCTCTGAGGGGAAACTTGTTGTCCTTTTTGGTTACCCCCATAGCACAAGAATAGTTGTTGGGACTGACGAAATGGTGCTGTCCTTGAAAGGTAGAAAGCAAGAGCTCTTTTAGCGTCCAAGGAGTGGAGCGTACTCTCTAGAGGAGAAGATGGTGCCAGAAAAAAGGCTGGCAGAGTGATGTCTTGGTTCAGGTGGAAGGAGGAAACCACCTTTGGAAGAAATGCTGGATCCGGTCGGAGGACAACTTTGTCATGATGGAAAGTCAGGTAAGGAGGGTTGATGCATAAAGCGCACAACTCTGAAGCCCTACGGGCTGATGTGATGGCAATTAGAAAGGCCACCTTAAAGGTGAGTAGTCTAAGCTCTGTTGTTGCAAGAGGCTCAAACGGTTTTGATGAGAGTGCCTGTAATACGACTGAGAGACTCCATTGTGGGACTATGGAGCGTAAAGGTGGAAGCATATTCTTCATGCCTTTCATGAAGCAGTTGATGACCGGATGCATGAAAACGGTAGAGCCTTGAATTGTGATATAAGAAGCAGATATGGCTGCTAACTAGACACACAGAGAGGAGTATTTGAGACCTCTTTGGAAGAGAGAATAAAGGAATTGCAGGACAACGGAGATGGGAGCTGATTCTGGGTTGGATGCTCTATTGAGAGCGAACTTAGAGAAAGCTTTCCATTTGTGAGAATAAGATCTCTATGTAGCGGGTTTTCTGGCAACATGTAAGACACTTAGTATGTTCTGTGGGAAGTCGGGTTCTAGAAATGATGTCGAATTCTCCAAGCTGTTAGTTGCAGTGTGTGGACATCGGGATGGAGAATGCGGCCCAAGTCTCTGGATTAGGTTCTGTAGTCTAGGTAGCCTGATGTACTCGCCTTGGGAAAGTCTGAGTAGAGGAGTGAACCAGGGTTGCCTGGGCCACCAGGGGGCGATCAGGATGGCATTCGAATTGTCTGCCTGTAGTTTTACTATGACTCTTTGAAGGAGTGGTATAGGTGGGAACAGATAAACCAGAGGACCTGACCAAAGAAGCTGGAATGCATCTCCCATGGAGGCTCGACCCAGGCCCGCTCTTGTGCAGAAACGGGCACAGATGGCATTGTGAGGAGAGGCAAAAAGGTCTATTACAGGTTGTCCGCAACGGTGGAAGATTAAGGAGAGATTGGGATAGTTGCCAATCGTGGTCATCTACAAAGTGGTGGCTGAGGTTGTCTGCTATTACGTTGTCCTGTCCTGCAACGTGTAGAGCGGAGAGGAAGATGTTGTGGGCAATAGCCTAGTGAAAGATTTCTAGGGTCAAGTTAATGAGGTCTGTCAAGCGTGTTCCCCCTTGTTTGTTTATGTACCATACGACAGACATGTTGTCTGTGAGTATTAGTACATTGTGGCCCGATATAAAATGTTGAAAGGTGAGGAGGGCTTTCTTGACAGCTAGGAGTTCTAAAACATTGATGTGCTTCTTTTTGTCTAGGGCATTCCAGAGTCCCTGAATCTTGAATTGGCTGCAGTGGGCACCCCAACCGAGCTGTGAGGCGTCTGTAATTACCGTTCTCGATGGAGTCGGTGGTGTAAATTCTAGGCCTGGAGTAATGTTGTCTGCGATAATCCACCAAAGAAGAGATTGGCAGATATGTGGTGGTA
The DNA here is from genome assembly GCF_023053635.1 of Elgaria multicarinata webbii. NCBI lineage: Eukaryota > Metazoa > Chordata > Lepidosauria > Squamata > Anguidae > Elgaria > Elgaria multicarinata. The sequence continues at coordinate 145,899,820 of NC_086173.1, forward strand.
TAAATAGCCTGCAATGATGGGCATCAGTCGTGTTGTCGTAGTTTTGGAGTAGCCATAACCGTAGGGGCCTCATCTGTAGGCGTGCCCAAGGAACAATGTAGACGGATGCTGCCATGAGACCGAGTAGTCTCTGGATCTTGAAGGAGGACACGGTGATGCGACGATAGAGTGAGCGCGCAAGGAGTGACAGTGTGGCTGCTCTGTCTAGAGGAAGAAAGGCTTTGTCTACAGTGGAATCTAGGATTGCTCCTAGGAACTTGATATGTTGGGTAGGTTGGAACGTGGATTTTTGCTTGTTGATGCAGAGGCCGAGAGATGTGAGAAGGTTGACTGTGGTTGTGGTGGTTTTTATGGCTTCCGTTCGTGATTTTGCTACTAGGAGCCAGTCGTCCAGGTATGGATATATTTAGACTCCTAGAGTCCTTAGGAAAGCGCACACGGCCACCATACATTTGGTGAAGATTCTGGGAGCTGGTTAAGCCGAATGGAAGAACACGAAACTGGAAAATGTCTTATCCTATTGTAAAACGGAGGAGATGGCGTTGATTTTTGTGGCTAGATATATGAAAATAGGCGTCTTTGAGGTCCACAGCCATGAACCAAGCATTGTGTTGAAGGAGTGGGAGAATGGCTGCGAGAGTAGTCATTCAAAATGTTGTCATTGTGATGTAACAGTTTAGATTTCTTAGGTCTAATATGGGGCGCAGGCCTCCATCCCATTTAGGAACTGTGAAATAGCATGAATAAAAGCCATTTTTGATGTCGCGGAGGTGTATTCTCTGGATAGCTCCCTTTTTTAGTAGGGAAGCCGTTTCCTGATTTAGTGGAAGGGATGGAGTGGTGGTTTTCACAATCCCAAGTGGTGGTGAGGATGTAAGGGTGATTCTGTATCCTTGTTGAATGATGCGTAAGACCCAAGAATCTGTGGTGATGCTTGCCCAAGAGTTAAAGTGAGGGGCGAGGATGTTTCCGAATCTTGGGATGTTGAGAGAATGGGGCGGTGAGTCAAAGCTGCTGTTTGGCAGTGTAGTCCGATTTATTTTTGTTTTGCCTGAAACGGTTGGGAAACTTTTGTCGCTTAAATTGTGTTTGTGGTTGGTACCGTGGAGGACGATCTTGTTGTTGTGTGATAGACCTGGGGAACGTGGATTGTTGAGAACGAGGCCAGCGCTTGGGGCGCTAGAAGGATTGTTGAGTCTCGGCTGTGCTAATCTTTTTCGCTGTATTTCTTGCTTTTTGTATGCTGTCCATAGCCTCGTCAGTAGTGGAGCTGAATAGTCCATTGTTGTCAAATGGAAGATCTTCAATCTGTGTCCATGTTTCCTGGGATAATCCAGCCGAGCGAAGCCATGCTTAGGGCAACAGAGCCTATCATTGCCTTAGATGTGCAATCTGTGGCATGGCGCGCTGTGTTGATTTGTTGTCTGGAGAGCCTCATGGCCTCTGTGTAGAATACTTGGGCTAAATCCTGCTGTTCATCGGGAAGGTATTTGCAAAGGCAAGACATCTTTTCCCATAGAAATAGTTGATAACGTGCCATGGTGGCCTGGTAATTGGCTACTCTGAGGGAGAGGGCAGTAGAAGAATAAATTCTGCGCCCAAAGCCATCAAGTCTGCGCCCTTCTTTGTCTACGGGGGCGGTATGTCTTCTTTGGGAACGACCTTGCGAAGCCTCAACAATAATAGAGTTAGGCTTAGGATGGTTGAATAGAAAGGGTGCCTCCGCTTCCTGGATCTTGTACATTGATTCATATCTCTTGGAAGTCTTTTTAAACAAGGCGGTCTGTGCAAGGCAGAGGAATGCGAGAATCGCAGAGAGTAAAAGAAGTTAAACAAAATTAATAGAATATAATAATTTTATTTTTATTTATTTATTAGGAAAGAAAGGAAGGGAATAGAAGAAGGAATTTGAAGAGTAGAATGAGTAGAAGAAGCGAGTTCTCAGCAAGGTAAGTAGAAAAAACCTAGAGCGAAGTCTCACGGAGCTGCTAACTTTTCAGTGGTCGAAAGGAACTGGAGAGTTTGGGCGGAAACACCCGAGCATGCTCAGTGGACGGTGGGGGAGGGGTTCCCGCCTAAAAATATTGTTCTCAGCTTGTGAAGTCTCCGGACCTAGCTCTGCGCAGGCGCAAAGTCCATATGTGTGATGCACAGAGACCACGAACAAGAAATAAGCCTTACACTGTCATATTCTTATATAAGATTATTACTATTATTAATTATTTCATTTCTATACCACCTCTGGGTGGTTTACAGCCATTCATAAAATGCAAAATACAACGTAACATAATAAAAATAGTCTAAATATTTTAACATAGAAAAATTAAATTTAAATACTTTAATTTCAATATTTTGGTTTCCTTTCCTTGCCAACTCTCTGGACTGGTATTCCCCAATCTGGTGCCCTCCAGATGTGTTGCACTATAGTTCCCATCATCATCCCCAGCCAGCAGCTACAGCCCATCTCATCTAGAGGGCATCAGGATGGGGAAGGTTTTCCCATAGTACAGAGAACCCTTTGACATCCCCAGCTTGGTACCTTTGAATTGTGCCAGGGCCCGTCGTAGCGCCACATTCATCTGAGAGTATGCATGAAGTCTTTGCTCAGGATCAGAATTGTTCACAGGCTCCTGGATTTTGGTTAACCTAGGAAATAATCTAGTTAGTATTTATAATGAGATATTCTACCAGTCCTTAACTTTTTTTGGGTCAGTGGACACATTTGGAATTTTGTGAGTGTCATGGGCACTCTCATAAATTGCTTCCATGACAGAGGTGGGGGACAGACTCCCAGTTAATTTAAAAAAAAAAAAAACACATTCAAATAAAAATCAGGTGGGGAAGGGAACCTGGCAGGCACCAAGAGAGGTGCCATGCGCCCCATATTGGAGTCCCCAGAGTATCTAGTTAGTATGTATTATGAAATATCTGAATGTAAAGTTAAGATCTTGAAGGTGCTCTTTCCCAACTCTATCTCCTCCTTCATTTCCCCTGGGAACAACATTCCCCAACCTGGGTACCTCCAGAATTAGAAGGTTTGGTCCACAACTTCCATCATCTCTGACCACTGACTGTGACCTTGGGCTGAAGACAGCTGTACTCCAAATCTGGAGACATCCAGGTTGGGGAAGGCTGCCTTAGAGCATCATCAGATGGGGTGGGAAATCACAGTTCCCTACTGTCACTTCTCTGCCCCTGCTCCTGTCCCACAATACTTCCTCTTTCTTCCCAGAGAAGAAAGAGAAAGTAAACAAAGACCACGTGGCCCATTCAGGGGCTGTTTTGATCAAGCTGCTTTTCCTGCACAGAGCAGGAAATGGCAGCACATTCAGTTTCCCCCAAAAAAGAGTCAGATTAAAAGGGGTCCATTTTATGACGGAAAAAAAGCATGAAGGAGTGAGAGGCAGACGTTGTCATCTGAAGGACGCGTGAAAAACCATGAGTGGGCAGTAGCAAGTGTGTGATAAAACGCTCGTCTGATGAACCCCTACAAAGCTAATGCCTGTTGGGTCAGCCAGAGGCCTTCGGTTTTGGGGTGGTTTAAAAGTATAATAAATAAATAAAGCTATGTGAAGTAGTACTTTCTTTTATTTGCCCTGAATTTCCCACCATTTAGCTTCATTAGATGCCCCTGGGTTCTACTATTAGGAGAGATGGGGAAAAGTCATCCTGACCATTTCATCCCAACCAAGCAGGATTTTATGGACTGCTATCTGTGCCCATGAGCACAGTTAAAAACGTAACTGTTGACTGTCTTGGCACCATAAAAATGGCTGGCATATCGGGCATGCCTACTCCTAACAGATGCTGTGGGGGGCAGGCTAGCCACGAAAGACAAATAACTTGTTTAAGAGCAAAGTACAGGGCAGAAGTTGAATCTAAACTTCAAATACACACACACAAAAAATGCATTTCACAGAAGGAAAACTGGTGGTGCTCAGATGAACACATCCTCACACAAAATTAAGAAGAAACTTGTTTTTAAATCAGTGAATTAAAGTGACTTTTTTCTTGAGAATTAAAATCATCCCTTTGATTTAAATCAGAGGGGCTTACTTTTGCAAATGCATACAAAGTGTGTTTGGGGTGGGGGATGGGACAAAGGATCAGACCTGTTCACAGCTGCCTTAAAGAGGCAGCTCTGCATTTCAGTCATGGCGCCACATCATCGTGCCCCTGCTCCCCACATGCACACACCAAGAATGGAAAATTTACCAGGTGGAGGAGAGAGAATGGAAACTCCGGACTTTGGGGTGGAAGCACAAATAGGGAGGGGTAGAAAAGTGACAAAAGAATTTTGGAGTGAGGCACTTGTGTGCTCATTTTTCAGGGTTTACCCAAAAGCAAGACTCACTAGGTTCAGTGGGGCTTACTCCCAGGTAGGAGTGTACATCAGATTACGGCTTAAACATTTGATTTGGTTTGTTTTACATAACAGAGCAGCAAACCTGGGTTCTATCACAAATGGCGTTGGGGCTGGAGTACCAGACGGTACAGAGGCCATCATGGCTGTCATTCCAGACACCTCAGTAGGGGCTGTGGCCAACTTCCCGAAGGAGACCAATCCCCCAAAGAGGCTTGGGGCCGAAAAAGACTGGCTGAGCAGCTGCACAGACAAACCCGCAGCTTGCAAAGGCAGACTGCCTGTTAATTCCTGGTGAGATGTGGCTGAAGGAGTGGTGTCCTTTCTCAAGAAACCTTTGATGTCCTAAAGAGCAAGAAAAGAAAAGAAAAATTATTGTAGAAGTTACTGATCAATCTATGATGCAAGCCTCTCTCCCTTCTGGTATTACTTGCTAATATGTAAAATGTTTAACACCAATGATGGGCCGGGGGCTGCTGAGGCAAATGCTGCAGATGTCTAAACTGTCAAAACAAAGGATTATGACAGAGACATGCAGTGTGGTGCAGTGGCCAATGTTGGATGAGGTATAGGGAAGCCTGGGTTCAAAGCCCCACTGAGCCACGGAGCTTGGGCCAGCTGCTCTCTCTCAGCTTAAGGTACCACAGAGGATTGTTGTGAGAAGCTAAAGAGGAGGAGAACAGGGCAAGTCCCTTGGGGGAAAGGTGGGATTTGTTTGTTTATTGCATTTTTATATTGCCCAATAGGCAAAACAGAAGGGACTGAAATGGGCTAGTTCTATAAAATTGTATGTACAAATAAAAAAAAGTAAAAACAGATATTGGGCACTATTTTTCTTCAATACAATAATTTTATCCTTGTGTGAAAGGCTCATTTGACAAGGATGTTAAAGGATAATTATGTGACCATAGTATGTACAAAATAAAAACAAAACATGAGTACAGACAGGTAGCACAGAATGGCATCAGGAAGCTAAAGCTGAGAATGAGCTGAGGCTAGCAAGGAAAACTAAAAGCAACAAAAAGTCTTTCTTCAGATATGTGAATAGTAAAAGACAGAGGAAAGAAATGGTGGTTCAACTGCTTAACGAGTATGGCAAATTGATAACAGATGACAAAGAAAAGTCTGAAGGGCTCAATTCCTAATTTGGCACTGTCTTCTCTCAAAAGCCGGTCTATGACACACACACCCCTCCTGGCAAAAATGAAGTACAAGCAGAAGGGGCAGGATTGCAGTTTGAGATTGACGAACACATGGTCAAGGAACACCTAAATTCTTTGAATGAGTCCAAATTTCCAGAGCCTGATGAACTGCATCCTAGAGTAGTAAAGGAGCTGGCAGAAGAACTCTCAGAACCACTGTCTATTATCTTTGTGAAATCATGGAAGACGGGTGAGGTGCTGGACGACTGGAGGAGGGCTAACGTCCCTATCGTCAAAAAGGGCAAAAAGGAGGAACCTGGGAACTACAGACCAGTAGGTCTGACATCCATCCCTGGGAAATTTTTGGAGCAGATTATAAAGAAGTCAATCTGTAAGCACCTTGAAAAAAATGCAGTGATTACTAGAAGCCAGCATGGATTTGTCAAGAACAAATGCTGCCAGACTAATTTGATCTTATTTTTGATCAAGTAAGCTCCCTTATGTACTGTGGGTATGCTGTGGACATAATATATCTTGACTTCAGCAAAGCTTTTGAAAAAGTACCCCATGACATTCTGATCAGCAAACTAGCTAAAAGTGGGCTAGATAGAACAGCTATTAGGTGGATCCACAGTTCCCTCCAGAATCAGACTCAAAGAGTGCTGGTCAATGATACCTTCTCAAACTGGGGGGAGGTAACGAGTGGGGCACCACAGGGCTCAGTCCTGGGCCCAGTGCTCTTCAACATTTGTATTAATGATTTTGACGAGGTGGTGCAGGGAATACTTATCAAGTTTGAGTGGGATAGCTAATACCCCAGAAGACAGAAACAAACTTTAAAGTGATCTTGATAGGCTGGAGTGCTGGACTGAAAACTACAGAATAAAATTTAATAGGGATAAATGCAAAGTTCTACACTTAGGTAAAAGAAACCAAATGCACAGTTACAAGATGGGGGATACTTAGCTCAGTAATACTACAAGCGAAAAGGATTTTGGAATTGTTATAGATCGCAAACTGAATATGAGCCAACAGTGTGATGTGGCTGAAAAAAAGGCAAATGCTACTTTGGACTGCATTAATAGAAGCATAGCTTCCAAATCATGCAAGGTACTGGTTCCTCTCTATTTGGCCCTGGTAAGGCCTCATCTTGAGTATTACGTCCAGTTTTGGGCAGTCAAGGATGCAGTCAAGTTAGAGAGGGTTAAGAGGGAAAAGGATGATCAGGTGTCTGGAAACAAAGCCCTATGAAAAGAAACTGAAAGAAATGGACATGTTTAGCTTGGAGAAGAGAAGATTGAGGGGAGACATGATAGCAGTCTTCAAAAACTTGAAAGGTTGTCACACAGAGGAGGGCCAGGATCTCTTCTCGATCCTCCCAGAGTGCAGGACACGGAATAACGGGCTCAAGTTACAGGAGATTCGAGCTGGACATCAGGAAAAACTTCCTGACTGTTAGAGTAGTACGACAATGGAACCAGTTACCTAGGGAGGTTGTGGCTCTCCCACACTAGAGGCATTCAAGAGGCAGTTGGACAACCATCTGTCAAGTATGCTTTAGGGTGGATTCTTGCACTGAGTTGGACTCGATGGCCTTATAGGCCCCTTCCAACTCTACTATTCTATGATACTCTTTTTAAAAAACTTTTGTAAGCTTAATATCAAAAAGGTCACTGATCCAACTTTTAAATATGTCCCTGTAGGAAAGCCAGCAGGAGCTGGCAGAATCTGCTTTAGGACAATCATCCTTAAACGAGGAGGGTGTATTTTTCCCCCAGATCATTCAAACTGGGATAGATTAACATTTAGAAATGAGCATATTGTATAGGACATGACAACTAGCTAAAGGGGAAAATGTGCATACCAAAGACATTTGGAGAGGGACACAACATATAGATGTTTCTACACTAATGCTAGAGGAGTCTCCAAGCAAAGATTGGAGTGCTAAACAAGTGGGCATGATGAAAACCTGCTGGAAAGGAGAGAGTCAATAGGATAGAGTTAACGAATTCCACAGGGAGAGGGGACATTGGGGCAAGGTAACTCTATATCAAAGGGGAAATAGAGTGCAATTAAAACAAGAGCACTTAGAGAACCATTCTCTTTCCTAGAATTGCTGTAGATTGCTATACCAGGCCAGAAAAGTAACTTAGTACCAGAGACATACTAATACCAACCTAACCAGAATGCTGAGAGTAATCTTGAAATGGAGAAAAACCACAGAGGTATCCAGAGAAAGTATTGTAATAATGGGCAATTTTTGCCACTGTCACACAGATTGGGAAAACGCATGTTCGAGGCACAACAAAAAGGCAACAATTCTATAGACTGTAAATGACTGTGCCTTAAAACAGTTGGCCATGAAATCAACCAGATGGGAAGCAACCCTAAATGGTGGAGATTCAAGTATTGCAGAACTTCGTTGGGGGAGAAACGTCTCCAAAATGTCTATAGAGATTATTTAAAACCATACTAATAGAAGCTGAGCGAGAACCAGTGGTTAATGCGCGGAGTCAAGGAAGTTACTAGAGGCAAAACTGATAAGGGGGCGTGTTCTCTTTGTCAGGTGGTAGCTGGTTAAAGAATAGGAAGCAGAGAGTAGGATCAAATGGACAGTTTTCACAATGGAGGGAAGCAAGAAGTGAAATCCCCAGAGGTTTTGTATTGGAATGCCTCTTGTATGTCCATAAATGATTCAGAGATGGAAACGACACGGCAATAGAATGAAGGCTGTTTCAGGGCAGGAAGCAGCATGACAGCAGACACAAGAGATGGGAGATGGGAGGCGATAGTCGGACAGATTTCCAAGTTTTCACCTGTAGAAATTCACTTCCTGGCTGCTGCCATCTCTCCTCCATCTCTCCAATCAGTGTGTTGAGACGGCCAATCTCCTCAGAGAGGTTGGCTGCCTTTGAGGCCTGCTCATTTTCCATCGCCTTCTTCAGCTCTTTCAGCTTTCCCAGGAAGAGATGTTTTTGCTCCTGTTCAAACTGGTGCAGTTTCTCGAATTCCGACACAGTTGCATTGCATTCAACTTCAATTTTTTTCTTCCATTGGCAAAAAGAGGCACAACAAAGAAAGATCAGGACTAATCACAAGATTATGGGGCTACTCACAATTAGGGGTGTTGCTATTCTATGCCTTCACAGAAAATGTAAACAATCCACAGGCTATTAAAAATGAGGCTCCCTCTCAGCATCAGTCCATGTGTGCATATGCATCATTTCATAGCTTGCAGCCAAAAGTGTGAACCAACTGGGCTGAAAAACACTGTGCCCGAGGCAATGCAGGATTATCTTGCAAGTTCTACCAGTGGTATTTGACCTGGTAACTCATTCATGTGCATGTATGTCAACAGTTGATGTTGCAACCTTTACTCTTCTTATATTATTATTTATACATACATACATCTGACTTTCTCACTCAGTGCCACAGTGGAGATATTACGGGTTGCAAAACTGTGGTGGTTGGAAAGACTAGCACATGTTCTCTTCTCATAGTAGAGACCTTCTACCTTTGCAGGAAAAATACAGCCTACCCACCCTAAAAATAAAGTAAAATGTTATACATTAGACCCAATAGTCATGAATTTGAACAGAACTAATATGTATTTACTGAGCAGAAACACACACTAACCAGATGCTCTTTAATAGTAGCTTGGCCTTCCAATTGTTTCTCCTCAAACTTTTCTCTCTTTCTCTTCAGTTTCTGGAGTTCAGTCTGGATTTGTTCCTAAGGGAAGAGGAAAACATGATGTCCCTACCCCATATTGTCAGGAAGGGAGCACAGACTGCTCTGCAAAACCATACAAGTCACTTTCAGAGGTGAGTCATGTTACTTGCATTGCAATGACAAAAATAAAGTGGGAGTCTTATAGCAACTTATTATGGCCTAATAAATTAATAAGGGCACAATCCTATGCCTGTTTAGGTAGAAAAGGTCCGACAACTCCCAGCACAGAATTGCACCAAGAAAGTGGTCTTTAAGTAGGGTGACCATATGAAAAGGAGGACAGGGCTCCTGTATCTTTAACAGCTGCATAGAAAAGGGAATTTCAGCAGGTGTCATTAGCATGTGTGCAGCACCTGGTGAAATTCCCTCTTCATCACAACAGTTAAAGGTGCAGGAGCTATACTAGAGTGAGCAGATTTTTAAAAAGGCAGGGCACCTGCAGCTTTAACTGTTGTGATGAAGAGGGAATTTCACCAGGTTCTTTATATATACAAATGACACCTGCTGAAATTCCCTTTTCAATACAACTGTTAAAGATACAGGAGCCCTGTCCTCCTTTTCATATGGTCACCCTACTTTAAGGTGCTGCAAGACTCTCTTGTTTTGAATCATAGAAAGTAGGTATGATCAAACACACTTTTTAGTTTGATCCTGTAACCAACATACATGTGGAGAAACAGAATAAATGATAACTATATACAAATGGTAACTATAACAGCTAGAGGATTGCAAATTCCGAGCTAGAACTGAAAACTTCTACGAAGCTTATCCTGAGTAGCCCCATATAGGATTGCACTGTAAGACTGCAGTCCTATTCACTGTAAGGCTGCGGTCCTAAGCCACATGGAAGACAGTGTGATTTACTTCAGAGTAAACATGTATAGGGTTAAACTGAAAGAGAATTCCAGAGGATGAGCCCTGTTAGTCTGTGGCTGCAAAACGAAGAAAAATTTTAGCTCCTCAAAGACTGGCAAACATCTTATAAGCTTTCATAAACACTGCCCACCATCAGATGCAGGAAATCGTATCAATGACATAAACAAAGTAATATTACCAACAAGCAACATATATTTGGCACATATATACGATTTATTATTATTATTATTATTATTATTAGAGAAAGTCCTAAATAAGTGAACATCGGATATACGCCCACCCCAAATGTGTGCGTCTGAACAAGGCAGACACGTGAACAAACTGACGCGTGAGGCTAAGGCGATAAACTACCTTATAATCCTGGGCAGCCTCTTCTATGGGATGCACCACATGAGACTGGTGGTCGCGGGATTCCCTGCAGATGACACAGATCGGCGTTTCATCGTTCCGGCAGAAGAGCTTCAGGGGCTCCTGGTGCTTCTTGCAGACGCCCTTCTCTCCCCGCGGGGCTTCGGCAGCCTCCAGCGTCAGGGTTTTCACTAGTTCTACCACGTTCTTCAGCGACCTGTTAGTCCGGAAATTTCTCTTCGGGGTTGCCTCCCGGCATTCAGGACAAGCATAACTTCCAAAGGAACCCCAACACTGAATGATGCAGGCGTGACAGAAATTATGCCCGCAGTCTAGCGACACCGGTTCCTTGAAATACTCCAAGCAAATGGAGCACGTAGCTTCCTCTCGCAACTTCTCAGCAGCAGCCATGATGCCTCCTATAAAGGAAGCAAATCGGTGGACCGAAAAGAAAACTGCGTGTTTAGGGGCTTGACCATTTTTGAGTTTCGTTTTTTTGCTATCGCGGCAGCTTCCGCTCTCGTTCGTTTTCATTGGTCTGACTCACTGACTTATTCACTGGTGCTTTTTCTTTTTGGGAGAAAAAAACGGTATGGACAGACTCCAGCTGTATAGACTAATTTGATTAAAAAAATAGCTGTGATATGCGGTATTCTTGGGCAGCCCTCCATATGTTGTTGGACTGCAATTCCCATCAGCCATAACCAATGATGAGAAAGTTGCAGTCCAAGAACAGCTGGAGAGTATATGTTCCCCACCCTTGCTATCTAATATTACGTTGATCTTTAGATTGGTGTGCTAATTACCTCCCAACACTTTGAGATTATCAATACAAATGGGTAGCAGTGCAAATATTGATTTTATGTATATATTTATTATTGGTTTTAAAATTATCTTTAATCATATAGTTCACACAGGATATGAAACAGCTTTCAAGCAATCAAACAAACATCAAAATGAACAAATGGAAATGTTACCATGCTCAGAACGCTTTCTTTATTAGCCATGTCTGAACCTGGTTCTGTGTGCTGTGAGTGCTTCCCTCAGTAAAAATGAGTGAATTAGGTAGGACTTGGCCTTTCCCAGCTTGGGGTCCCCAAATGTTGTTGGAATAATAATAATAATAATAATAATAATAATAATAATAATAATAATAATAATAATTTGTTACCCACCTCTCCCTCTGGAGCAAGGTGGGGTACAACACAAATGTGAACACCATAAAATATGTATAACTAATTAAAACATTTAAAACTAATACATTATTAGAAGCAGCACATGATTAAAAAGGCATCTTAAAATTCAGCTGGGTAGGCCTGTCGGAAGAGAACAGTCTTTATGGCTTTCTTAGATTCTGGAAGACGGTTAAGTTGATGAATTTCTCATTTCACAAACTGGGAGCACTAGAAGACATTCCCATCAGTCCCCAGCCAGTATAGCCAATGGTTAGAGATGATGAGGATGGTAGTCCAACAACATCTTGGGATCCTGGATTGGGAAAGGCTAAATGTGGTGGCCAAATGTTCAAATATAAGAATGAGTTTATTTCAGACAAAAAGATAAAAGTTTTGTGGAGGGAGGGCAGGAAAGATAACAATCACACACATGCACAGAATTCCAAATAAAAGCAAAAAGTCCTTCTAACTTATAGAGTCAATTACTTTCTTGATTAGGGCCTTGGTCCCAGAGCATATGTGGCATTTATTGCAGAGAGGATGGTCTGAGAGAGAGCACCTTGGCTTCCACCTAATGATAGGGTGACCATATAGAAAAGAGGACAGGGCTTCTGTATCTTTAAGAGTTGCATAGAAAAAGGATTTCATCAGGTGTCATTTTTATGCATGCAGCACCTGGTGAAATCCCCTCTCCACCACAACAGTAAAGCTGCAGGAGCCCTGCCCCCCTTTGTATCTGGTTACTCTAGTATAGCTCCTGCAGCTTTAACTGTTGTGACGAAGAGGGAATTTCACCAGATGCTGCATGCATGCAAATGACACCTGATGAAATCCCGCTTTTATACAACTGTTAACAGATTCAGAAACTCTGTCCTCTTTTCCATATGGCCACCCTACCTACCGGTAGAAGCAGTGCGCATTGTTGAACTGCTGATCAACTCATTGGGTCAGGTTGGAAGCGACTGACAGTTGGAAGCGGTTAGAACTCTCTCTCTCTCTTTCTCTCCATTAATAAGAGAAATTAATAACAACCAAGTCTGTTACAAAGAACCAAGTGCGCCATAAACTTCCCCTCCAGCCCTTTCAAACTTCTGTGGAGTTTGTTCCCTCAAACTCCACAGAATTACCCCTAAAACTCTCGAAAGTGTTGACATTCGGATACTGCAACGCCTGTTCTACAGGGAACTTCTGTAAGTTTCAGCTCTGCAATGCTGCCTGCTGGAAAGCAACCAATCAGCATGAGACTAAGGAAGGAAGTTGCATTCTTTGCTCCTGTCCCTTTGCAGGCGGACATCCCAAACTTAGTTTCTATCTCGGCTAGCCTGCAGGCACAGGCAGTCATGGATACAAGCGCAGACAGCCCCATGCAAGGCCTGCAAAAGGCTGCCGTTTGCTCCATCTGCCTGGAATATTTCAAAGACCCCGTTTCCATAGACTGTGGGCACAACTTCTGTTTGGGCTGCATCACGCAATGCTGCGAGAAGTTCAGGAGTCGTTTCTGTTGCCCGCACTGCCGACGAAGGGCTTGCAAGAGAGACTTCAGACCTAACAGGGAACTGGCGAGCATGGTCGACATAGCCAAACGGCTCAAGCTGCAGGCTGAAAAAGTGGCGGGAGGGAAGGGAGCCTGCGGCAGGCACCAGGAGCCCCTGAAGCTCTTCTGTGAAGATGACCAAAGCCTCATCTGCGTGGTATGCGACAGATCCAAGGAACACCGAGCCCACACTGTGCTTCCCATAGAGGAGGCAGCCCTGAACTATAAGGTAAGACGGATACCGGCTGCATTTGAACAAGCAACTAAATTTTCTGTGTGTGACAGTTTGGATCCCGTTACAGCTGGAGCAGTACAGTTGTTCCAGGGGGATCAGTGTTTTCAAAGAAGTGATTTGCACAGAGACAAATTCCTGAAAGGCAGTTTTGCTAGGGCCAAAGCTTGGTGGCATGAATGCCAGTGTGGTGTAGTAGCTAAGATGTTGGACTGGGAGTTGGGAGATCCGGGTTCTAGCCCCCACTCAGCCATGGAAGCCCACTGGGTGACTTTGGGCCAGTCACAGACTCTCAGCCCAACCTACCTCACAGGGTTGTTGTTGCAAGGATAACATGGAGAGGAGGAGGATTATGTACGCCACCTTGGGTTCCTTGGAGGAAAAAAGGCAGGATATAAATGTAATTAATCAATAAATATTCATGCAATTAGCAACTGTGTGAATTTTCAGAATTTATTTTTTAAGTACATAGCAGGTGTGGAGGCCTTGGATCCGCATTAGGATCTTGGCATTGATGGTGGTGGGGCTTTAATACATTGCCTTCTAATGCAGATCCAATCCAGATTGGGACTCCTGCACTTGCTGTTTGCCTTGAAAGGAAAGTTTCCACTGAGCATGCAATGAACCTCTCCATCTCTTCTTCCATCTTATTTCTTCCCAGAAAAAATCTGCCAAGGAGGAAAAGGTGGAATAGCCGCACAACGCCTTTTGCCTGTTAGCACTTAGGAGCCCTCTGGAAGCGCCCTGCGATAAACCAGGGTCCCAATCCAAACTGAGAGCACCACACCTGTGATTTACTTTGAGAAGGAAAAAAAAAGACAGTGGCTCATTGTGTGAACAGTGGTGTCCTAATTATATTTGTCATTGCAAAATTATGTCTTTTCCTCTCCCCCCCGCCCCCTCCAGGAACAAATTCAGAATCAATCCCAGAGTCTTAAGCAAGAGAGAGCAAAGCTGCAGGAGCTTAAACAGGATGGTGAGAGGACAACAGAGGAGGGACTGGTAAATACAAGTTTCAGTTGTCCAACATAGACTGGGGAGGAAAAGCCTTGGAAGTCAGTTACTGAATGAAGAGCCATTGTGAGGGAAAGAGATGATCTACCTTATCTGAGCTTGCTCACCAGTTTCATGTTGTGTTCTGTGCCTGTGCGGGAATGTGATATGTGGGAGTCCCAGTTAGGTGTAGGCTGCCCTAACTGCTGTTGCAGCATACAACTGGGCACACTTTATACACTGGACTATGGGTATCGAGTGCGAAAAAGAAATCCCTCCCAGTCTGAAACCCTTAAATACTTATCTGTTAATAACATTTCTAAACTGCTCCTCATTCCCAAGGATCCTCAGGCCAGTGCACTCAACATTAAAAAAAACACAAATCCAATAGCAAAGCCAAATTAAGAAATAATAATAATAATAATAATAATAATAATAATAATAATAATAATAATAATAATAATGTTATTCATTTTATGAGCCACCCTAAAGCCAAAGCTCTCAAGGCAACATACATAATAAAAACTACAATAAAACCAGAGATAAAATGCATTAACTGTGCAGTCCTATCATGTCTTCTCTGAGACATAAGACCAACTGAGTTGAATGAGACTTACACACAGGTACACATGTATAAGATTGCAATATATATATTAAAGTTTTAAAAGCAGAAACAATATTATTATTTTTTAAAAGTAGAAATAAATATCCAAGCATCTCAAACATAGGAAAATATGGTTTTAAAACATAGCATTAAGATTATCCTTAAAAATACACCAAGCAGCAGTTAAAAATTATTTTAAAAGGCCTGGGAAACTAAAAAGGTCTTTGCTTGGTACTGGAAAATGTATTTTTGAATGTATTTATTTTATTACATTTCTATACCGCCCAATAACTGAAGTTAGCTGGGTAGGTCACAAAAATTAAAACAACAAAGAATAGCATAAAGCAGTATCTTTTATAAGAATACAGTAAAGGCTGTATTCTTATAATTGGAGTAATATTCTTATATTACTCGATATCTACCAGACCAATTTTGCTCATTTTTGTTTGAAACAGAACCTTAAGCAGTGTAGATTTGCAAAGCCCCATTTGCCCCTTCCTTTTAGGGTTGGGATCTTCAGTCTCCCATCAGCACCCCATTGATGCTGCTTCCTCAAGTGTCTCTGTTTAAAATTGTCCTTTCTTTCCAGCCACCCTAAAATGATTTTAAAATTATTATTATTATTATTATTATTATTATTATTATTATTATTATTATTATTATTGCTAAAGGCACTGTGCAGGCTGGGAAGTAGGCATCTCTGCAAAGGCTCCTCCTCCTCCTGGCTCTGCTTCAGCCTAGACTCAGAAGGCACATGGAGCGGGTGCAGAACAGGCTGGGCTAAGCCGAGACGCTGCTGCTTCCGCAGAGTCGGAAGCACATTACCCACATCATCTGCTGGTACAATGACTTAAAAGGTCCAGCTCCTCTCTAGATTCCCAATGGTTGGGATATTTTTATCGGCCAGTGCAACCCCAGAATTGTAACGTTTCACCCTCAAACGACATGGGCTTTGCACTGGTAAAATATAAAAGCTTAAAACTACTGTAGAAAAGTACAACCAGAATAAAACGTAGCAGCAATGCGGAGGTTTAAAATGCAGGTTTAAAACAGCAGAGCTAAAAGACTAAAATGCAAAAATGTCTGGGAAAATAAAAAGGTTTTGAACTTGGTCCAAAAGGAGTAAAATGTAGGTGCCAGGCAAACCTCTATAGGAAGCTCATTCCACAACTAGGGTGCCACAGCAAAAAAGGCCGTGTTCCCAGTAGCCACCCGCCTCACTTTGGCAGGTGCTCATGGAGAAGGACCCCTGAGGATGATCTTGGGTACGGGAGGAGCTGATCTTTCAGATAACCTGGCCCCAAGCTGTTTGGGGCTTTGAATGTTAGTACCAACACTTTGGATTGGGCCTGCGCATGGACGGGCAGCCAGTGCAGCTGGAAAAATACTGGTATAATATCTCACTGGCCTGTCCCCATTAATAATCTCACTGCCCTGTTTTGGAGCAGCTAAAGTTTCTGGACTGCTTTTGAAGGCAGCCCCACATATAATGCATTGCAGTAACCCAGGTTAACTAAATAGGTGCCAGGCAGACCTCTCTAAGGAGGGCATTCCATAATTTGGGGGCCAGCACAGAAAAGAGCCATTCATGAGTAACCACATAGCAAGAAATATAAATAATATAATATAATGTAGAAATATATCAGAAAATCTTGCATTTATGTAAAACTTTTCCTAATTGCTTCACATATACAGTTATAGTAATCGTTCCATCAGCACAGCAATATTATATCATGAGGAAGGAGTAGTTGCAAAACAACTTGCTGAAGGCCGTTGAGTGAGTTCATAGCTAACTGACATTTGAAGTTGGAGTAGGGTGTGGGTGTGGGGGAGAGACTTCTAGCTTGCCGTTAATTCATTTATACTATGGGGCCCAGAGAATGTCCTTTGATTACTTAGTGTTGTAGCACTGCTGAAACAGGAAGCTTAGTACATGTGCCCTGATCAGTGCTGTAATGGGAAACCACCGCATAAACTACTCTGAACTGTTAACCACACTTGCTCAGGCACATGTGTATCCAACATGAATCTGAATCTGGTTCTGTGGCCAGTGAGTGCACCCCTCAGGAACAATCGATGATTGGAGAATTAGACTGTTACGTCTTTCCTTTGTAGCCTTTGGCTCTATTCTCACCAGAGGACAGCCAACAATCTGTCTGGTAGAGCTGACTCAGAAAACTGTCACCTTGGCCAAAGTCAAAGGAAGTTGCATGCGTAACATAGGTTCATCAGTCTGAATCTGACGTTTTGTCCTAAACTCCCATCAAGCCCCAGCCAGCATAGCCAATGGTGAGGGTTGATGGAAGTTGTTGACCACCTTCTTTTAAATTTTGTTTTAACTGTTTTATTCTGTTTTTTATTTTAATTTTATCTTGTACACCACTCCGAATTTTTTCAATGGGGAGTGGTATATAAATATTCTAAATAAATAAATAATAATAAATAAGGACAGGGCAGGAATTTCAGGACATAATCAAGTAAGTGTGTTTATTAAAAGAAAGACAGAGACCACACCAGCATCTGAATGCAACATTACACATTAAGGGTATGATGCTGAAGCCTGTCCCAAAGGAGAGAGGAAACATTATTTATTTATTTATTTATTTATTTATTTACAATATTTATAGACTGCTCAATATCTAAAACAGATTCCACAGTGGTGAACATAGGTATAAACAGTAAAAGAATGAAGGTTTAAAAAACAAATTACAATTGTTCAATTTAAAACAAAGGAACAAGAAAAAAACAGTGGTTAGTCAGTTGAGGAATCATAGAATCATAGAATCATAGAATAGCAGAGTTGGAAGGGGCCTACAAGGCCATCGAGTCCAACCCCCTGCTCAATGCAGGAATCCACCCTAAAGCATCCCTGACAGATGGTTGTCCAGCTGCCTCTTGAATGCCTCTAGTGTGGGAGAGCCCACAACCTCCCTAGGTAGCTGATTCCATTGTCGCACTGCTCTAACAGTCAGGAAGTTTTTCCTGATGTCCATCCGGAATCTGGCTTCCTTTAACTTGAGCCCGTTATTCCGTGTCCTGCACTCTGGGAGGATCAAGAAGAGATCCTGGCCCTCCTCTGTGTGACAACCTTTTAAGTATTTGAAGAGTGCTATCATGTCTCCCCTCAATCTTCTCTTCTCCAGGCTAAACATGCCCAGTTCTTTCAGTCTCTCTTCATAGGGCTTTGTTTCTAGACCTCTGATCATCCTGGTTGCCCTCTTCTGAACACGCTCCAGCTTGTCTGCATCCTTCTTGAATTGTGGAGCCCAGAACTGGACGCAATACTCTAGATGAGGCCTAACCAGGGCCGAATAGAGAGGAACCAGTACCTCACGTGATTTGGAAGCTATACTTCTATTAATGCAGCCCAAAATAGCATTTGCCTTTCTTGCAGCCATATCGCACTGTTGGCTCATATTCAGCTTGTGATCTACAACAATTCCAAGATCCTTCTCGTTTGTAGTATTGCTGAGCCAAGTGTCCCCCATCTTGTAACTGTGCAATTGGTTTCTATTCCCTAAATGTAGAACTTGGCATTTATCCCTATTAAATTTCATTCTGTTGTTTTCAGCCCAGCACTCCAGCCTATCAAGATCACTTTGAAGTTTGTTTCTGTCTTCCAGGGTATTAGCTATCCCACCCAATTTTGTGTCATCTGCAAATTTGATCAGCGTTCCCTGCACCTCCTCGTCCAAATCATTAATAAAAATGTTGAAGAGCACTGGGCCCAGGACTGAGCCCTGCGGCACCCCACTCGTTGCCTCTCCCCAGTTTGAGAAGGTTCCATTGATAAGTACTCTTTGAGTCCGATTCTGTAGCCAACTGTGGATCCACCTAATAGTTGTTCCATCTAGCCCACTTTTAGCTAGTTTGTTAATCAGAATGTCATGTGGTACTTTGTCAAAAGCTTTGCTGAAGTCAAGATATATGACGTCCACAGCATTCCCACAGTCCACAAGGGAGGTTATCCTATCAAAAAATGAGATCAAATTAGTCTGACAGGATTTGTTCCTGACAAATCCATGTTGGCTTCTAGTAATCACTGCATTGGTTTCAAGGTGTTTACAGATTGACTTCTTTATAATCTGCTCCAGAATTTTCCCAGGGATGGATGTCAGACTGACTGGTCTGTAGTTCCCAGGTTCCTCCTTTTTGCCTTTTTTGAAGATAGGGACAACGTTAGCCCTCCTCCAGTCATCCGGCACCTCACCCGTCTTCCATGATTTTGCAAAGATAATAGACAAAGGTTCTGAGAGTTCTTCCGCTAGCTCCTTCATTACTCTTGGATGCAGTTCATCGGGCCCTGGAGATTTGAACTCATTCAAGGAAATTAGGTGTTCTTTGACCATTTCTTTATCAATCTCAAACTGCAATCCTGCCCCCTCAACGTCTGCTTCACTTTTTCCAGGGGGGTCATAGACCCGCTTTTGGGAGAAGACCGAGGCAAAGTAGGAATTGAGCACTTCAGCCTTTTCTTTGTCATCTGTTATCAATTTGCC
Source organism: Elgaria multicarinata webbii (assembly GCF_023053635.1). Taxonomy (NCBI): domain Eukaryota; kingdom Metazoa; phylum Chordata; class Lepidosauria; order Squamata; family Anguidae; genus Elgaria; species Elgaria multicarinata. Next base: position 145,919,318 of record NC_086173.1, read on the forward strand.
ATCCTCATTAAGCAGCTGAACCACCATTTCTTTCCTCTGTCTTTTACTACTCACGTATCTGAAGAAAGCCTTTTTATTGCTTTTAGCATCCCTCGCTAATCTCAGCTCATTCACAGCTTTAGCCTTCCTGACGCCATTTCGGCACTTCTGCGCCACTTGTCTGTACTCTTCTTTTGTAGCCTGGCCTTCCTTCCACTTCCTATATGTATCCCTTTTTGTTTTCAGTTCATCAATAAGCTTTTTGTGGAGCCACATTGGTTTCCTCTGTTGTCTTCTATCTTTTCTCCTTGTTGGAATTGTTTGTAACTGTGCCTTTAAAATTTCATTTTTTAGATACTCCCACCCATCCTGCACTCCTTTTCTCTTTAGGCTCCCTTGCCACGGGACCTTACTTATTATAGTTCTGAGTTTATTAAAATCAGCTTTCCTAAAATCCAGAGTACGTGTATGGCTACGCTCAACTTTTGTCTCCTTCATAATCAAGAATTCAAGTATGACGTGGTCACTTTCCCCCAGAGTTCCTGTAACTGCCACTTTATCCACTAAGTCATCCCTATTGGTCAATAACAAGTCAAGGATTGCCGATCCTCTAGTTCCTTCCACCACTTTCTGTAGGAGAAAGTTATCACCCATACATGTCAGGAATTTCTTGGAAGGGCCGCTTTTGGCAGTAATGGTCTCCCAACAGATATCAGGGTAATTGAAGTCCCCCATCACTACTACATCACACTTCCTTGAAACACTGGTAATTTGTTTCTCAAAAGTTTCATCCTCGTCTTCTCCTTGATTGGGTGGTCGGTAGTAGACTCCGATTATCATATTCTTTTTATTCCTAGCCCCATTTATTTTAATCCAGACGCTCTCGACGGGGCTCCCAATCTCATCCGCCTGTATTTCTGTGCAGGGATAGGTATTTTTAACATATAGTGCAACTCCACCTCCCTTTCTATTTCTTCTGTTCTTTTTGAACAAGTTATATCCTTCAATTGCTATATTCCAGTCATGGGAGTCATCCCACCAAGTTTCAGTTATACCTATCAAGTCGTATTTGCCTTCATGTAATAAGAGTTCAAGTTCATTCTGTTTGTTTCCCATGCTCTGGGCATTAGTATATAGACATCGAAGACCATGTGTTTTATAGTCTGGCTTTGTTCCTACCTTGTTGCAGACACTATTTTGGGACACTGTTGGAGCTGTTCTCTGTACTGTGGTGCATTGGCCTTCATCCATTGTTGCCTCAAAATTTATGTCTCCCACCCCCGTAAGATTCAGTTTAAAGCCCTCCTGATGAAGTTCTTCATGCTGTGGCCGAACTCATTCTTTCCAGCCCTTGTGAGGTGCAACCCATCCCTTGCCAGCAGTCCATGTTCCAAGTAGCGTAGCCCGTGGTCCCAGAATCCAAAGCTCTCACGACGGCACCACCTTCGAAGCCAGTCGTTCATCCGGAGTATTTTTCTTTCCCTTTCTAATCCTCTTCCAAGAACCGGGAGGATGGATGAGAAAACTACCTGGGCCCCAAAGTTCTTCAGTTTCTTTCCCAGAACTTCAAAGTCTGAAATGATTTCTTCATAGCTCTGCTTGGCGACATCATTTGTTCCCACATGGATGAGAAGAAAGGGGTATGTGTCCGTTGTCTTTATGAGCTTCGGTAACCTTTCAGTCACATCTCTAATCTGTGCTCCAGGGAGACAGCACACCTGGCGAGTCCATGGGTCTTCACGACATACTTGGGTTTCAATCCCACGCAGCAGGGAGTCTCCCACAACGACTACTCTTCTCTTCTTCTTGGTTGACCTACCTTCTGTCCCTTGGTCACTGTTGCATGGTGTCTCCTGTACTTCCTCCTCTGCAAACTGTCCTTCAGTCTCATTCTCCAGAAGCTGAAAGCGGTTGCTTAACTCCAATGGCCCCACCGGTGCAGAACGCCCTCTAATTCCTCCTCTCCTAACTGTCACTCTTTTCCAAGGAGTTTCCTCTTCATTGGCTTTCCTCCCCTCAGCATACTCCACTTCTGCTTCAGCTGGCTGTTGTTCTTCAATCTCATGTGCTTCTTGTTGCTGTTGCAGTTCCACCGTTCGGTCTAAGAACTCCTCGACTTCTCTTATTCCTTGGAGGGTGGACACTCGCTGCTCAAGTCCCCTCACTTTTTCTTCCAAAAGTGCCACCAGCTTGCACTTGTTGCAGGTATACGCCATGTTGAGCTCAGGCAGAAACACGAACATTGCACACCCTTTGCAGGTCACCACCTCTAGGGACTCCTTTCCATCCATATTGTCGATTTCTGCTTTGGTTTTTTTCCTTTTTGATTATAGTAGAATTGCCTTTGCTTTGTTGTGTCCTCTCTGAAGGTACACAACTATATGAGGATGTCTTAAGGGAAAGTAATCTTTTGGGTTTTTTTTGCTTTTGTTTGGTGGTGGTTTTGTGGGGTTTTTTTCTCTTTATGTTTTTCTTTTTTCTTTTTTCCCCACCTCTTTTTTATTTTTATTTTTTATTATTTTTTTATTATTTTATTTATTTTTTATTTTTTAAGAGGCCTCCCCCTTGACCTCCCCTGCCGAACTCCCCCTGTCAAACTCCTGTTTGCTCTTCCTGTTCGCTCACTCCCTGTTCGCTCGCTCCCTGGGAATCTGGCTTACTTTTATAGCTCCTACTTGAGCTGGGCCAGCTGCTCTTCCCTGCTTCTGCTTAGCTCCAAGTCAGGAACCAGAAAGGACTTCTCGAAACAGAGTTGTTTTCAGGAGGCGCCAGGAGCAGCCTAGTGTCGGCGCCTGCCTGACCTCCAGGGGCTGGGAGTTCCACAGAGAAGGGGCCGCTACACTAAAGGCTCTTATGGGCAAGAAGGCTGGAACATGAGGTGATCGGGTATGAGAACAAGCAACCAGCCCACTGGGAGTTTCAAGAGTGAGTTAGGCAAGACAGCTGCCAGCAAGATGGCTCTCAAAAGCACCCCAAGCACCCTCAGCCAAGGACGGTGATAATCTGAAGAACTTAGAAAACAAAAGACAGGGTGAGTCTTCTGAAAAGGGGATATTTGTGTATTGTACTGAGGTCCCAGGGAAAGATTTCTTGCCCCTTTGTTGGGAGGCATATCTGACAGAATGCGGCTGAGCAAATATGTGAACTACTTGTAGATAACTGATGTTTATGTATCTGATCAAGTAGCTTTATTTGCTGTCGTGGCAAAGAGATTAGAGCAAAGGTCCTAAAAAAAATGGCGCTGTAAGATGCGCACATGATGAATTGATTGGGTTGGCTTGTTCAGTCTCTGTGTGTGATACTATGTCTGTCTTGTGGTCGTATACTAAGAACCTATGATTATATGCAATAAAATCAGCAGACTGACTGAAAAGGAAGTTTTCATGAGAAACAAAATGCTCCATTCAAGTAAAAAACACACCAAAACATCTCCTTGCAATTTAGGAGAAAGAATCTAAGCTGGCCTTAGTCCTTGTCATGCTGGTTTTCTACTTGCAGGGGAGCTTAATTTTTTTTTTAAAACCCCTACCTGAAGTCTGCGGTTGTACAATCCAGAACATTACCACATCATTCTTCCCTCATTGTGCTGCATATGTAGATCAGTTCTCTCTTGGGAGTAAGTTGAGGAGATGCATTTGTAATATGAAAACTACCAAGAGATTTATGGCATCTTAAAGACAAGCAAATTTATTTTGGCATAAGCTTTGGTGCACTGCAAATGATGAAGTGGGCAGTGTGAACCCAGGCTTATGCCAGAAGTTCCCATTTCTGTAGCTGTCTTTCACACTAGAAAAGACCAAACAGCCAAAGGAGGAGGCCTTGTGCCAGGATGAACACCTATCCTAAAGATCTGAGATTGGGCTGGTCTCTTGAATTGACTTCAGAGCATTAGAGTCCCTGAGTGATGGAGTAGAGGGGAGGGGGGGGTTTGCAAGCAGAAGGTCCCAGGTTCGGCCCCCAGCATCTCCAGGCTGGGCTCAGAAAGACTCCTGCCTGCGAGCCACTCCAGTCATGTTGACAATATTGGGCAATTTCATGCATTAACTGACAGTACTGATGAGAGCCTTTGTAGTCATCCAACTCAGTTGGCTGCTCACCCATTCACCACCCACAAAATCTCTTTTCGGAAATCGTTCCTGGCAATTCTGAATGTGTCTGGCTTACAATCTTTTTCTTGAGGTACTAGTTGTTGTTTTAAACTTGCATGAAGTATTTTACATATGGGATGAACATTCGAACATGTGAATGACCCATCTGCACTGCTGTCCATTCTGTCACCTCATTCCACTGTACTTACCTTTTCCTCTATGGGCCTTTTAATTGTAGAGAAAGTTAGATGCTGAAAGGACGAAGGTGGTCTCTGAATTTGAACAGCTGCATCAATTTCTTGAAGAAATGGAGCAGGCCCTTCTGGACCAACTGAATGGGCTGGAGCAGGAGATTAAGGAAGGGCAGAAGGAAAATAGTGCCAGATTTTCTGAGGGGATTTCTGATCTTGGGGACCTGATCAATGAGATGGATGAGAAGTGTAAAAAGCCGGATAGTGAATTCCTGCAGGTGCGAACATGAATCTTTGCCAAGAAATGTTGACTGAGGACTAATAATGGGTAAACTATGCGGGTCTGAGAGTCCTGGATTCAGTAGCGACAATAGAATTTAGGGGTTATCATACAAGGGCTGTTTGCACATCATGACAGCCCATCCTGGCTTAATTTACCCATGAGGGTGGGGTGTTGTGCTGGGTGCCCACAGGCGTCATTTTTGCATGGCGCCTGTGGGCACCTGGCTTGTTGTGCTAACCCAGGCAGCAGGGGTTGGTTGAGAATTGGACAACCCACAAATAATCCTTAAACAACCCATGATTTATTTGAGGGTTGTCTTATCCTCAATTAATCCCTGCTGCCTGGGTTCGCATGTCATGACAAGCCACGGCAAGCATGGGACCACGCAACAGCCCCTGCAAGTAAATGAAGTCATGGTGGGCTGTTGTGCCAGCAAACCAGATCATAGATTAGGGCTAAGCAAGATATACCAGGGCATGTTTGTGCAGTGCAAGGGCTTTTGTTAAAATGCTGGCCGTAGTTGTGAGGATAAAAACAGAGAGGAGGAGGAATATGTATGCCGCCTTGGGTTCTTTGGAGGAAAAAAGGTGGAATATAAATGTAATAAATAATAATAATACAGCCCACTGCATGATACTAGGCTATGGTGTGTGTGAGGTACATTTTGAATATGCAACCCCCACTTCAGGTTGTTGTGTCATGTGAACCCAGTGAGCATGGGCTATGTGAGGGTTAAATAACCCATCATTTGTTTTAGGATTACGCAAGGATTTTTTAAACTTTGCCTAACCCACATCACCAGGTTCACATGTCATGGCAACCGCTGAGGGAGGTGGGGCAGACCTATAACATGATACTTGGAGGCACAGTGGGTCATCTTGGGTTAAATAACCCATAATGATCCATGGTGTGTCATGCAAGCTGGACACTATGTCAGCAGAATATACTTGTAAAGTTCACATTCTCTTTCTTCTCTTTTCTCAAACCTCCAGAATGTCAAGGAGATATTGACCAGGTATGTGTTTTTTTCCCAACTCTTCCAAGGGCAGGTTCATACATGTACCTACCTCACTTGATTCCTGAACACATGAAAATTTTTGACCAAATTTTAAATACACCAACAGAAAGGTCCAGGTGGATGCCAGAAGGTATAGATTTGGAACAACATGCAGGAGTATAGCGGATGTAATCTTTGGTTTATGGGGAGGTGGCCTGGACAGACAGAAAATCAGATAAGTGAGAACAAAGCAATTGTGACATTTAACAGTTAAGGGATTTTAAAGAAGTAGGCTATGAGAAGCGAGAGCCAAAGCAGAGAGCAGAAAATAGAAGTAACCTGGTGATGATAGGATTGGAGGAACTGAAGAATTCAAGACAATAAGAAAAGGTTTGATGGAAGAGACAGGAAAGCCATTCAAAACAAGTCATGTGAGAGTATTTTGAAGAGCCATAGCAAGGGAAGCTTGCCAGACTTACTTCCCGTGTTGTATCTGCTCCCAAGCCAAAATGATCTTGCCTCAGAATGCATACAAGAATAATTTAGTTTGAGTTTTCTCCTTGCTAGGTCTAAGAGGAGATCATTTCATTTGCCAGCCAAGGCTTCTCCAGATCTGAAAGAGGAACTTAGGAAATTTGCGAAGAAAACCATTTCCCTAGCAGAAACCCTGAAGAAATTCAGAGGTAAAGGAAAACTATTTCTGGTCGTAACCATTCCAACCCTTCTTCAGCCTGGGTTCCTCTCGTGTTGTCAGAAATGTGCCAGCTTTTGTCATTGACCTGGTTCACACAATCATTGCAGCAGGCCACTGTGACTTATTTCTGAGTGGATTGTAGCATCCCATGGGTACCCAGTTGCCAGTTCACAAGGGAAGGCTGTTGTTTGTGGGCTTCTTGGAGGCATCTGGTTGGCCTCTGTGGGAAGCTGGATGCTGGACTGCAAGGACCACCCAGGTCCGATCCAGCAGGGATCTGCTTATCTCCATATGATTTATTTTATATAATGCAGCTTCAAGGCCTGCAATTGAAGGGGGACTGGGATGGCAGTGGGGAGAGGGGGCTTGATCTTCCCTTGAGCTATTTTCCTATGAAAAAGCAGCCGCCCTCTTGTTACTTTTGCCCCCTGGTGAAAAAGGCACAGGTACCCCACTGTCAGTAGACAAGAAAGCAGAAGTTCTGTTCGGAAGAGAAGGGTGTTTGGGTGGTGGCGGTAATGGGAGTTCTTCCTGCAGGAGCTTATATTTATAGAACTGTGGGAAATGCACTGCCTAATATGCTGATTCCTCTAGTTGGCAAAGGGGATGAACATGGATTCTTCACAATGGAGGATCTGAAACAGGATTGTAGAATCTCTTTCCACCTGAGGGCCAAATTCTATGCCAAAGAAGCTGTCAGGGGCTGCACTTTAGTGGTGGGTGTGGCTGAAGGCAAAAGAGGTGTGGCCAAAGGCAAAGGGGGCAAGGCCAGAACACCAGCATATTTTAGCTTAAAACCAGTAACTAAATCTTAGGAGAGGCATTTCAGCACTTTAGAATGGGAAAGAACTGCATAAAACCTGGGAAACTACCAAATGGTCGCCAGTTCAGGGTGGGATCAGGGGATCAAAGATCTATCTAGGGAACCCAGGATAGCCAAATTTGACCCCTCCCAGGCCTGAAGTTCTGCACCACTGATCTAAAAGGAACCTGCAAAGATGATCTATTTGGTAGGCCTTGGACTCTGCAGAGCTGCATGTAACACTTCCCTTTCATGTCCTCACAGCCTAGCAGCTCTTTCTGCTTCATAAAATGGAAGGGGCAAGACATTCACCAGACCAGTTGGCTGGTGAATGGGGAAGTGGCTTTCCCCCCCAGCCCAGGTTCCAGACCACCGTTAGCAATGGAAAGACAGCGCTGGAAATTCCATGGGAGGGAAAGTGATGGCAGAGAGGGGCAGGTGGGTAGGAGTTGGAGAGGGAAGTCAGGAGTTGAGGGAAGAATGTAACATCCCTTGTCTGCCTGCCAGCCATTTCTGTCCTGAACCTATCCCCTCCAACCCACCTTGCAGAGTAACACAGGGTGGACAACCTGTGACCCTTCAGAGGATGATGGTGTTGGACTCTTCAGCCCCAGCCAGCAGGACCAATGGCCAGAGATAATGGGAGTTGGAGTCTTAACAACATTCAGAGGGCCACAGGCTCCCCAGCCTGGGGTGGGTGGGAGAAACGCATAGGCTTTGACCATATATTTCTGCCTTCAAAGGCTTGCTAAATTCAGGCATCACCTAGCTCCTGTACCTACTTCCTTACCCTTCTATAGATGCTTCTCTTGCCCCATCTCACTTCCTGGAATATGGATTGAGTGGCACATTGGATTCCAGATTTCCTGGTAATAAAACTGGGCTCACTCTCTGCCTCTGAACGTCAGCTTCTTCTTCCATGATTGTCTTCCCATTATGGAATCATAACACATGAAAAAATCAAACAATGTAGCATGAAATCAGAAGTCTTATATCTCACTACCACTCCTTTCTCTCTCTCTCTCTTTTCTCTAGACTCTTTACACATTGAACTTCAAGAAAAAGAGGAGGAGGTGCCTTCAACCGTAGGTGTGCAGGAAAATCAGACGTACATGTTGTGCCTAAAGAATGATGGGGGTTTCCATGAATAATTCCCAAGCTACAGATTATTCTAGCTATTGGTCTTTGGGGCTCTGAATTAATTTGCTAAAGTAAGACTAAGCTGCTGTGATTGATTCAGTATACAGAAGCAACTTTCCAAGAAAGACAGATAATTTCCTTCTAGTACCTGATGTAGTTGAAAAGATCCCATGTGGAAACAGGGCTGGCCTAGGCAAACTTACTTCCGTTTCCCCATATGGCATTTTAGTGTCACATCACTCCCTCCCCATGCTCCTGAGGGAAATGAAGATAATGGCGGCTGCTCTAGCTATTTTGTCTGGCACTTCTCCACTGAGCACTGCTACCTGCTCCCCCACCTGCCCACACTTGTCAGGTGGCAGTGGCCGACAGCAGCACTCTGTCTAGTGCTCGGCAAAGAAGTACCAAATGGATCAGCTTTAGTAGCTGCTATTATTATTATTTTTATTATTATTATTTATTTATATAGCACCATCAATGTACATGGTGCTGTACAGAGTAAAACAGTAAATAGCAAGCTGCTGCCATCTTCTTTACCTCAGAATGTCTTTAAGCCCCAACATATGCCTAGACCTCTAGGCCCAGAAGCATTCTGAGGTAATAAATGCAGTGGTTGCTGCAGCTGCTTTGCTTGGCACTTCTCTCCAGCATGCTAGGCTAAAACAAAAATTTATGATAACATTTTTTTAAAAGGTTGACGGGTTTACTATGTCAGCCCTGGTGGACCCTATGGCCCAAGCATTTGCCTCACCATGCCTGATGCTGACACTGGGCATGTATGGGAGTGACAGTGATTTATAATTATATGGTGTAACCTTGTTGGAAATGATCCTGTCTGGTCAGTAGGTGGAGGATTGCTCTTAGAGTGTCACCCAAGAAGATCCCCACAAGTACTGTTTATTACATTTCTGATCCTGCCTTTCCTCTGAAGAGATCAGGGTGTTGTACATAAAGGTCTCCTTGAATCAGGGGTGAGCAACCTGTGACCCTCCAGATGTTTGGGCCTGTAACTCCCATCATAATCTTGCACCCTTGGCTGTGCTGGGTGGGGCTGACGGAAGTTATAGGCCAAAACAACTGGGGGCCACAAGTTGCCCACCCCTTCCTTGTATGGAAAACAATCAAGCACATTATAGACAGGAGTAGAATAGCATTTTTGTAAGGTATCTGTATGATGAAATTATGGCTTGGATGAGGACCAATATACTGAAGCTGATTCCTAGTAAGACAGAGACACTATGGGTTGGCAGTTCCCATGTGTCGGAATTAGGATGTTGGCCTGTTTTGGGTGGGGTTGCATTCCCTTTGAAGGAGCAGGTCTGTAGTTTGGGGGTGTTCTTGGATCTATCTTTATCACTAGTGGGCCAGAGCACCCATTACCAACTGTTAAGCTAACTACAGCCACTCCTGGATAGAGACAGCCCAGCCATGATGATCCATGCACTGGTAACCTCATGATTAGACTACTGTAATGCATTCTTTGTGGGGCTGCCCTTGTGGGTGGTTCAGAAGCTGCAGCTAGTGTAGAATGCAGCAGCTAAGGTACTCACTGGGGCACATAGTTATGCTCACATAGCACCTGTGTTAAAAGAAGTGCAGTGGCTGCTTATTAGCTACCAAGCTGCATGCAAGGTTATGTTATTGTCATACAAAGTCCTAAACAACTTTTGTAAGCTACTTAGAGAGCTTTGGCTATGGGGTGGTATAGAAAGGTAAATCATCTTCATCATCTTGGGACCAGGATACCTAGCAGACTGCCTTCCTTTATACAAACCCAGGCAACCTTTAAGATCATCAGAGACCTTGCTGGTCATTCCGAAATGAACTGAATGTCGCCATGCATTACCTCAATGGCAGGCTTTCTCTGTTGCTGCACCCACCTTTTGGGAAACCCTCCCTCGTGCAGTTCAGGGGGCAGAAAATGTGGCATCTTTTAAACGCATCCTGAAAGCACATTTATTCACCCAAGTTTTCCCTGGGCTGTAATTAAATTAATCCTACTGCTCCATTTTACTGCTCCTTGAATTGTTTTTATTATAGTTGGAAGTGTTTTTAATGTTGTATTTTAAATGTGATTTTAATATTTATTGTGAACTGCTGAGTGATTTCATTACATTCAGCGGTATAGAAGTGTCACAAATAAATAAATAAAACATGTGTTTCCATCTGCAGGGCAGATAACAGCTTCAGGGGGCAGGGGGAGAAGAGATTTTCACTTCAAAAATGGTGAAAGGGTGGAAGATTTAACCTCTTTCCTCAGGATTGTAGGCTTGATCCTAACTGGACCATGCTGCTGCTTCTATTAAGGCTTTTTTAAAAAAAACCTGAGAGATCATATACTATACATAGATCTCCCGAAGTTGCCTCTAATTTAGTCCTTAGGCTGGAGAGACCTGCATTCAAATCCCCGATTGGACCGAAACCTTATTTTGGGCCAGATGCTCTCAGGCTAACTTACTTCACAGTGCTCTTGTAAGGTAAAAGGGGAGGGGCCTTGTATGACACTCTGAGCTCTTTAGAGGAAGGGCTGGGTAACAAATGTAAAAAATAATACTTGTGGAAAACTTGTCAGGTGCTAACTTTATCACTAGGCAGGCAGTTCCTAGGACCACCCTTTCCATGGGGAAGCAGTAATGGAGTATAAGTTAAGAATTGTTAATTAGAACTTCCATGTTCAAAGGCAGTATACCTCTAAGTACTAGGTATGAGGAATAACAGGGGAAAGACACTTGACTGGCCGCTGCTGGAAACAGGATATTGAGCTAGATGGTGGGCGTTCTAACATTACATCCAGTGCAGCTCTGGAAAGGCAATGGTAAAGGAAGGAACAGAGGCTCCAATCTACACAGGCCTAGACATAAATTTGCTATGGGTACGATCAGCTTAAACATGGTACCTGCCCATCTCTCCTTGTCAGGCCCAGAGATTCAGCTGTGATGGGTTACTGCACTGAAGAAGTTTGCTTTTTGTCATACACAGAAGCTGAATGTGTGGAAAAGGGGTGAGAGAGGCATTGGCTTATAGCCCAGAAAATGATGAAGTCACAACAAGATTAGGAGAGATGCTGAGATGGAATTTGTTTAACGTCTGCTGAAAATTTGGATGAACATAGAGAATGTTGTTGTTGTTGTTTTCTCCGATGAACATAAAAACCCAAGAATGGGGAACTTCGGATAGGCTCTCTTTCTCAGAAACTGACAAAAGTGAACAGACCACTAGATCTCTTAATATTGACCGATAATATGAGCTGCTGTGAAATTTAGACTGAGTCAGGAGAGTTTCACTTTTAAGTAGATGGACATGGAAATCTATCACACACACCCCGAATGATGTTGGACTCCAGCTTCCATCAGCCCTAGCCAGTGTGGTCAGGAATGATGGGGGTTGGAGTCCAACAAGATTTGGGAGGCCACAGGTTTCTACACCATTGCTGTAACCTGATAAGCCAATGAGAGTCAGTGTGGTGTAGTAATTAGAGTGTTCAATTGGGATTCGGAAGATCTGGGCTCTGATCCCCACTTGGCCATGAAGCTTACTGGGTGATTTTGGGTCAGTTACTGACTCTCAGCTTAGCGTACATCACAGGGTTGTTGTTGGGAATAAAATGGAGAGGACGAAGCCATGTAAGCCGCCTTGGTTCCTTGTAAGAGGAAAAAACAGTGGAATATAAATGTAATAATAATAGGAACGACTGGAGTTTACCTATGTCTATATTTTAGAAGTTGCTTTTGTTTTTTATCCATGGCCATTCTATTCAGCAGTGTACCTCAATAAACTACCTATTTTGTGTCTGTTATAATATTGAGTCAGTGGCCTAACTGGTTTAGCCTACCCTGAGTGCTGATTTTCCTTGCTGGATTGGCCAGGAAGGCTAGATGCTAGGGCAGGGGTGGACAACTTGTGATGTAGTGGTTGGAGTGTTGGACTAGGACTGGGGAGACTCAGGTTCAAATCCCCACTCGGTCATGAAGCTCATTAGATAACTTTGGGGCTAGGGACTGTCTCGGCCTAACTTACCTCACAAGGCTGTTGTTAGGATAAAATGAAGAGGAGGAGGAATCTGTACCATGCCTTGGGCTCCTTGGAAGAAAAGGTAGGATATAAATGTAATAAATACACAAATAAATAAATCATCCCTAGCCAGGATAGCGAATGGCGAGTGCTGATAACAGTTGTAGGCCAAAACATCTGGAGGGCCCCAAGTTACCCACTCCTTTTTCTAGGGGACCCCGCCATAAGGATCATGTGCCACCCTCTGGTAAACTAGTGGTGCAGGGCATCCACCCTTATCCTATGTTTCTGTCTTGTCTCTTTGCAGCTGATGTGACGCTGGACCTGGACACAGCAGGCCCCTATGTCATCCTGTCCGACAATGGGAAAAGCGTGAGGTTGGGAGGCGTACGGCAGAAACGCACCAAGTCTCGGGACCAGTTCAACGTGTACCCCTGCGTACTCGGCTGCAATGGGTTTACCTCAGGGAGGCACTCCTGGGAGGTAGAAGTGGTGGAAAGGGGGTGTTGGGCAATGGGCGTAGCCAGAGACTCCGTGAAGCGGAAGAAGAGACTGAGCTTCCGTCCCGAAGAGGGCATCTGGGCTTTAGAGCACTTGGGGGCTGATCATTACAGGGCTCTTACCTCCCCTCCGACCCCCCTGCCCCTGAGCAAGGGCTACGAAAGGATCCGGGTGTGTCTGGACTACGAAGGCGGCATGGTGGCTTTTTTTGATGCAGTGAATGGCAACTGGATCTTCACATTCCCCACAAGCCTTTTTGCAGGGGAGAGAATCCATCCTTGGTTTTGGGTTGGGCTCCGGTCCCACCTCAGACTATTTCCCTAGGTTTGCACAAACCATTTCGTTAAAGAGCGACAACTAGGCGTAATGGCCCCTGGATTATTTTTGCGCAGCAAGTTGGCCCCACAGAAGCAGAGTGGGGGAAAAACACCATACTGTAGCTGTCTCATGCTTCCTTGTGTGCCCCCAGTATATTTCTAATCAATGCCTTTCCAGGTGTCTACAATGCTGTGATGAGATAGATTTCACCTCTGGTTTAAATGTGAATACGTTGTTTGTTTGAAGCATGTATTCTAAAAGCTGCAAGAGAATCTACCTCTTTGAGAAGCTGGGCCACCTGAGAATCTATACAGTTCATATGTACCTGTTGTAAGAACAGTACGTGACAAAATCTACACCGACAAGGGGAAAGCTGCATTCCCATTCATAAGAAAACTCTTGGCTGTTTGTAACATTTGGCAACTAACCTGTGCAGAGGGATAGATCTGCACTGGTATTTTAATGTAGGCTCACTCCAAAAAGACCCGAACTAAAGCAGATCTTCCATTTTTCTTTTTCTTTTTTAAAGCAACAGATGGATTTCAAGAACTGAGAAAGATCTTTCTCCTTTCAAGGAGCCATATGGCTGAAATCGCTCACCGAGGTTCCTGGTCAGATTGTTGGCTCCTTCAGCCTTTTGAGTTATGAGATTCAGTAGAAGAACATCTATCACAGCTACTGAATATAGTTATAGGAACAGACTTTGAAAGATGTTCTGTTTGTTTTGAAGGGGTGGGGTAAAGGGATTGTCAGAATCCTTAAAATCACTGGGCTGGGGAGGGGGGTACTGGGGGCTCTGAAACCAAACCTTTACTGTAACTGCTGTCAGTGTACATAACAGTTAAAGAAATGAAAATAAATAGCCATAATATAGTCTTATCAGTAGTTCATGTTTGCATAGTAGGGTGTAAAAGACAAGTTATAGGCAAGGGGGGAAAGACAGCCATCTTCCCACCCATAGATGGGTCGCTCAACCATGTGTTGGAACTAGACTAGCAAATTTACCAGGGACAATTCTTATTTATAACAGGAATGGGGAGATGTGAGCTCCTTCTGCGGGTTGCTGCACCATCTGTAATCCTTGGAGCGATGTGTGGGGGAGCTGGAAGATAAAATGTAAGGGACACCATAGTATTTCCAATTTATACTTGATTATCAGTACCAAGTTAAATTATGTATTTTTAACTCAGGAATAACCTTGTCCTTCCATGATCACACCAAGATATAAAGTCAGCTCATGGTTGTAGACAGCTGGATATCTTTTTCCAGTGCCTAGCCATAATATTATGATAATGTCAAAGCATTTATTTTTTAAATAGAGTACGTACCACAGTGAATGCCACCATCTGTTTCTAGTATAGCATTGAAAAGGCAGATTTAGCTTCAAGCATTACTTTGTTTAGCCCAGTCTTTCCCAACTGTGGGCCCCCAGAAGTTGCTGGACTACAACTCCTATCATCCCATGCCATTGCCCATGCTGATGGGGATGATGGAACATATAGTCCAGCAACACCTGGGGACCCAAAGTTGGTTATGTCTGGGGCATATCTATATCTGAAAAGTTCCCCCTCCATCCAAATTCTGAACATGCACCATATAATGCTTGGCTCTACTGTTGCAGAGGGCCACACAAGATTTCTCTCTGAAAAATCATAGAATCATAGAATAGCAGAGTTGGAAGGGTCCTAAAAGGCCATCAAGTCCAACCCCCTGCTCAATGCAGGAATCCACCCTAAAGCATCCCTGACAGATGGTTGTCCAGCTGCCTCTTGAAGGCCTCTAGTGTGGGAGAGCCCACAACCTCCCTAGTCATACTGTTGTAAAAGTCAGGAAGTTTTTCCTGATGTCCAGCTGGAATCTGGCTTCCTTTAACTTGAGCCCGTTATTCCGTGTCCTGCACTCTGGGAGGATCGAGAAGAGATCCTGGCCCTCCTCTGTGTGACCACCTTTTAAGTATTTGAAGAGTGCTATCATGTCTCCCCTCAATCTTCTCTTCTCCAGGCTAAACATGCCCAGTTCCTTCAGTCTCTCTTCATAGGGCTTTGTTTCCAGACCCCTGATCATCCTGGTTGCCCTCGTCTGAACACGCTCCAGCTTGTCTGCGTCCTTGAATTGTGGAGCCCAGAACTGGATGCAATACTCTAGATGAGGCCTAACCAGGGCCGAATAGAGAGGAACCAGTAGCTCACGTGATTTGGAGTGAATATTCAATTCACTCTACTAAGTTAATGTAGTCAGCCTTTCAGAGTAAGACAGACCCCCACATTTTAAAAACATAAACAAAATGTTTATCAAGTAGAAAAAAAGTTTGGCTAGCTGACTGTTGGAGAAGACAGATTTTTAAAAGCACTTCTAAAATTAGAAAAGTTCTCACAAATTTGGTCTCTTCACCTTCTGCAGTATTTTGCTTGTATCTCTTGCGTACCTAGTCCTCACCCACGTAGTCCTTAAATCACTATGAGAGACCACCGTCGCCCACTTGAATCTTTTGTTCTCTATGAAAATAACTTTGAGAAGCCTAATTAATCCGAATCTGATCAGGTCCAAGCAGCAGCTTTCAACCTCTGAACAATAGTGGCACCTTCTTCCCGGCATAGAGGAGCCAAGCTGTCTGGTTCTGCTGCTTCAATTACATTATGGCGTCACGTACACATTATTTCCCATCATTGGTCTGCTTCCAGGAGTGTGGAACATGCTTCGCCTGCCCATAAAAAAAATAAATCAACAAATTTGACAACTAGTACAAAGTTATTTGCTGATGCATCGTCATGCAACCACCCCTGACCTTGCTCCAATAATGCAACTGAGGTCTATGATAGAGGCAGGGGAAGAAGAGAAGCCTTGCTATGCTGCTGTTCACAACTGTTTTTAAAAAGGGGTTGGATGAATACTCCAGCACTGCAAGGAGAACAAAGCCAGCATCTTTTTCTTTTTTAAGGTTCCGGAAATGCCAGGAGACAGAGGTTTTTTTGTAGCAATGTGTTTTGTATTCTATCCAACCATAGAGACAAAAAAACCAGCCCTGTTTTTTAACAGCCTGGTTTGAACAATGAGTGTCAACATAAGACCAAAAGCATGAATTGGGGGGTGGGGAGGGGTGAAGCATCACAAAATGTGATAGGCATTATATAGGAGTATTAAACCTCTTTCAGTTCAAGGGCTGAATTCCGTTTTGGAGCGGCTCGTAGTGGCCACATTCAAGTAGTGGGCAGGGCCAGATGCAGAGGAGTGGGACCAAAAATTCCAGCATTTGAGCATAAAGCTCTTACTGCCAGGAGTTAAGCCTCAGTAGCGGCATTTCAACCACATGGGGGGAAGCCGCGTTTGCTTACCATCGCTTCTCTGCCCGTGCATTCATCCCTCATTACTTCGTCTTTTGAAATAGGAAGTAAACAACGTGCACGTGGCCCATTCAGTGGGCTGTTTTGATTTGCGCTACTTCTGCAGGAGATAGTGGCAACTTCCGACTTTGAAAAGAAGTCGGACTTACTGGGGTATATTTCTGTGGCGCGAGGAAGGCACTCATGAAAATCCGTGAGGGCCCAGTAACAAGCATGCAGTAAAACGCTTGTCTGATGGAGCTCAGAATGGGGGGGGGGGGGGGAACTGCACAAAAGCCAGGAAAACATCAAACAATTAGTGGTTAGGGGAAAGAGATGTGGTTATCCGGGCAACTCCAGGAATGCTGGATTTCGCACACACACACCTGGCCTAATATACACTGCTGTATAACATTAGGCCAGGGTGGGTGCAGATGCAAATCTGTGTTATATCACAGACAATAGCCAATAAATGCCTGCGCAAAAGTCAGGCCAGATCTACACCAAGCAGGATATAACACACTGAAAGCGGTATATGGAATGTGTCATGGGCCCCCACAGTTGTCAGTGCACTTCAGTACCGTTATAAAGTAGTAGTGTAGATCCTGCCTCAGTCTTATTCAGCACAGCCATCTCAGTAGCAAATAATCAATTGGGGGTGGTGGTGGTGGTGTGGGGGGGGGAAGACTCCCATTTTCCCTAGATACGAATACAACTTATCCAGCGCAATCTTGGGAGTATGTGTCTGGGTCTTGCAATTTGTAGGACAATCCTAAGGATATTTGCTAAATATCTGGAAAGACCCAAATCTGGCTGTCTCCTAAACATCAAGATAAGATGCATTCAACTCAGGCTGCAATCCTATGCCCACTTAACTGGGAATAAAAACAACAAAACGTCTTGTTGCATCTCCAAGACTAACATATTTATTGTGACATAAGGTTCCATGTACCAGAGCCCACTTTTGGTTGCCTATGTGGGGAGGTGTAGATACCCTGAGTAAAGAGAGAAAAAGAAATTGCAGGGTTTGTGTGTGGGTTTGTCTGTGTGAGAGAGATTAAAAGATCAAGCAATTCAACAGAATACTTTAGGTGCATCACAGTACTTGGTGCAGCACAAATGAATATAGAATCCAATTAAAAGAATAAGGTCCAATCAGCTAAATGTAGGAGAAAGTGCCACTGAATTCCGTGGGACTTACTTCTGAATAAACACCACCAGGATCCTGCTGTAAGCCTGCAATTCTAAGTCTGCTTATGACTAAAATCAGTGGGACCTGTTTCCAAAGTAACATGGTCAGGATTGAGCTGCAAAAGTTCTTCAGTTTAATTCCTCATACAGCAGCTAAAATGCATCAAAAGGGGGTGTTTATAAAATTTGAATTTACTACAAAACATGTACATTTTCAATTAATAGTTGCTCCATAGCACATTTTGGGCATAACCAGGGACAGCGTCAAGAGTAGGATCATAGAATAGTAGAGTTGGAAGGGGCCTATAAGGCCATCGAGTCCAACCCCCTGCTCAATGCAGGAATCCACCTCAAAGTTTACCCGACAGATGGTTGTCCAGCTGCCTCTTCTAGTGTGGGAGAGCCCACAAACTCCCTAGGTAATTGGTTCCATTGTCATACTGCTCTAACAGGAAGTTTTTCCTGATGTCCAGCCAGAATCTGGCTTCCTGTAACTTGAGCCCATTATTCCATGTCCTGCACTCTGGGAGGATCTAGAAGAGATCCCGGCCCTCCTCTGTGTGACAACCTTTCAAGTATTTGAAGCGTGCTATCATGTTTCCCCTCAATCTTCTCTTCTCCAGGCTAAACATGCCCAGTTCTTTCAGTCTCTCCTCATAGGGCGAGAGATCCAGATCCCCGGTCATCCTCATTGCCCTCCTCTGAAAATGCTCCAGCTTGTCTGCATCCTTCTTGAAGTGTGGTGCCCAGAACTGGACGCAATATTCCAGATGAGGCCTAACCAGTGCTGAATAGAGGGGAACCAGTACCTCGTGCAATCTGGAAACTATTCAAATTGCACGAGGTTTGAATAGTTTCCAATAGTTAATAATAACTATTCTATTAATGCAGCCCAAAATAGCATTTGCTTTTTTTGCAGCCACATCACACTGTTGGCTCATAGCTTGTGATCTACAAGGCATGGTTGGGCACCCGTGTGGTCTCACATTCCAGCAGGGCCCCACTAACAACAGCCTCCTTGGAATTTCTCCGCCTTTTCACCATTGCAACCTGCTTTTCATCTGCCTCTTGCTCTGGCCAGACAACGGTGATGGTGAGAAGGAGCAGCAGATGCCGCTGCCTACTTGCTCCCTGGCTCTCTTCCTGTCAAGCAAGCAAGTCATGGCAATGATGAGAAAGAGAATGAGGAGGAAGAGCAGCTGGTGACAATGGTGATGAGAAGGTAGATTCACTGGGGCCCACTGACGATGTCATGCGTAAGGGCCCTCAAAAACCTGGAGCTGGCACCAGGCCTAACAAAACCTCTCTCCTTTTGGCTGGTTGTGTCTTCATGCCATTTCACGGTACACGGACAGAATTTCAGGCTGAATGAAAGAACACTTCAGTTTCAGGTGGAGAGGGCGCAAGGCTCAATACGCTGAAAAATATGTTGCCCAAATAAGATGGGACAAATGGAAGCCAAAAAGAAATTTTGCATAATCATAGTAGGTTTCCTAATGAGAATCGTGGGCGGGGGGGGTGGAGAGGGGGAGGGAGAGAGACCCCTTATTATTGTAAATTCGGTATCCAAGTTCCAGAAGCACTTAGTTTTAGTCGCAGCACACACACACATACCCTCTACCTCAAAATAAAGTCACCCAAATGTCAAAATTAGGAATATGGATTAGTAATTTGGGCTGCAACCTACATCAAGCTCAAGCAGAGGTGGTCAACTTGAGGCCTTCCAGATGTTTGGCCTACAACTTCCATCAGCCCTAGCCAGCATAGTCAATGGTGAGGCATGCTGGGTGTCGTAGGCCAAAACAGCTGGAGGGCCACAAATTGCCCACCCCTGCCAATGGCAAAATTCCCATGATGTAACTTAAAATTATTTTTTTTAAAAAAGAGAAATGGATTGCAGTCTTTGATGCTCAGTTATTTATTCTGCATTTGCCTTGGCGATAGTGAAATATCAGTAAGTGCCTGATAAAGGATTATATAAAAAGACATTATATATGCACATTAGTATATTCTACAGGAATGATAAATTGATGGCCATATTCTTCAATAACCATCATCTCTTGGGAAGAGCACAGGGGTGGAGAGAGGCAACAGTAAGTTTCCATCATCCAACTAATCCCTTCATTTTATTTTATGACTGACTTATAAAACGTAGATATGCATTTATTTCTTTTAAAAATACAGCTGCTCTTCCTGGTTAAGACTATTCTTAATCTCTAATGCTTTATTAAGATACAGGAAAAAACTTTAATGGAATGTGGTTATTAAAAGCTGGCTCGAGCTCGATTCATTTTGAAAGCAAAATCGCTGGAAGTGCATACAAACAAGACCCACGGAAAATAAGCTATTCCAGTTTAACCTGCCCCTTTGTTTCTCTGTACCTTCAATGAGGATATCATTAAGGCTTCCTGGCTTCCCTCCTTCCTCCCTCCAAGAAATTTCTCTCACCTTTAAACTTCACTTTGATCAGCTTGTCTTATTGGCCAGGTTTCTTTCATATTTAAAAAATAAGAGGAAAACTTAACAAGCCTGATCAAGACACACTGTTTTGCCTCATTGCTTTAAATGTGTATTCTACACACATACAAGGTCGTGTGGTAGTGAGCACAGATTTCAGTTATCTCAAGAATCTCACTTCTAATTTAAAAAAGTACAACCCAGTTTTCTAGCCCTCATGGCAACAAAAATAGACTTGGGCCATAGCTAGACCTACGATTTATCCCTGGATCATCCAGGGGTCAAACCTGTTCATCTAGGTGACACAAAGGGGATCCAGTGCTCAGGCAGGGGCGAACCCTGGATGATCCCAGGATAACCCTTAGGTCTAGCTGTGGCCTTGAAAACATGGAGACAATGCCTGGGAAAATCTCAGGAGCCAGAGAAAGGCTGAGCAGGATCTTCCACCAGCAGGCATTCCCAGCACCTTGCATCCCTCTTTGCCCTTTCCTGTCACCTGCAGAAGCGGAACAAAATATTCAAATATACGTAAATTTGCTTAATGTGCATAAGGCATCCAGGCCACAGAACTCGACTTTTCTTGATGAAGAATCTGTACCTCCTTGGAGCAGAGTTTTGTCGGGAAGCGTGGAATAAAACAGTCCTCTTTGTACTTCAGTGCAATGCTATGCAAGTTTACTCAGAAGTAGCTCCCACCATGTCAAATGGGATCCCCCCACCCCGGTAAGTGTGCACAGGACTGCAGCCTGAAAATTTATCATCACAGAAACAGCTCTCAGCAGAGGGGTGTTACAAGGAGGATCTTCAGGAAGACTCTATTTCCTGCTCTCTTGGGGCACTTGCATTGGTGCCGGGGCTTTTCGTGGTGCCTTTGAAGTGGACTCTCCGATGGCTAACCAGGTGCGAGCTCTGGTTAAACCGCTTCCCGCACTCGGGGCACTCGTAGGGCTTCTCGCCCGTGTGGATCCGCTGGTGCTTGTTCAAGTCCGAGTTCCGGATGAAGCTCCTGCCACACTCAAGGCACTTGAACGGCCGGTCTCCCGTGTGCATGCGCTGGTGGGCCAGCAGGGCGGAGCTGTAGCTGAAAGTCTTCCCGCACAGCAGGCATTTGTAGCGCCGGTCTTCCTGGTGGGATTTGCGGTGCACCAGGAGCTGGTGGATCATGCGGAAGCTGGCCGGGCAGTCGGGACACGCGTGGAGCTTCTCGGTGTGCGTCTTCTGGTGGGAGATGAGGTGCGACTTGTGACCGAACCGCCGGTCGCACTCAGTGCAGATGTAGGGCTTCTCGCCCGTGTGGGTCCGCTGGTGGGCTGAGAGGTTGGAGCTGGTGCTGAAGCATTTCCCGCAGTCCTGGCACTCGTAGGGCTTCTCGCCCGTGTGGGTCCGCTCGTGGGCTCGGAGCTGCGAGCTCTGCCGGAAGCCCCGGCCGCAGATGGAGCACTTGTACGGCTTCTCCCCCGTGTGGATCCGCCAGTGCTTGATGAGCACCGAACCTTCGCTGAAGCACCGGCCGCAATCCGAGCAGACATAGGACTTCTCCCCAGTGTGGGTCCGGCGGTGCACGATGAGCGCCGAGCTGGTGTTGAAGCTTTTCCCACAATCGGTGCACTTGTACGGCTTCTCCCCCGTATGGAGCCGCCGGTGGGTCAAAAGGCTGGAACTGTGGCGGAAGCTTTTGTCGCAGACGTCACACTTGAACGGCCTGTCGTTCGGGTGGATTCTGGGAGGGCCATCTTCATAGTTGAAACAGATGTCCCCTGCGAACGTATCCCCGTGGGGTTCCAGATCCCCCTTGTGGGATTCTGGCTGCTCAGAATCCAGGAAATCTTCGCTCTCCTCTGACAACATCTCAAGCGGTTGTTTGGGATCCACCGGCAGAGGATTCATTCGTTGGGGAATTTCCTCTTCATTTTCTCTCTTAATCCAATCTTCACCTGCTATGATGGTTTTAAAAAAAAGTCTACTGTCAGCCAGTCACTCCCCACAATGAGGCCAAAGGCAATTTGAGTGAGTGGTTCTCTCCTTTACACACATCACTGTTTTAGATCCTGAATTGTAAGGAGAAAGATGATGCACTATCAGGACTGCAAATTTAGATCAGCTTGATTGTTTGACATTGCCTGGGCCTTAGTCCATGCCAGGCAGACCTGCCTGGTGTTGTATAAAGCCCATCAGATGGGCTCAGAGGCAACACCAAATTGGGCCCTCTTATTACAGCAAAAGACTGTCTCCCTAGAACTTGCATTTTTGGGACTGTAAACCAGACAAGTACATACAAAAATGTACCTCCCATGTGTATCTCTGTATCACACACTAGCTTCAACAGCATAGTAAGCTGCCTTATATGGAGTCAGACCATTGGCCCATCTACCCCAATACTCTGAAATAACACAGCCTTTGCCACTTCAGTGACACTGGAATCTATCTTCTCCCCTGTCATCCTAATTTTTCCTCATGCCCAAATTTGATTTTTGAGCTTTCTCAAGACCTTACAGTAGTATGAAAAATACTTGTAAGTATGAAAATACTTGTATGATAAATAAATTTGGATTAAAGCATGAGCTAGGCATGCAACTGATAGCACAAGGGTGTGAAACTTCAGGTGGTCCAAGGGTGAATTTCCACTCCCTGGACACCCCCACCCCAGGGGCAGCACTCCAGCCACCGCACTGCATGCAGTGACCCCCCCCCACAAAAAAGATGCCACCAATATCTGACACCAAATTACCATGGACGCTCAAAAGGGCAAAATTTTGCTTGAAAACAAGCTAAATTTAGCACGTGGGAGTCTCTGTAGCGGATTGCCGCCAGATTTCGGTGGCAACCCACCCTGTCCCGTTGCCCCACACACCTCCAGTTGCACTACCAAATTTCAGTATTATGGGGAGAGCCACCCTGTGATAGCACAACCCCCTTAGCACGTGACAAACTCTGTCTACCTGGTTTCAGTTGGCTCATAGTCACTTTTTTTTGCCAATCTTCCCTTATTTACCTTTCCATTCTGCCATATGAGGAATGTTGTGTTACTGCAGAAGCTTACTCCCTTTTGCCCCACAGAGACTAGCCCTATTTTCTCTCACTAAGAGGCACATCACTTGCTTAACACAA
The DNA here is from genome assembly GCF_023053635.1 of Elgaria multicarinata webbii. Lineage (NCBI taxonomy): Eukaryota > Metazoa > Chordata > Lepidosauria > Squamata > Anguidae > Elgaria > Elgaria multicarinata. The sequence goes on from NC_086173.1 coordinate 145,942,398, forward strand.
GATCATTTGCCTCTTGAGCACCAGTGCTGTAATCAGGGTACTTCTAAAACTAGAAGGATAAAAACGGGGTGGATTTTTTGGACTCTTCCAATACTTGGTTACAGGTGAAACCAGGATCCTAATCCAGGTTGCAAATTGCAAGTAAACAGCCTTAGAGTGGAAATTAATCCAAATCAATTTACGAGTATAGAAGGCAGATATCGCCATTCATTTTGAGATGGTAAAGAGAAAGTAAAAAAAAAAATCATAAAATAAAACAACGTGTTTCTAGGATGCATTTCTAGTTAAAAAAAGAAAAGAAAGAAAAGTAAACAAACAATATGCAGCAATGATCTTTCTGCTTCTTTATGGGTGTTTTAGGATACAGGGCTTGGCGTTTTCTTTTTGAAAGGAAGCCAGCAAGTTCTTCACCTGCCTTGGCCCTGCTGTCTGAATGCTCATGCAAACGCTCCTATCTCGATTCGGATTGAGCCAACAGAGCAACCAGCAAGACACTCCAGTCGTAACCATATTTATTGGCAGCATCAGTTTCCTTGGGAGGCACCCACAGAGCGGTCCTCCTCATCCTTTATCCCCCTCCAGCCCCACCGCGGGCACTTACCGGGGTCCATCCCTCTACTCCGGCGTTTGTTTGGGTTTTTATCCTGATGAGGATCCGGGGCGCAACGCAGCAGAGCAAACACCCATCTCACAGTCAGAGTCCGGCCGAATTCCTGTGGCCTTTTGTGTCGCCCCCGATAAGCACCTTGGGAAATGTAGTCTTGGTGGCAAAGAGGTGGAAGGGCTCCGGGCAGGGCACTCTGGGAATTGTAGTTCTATTTGGGCTGGATGCTTTGAGCGCTTGGAACTCTGTTGGGCGGTCAGGGAAGGACTTTAGAGCAGAAGTCCGGGGGGCCTCACTCATGTACGAGGGCCCGCGAACGAAGCAAGGCTGGCTCACCACATTTTGAAGAGAGTGAAGTAATGCAAGTTACGATCTACAGAAGGTCCCCTAGTAAGGCTACTCAGTTCAAAGCTCAACCCACCCACAGTAATGGATTGGATGAGGGCGAACAAATTGAAGCTTAATCCAGATAAGACAGAGGTGCTCCTGGTCAGTCGAAAGGCAGATCAGGGAATAGGGATTCAGCTTGTGTTGGATGGGGTTACACTCCCCCTGAAGACGCAGGTCCGCAGCTTGGGTGTACTTCTGGATTCAGCCCTGAGCCTGGATGCCCAGGTTTCGGTGGTGGCCAGGAGTTCATTTGGTTAAAGCTAGTGCGCCAGCTGCGCCCGTTTCTAGAGATGTCAGACCTGGCCACGGTGACATATGCCTTAGTTACATCCCGATTGGATTACTGTAACGCGCTCTACATGGGGCTGCCTTTGAAGAGTGTTCGGAAACTCCAGCTGGTTCAAAGAGCTGCAGCCAGAGTGTTGACCGGGGCTGGTTACAGGGAGCACACAACCCCCCTGTTAAAACAGCTCCACCGGCTTCCAGTCTGTTTCCGGGCACAATTCAAAGTGCTGGTTATGACCTATAAAGCTCTATATGGTTCGGGTCCAGGTTATTTGAAAGAACGTATTCTCCCTTATGAACCTGCCCGTGCTTTGAGATCTTCTGGAGAAGCCCTTCTTTCAGTCCCACCTTCTTCACAGGCACGCTTGGTGGGAACATGGGAGAGGGCCTTCTCGGTGGCTGCTCCGGTGCTCTGGAACTCTCTTCCCGGGGAAGCTAGGCTGGCTCCCTCCTTGATGGGCTTTCGGAAGCAGGCTAAAACTTTTTTGTTCCAGCAGGCCTTTGGAGGATAATCTGGCCCTCCATCTATGTTAATGTCTTATAATTTTGTTGTGTATTTTTTAATTGTTTATGGTTTTGCTCCCCCCCCCCCCATGTATATTTTAAACTTTGTAAGGCCGCCTTGAGGCCCAGCATTGGGCAAAAGGCGGGATAAAAATAAATAAATATAATAATAATAAGTCCTACTTAGAGTAAAAGATTAGTAACTGAAGTCCCATACATTTCAATAGATATACTCTAAGTAGGAATTTAAAATTATCTAAGTGCACCATTGTCTAAAAATCCAAACATTCTTGCAGGTCACACGATCTGCTCTGAAAATCCCTTCCTCTAATCCTTGAATATGAATACTAGTAGTGTTCAAGGCTCACTCTGCACTTGGGAACACTCCCCCCCCGCCCCATTATTGTTCCATATTGTTGCTGATGGTTTAAATTTATTGTTTAGGGTGTGTGAGTGTGTGTTCTCTCTATTTACATGTTTGTATGTAAACGGATTTATATTATTATGTACAATATTGTATTGTTATGGTTTTTAAACTTTGTAAACCGTCGAAGGAGCTTTGGCTAAATGGGGGATATAGAAATGTAATAAATGAAATGAAAAATATATGCCTCAAGACTACGTCTTGGCTCCGATTATATACCGGAGCTGAGCCCTGACAAAAATTAAAGCATTCTGAAGAGCGATAAAAAAATGAAGCGTCCAACTAGCGATTGATTTGCTGGGGGCAACAAAAAACGGCAAAAACGGGTACAAGGAAGAGAGCGCCCCTTTATTATCTCCTCCAATGCTCGCGTATTTACTGCTCCGTTTCACAAACAAGGATGGGGAAACATGAACTATGCTGGATTAGTAAATCGTTATTCAGGAATGAAAAAGGGAAAGAAGTGAAATAATTCGCTTTTTATTTTCATTATAAATTGCTATTGAAAACCACAAAGCTCATCGATGTTCAGAGGGTCTGTCCTTGCTATAACACAGAGAAACAGACTGGAAGGACTTAAAAATTATGTTGCGCCCAACGTGGGGCTCGAACCCACGACCCTGAGATTAAGAGTCTCATGCTCTACCGACTGAGCTAGCCGGGCAACTGATAAGTATAACAGCAAATGCTGTACTTACTTTGCAATTAGTGCAGTCGCTACACCTTCGTGTTCAATTTTTGACGCTAATGTTCCTATACATAATAAAAAGCTAGCCTACTACGGATGGGTGTTGCTCTAAAAAGCAAAGTTTAAAGCACATTCCAATATGCATGTGATACAGCTGGATTAATTATGTCAAAGCGTTGTTGATGCCATTTTTCTTTCGCTTATTATTTTATTTTTATTTTACTTTTTGCATTTTTAGACCGCCCAATAGCCGAAGCTCCCTGCCTCAAAATAATACAATCCATTTTTCAGCTCATCCCAAGATTCCTCTTGATTTTTTCTCTCGTCTTCACAAGTTATCGTTCATTCCTCCTAGATTTTCACTGTTGATGTTGCAGTAATCATAACTTTATAATTAGAATCCTGAAACACTGCTTATTTGAAGCATGTGTGATCAGCACTTAGCTTTGTTGCTTTTACATATTACGTATCCAGGGCAATATTTTTGTGAGAAAATATTTGAAGAGTATAGTGGAGCCCGGGGGGAAAAAAAGTCAGCATGCTGTTTCTGCCCGGTTTCGAACCGGGGACCTTTCGCGTGTGAGGCGAACGTGATAACCACTACACTACAGAAACCAGCTGGCTACCACCTTTTCTGTATAAGCTACAACACTCTACAATTGGAGACAAGCTATCGGTAAAAATGATTTTGCAGTTCGTTACCACTATACAAGTTTCAAAACCAGCTAACCAATAGAATAGAGAAACCTCAGAGTATCCTGCCAGCCAAAACGGCAGCGAGATTCAGCTGTGCCTGAGATGTGGGAAGCCTCAGACCTGGAGTACAACAAGGGACAGTTTCCAACCAGGGCATTAATATCCTGATACAGTATATTACATTGGGAAATGCATTGGAACCCTGCGATCTACAGGAGCGTTAATGTTCTTACTAGTGCTGTGCCAAAATGTTCTCCCATGAGAATTTCGACCGTTCTCATTCAATTTGATAGAAAAGAAATTGCTTTCGAAAAGAAATTCAAAGGAGAAGAAATTTCGGAGAAATTCTCATGGGTTTGGTTCAGTGTTCTTGTGCTTACTTTACCTATGAGATGGTTGCGGAGTGGGCACAAGTGCCCTGTATTTCATTGTACAATTATCTCTCTGACAGCCTGTAGCCTCCTTGGCTTTCTGCACTTCCTGCTCAAGGGAAGCTATCATGAATTTATTCCTCCCCGTAGGGCCTTTTCAGATCAGGAAGTGTAGGCAGCCTAGGAGACTGTTGAGTGATGGTGAGATGTGTACTAGGAAGAAACATGTAGACAATACACCCTAATACAAAAAGGGTGGAGAATTTTGAGAGGTCACTTGTGCACAGCTCTAGTTCTTACTAAGCCTTGGAAGGCAGGGGCGCTCTTCCCCTACAGAAACTCAGTGCAAGATGTCCTAAAGCAAGCCAGGTGCCCATCAGAAAAGGTGTTATACTACACTTCCCATCATCCCCAGCCCAAATGGCCATTGGCTATGGTGTCTGGGAAATGATGGGAGTTGAATTCCAAGATATTCTGAGGGCACCTGGTATGGGAAGGCTGTCTTAGAGGGAAACTGTTCGCCCAAATCCACATTATGCATCACTTGTTGCCTTGGGATTTAAAAACAACAAAAGCATGGCAGGGTTTGGTCAGGAAACACCTTGATAGGCAGCAGGGCTAAATTGGCGGTGGGCAGGGGGAAGGTGCTGGAGGAGCTCAATTTTTTTCCCCATGGAACCAGCAACCTCCTGATCTGGAAGTCCTCCCCTTTAACTCTCTGAAGTTCCACAGTGATGAAAAGAACACACTCTGCACAGGCTCAGAGGCCCTTTCATGTTTTCTTATTTCACATTATTCCAGGGTACGGTCTTGGGATTGAAAGCAGACTGACCTTTGGCAAAACCTGCCATAAAGAGAGCTCTGCTGCTAGATAGGTTTGTTGCTACCTGTTCAGCTCTCTGATTTTGTTTAGCTCTCAGCTTTAGCAAATATGCCATTACAGAATTTTTTTCTTTGTACTTATGTCCATCATATAAGGTTTTTATGTGGGGCCAACATCAAGGATTGGCATCATAGGGCACCTGCTGAGGCCCACACTCCAATATCACTGCCACCCACCCTGGAAGCCTCCTAGCCCTGCTGTTGCTTCTTCTGACTATTGTTGACTTATTCACCTCAGTCCCACTATGTTCAATGGGGCATATGTGAAATATGGGTGAAAGAGGTAGGGGTGTGATGCTTTACTCCCCCCTTGCCCCCCATCACCTATGCTGGAAAAATCCTGTGAAAACTGCATACATGACCCTTTTGCTATATGTACACAATTCACAGAGAATAATCAAATGTAACAAAAGGTTTGACTTAACTAAAGATGTACATATGAACATAACAAGAGCCATACTGGATCAGACCAAGAGCCCATCTAGTCCAGCACTCTGTTCACACAGTGGCCAACTCGCTGTCGACCAGCAACACACAGGCAGGACACAAGTGCAAAAGCACTCTACAGCCCATATTCCCCAGGAACTGGTGTATATAGGCTTACTGCCTATATACAGATACTTTTTAATGTTATTTTGTTAAATTTAACAGCTGGAGACTCCCTTTCTGAGTAACAACTAAACTTTGACTGGGTTACTTTTAACTGTAGGTGTCTCTTAATCCCTTCTTGATTTATTTATCATTGTACTTTGGCCTGCAGCTGTGTTTATAAAGATGTACATAGCCTTTTTTATGTGCATATTTCATTTTGCTCCAATTTGCAATTCATTATTTAATTATACTTGACATTTTTAATATTAAAAATAAAACTTTACAGTACATTGTTATAGAAGATAGCCTTAAAAAAAGCTTTATAGACATAAATTAACTCCTGACTTTGAATTATATTGAAATCTGTTGTTATTCTTGGACTCTGCATGTCAAGAGCTTTCCAATGAAGTATGTTTCATGAGAATCAGTCAATGGGAAGGCAGCTGACAACCACAACTTTCCAATGTGTGCATGCAATAAAAGAGGTATGTCATGATTTTCACACACAAAGATGTACGAATTAGTTCTCCCTCCCTCATAGTTTGTTCCATATTCCTAAGTATTATGAATATTACCACAGTTTTAAAAAAGGGGAAAAAACATATATGAAGTGACCTTGAACAGAGATTTGTGACCATCTCCAGCAATAAACGCAAGCTGCTATTAAAAGTACAGGAGCCTAGGAGGAAAAAGTTTCCAATACTAAAAAAAAAATGAGGAGAGAAAAAATGGTGTGGATAATGCTAACACACCAGGTTATCAGGCTGCAACCAGTTGCCTCGGAGAGCTCTGCATCTTTCATCGCTGTGTGTTAAACATCAGAACTTTTTCACAGATGGAGTTCTCTCCAACTCTACATCTACATGCCAGGAAAAATGGTATCTGTTGATTTTTGCAAGACATGCTTCTGTTAAACCCCCACCCCACTCCTGCCCCAAGTAGAAAGTGTTCTAATAGGTGTAGGTTTAGATGCTTAAAAAGGTGTTAAGGTTATATTTATTGTTTCTCATGCCTTGCTTCAAACACGATGAAGGCCAACGAGATAAAAAAAGAAAGAAAAGGTTTTGCTGTCTACCCATCTTCCCCTCCTCTTCCTGCAGTCATGGTTCTTTCCTCACTCTCCCATTTTGCCCGCTTCCTACCACGTATTACATGTTTAAGGAGGGTTCAGTTCCCATCTGTAAAACTGACATTCTAACAATGCTTTATTGTTTTAGAAGAATAAATTTTATGTAATAATATTTAAACAGCAGGATGCTTTGCGGAGTTTCATAGGCAAGACTTGGGGAAGTAGGTGTCCTCCAAAGACCTTATAATCAAAAACCCGCAATTAAAAAGACCACAGAGGAAGGGGAGGGAGAAGAAGTGTGGCGTGAGATAAACGTGTGCAAATGCAGCGACACTTCCGGGGGCCGACCATAATTATGTAAAAAAGAGCCTTTTTCTATCTCTATGGTGCCGGCTTAGCTTGGAAGTGGAATCTTCTGGAACCACAAGACAGCCTTCCGGTGCATTTCCGGGAATCCTTCCTGTTAGTGACCATTGCGACGTTCGTTGTGGTGACGTCATTTACGTTATGCTCACGGGTCTCCGCCTCCTGTTTAAAATATGTACGTCCAGCCTCGCTCGCAGCCACCGACCACAGAGATTTGGTTGCGGGTAGAAAGGTGCCACGCGTTAAACGGAGCCTGGCGCAGTTCAGTGTCCATCGGTCGCCGCCCCGCCCGCCGTCGTAACATAGAGACGAGCCGAAGAAGCCTAGAAAGGCTCCTAGAATTTCCCCTTCAGTTCCGGTGTGAAGGCGTTTTAATCCCCATAGAGTCGCAGCTGATAGAGCGTCCCGTGGCTACTTCGGCGGTGGGAGTTCGGTCGCGGTCTTCGAGCCTGTTATTATTTCAGCGGGGCCGGAAGGGGCAGAGCGAGCTCGTCAGGGACAAGGGGGGCTTGGAGAACTGACGTACCTGCGGCCAGGAAGGAGAAAAGTAGCTGTAGGGTGTCTTTCCGAGTGTCATTGGACTGGAGAAGGTTCTGAGGGGAGGAGGAGAGAGTTGGAATCCTGGGATACTGACAGTAGGCCAGGGAAAGGCAGCCTGTGAGGGAGGGGAAGTGTTCTAGGAAGGGAGGCACAGGGGGGCATTTGGGATTCCATGGCAGCAGCAGCTGAGCCTGCAGGCAGTAGCTATAGGGCCCCCCCGAACCCTATGGCAACTCTGCATGAGGAGGCAGTCTGTGCCATCTGCCTAGACTATTTCATAGACCCGGTGTCCATCGGATGTGGCCACAATTTCTGCCGCGTCTGCATCACCAAGCTGTGGGGCTCGGGTGAAGGTCAGAGTGAGGAGGAAGGAGATGATGTGGGAGCATCTGGCTCAGATGGCGGGTATGGGCCTGGTTCTGAGGGCGCTGTGGACGATGGAGGAATAGATGACCTGGGACCTGAGGAAAATGGGGACGATGATGAAGATGGTGATCTGGAAGATGAGGCATACTTGTATGATGGAGACATGGGAGAAGAGGATGAGGATGTGTCCAGGGAGGAGTACGATGATGATGATCCTGAGCTGTGGGACGAAGGAGACTGGGACGAAGACCCTGGTTCAGATTTATTCTTTGATAATTATAATGATGTTGAGGATATCATGAATGAAGGAGAAGAACCAGAGGAAGAGGAAGAGTATACTGTGCCGGCAACTCCACCCACTCCCCCGCAACGCCAGGCTTTTACTTGCCCCCAGTGCCGCAAAACTTTCCCCCATCGCAACTTCCGCCCCAGCCTTCAGCTGGCCAATATGGTGCAGATCATCCGACAGTTGCATCCGCAGCCCTTCAAGCCCGTGATGGCAGCAATTGAGGCAGTGGAGTTGGCAGCAGCAGGGGATTCATCTGGAGCACCATCTGCTATAGCAGCAGATCAAACTCCAAGTATGGAGAGCACCCTGTGTGAGAAACACCAGGAGCCCCTCAAACTTTTCTGTGAGACAGATGAGGAGCCCATCTGTGTGGTGTGCAGGGAGTCCCGAACCCATAAACATCATAGCGTCATGCCACTGGAAGAAGTTGTGCAAGAATACAAGGTGCGTAGAAGGATGGAGCTATGGGAATGTTGGACTTGGTCAATAGGAGTCCATACTATTTATTTATATACTGCTCCATATCTAAAGTGTGGTGTAGTGGCTAAGGTGTTGGACTGGGAGTCGGGAGATCCGGGTTCTAGACCCCACTCGGCCATGGAAACCCACTGGGTGACTTTGCGTCAGTCACAGACTCTCAGCCCAACCTACCTCACAGGGTTGTTGTTGTGAGGTTAAAATGGAGAGGAGGATGTATGCCACGCGGGATATAAATGCAATAATAATAATAATAATAATAATAATAATAATAATAATAATAATGTAAAATAGATTCCAGAGTGGTCCACAAAATATGTGCCTTTTGGTTATAAAAGCACCTATGGTATGTGCTTTGTAAGGCAACTTCATATGTTATTTATTAACAATCTAGACTGCAACAATAAACAATAGCAGGGCATTAATGCTCCCTTGTTAATGCTTTGAAGATGAATGGACTTTTTCACATTTTGTTCCTGAAGTTAAGTTATATTTCAGAAAAATCTGTGCTAACAACATGTGGAATTCCATGTTCCATTTTATGCAATTCCATTTTATGCAATTATGGAATTCCATGTTCCATTAGTGCATAAAGATTAGTGATGCATGTTTTATTTGCAATTAATAGTTGTGGTTTGTTTTATGTTTGGATGTGTGTGTTCTTATAACATTTTAAAGTGCTTTATCTGTTACGATATTTTGGGTTTTTATTACTTATAGAATCTAGAATTTTGCAGGTCAGATTTCTTAAGCACTGGTGTGTGGACTAGATACAGAAAGCTCAAGACTCTTGAAAGATGAAGTGTGTTGATGCATTTGCGCATGCATGTAGGTCAGTAGGAGCCCGAGGGAGAGGACAGAAGGATGAGAGACATGCTGAGTAATAGTTCTCCACTGGACACTCTGGTTTCTAATACTTTAGCAGAAATGCTCAATAAATTCTTTTGGGTTTTTTCTTCTTCCTTTAGTTGTAAAAGCTGAGTGATTCAAGATGTGCAGAAGTTGCTGCATTCTGTTACATAGGCTAGAAATCTGTTTATACCAGTTGTATCCAAGGTGACAATTTGGTGGCTATGAAGTTGGGGCAGGATGCAACTTCCTCCAAAATGGGTTTTGTACTAAATAAAAAAGGTTCTACCTAAGCTCCTACTCATAGAATCATAGATTAGTAGAGTTGGAAGGAGCCTATAAGGCCATTGAGTCCAACCCCCTACTCAGTGCAGGAATCCACCTTAAATAGAATCATAAAATAGTAGAGTTGGAAGAGGCATATCATACTAGTCCTGAAAATTATAATTTGCATTGTTTGTCCTACTTGCAGTGTCTATCTAATTTAAGTGCTGCAACAACTTTTATGGTTGAACACATCAAGATGTATTCTAGTTTTTGAACCGCCCAGAGTTCATTTTTGTGAACCACCCAGAGAGCTCCGGCTATTGGACGGTATAGAAATGTAATAAATAAATAAATAGTTGTTGCTGTTTTTTAAAGGCCAAACTCCAGGGTCACTTGGATCCTCTCAAGAAGAAACTGGAGACTGTTCTGAAGCAGAAGTCAAGTGAAGAGGAAAAGATGTCGAATATAAAAAGAAAGATTAAAAAGGAAATTGCAAAAGTTAAGGGGACAAGGAAACGACCCAGTAATCATAACCTCCCCCATCTGGAAGAATTGGCTTCGGAAGAAGAGCAGGAAGATACAGACACAGCAACAGAAGAGAAAATGGCCGAAGGTGGAAAATCAGCTGGCAGTCAGCCAGCTACCTTAGTTGAAATCAAGAGTGTTATTGCAGAAAATAATGCAATCATTTTTAAAAAAATGGATCAGCAAACGGAAGAATTAGATAAATGGATTATTGTGTTAGCTGATAAAACCACGCAGAATGTCAATGCTATAAAGGACTTGGAGGCAGGAGCAGACCTTTTCTTTTCCCTATAGCTTTTAAATATTGAGTTTGTTCTGACTCTATACTGTTAGCTTCACCCTACCCGGTGCCTGTTTACACTTCCCTGTGCCTGTTTGCATTCTCTTTCCCTCCTTATTGTTTACTACAACTTTATTAGATTGTAAGCCTATGCGGCAGGGTCTTGCTATTTACTGTGTAATCTGTACAGCACCATGTACATTGATGGTGCTATATAAATAAATAATAATAATAATAATAATACAGGTGGAAAATGAACACAAAAATATTGAAATACAATAAAGTGGTAGAAAAAATTAAGAGGGAATTGTCAGAGTCCTGGGAAATTAATGAAAAGGGAGGAACAGCTGGGTCAGTCGTCTGGGACACCATGAATGCTGTAGTAAGAGGAATCTGTATTAGAGAAATGTGTAATTTAAAAAGACAACAGTATGCAGAGCAGGAGAAGCTAGAGATAGAAATTAGAAGTTTGGAGGAAGAATATTGGCAGGGTAAAAATAAATATAAATTATTAGAAATACAAGCTAAGAAGAAACAATTAGAAAATCTAAATTTAGAGGAGGTTCAAAAAAATTTAATGTATATGAAAAGGGAGTATTTTGAAAATAGCAATAAGAATTCTAGATTGCTTGCCAGACTCACACAAAAGGAAAAAGCGAGAAACGGGATAGGAGCATTGAAGGATAATCAAGGGAATTATTGTCATACAATGAAGGATAAAATAAAAAAAATTCAGAAATTTTATCAGGAATTATATAAGGGTAAAGAAATTCAAAAAAAGAAGTTGGAGGATTATATAGGAAGCTATATAAAGAAAGGAATAAAAATAGTACATAAAGAGCAAATGGAGAGGGTAATAACTCAAAGAGAAGTTGAAGATGTAATTGATAATTTGAAAGTGGGTAAATCACCGGGAGCAGATGGCTTAGTTTTTAAGGAGTTATTAGTTCCGAAATTATTGAAACTTTATAACGCTATATTATCAGGAGAGAAGATACCAGAATCATGGGAACATTCATTGATAATATTAATTCCAAAACCAGACAAAGATATGATTATCCCCGATTCATATAGACCTATTTCATTAATAAATCAGGATGCTAAAATTTTTTCATCTATTTTGGCTAAACGGTTAAATAAATTTATATCAGAATATATAGGAGAAGATCAATGTGGATTTGTGGCGGGGAGGCAGATGCATAGTTTAGTGGGAAGAGTTTTAAATGTAATACACGCGATAAAAAAATCAAAGATCAAGGCAGGAATTTTGGCATTGGATAGTTTTAAGGCTTTTGATTGTATGAGCTGGCAGGCATTAAAGATTATTTTAGATAAAATGGGATTTGGAAATAAATTTAAAACTATAATAGAACAGTTATATTCCCAAAATACAGCTGTAGTGGTGGTAAACGATGGACTCACTGAAAAGATACGACTAGCCAGAGGTACAAGACAAGGATGTCCGCTCTCGCCGGTCCTGTTTGTAATGGTCATGGAAGTATTGGCGAACGCAATAAGAGATGATGGAGAAATAGAAGGAATTGGAGATGTAAGGGAAATAAAATTGAATATGTTTGCGGATGATACCCTTCTGACTATTAAGAATCCAATAAGAAAAATAGATAGAATTAAACAACAATTGAGAGAATTTGAAGAAGTTACAGGATTAAGAATAAATTGGTCCAAATCAGAGATGATTTTGTTTAATCATACTAAGAAGGAAGAAAAGGAATGGGAACGTAAGGGAATAGAAATGAGAGTTAAGGAACAGATTAGATATTTGGGAATTAAAATTACAAAAAACCTAGATAATTTAGAAAAGGAGAATTTAACGAGGTTAAAAAAAGAGGTATTAGAAAAATTGGAAAAATATAAAAGATTAAATTTATCTTGGTTTGGAAGAATAGCATTAATAAAAATGAAGATTTTAGCAAAGATTAATTTTGTGTTTAGGATGTTACCAATAAAAATTTCAGAAGTTGAGATAAAAAGTTGGCAAAATATTATTAACAAATATTGTAACGGAGATAAGAAAGCGAGGGTAAATAAGAATAAATGGTATTTAAGCCAAAAAAAGGGAGGATTGGGTCTCCCAAATATAAAATTATACTATGCAGCAAACAGGTTAAGACATATTGTAGAAGCAATTATAGGAGTAGGAGATTTAGATTGGATGGAGGATAAAACTACATGTAATGTAGAGATGAGTCTGGAAAATGTTTTTTTTTTAAGGAACGAGGGAGAAAGTGGGTTGAAAGTATAGATAATCCACTCCTGAGGTCTCAATGGGAAATTTGGAGTAAATTTAAAGGGAAGCTGCTTCCGAGCAACTCTCCCTTGTCACCGGTAATAATGTTAAAGAATTTCCCAGAGGAACTGAAGGGTAGATTAAGTAAAATATTAAAAGAGAAAAACAAAATGAAATTAAAGGATTGGTTAAGAGATATAAATACAAGAGAAGATATGGAAGAGCTGTTAAAGGAGAAAAAATTATCTTGGTTAGCGTATAGGCAATTAGAACAATGGAATAAAAAGTGGATTAAAGAAAATAGAATTTGTAGAGAAATGACGAAGTTTGAGGAGTAAATAGTAAATAATAGTCCGCCTGGCGCCTGCACTGTACTGCTTTCGTCGCCAGCTGAAGACCTTTTTATTCACTCAGTATTTTAACACTTAATTTTAACTTAAATTTAAATTTTACTGTTTTAACTCTATATTTTAATCTTATATCAACTTTGCTGTGTGGTTTTATCCTGGTTGCGCTTTTTATATTGTATTTCGTAATTGTGTTTTAACCTGTTGGGTGTTTTACTGTGGTTTTAATTTTTGTGAACCGCCCAGAGAGCTTCGGCTATTGGGCGGTATAAAAATGTAATAAATAAATAAATAAATAAATAAGGAAAAAGGTACAGGAGGAAGTATAGTCTTAAAAGGGTTAATGAGCGAAATATATAAAATATTGTTAGAAAAGGGGCTAATGGATAGCTCAGGAAAAACGGTATGGGAGACAGATTTGAAAGTACAAATAGGGCAACAGAGCTGGGAGGGACTGTGGAAACAAAGAGTGTTGAGAAGTATGTCAGTGAGAATAAAAGAGAATTATTTTAAAATTTTGTGGAGGTGGTACCTAACCCCGATTAGATTGAATAAGATAAATAATCAGCATTCAGCAAATTGTTGGAGAGGTTGTGGGGAAAAAGGAACGTATTTACATATGTGGTGGGAATGCAAATATGTACAAAGATTATGGAAGATGGTGTTTTTTGAAATTGAAGAAATAGTGGGAATGAAAATAGAACAAACACCAAAAATTGCATTACTGTCACTATTTGAAGATTTAAAATGTGGAAAAGAAATTAAAGAATTGATATCGAGTTTGCTGACTGCAGCACGATTGATGGTAGCTAGGAACTGGAAGATTCAGGGGGAATATTCTATTGAAGAATGGTATAAAGAAGTTTGGGATATAGCTATTAATGATAAATTGACTTGTGATATTAAGTGGAGGAAAGGTATAACGAAAATAAATGAGTTTGAAGGAATTTGGAAACAGTTCCTAATATTTGTGTTTTCTAAGGGAAGTGGGAAACCGCCAGCGGAAGAAAGTATGAGATTTTGGAAGCAGGAATAGATCCCGAGGTGGAGGGTGCACTTATATTTTAAGAATGACTATATTTGTAATGATACGATAGGTTATAGTTAATATTTACTCAATATATATGTATTCAACATTTATTCAATGTATGTAGTATGTTGTGTTGTTGTTTCTTTTTTGTAAGATGTTTATTTTGTGTTTTAAAATAAAATAAAAAGGTGTTGAGGCTTGGCTCTAGAGCAAATTGAACCCCATTTGAACAGGACATTTTGCTTGTTAATTGAGCTGACACATTTTGGGGAGGGGGGGGATTAACAGAAGCATGTCTTGCTAGTGTCTCCAGATCTGCTATGGCTCCCTATAGCATTTGAGATACTTATTTCCCCATAAAGCCATGGACAATACAGCCCTAGATATTATCTCTTTTCCCAGCCTGGTGACGTCAGGTTTTTTATCTTACCCACCAGACAGCACATTCCAGCAATTGTGGCATATAGATGAAAATTTGGCATGCCCAACAGTTGGCCAATTATCAGTCTGGATGGCTTTCCTCATAGACCATACCTTTTTAACTTTGTAATGTGCAGTTCTGCTCATAATACTCCCTATATGAATCAGATCATTTTCTCTATATACAGTTATATCCTACCAGCTATTCATGGCATTGTAATGACTTTAGGTTTAGTGTAAGTGGAGATACTATATGCCAAGCTGCACTGGCAGAAGGAGGGCACCTTCTCTCGTTAGTGAAACCTGGCTATCCAGCGCTGCCTGTCAATTTGACATGTACTTAGCTAATAGAAAATGAATATAATGTTGCAGTAACTCTTGCTGATCCCTGGCCAAATGAAAATATAGTACATTTCTGATAAAAGCTCACGCTGAAATTGTGGTACAACTCCACACAAGATAGTTCTGTAGCTGGTTAACAAAAGCCACTGAAGAGGTTATTCTAACTCATCGTTTATAGACTTATTCCTTCCTGCCTTTTTTGCAAACTGACGATTGGAAAACTGTAACAATTTCCAATTTGGTCTGTTGTAGCAAAAACACTTTGTGAATCTTGTGGGTAAATTCCTTCGCCTTCAAGGTGCCACAAAACGTTTTATTGAAAAACTGCTTGCAGATAGTTTCGTGTATTCTCTTTCTGCTCTAGCTAAATCTTTCTGTAAGGAGCAATCATGAAGGCAATCATGTCATTATTATTGCACTTATTCTCCCAGTCCCCTCTACAAACACGGTTATATTTATTGTTTCTCATGCCTTGCTTCAAACATGATGAAGGCCAACGAGATAAAAAAAGAAAGAAAAGGTTTTGCTGTCTACCCATCTTCCCCTCCTCTTCCTGCAGTCATGGTTCTTTCCTCACTCTCCCATTTTGCCCGCTTCCTACCACGTATTACATGTTTAAGGAGGGTTCAGTTCCCATCTGTAAAACTGACGTTCTAACAATGCTTTATTGTTTTAGAAGAATAAATTTTATGTAATAATATTTAAACAGCAGGATGCTTTGCGGAGTTTCATAGGCAAGACTTGGGGAAGTAGGTGTCCTCCAAGGACCTTATAATCAAAAACCCGCAATTAAAAAGACCACAGAGGAAGGGGAGGGAGAGGAAGTGTGGCGTGAGATAAACGTGTGCAAATGCAGCGACACTTCCGGGGGCCGACTATAATTATGAAAAAAGAGCCTTTTTCTATCTCTATGGTGCCGGCTTAGCTTGGAAGTGGAATCTTCTGGAACCACAAGACAGCCTTCCGGTGCATTTCCGGGAATCCTTCCTGTTAGTGACCATTGCGACGTTCGTTGTGGTGACGTCATTTACGTTATGCTCACGGGTCGAAATCGCAGCGGGTCTCTAACAGCTCCGCCTCCTGTTTAAAATATGTACGTCCAGCCTCGCACGCAGCCACCGACCACAGAGATTTGGTTGCGGGTAGAAAGGTGCCACGCGTTAAACGGAGCCTGGCGCAGTTCAGTGTCCATCGGTCGCCGCCCCGCCCGCCGTCGTAACATAGAGACGAGCCGAAGAAGCCTAGAAAGGCTCCTAGAATTTCCCCTTCAGTTCCGGTGTGAAGGCGTTTTAATCCCCATAGAGTCGCAGCTGATAGAGCGTCCCGTGGCTACTTCGGCGGTGGGAGTTCGGTCGCGGTCTTCGAGCCTGTTATTATTTCAGCGGGGCCGGAAGGGGCAGAGCGAGCTCGTCAGGGACAAGGGGGGCTTGGAGAACTGACGTACCTGCGGCCAGGAAGGAGAAAAGTAGCTGTAGGGTGTCTTTCCGAGTGTCATTGGACTGGAGAAGGTTCTGAGGGGAGGAGGAGAGAGTTGGAATCCTGGGATACTGACAGTAGGCCAGGGAAAGGCAGCCTGTGAGGGAGGGGAAGTGTTCTAGGAAGGGAGGCACAGGGGGGCATTTGGGATTCCATGGCAGCAGCAGCTGAGCCTGCAGGCAGTAGCTATAGGGCCCCCCCGAACCCTATGGCAACTCTGCATGAGGAGGCAGTCTGTGCCATCTGCCTAGACTATTTCATAGACCCGGTGTCCATCGGATGTGGCCACAATTTCTGCCGCGTCTGCATCACCAAGCTGTGGGGCTCGGGTGAAGGTCAGAGTGAGGAGGAAGGAGATGATGTGGGAGCATCTGGCTCAGATGGCGGGTATGGGCCTGGTTCTGAGGGCGCTGTGGACGATGGAGGAATAGATGACCTGGGACCTGAGGAAAATGGGGACGATGATGAAGATGGTGATCTGGAAGATGAGGCATACTTGTATGATGGAGACATGGGAGAAGAGGATGAGGATGTGTCCAGGGAGGAGTACGATGATGATGATCCTGAGCTGTGGGACGAAGGAGACTGGGACGAAGACCCTGGTTCAGACGACATGTGGGATGATGCCATGGGGAGTGATTTATTCTTTGATAATTATAATGATGTTGAGGATATCATGAATGAAGGAGAAGAACCAGAGGAAGAGGAAGAGTATACTGTGCCGGCAACTCCACCCACTCCCCCGCAACGCCAGGCTTTTACTTGCCCCCAGTGCCGCAAAACTTTCCCCCATCGCAACTTCCGCCCCAACCTTCAGCTGGCCAATATGGTGCAGATCATCCGACAGTTGCATCCGCAGCCCTTCAAGCCCGTGATGGCAGCAATTGAGGCAGTGGAGTTGGCAGCAGCAGGGGATTCATCTGGAGCACCATCTGCTATAGCAGCAGATCAAACTCCAAGTATGGAGAGCACCCTGTGTGAGAAACACCAGGAGCCCCTCAAACTTTTCTGTGAGACAGATGAGGAGCCCATCTGTGTGGTGTGCAGGGAGTCCCGAACCCATAAACATCATAGCGTCATGCCACTGGAAGAAGTTGTGCAAGAATACAAGGTGCGTAGAAGGATGGAGCTATGGGAATGTTGGACTTGGTCAATAGGAGTCCATACTATTTATTTATATACTGCTCCATATCTAAAGTGTGGTGTAGTGGCTAAGGTGTTGGACTGGGAGTCGGGAGATCCGGGTTCTAGACCCCACTCGGCCATGGAAACCCACTGGGTGACTTTGCGTCAGTCACAGACTCTCAGCCCAACCTACCTCACAGGGTTGTTGTTGTGAGGTTAAAATGGAGAGGAGGATGTATGCCACGCGGGATATAAATGCAATAATAATAATAATAATAATAATAATAATAATGTAAAATAGATTCCAGAGTGGTCCACAAAATATGTGCCTTTTGGTTATAAAAGCACCTATGGTATGTGCTTTGTAAGGCAACTTCATATGTTATTTATAAACAATCTGGACTGCAACAATAAACAATAGCAGGGCATTAATGCTCCCTTGTTAATGCTTTGAAGATGAATGGACTTTTTCACATTTTGTTCCCGAAGTTAAGTTATATTTCAGAAAAATCTGTACTAACAACATGTGGAATTCCATGTTCCATTTTATGCAATTATGGAATTCCATGTTCCATTAGTGCATAAAGATTAGTGATGCATGTTTTATTTGCAATTAATAGTTGTGGTTTGTTTTATGTTTGGATGTGTGTGTTCTTATAACATTTTAAAGTGCTTTATCTGTTACGATATTTTGGGTTTTTATTACTTATAGAATCTAGAATTTTGCAGGTCAGATTTCTTAAGCACTGGTGTGTGGACTAGATACAGAAAGCTCAAGACTCTTGAAAGATGAAGTGTGTTGATGCATTTGCGCATGCATGTAGGTCAGTAGGAGCCCGAGGGAGAGGACAGAAGGATGAGAGACATGCTGAGCAATAGTTCTCCACTGGACACTCTGGTTTCTAATACTTTAGCAAAAATGCTCAATAAACTCTTTTGGGTTTTTTCTTCTTCCTTTAGTTGTAAAAGCTGAGTGATTCAAGATGTGCAGAAGTTGCTGCATTCTGTTACATAGGCTAGAAATCTGTTTATACCAGTTGTATCCAAGGTGACAATTTGGTGGCTATGAAGTTGGGGCAGGATGCAACTTCCTCCAAAATGGGTTTTGTACTAAATAAAAAAGGTTCTACCTAAGCTCCTACTCATAGAATCATAGATTAGTAGAGTTGGAAGGAGCCTATAAGTCCAACCCCCTACTCAGTGCAGGAATCCACCTTAAATAGAATCATAAAATAGTAGAGTTGGAAGAGGCATATCATACTAGTCCTGAAAATTATAATTTGCATTGTTTGTCCTACTTGCAGTGTCTATCTAATTTAAGTGGAAACCGGACATTGACGGAACTTAAACATAAATCCATGCCGTATATTAGAAAGAAAAAAACCCCGGGGAAGGCAGCTTGGCAAAGAGCACACCCTTCTAATCATAATTTGGCCCGTCTTGAGAAAGTGCCTGTCGAAAAAGATTTACAGTCCTCGGGAAGTGATTCAGCTTCAGGCTCAGACGAGTCTGTGAAAATGGCGGAACGTTTTGGCACGGCGCCAACTTCTTCTGTTACAATGGATGAACTTAAAAAGCTGATTTTGGAAACCAAAGCCGCTCTGAGCAAGCAAATTGCTGATAATGAAAAAAAGGCAGAGGCACGGATGGGGGCGCTAGCTGATAGGCTGGCTCAGAATGAGAGAGAGTTAAAGGAAGTAGGGGTTGAAGTTAAAGCTCTTGCAAACAAACAGGAAGTATTTGAAAAAACTTCTGAAGTAAAATCAAAAGATCAAGATTTACAGCTGATCCGGCTTCAGGACGAGCTTCGGCGTTGTAACGTACGCATCAAGCAATTTGTTGAAGAACCAGGAGAAGATCTGAGGAAAATAGTTTTGAAGTGGTTCAACGACATGATGCCAGGCTTGGATTTAAATGACAGCGATTTGGAGAGAATTCACCGAGTGGGAGGAGCAAAGTACAAGGGATCATCCAGAAATTTGCTGGTGAAATTTGGCAGTTATTATAAGAAGGAGTTAGTAATGAAGAAGTTGAGGGCCATGGCCGTGATCAAATATAAAGGCAAAGCAGTGCAAGTATTCAACGATCTTTGTCAGCAAACACTCCAATGGAGACGCAGCGTTAAGCAAATAACTGAAACATTAACAAAAAATGCAGTGAGATATGGTTGGGGTTACCCGGTCTTCTTAAAGTTTTCTTACGCTGGGAGTGATTATAGAGTAACCTCTTTGGAGCAAGGAAGGGAGTTGCTGAAGAGATTGGGGTTAATGAAGAATGGAAGTGTTGGAGCTGGAGAAGAGAATGGAGCTGTAGCTGGAGCATCTGGGATGGGGTAAAGGGGAATGTTTGTTATGAGATAATTGATATGATAAGTAATTAAATACAGAGATTGGGTCGTTGTGGCGGGGCACCGCCTCCCCCCTCTCCCCTAATTAGGTGGCCGGAGTAATAGACTTGCGGGGATATGGGGAGGGGGAAAGTAGGGGGGGGGAGAGGGGTTGGGGGGATATTAGGGGGGGTGGGAGGGGGATGAAGGGGGGGTTAGGGTTTATTTTTATTTTTATATTTGTTGTTGTATTTGTTTATGAGTCACAGAGCATGAGGGATCAGAAGGAAAATAAAAAGGAAGATTATGGATAAGAATATTAAAGTATCAACGCTCAATGTTAAAGGTCTGGGGGCAGTCGTGAAAAGGAGGAGAATAGAACAAATGTTAAATAAAGAAAGATCGGATATTATTATGTTGCAAGAAACACACCAAAAATTTGATGGCGCAAATGAAATCCGGACAAGGTGGTCTGTTTATTATGAAAAGTCATTGGGGACGTCAAAGAAAAATGGAGTAGCAATTTTGATTTAAAAAAAAAGTGGATTCATATTGAGAACTGTAAGAAAGGATGATAATGGTAGATATCTTATGATAAAGGGGCAAATAGAAAGTGAGAAATACACATTAGTAAATGTTTATGCTCCTAATGAGAAACATAGAGAGTTTTTTATGAAATTATTTAGTGAAATAGAGGAGTTTAGGGAAGGATATTTAATTTTAGCTGGGGATTTTAATATGGTAATGGATAATAGATTGGATAGATCAAACCCCACAAATGTGGAAAAAAGAAATAACATTACTATATTGAATAAATTAGTAAGAGAAAAAGATTATGTGGATTGTTGGCGTTTACTGAATGGCGTGAATCCGGGATTTTCTTATTACTCCCCAGTTCATCAGACATACTCTAGAATAGATTATATAATGGTTTCAAAAGAGTTTGCAAGTAAGGTGTGTAAAATGGAAATGGGAGTAATAAAGGTAATGGACCATGCAATGTTAAGTTTAGAATTTACAGTTAAAAAAAATTACAAGGAAGCGTTTAGGTGGAAATTAAACACAAAACTTTTAAAATATAATAAAGTGGTAGAAAAAATACAAAGTGAATTGATGGAGGCTTGGGAAATTAATGAGAAAGGAGGAACATCAAGGGCAGTAGTTTGGGACACCATGAAGGCAGTAACGAGAGGGATATGTATTAGAGAAATGTGTAATTTAAAAAGACAACAAGTAGCAGAGCAAAAACAATTGGAGGAAGAGATTAAGAAAATGGAGGAAGATTATTGGCAACACAAAAATAAGCATAAATTAATAGAAATACAGGCAAAGAAAAAACAATTAGAAAATTTAAATTTAGAGGAGGTTCAAAAGAATTTAATGTATATGAAAAGGGAGTATTTCGAAAACAGCAACAGGAATTCTAAACTGCTAGCCAGACTCACACAAAAGGAAAAAGCAAGGAATGGGATAGGGATTTTGAAAGATAAACAAGGGAAGTATTGTCACACAATGAAGGATAAGATAAAGATATTTCAAGAGTTTTATCAGGATTTGTATAAGGGAAAAGATACTCAAGAAAAAAAGTTGGAAGCGTATATAGAAAAATATACAAAGAAGAGAATAAAAATAGAGTATAAAGAGTTAATGGAGAAGGCAATAACTCAAGGAGAAGTTGAAGAAGTAATTGGGAATTTGAAGCCGGGTAAATCACCGGGGGTAGATGGTTTAGGACCAGAATATTATAAGGTTTTTAAAGGAATTTTAATACCAAAATTAATAAAATTGTATAATTCCATACTGGAAGGGGATAGAACGCCAGAATCATGGGAACATTCATTAATAATTTTAATACCAAAACCAGATAAAGATTTGACTGTCCCTGACTCATATAGACCTATTTCATTAATAAATCAGGATGCTAAGCTTTTTTCAACTATTTTAGCAAGGAGGATGAATAAATTTATAGAGGAATATATAGGGGAGGACCAATGTGGATTTGTGGCAGGTAGACAGATGCCTAATTTAGTGGGAAGAGTATTAAATGCAATTCAGGTGATAAATAAGTTTAGGGTTAAAGCGGGAATTCTGGCATTGGATATTTTCAAGGCTTTTGATTGTGTGAGCTGGCAAGCTTTAAAGATGGTTTTAAATAAAATGGGGTTTGGAAATAAATTTAAAGCGATAATAGAACAGTTATACTCTCAAAATACAGCCGTAGTGGTAGTGAATGATGGTGTGACAGATAAGATACGACTAGCCAGAGGGACAAGGCAAGGTTGTCCGCTCTCACCAGTCCTATTTGTAATGGTAATGGAATTATTGGCGAATGCAATACGAGAAGATGAGGAGATTGAAGGAATAGGTAGTATGAAAGAAATTAAACTGAACATGTTTGCAGACGACACCTTGTTGACGATAAAGAATCCAATAGAGAAGATGGGGAGAATTAAACAGCAACTGAGAGAATTTGAGGATATTACGGGGTTAAAAATAAATTGGTCTAAATCAGAATTGATGTTGTACTATACTATAATTATACTAAAAAAGAAGAGAAAGATTGGGAAGAAAGGGGAAGAGAAATGAGAGTTAAGACTCAGATTAGATATTTGGGAATAAAAATTACGCAGAAGTTAGAGAGTTTAGAGAAAGAAAATTTAAATGTTTTTAAAAAAGAGATTTTAGTAAAACTGGTAAAATATAAATGGTTAAATTTATCCTGGTTTGGAAGAATAGCATTAATAAAAATGAAGATTTTAGCAAAGATAAATTTTGTGTTCAGGATGCTACCAATAAAAATTTCAGAACTAGAGTTAAAAAGTTGGCAAAGGATTATAAATAACTTTTGTAATGGTGATAAGAAAGCGAGGGTAAATAAAAGTAAATGGTATTTGAGTCAAAAAAAGGGAGGATTGGGTCTCCCGAATATTACATTATATTATGTAGCCAATAGATTAAGATATATTGTGGAGGCAATTTTAGGATTAGGGAACTTAGATTGGATGGAAGAAAAAAACATGAGTAACATAGAGACTAAATTAGAAAATGTTTTTTTTATGGAAGGGAAAAAAATGGGTGGAAGGTATAAATAATCCACTTTTGAGGTTTCACTGGGAAATTTGGAGTAAATATAAAGGAGCGCTGCTTCCGAGCAGCTCTCCCTTGTCACCGGTAATATTGTTGAAGAATTTCCCGGAGGAATTAAAGAGTAGATTAAGCAAAGTTTTAATAGAAAAAAATAAAATGAAATTAAGAGATTGGTTAAGAGGAATGGGTACAAGAGAGGACATAGAAGAGGTCTTGAAGGATAAAAAGTTAACTTGGTTAAATTATAGGCAATTAGAACAATGGACTAAAACGTGGGTAAGAGATAATGGAGAGTGTAGAGAATTAACAAAGTTTGAAGAATTAATAGATAAGAAAGATAAGGAAAGGGGGAAAAGAACAGTGTTAAAAGGGTTGATGAGCGAAATATATAGAATATTGGTGGAGAAAGGGACAATGGATAACTCGGGTAAAACGGTTTGGGAGACAGATTTGAAGGTACAAATAGGACAACAGGGTTGGGAGGGAATATGGAAACAAAGAGCGTTGAGAAATATGTCAGTAGGAATAAAAGAGAATTATTATAAAATTGTATGGAGGTGGTACCTAACTCCGGTTAGATTGAACAAGATAAACAATCAGCAAACAGAAAATTGTTGGAGAGGTTGTGGGGTTAAAGGAACGTATTTGCATATGTGGTGGGAATGTAACTATGTTCAGAAATTGTGGAAGATGGTGTTTTTGGAAATTGAAGAAATTGTTGAAATGAAGATAGAAAGAACACCAAAAGTTGCATTGCTGTCGCTATTTGAAGAAGATTTTAAATGTAAAAAGGAAATTAAGGAACTGATAACGAATTTGTTGACTGCAGCAAGATTAATTATAGCTAGGAACTGGAAGATACAAGGGGAATATTCTATTGAAGAATGGTATAAAGAAGTATGGGATATAGCTATTAATGATAAATTAACAAGTAATATTAAATGGAGAAGAGGTATAGCTAAATCAAATGATTTTGAAGGAATTTGGAAACAGTTCCTAATATTTGTATTTTCTAAAGGGAGTGGGAATCCACCAGCAGAAGAAAGTATGAGATTCTGGAATCAGGAATGAGATCCCGTGGTGGAGGGTGCACTGTAGGTGTATTGATTATGTTATTAAGATAAGATATTGTATTCAACTGAATTATGTAGTATGTTGTGTGTGTTTTTTTATGTGATGTAATGTGTATGTTTAAGTATTGTAGAAAATAAAAAAAAATTATAAAAAAAATAATAATAATTTAAGTGCTGCAACAACTTTTATGGTTGAACACATCAAGATGTATTCTAGCTTTTGAACCGCCCAGAGTTCATTTTTGTGAACCACCCAGAGAGCTCCGGCTATTGGACGGTATAGAAATGTAATAAATAAATAAATAGTTGTTGCTGTTTTTTAAAGGCCAAACTCCAGGGTCACTTGGATCCTCTCAAGAAGAAACTGGAGACTGTTCTGAAGCAGAAGTCAAGTGAAGAGGAAAAGATGTCGAATATAAAAAGAAAGATTAAAAAGGAAATTGCAAAAGTTAAGGGGACAAGGAAACGACCCAGTAATCATAACCTCCCCCATCTGGAAGAATTGGCTTCGGAAGAAGAGCAGGAAGATACAGACACAGCAACAGAAGAGAAAATGGCCGAAGGTGGAAAATCAGCTGGCAGTCAGCCAGCTACCTTAGTTGAAATCAAGAGTGTTATTGCAGAAAATAATGCAATCATTTTTAAAAAAATGGATCAGCAAACGGAAGAATTAGATAAATGGATTATTGTGTTAGCTGATAAAACCACGCAGAATGTCAATGCTATAAAGGACTTGGAGGCAGGAGCAGACCTTTTCTTTTCCCTATAGCTTTTAAATATTGAGTTTGTTCTGACTCTATACTGTTAGCTTCACCCTACCCGGTGCCTGTTTACACTTCCCTGTGCCTGTTTGCATTCTCTTTCCCTCCTTATTGTTTACTACAACTTTATTAGATTGTAAGCCTATGCGGCAGGGTCTTGCTATTTACTGTGTAATCTGTACAGCACCATGTACATTGATGGTGCTATATAAATAATAATAATAAATAATAATAATTAAAGAAAATAGAATTTGTAGAGAAATGACGAAGTTTGAGGAGTAAATAGTAAATAATAGTCCGCCTGGCGCCTGCACTGTACTGCTTTCGTCGCCAGCTGAAGACCTTTTTATTCACTCAGTATTTTAACACTTAATTTTAACTTAAATTTAAATTTTACTGTTTTAACTCTATATTTTAATCTTATATCAACTTTGCTGTGTGGTTTTATCCTGGTTGCGCTTTTTATATTGTATTTCGTAATTGTGTTTTAACCTGTTGGGTGTTTTACTGTGGTTTTAATTTTTGTGAACCGCCCAGAGAGCTTCGGCTATTGGGCGGTATAAAAATGTAATAAATAAATAAATAAATAAATAAGGAAAAAGGTACAGGAGGAAGTATAGTCTTAAAAGGGTTAATGAGCGAAATATATAAAATATTGTTAGAAAAGGGGCTAATGGATAGCTCAGGAAAAACGGTATGGGAGACAGATTTGAAAGTACAAATAGGGCAACAGAGCTGGGAGGGACTGTGGAAACAAAGAGTGTTGAGAAGTATGTCAGTGAGAATAAAAGAGAATTATTTTAAAATTTTGTGGAGGTGGTACCTAACCCCGATTAGATTGAATAAGATAAATAATCAGCATTCAGCAAATTGTTGGAGAGGTTGTGGGGAAAAAGGAACGTATTTACATATGTGGTGGGAATGCAAATATGTACAAAGATTATGGAAGATGGTGTTTTTTGAAATTGAAGAAATAGTGGGAATGAAAATAGAACAAACACCAAAAATTGCATTACTGTCACTATTTGAAGATTTAAAATGTGGGAAAGAAATTAAAGAATTGATATCGAGTTTGCTGACTGCAGCACGATTGATGGTAGCTAGGAACTGGAAGATTCAGGGGGAATATTCTATTGAAGAATGGTATAAAGAAGTTTGGGATATAGCTATTAATGATAAATTGACTTGTGATATTAAGTGGAGGAAAGGTATAACGAAAATAAATGAGTTTGAAGGAATTTGGAAACAGTTCCTAATATTTGTGTTTTCTAAGGGAAGTGGGAAACCGCCAGCGGAAGAAAGTATGAGATTTTGGAAGCAGGAATAGATCCCGAGGTGGAGGGTGCACTTATATTTTAAGAATGACTATATTTGTAATGATACGATAGGTTATAGTTAATATTTCCTCAGTATATATGTATTCAACATTTATTCAATGTATGTAGTATGTTGTGTTGTTTCTTTTTTGTAAGATGTTTATTTTGTGTTTTAAAATAAAATAAAAAGGTGTTGAGGCTTGGCTCTAGAGCAAATTGAACCCCATTTGAACAGGACATTTTGCTTGTTAATTGAGCTGACACATTTTGGGGAGGGGGGGGATTAACAGAAGCATGTCTTGCTAGTGTCTCCAGATCTGCTATGGCTCCCTATAGCATTTGAGATACTTATTTCCCCATAAAGCCATGGACAATACAGCCCTAGATATTATCTCTTTTCCCAGCCTGGTGACGTCAGGTTTTTTATCTTACCCACCAGACAGCACATTCCAGCAATTGTGGCATATAGATGAAAATTTGGCATGCCCAACAGTTGGCCAATTATCAGTCTGGATGGCTTTCCTCATAGACCATACCTTTTTAACTTTGTAATGTGCAGTTCTGCTCATAATACTCCCTATATGAATCAGATCATTTTCTCTATATACAGTTATATCCTACCAGCTATTCATGGCATTGTAATGACTTTAGGTTTAGTGTAAGTGGAGATACTATATGCCAAGCTGCACTGGCAGAAGGAGGGCACCTTAGTGAAACCTGGCTATCCAGCGCTGCCTGTCAATTTGACATGTACTTAGCTAATAGAAAATGAATATAATGTTGCAGTAACTCTTGCTGATCCCTGGCCAAATGAAAATATAGTACATTTCTGATAAAAGCTCACGCTGAAATTGTGGTAGAACTCCACACAAGATAGTTCTGTAGCTGGTTAACAAAAGCCACTGAAGAGGTTATTCTAACTCATCGTTTATAGACTTATTCCTTCCTGCCTTTTTTGCAAACTGACGATTGGAAAACTGTAACAATTTCCAGTTTGGTCTGTTGTAGCAAAAACACTTTGTGAATCTTGTGGGTAAATTCCTTCGCCTTCAAGGTGCCACAAAACGTTTTATTGAAAAACTGCTTGCAGATAGTTTCGTGTATTCTCTTTCTGCTCTAGCTAAATCTTTCTGTAAGAAGCAATCATGAAGGCAATCATGTCATTATTATTGCACTTATTCTCCCAGTCCCCTCTACAAACACAAACACGGTTATATTTATTGTTTCTCATGCCTTGCTTCAAACACGATGAAGGCCAACGAGATAAAAAAAGAAAGAAAAGGTTTTGCTGTCTACCCATCTTCCCCTCCTCTTCCTGCAGTCATGGTTCTTTCCTCACTCTCCCATTTTGCCCGCTTCCTACCACGTATTACATGTTTAAGGAGGGTTCAGTTCCCATCTGTAAAACTGACATTCTAACAATGCTTTGTTTTAGAAGAATAATTTTTATGTAATAATATTTAAACAGCAGGATGCTTTGCGGAGTTTCATAGGCAAGACTTGGGGAAGTAGGTGTCCTCCAAGGACCTTATAATCAAAAACCCGCAATTAAAAAGACCACAGAGGAAGGGGAGGGAGAGGAAGTGTGGCGTGAGATAAAGGTGCGCAAATGCAGCGACACTTCCGGGGGCCGACCATAATTATGTAAAAAGAGCCTTTTTCTATCTCTATGGTGCCGGCTTAGCTTGGAAGTGGAATCTTCTGGAACCACAAGACAGCCTTCCGGTGCATTTCCGGGAATCCTTCCTGTTAGTGACCATTGCGACGTTCGTTGTGGTGACGTCATTTACGTTATGCTCACGGGTCTCCGCCTCCTGTTTAAAATATGTACGTCCAGCCTCGCTCGCAGCCACCGACCACAGAGATTTGGTTGCGGGTAGAAAGGTGCCACGCGTTAAACGGAGCCTGGCGCAGTTCAGTGTCCATCGGTCGCCGCCCCGCACGCCCCCCCCCCCCGCCGTCGTAACATAGAGACGAGCCGAAGAAGCCTAGAAAGGCTCCTAGAATTTCCCCTTCAGTTCCGGTGTGAAGGCGTTTTAATCCCCATAGAGTCGCAGCTGATAGAGCGTCCCGTGGCTACTTCGGCGGTGGGAGTTCGGTCGCGGTCTTCGAGCCTGTTATTATTTCAGCGGGGCCGGAAGGGGCAGAGCGAGCTCGTCAGGGACAAGGGGGGCTTGGAGAACTGACGTACCTGCGGCCAGGAAGGAGAAAAGTAGCTGTAGGGTGTCTTTCCGAGTGTCATTGGACTGGAGAAGGTTCTGAGGGGAGGAGGAGAGAGTTGGAATCCTGGGATACTGACAGTAGGCCAGGGAAAGGCAGCCTGTGAGGGAGGGGAAGTGTTCTAGGAAGGGAGGCACAGGGGGGCATTTGGGATTCCATGGCAGCAGCAGCTGAGCCTGCAGGCAGTAGCTATAGGGCCCCCCCGAACCCTATGGCAACTCTGCATGAGGAGGCAGTCTGTGCCATCTGCCTAGACTATTTCATAGACCCGGTGTCCATCGGATGTGGCCACAATTTCTGCCGCGTCTGCATCACCAAGCTGTGGGGCTCGGGTGAAGGTCAGAGTGAGGAGGAAGGAGATGATGTGGGAGCATCTGGCTCAGATGGCGGGTATGGGCCTGGTTCTGAGGGCGCTGTGGACGATGGAGGAATAGATGACCTGGGACCTGAGGAAAATGGGGACGATGATGAAGATGGTGATCTGGAAGATGAGGCATACTTGTATGATGGAGACATGGGAGAAGAGGATGAGGATGTGTCCAGGGAGGAGTACGATGATGATGATCCTGAGCTGTGGGACGAAGGAGACTGGGACGAAGACCCTGGTTCAGACGACATGTGGGATGATGCCATGGGGAGTGATTTATTCTTTGATAATTATAATGATGTTGAGGATATCATGAATGAAGGAGAAGAACCAGAGGAAGAGGAAGAGTATACTGTGCCGGC
This sequence comes from Elgaria multicarinata webbii, assembly GCF_023053635.1. NCBI lineage: Eukaryota > Metazoa > Chordata > Lepidosauria > Squamata > Anguidae > Elgaria > Elgaria multicarinata. The sequence goes on from NC_086173.1 coordinate 145,971,361, forward strand.
AACTCCACCCACTCCCCCACAACGCCAGGCTTTTACTTGCCCCCAGTGCCGCAAAACTTTCCCCCATCGCAACTTCCGCCCCAACCTTCAGCTGGCCAATATGGTGCAGATCATCCGACAGTTGCATCCGCAGCCCTTCAAGCCCGTGATGGCAGCAATTGAGGCAGTGGAGTTGGCAGCAGCAGGGGATTCATCTGGAGCACCATCTGCTATAGCAGCAGATCAAACTCCAAGTATGGAGAGCACCCTGTGTGAGAAACACCAGGAGCCCCTCAAACTTTTCTGTGAGACAGATGAGGAGCCCATCTGTGTGGTGTGCAGGGAGTCCCGAACCCATAAACATCATAGCGTCATGCCACTGGAAGAAGTTGTGCAAGAATACAAGGTGCGTAGAAGGATGGAGCTATGGGAATGTTGGACTTGGTCAATAGGAGTCCATACTATTTATTTATATACTGCTCCATATCTAAAGTGTGGTGTAGTGGCTAAGGTGTTGGACTGGGAGTCGGGAGATCCGGGTTCTAGACCCCACTCGGCCATGGAAACCCACTGGGTGACTTTGCGTCAGTCACAGACTCTCAGCCCAACCTACCTCACAGGGTTGTTGTTGTGAGGTTAAAATGGAGAGGAGGATGTATGCCACGCGGGATATAAATGCAATAATAATAATAATAATAATAATGTAAAATAGATTCCAGAGTGGTCCACAAAATATGTGCCTTTTGGTTATAAAAGCACCTATGGTATGTGCTTTGTAAGGCAACTTCATATGTTATTTATTAACAATCTGGACTGCAACAATAAACAATAGCAGGGCATTAATGCTCCCTTGTTAATGCTTTGAAGATGAATGGACTTTTTCACATTTTGTTCCTGAAGTTAAGTTATATTTCAGGAAAATCTGTACTAACAACATGTGGAATTCCATGTTCCATTTTATGCAATTATGGAATTCCATGTTCCATTAGTGCATAAAGATTAGTGATGCATGTTTTATTTGCTATTAATAGTTGTGGTTTGTTTTATGTTTGGATGTGTGTGTTCTTATAACATTTTAAAGTGCTTTATCTGTTACGATATTTTGGGTTTTTATTACTTATAGAATCTAGAATTTTGCAGGTCAGATTTCTTAAGCACTGGTGTGTGGACTAGATACAGAAAGCTCAAGACTCTTGAAAGATGAAGTGTGTTGATGCATTTGCGCATGCATGTAGGTCAGTAGGAGCCCGAGGGAGAGGACAGAAGGATGAGAGACATGCTGAGCAATAGTTCTCCACTGGACACTCTGGTTTCTAATACTTTAGCAAAAATGCTCAATAAACTCTTTTGGGTTTTTTCTTCTTCCTTTAGTTGTAAAAGCTGAGTGATTCAAGATTTGCAGAAGTTGCTGCATTCTGTTACATAGGCTAGAAATCTGTTTATACCAGTTGTATCCAAGGTGACAATTTGGTGGCTATGAAGTTGGGGCAGGATGCAACTTCCTCCAAAATGGGTTTTGTACTAAATAAAAAAGGTTCTACCTAAGCTCCGACTCATAGAATCATAGATTAGTAGAGTTGGAAGGAGCCTATAAGTCCAACCCCCTACTCAGTGCAGGAATCCACCTTAAATAGAATCATAAAATAGTAGAGTTGGAAGAGGCATATCATACTAGTCCTGAAAATTATAATTTGCATTGTTTGTCCTACTTGCAGTGTCTATCTAATTTAAGTGCTGCAACAACTTTTATGGTTGAACACATCAAGATGTATTCTAGTTTTTGAACAGCCCAGAGTTCATTTTTGTGAACCACCCAGAGAGCTCCGGCTATTGGGCGGTATAGAAATGTAATAAATAAATAAATAGTTGTTGCTGTTTTTTAAAGGCCAAACTCCAGGGTCACTTGGATCCTCTCAAGAAGAAACTGGAGACTGTTCTGAAGCAGAAGTCAAGTGAAGAGGAAAAGATAGCCGATCTCAAGGTATATGAGAAGCTTACCTTAATTCTCCTTCTACAATCTGAACTAGCCATTCTCTTGTTTGACTGGCTGACCACCTTGTCCTTAGTGTGTTGCTAATTGGAGCACACATATCCTTGATGAAAAAGGTTAAGAGTCTCGTTTTTTGGCCTGAGGAACAGAAGAATATTGTCTTTGGGAGTCATGGCCTTGAAGTTGGGGGTTCTTAGGGCTAGAAAACCTAAATTCGTAATTGATGCACCTGGGGTTTGTTCTGAACCATAGGGAAACTCTGTGCACCCTAAACAGGCTTACTTTGCATGTGTACTGTGGGAGTGAGTCTTGTTAGATACCAGAACTTATCTGCCAACATCAAAGATTGTGTGATTCATGTGCAATGGACCATGGGAGAACTTCCAGGTACTAGCTGCTAATCGGATAGAATCAATGATATTGGAATTGGTTTAGATGTTTCAGTTCAAACATAATAGTTTTCTGTTTTATGATTTCCTTAATACACCTTATTGCCCACCCAGAGATAGCGTTACAGCAAGCTTCTGGGTCCTACCTAGGAGGAACCCTTTACCCCCCATAAATGATAAAATAAGCTAGGTTTGCTCTGCATATTTTATTACTTTCCAGAATGTGTTATTGTAAAATGTATAATCTTTAAGGCTGATGTCCAGTTAAAAAGAAATATTAATCAATGAATCACGTGAGTTTTGATTGGTTGATTAAAGATGTAATCCTATGCAAGTTTAGACAGAAATAAGTGCTACAACTCCCAGCCTCCCCCAGCGAATGGACTCATTTCTGTCTAAATTTGCATAGGATTGCATCTTAAATTTGCATTCAACAAAAACAAGATTTCTGAAGGGAGGAAAAGGGCTTGGTTTTTATATGATGGACTCATGTCACATAGGTGACATCTTGAAGAAACATTTCCTTGTCTATGAGAGAAAAGGGGAAATATCTTTTCTGAGTTGTTGTCTGTCATCTTCTGTTTTCCTAAGCTGTTGTACCAACAATAATGTAACATTTAAGAACAAATAATGTAACATTTAAAAGCAATCAGTTGCACTTTTTTAGTTGATCAAAATGTTAATTAGTTAAAAAACACTATAGCCCTAGTCACCTTGTTTCAGTGGAGAATCCAGGATCCATGCATTTACTATAGGCAGCATTCGGATGACACATTGCTCAATGCAGTGTGAAAACTCCACTCAGTGGTTGAGTTTTTTATGGGCACTCCCCACATGACATGTTGTAACTCCACTGTTGCATGACTCTGGGCCACCGTGGAGTTGAGTTCAATTCAACATGTCATTTGATTGACAATTCCGCCTCCCTCTCTCCTACCCCTAGTCTTCCCAATGGTATCCCATCAAACATTGCTGCAAAAAATCTCAGCGGCCATAGCAAAACAGCAACGTCAACACTCCTCCACCACTGGCTCCTTCACCGTTGTGGGTGTTTCACCCAACCCTCCACTCACGGCCATGTTCTCCCAGATGCAGTGCAGAATTCCCAGTCCACCATCACCCAACCTGGGTTTTATCAGCATTGACCACGTTTTTGCCACGTTATCATCATGCCCCTTCCTCCATGTGGACGTTCAAAACAATCTACTCCCCCCCCTTCGATTGTTCTCCCATGCTGCTCCCAACCCCTTTTACACAAAGCTACAAGAAATGGCCAGCCGAATGGCACCCCTGGGCACCTTCCCCCTCTTCAAGTCCCCCACCTTCTTCTCCCTCTCATGTCTTCTGGGCAGATGCCACAAACACCTCTTTCCCAGTCCTCAAGAAATTGGGAAGGAGAAGGTGGGGGACTTGAAGAGGAGAGAAAGAGTGGGGGAAGGTGCCCAGGAGGGCGCCGTTTTGCTGGCGATGTCTTGCAGCTTTGTGTAAAAGGGGTTGGGGGTGGCAGGGGAGAAAGATCGGACTGTTCTGCAGCGGCGAGATTGTAGAGGGATGATCAGACGCATTTCAGTGGCAGGAGAAGGCAATAAGGCAGATGGGGAGAGCCCATCATCAGTTCAGAAAAAGATGCTGATGCTGAGAAGTGGCTGCACACATGGAGGGTGAGGTAATATTGTGTTGTGGCTGTGTGCGAAATCTGTTGTTAGGTAGAATTTAGAATCTAGTTGTGGCAGCTCTGCTAGAGTGGCACTCACTCTTTTTGCCGCTCTTGCCAGGGAACTCTGTAGCCAGTGAGAAAAGTCAACACAATGCAACAGAAAACTCCATGGAGCCTGCCACACAGCACGCAATGCAATGGTTGTGCAGGGACTCTCCTCTGCACAGCGTGAATATTCTGCGTGGAGTGTTTTCCCAAAAAAACTCCACTGTGGGGTAGAGTTTTCCTGCCAGACGACACATTTCTCAACGGAGGTGTAAAAACTCCATGGTGGAGTTCTAAAACCACCGTTGACTAACGTGTTATCCAAACCGAGCCTATGAATACTGTTCCTCATAATAATGACTTTATTGGAACCTAATTCCTGATAAGGAAGGTGGTATGTAAATTCATTGTGCTTTGCAGTGAGTAAGGGTATTTCCAAACGTCTGCTCCAGCCAACATCAACCTTGCCTTCCTTGTCCTCTTCTGCCTTCCCGCAGAACAAGATGAAGCTTGATATGAAAGAGTTTGAGTCAGACTTTGAGCGGCTGCACCAGTTCCTCGTCGGAGAACAGGCACTGCTGCTGCACCAGCTGGAGGACCGCTATGAGCTGATGCTGGCCAGCCAGAGTAGCAACATCACCCACCTCGAGGAGCAAGGTGCTGCACTCAACCGCCTCATTTCTGAAGCTGAAGACAAGAGCAAACAGGATGGTTTGCAGTTGCTCAAGGTGACATCTCCATTTGCCTGGGTTCAGGGTTGCTGCTGGCTAGGAATTGTAGCATTGTGATTTAGAAGTGGTGTAGTGACCTTGGACGTGAGTCTCTAAATGTTGGGGTAGTTGCAAAGTTCCAAAAGCTGCCTGGCCAGTTCCAGGTGATGAGTTCGCATATGAAAATCCTGATACTCAAAGGCTCAGTTCAGACAACACGTTAGTCAACGCAGTGTGAAAACTCCATTCAATGGTTGAGTTTTTAGGAGGTACTCCCCACACACGTTCTAACTCCACTCTTGGGTGACTGTGGGCTACTGTGGAGTTGAGTAAAGTCCATCGTGACATTTGATTGACAGTTCTTCTGCCTTCTCTCCTCCCCCGGTTCTACTGATGGTATCCCATCAGCCATTGCTGCAAAACCCCCACAATCCTGACTGATCTCCTAGAGCCACACTCGCTCCTTTTTCCACTCTTGCCAGGGGACTCTGTAGCCAGTGGGAAAAGCCAACGCAGTGGAAAACTCCACGGAGCCCTCCACACAATATGCAATACAACAGTTGTGCAGGAACTGTCCTCTGCACAGCGTGGAGTGTTTTTTTTAAAAAACAACAACAACACTCCACCATGGTGTGGAGTTTTCCCACCAGACAACACATTTCTCAACAGTGGTGTGAAAACCCCACTATGGAGTTCTAAAACCACAGTTGAGAAATGTGTTGTCTGAACTGAGCCAAAGACTGATGTTTAAGACAGGTGTGGGAAACAGTAATGTTGAAGTTGGTCACTGGAAGACTCTAAGGGGACTAGACTTTACAACCTCCCTGGGCCTATAACCCTATGATCTGGTCTTCTCAGGGAGTAAAGAAGTATCATCCAACACACATTTCTTTTTCTGGTCTTGAAAGACACCTCTGCATGTCCAGTAAAACCTGTAGCTTCTTTTAAGGTGAAGACAGGCCATTTCCCAGTAAGCTTGGGAAATGGCCTGTCTTCACCTTAAAAGAAGCTACAGGTTTTAAATTTTATTTCGTTGCTCCCACATTACCTGTCTTTTTAATCTATGTTTTCCTCCTTTTTCTAGGACTTCAAAGGCACTTTAGTCAGGTTGGTTGAGTTTCTTATTCTGCTTCTGCTTTAAATTTCTCACTGATTTGTGGTTTATAGGTAGCCTGGGTGCATCTGTAAAGTCTCTTTAGGACGTAGTGGCTTGCCACAGGCTCCTTTGAGCAAATTCTATGGGTGATAAGAGATCTGATACTCTATAGTACTATTTCCTCAAGGAAGGTTGCACTAAATCTAAAGGTATCTTCAGCCTCTTTAGTATTATATGAGCTGAGGTTCTCAAATTTTGTCATCAACTGCCCATCACAGGGGGGAAAATACACCTGAGGGAATGGTCTGAAGATACATGAAAGTAAGGAAGTTAAAGAAATAGGTTAAAATACAGTTTTATAAATTAAATTATAATATTAAAATAACATATACAGAGCATTCTATCACATGTACAATAATACAGCAAAACAATCAAACAGCTGGACAGAAAATGCTCAGTGGAGTTATTCCCTTTGGCCAGATGCGTTTCAACACAGGGTCTTCTTCAATGGCCAGTGTGCCAAGCTGGTTGGTACCAAGGGCTATTTTTTTCTGAGGACTGACTTAGAAGTTCCAAATAGTAAAACAAATAAATCAGATGTCACTTCCCACAGTATAATTCCAAATATTTAAAGGAAGCCCATACGAGGTACTCCAAACAGCCTCTGCTCAAGCACGATAATGCCCACACTCACCCAACAGTGGAGTTAGACCCTGTGTCTGCTTTCATTTATATTGTATTAGGTTAAGGTTACCACCTCTTTGTTGCATCTGAAGATACATGATGATGCTGAAGATACCATGCTGAAGCTAAGTAGGTTTGGGACATGAATATTTACATGAAACCGCTGGGAGAGATCATCCAGAGGCATGGGGCAGGGTGCTATCAGTATGGTGATGACACCCAGATATATTTCTCTATGCCTTCGACACCAGCGTCAGCTAAGGATAACGTGTCTCCTCTGAGTGAATGCTTGGAGGCGGTAATGGGCTGGATGAGGAAAAACAAACTGAAGCTGAATCCAGACAAGATGGAGGTGCTCACTGTCAAAGGCCACAACCTGGGTTTAGAGGTGTGTCAACCAGTTCTGGATGGGGTTACACTCCCCCCTGAAAGACTGTGTTCGCAGCTTGGGGGGTGCTTCTGGATCCGTCGCTCCAAATGACAGCTCAGATAGATGCGACGGCCAGGAGTGCCTACTATCAGCTTTGGCTGATATGCTAGCTGCGCCCCTTATTTATTTATTTATTTATTACATTTTTATACCGCCCAATAACCGAAGCTATCTGGGTGGTTCACAAAAATTAAAACCATAATAAAACAACCAACAGGTTAACAGCACAAATTCCAACCCTTCCTAGAGTTGGACAACCTAAAGATGGTAGTGCATGCGCTGGTAACTTTGAGGTGTCGCTTCTGCAATGCGCTCTACATAGGGCTACCCTTGTGCCTAGTCTGGAAACCTCAACTAGTTCAAAATATGACAGCCAGGCTGGTCACCAGTACACCTTGGGGCGACCACATTACACCAGTTTTAAAATCTCTTCACTGGCTGCCAATTAGTTTCCGTGCGAAATACAAAGTGTTGGTTATCGCCTTTAAAGCCCTACATGGTTTGGGTCCAGGCTACCTGCTGGATCGCCTTCTCCCGTACAATCCGCCCTGCACACTTAGGTCCTCTGGGAAAAATCTACTTCACTCAGCCAAAGTTAGGCTGACAAGTATTACCCAAAGGACCTTCTCTTCTGCTGCTCCCAGACTGGAATGGCCTGCCGGAGGAGACTCGTCAACTTAACAGTCTTTTAGCATTTAAGAAAGCTATAAAAACTGATCTCTTCCGGCAGGCCTATCTAGTGGAATTTTAGAGTGTTTTAATATATACTATACTTTTATATATTTTATACTTATTGTTGCTCCCCACCTTGATCCAAATGGAGAAGTGGGTAAGAATTATTATTATTATTATTATTATTATTATTATTATTATTAGACAGTGTTGCCTGGGAATTCTTTGTAGACTAGAGTTCTTTTATGGAAAAAAGGTAGGGTATAATTTATTCTTTTCAACTGTTCTAGGATAGAACCATCATGAAATCGGTAAAGAGCAACTAGAATTATTCTAATAGTTGCTGCAGTGTGGCCTCGCTAGCTGCTGCTCTATAAACCCACAATCTGCATCAAACATTTTTCACAGTGAATTAGTCTAAACAAAGTCTATAACTATGTTTAACTCCCGCCAAGTCAAGGGATGACAGACTAAATTTAAATAATAAATGGCAGCTATGTGGATATTCATGCACATACTAAAGACCTATCCCATAATTTCCACTCTCTGTCAAGAGAGGCTAACATTTGTGTAAGCTGTTAGATACCTAGAGCCTACACGACTACAGAGCTAGGATAGGGCCCAGAGAACTGATATGTATTTCAGTGGTGTGTGACGCCTTGCTTAGGAGTGCTTTTTGTTGCAAAGCAGTTGTTGCTGTTAGCATGGGATTATTTAAACATACCCTGGTAATTGATGGAACGAAAATGTTTGCGCTTACTGTTACAAAGAGCAGAATATAAGAGGGGTAGGGTTGAAATCTTTGCATGTATATGGACAGAATTTTTTGAAGACTGTGGAGAAACAGGTTCCTTGTGGGATGCAAAAAGACAACTATTACGACATACCTTTCAAACCTCTCCAACAATATTTTTTCTTCTTTTGCCCTTCCTCTACTTTCCTTCACTTAGTTTGCAATCCTGTACCTACTTATATTGGAGTAAGCCCCATTAAACTCAGGGACTTACTTCTGAATAGGCATTTATAAGTTTGCACTGTTAATCACCTTGTTTCTATTCCCTCTCTTGTGTTAAAGTAAATACCTGGGGGGTGGAATTAGGAAGGAGGAGGTTGGAGGAGGCTGGAAGGGCTGAGTTTGGAATAATTCCGTGTACCAATGTGTTGCATTTCCACTTCTGAGCCAATGCTTCACCTGCTGGTTGCCATCTCCATTCCTTATGTGTTGGCTGTCTGCATGATCACCTTGCCAGGTGTGAGAATATTAAGTTCCAGGATCCAGAGATGGTACCAGTGGACACCGGAAAGAAATACCGGAACTACTTCCTTCTAGACATCTTAATGAGGAAGATGGAGAAGATCTTCTGCAAAGCCCCTCAAGGTAAAAGGGGGCCCTGGCTCCTTTCCTCCTGCTTTTGGGTTGCTTGGTGCTGTAGGTTATGAATGGAGTTACAGAATATGGACTAGCTTCCTATAGCCTATATAGCACTGCCGTGCGGCTAGGAATCTCCTTTTGTGAAGTAAGATTATGAAATGCAGGAAACAACTGGTGCTTCTCAGTGGTGCACTAGATGCTATGCAGAAATGACATAGTCCTTGCCCAGAGGGCTTAAAAACTGGTTGTTGTTTTTTAGATTTTTGCATCCTGATTTATTAATGAAATTGGTCTATAAGAATCTGGGACTGTTAAGTCCTTATCCGGCTTTGGAATTAATATAATTAATGATTGTTCCCACGATGGTGGTATCTTCTCTCCTTTTATAATTCCATTATATAATTTCATTAATTTTGGTACCAACATTTTTTTAAATGTTTTATAATATTCAGATCCCAACCCATCTAACCCTGGGGATTTACCCCCTCTCAATTTCTCAATAGCTTCCTCTATTTCCTTTTGAGATACATCCTTTTCCATTAAATCTTTATCCTCTTCTATTAGACCCTTCTTGATATATTTATCTATATATCTCTCCATCTTCATCTTTAGTGTGTCTTTCTCTTTATATAATTCTTGGTAAAATTCCTGAAATATCTTTATTTTCTATTTCATAATACTACATGGTTTTCCTAATTTGTCCTTCACTATCCCTATTGAATTCTTTAACTTTTCCTTTTGTGTGAGTCTCGCTAGCACCTTTGAGTTTTTATTACTATTCTCGAAATACTCTCTTTTCATGTAAATCAAATTCTTCTGTACTTCCTCTAAATTCTTATTTTCTAATTCTTTCTTCTTTGCTTGTAATTCTAACAATATTTGTTTATTTCTGCTTTGCAAATATTCTTTTTCCAACTTCTTAATCCCTTCCTCTAAGTTTTTCTGTATTCCCTCTTGTTGCCTCCTTAAATTACTCTAATACAGATTAAATTTCTCTAATACAGATCCCTCTAGTCACAGCCTTCATTGTATCCCACACAACTGATGGTGAACTTCCCCCATTTTCGTTAATTTCCCATATTTCTGACATTTCTTTCTGCATTTTTTCTACAACCTTATCATATTTTAAAATCCTAATGTTCATCTTCCATCTATTCGCTTCCCTATAGTCTCTTTTGACTTTAAAGTCAAGGCTTACCAATGCATGGTCAGTTACTTTATTTACCCCTACTTTCATATTACACACCTTTATTGCTAGATCCTTTGAGACAAAAATATGATCTATCCTGGAAAAAGTTTTATGAACTGGAGAATAATACGTAAAACCTGGTTCCCCCCTACTGATTAAACGCCACCCATCCACATAATCCTTCTCTTTTATCATTTTATTTAGAATTGTGATATTATTTCTTATCTCAAACCTGGTAGGATTGGACCTATCTACCCTGTTATCCATAACCATATTAAAATCTCCAGCTAAAATAACATAACCTCTTTTAAATTCATCTATTTCCTTAAACAGTTCTTTAAAACATTCTTTTTGTCTCTCATTTGGGGCATATACATTTATTAAAGTATAATAATTACCTTCCAGTTGCTCTTGTATCATAATAAATCTCCCTTTATCATCCTTTTTACTCTTTTCCACATTAAATCCACTTTTCTTCGAGATTATTATAGCTACCCCATTTTTTTTGAAGTCCCCAAGGACTTTTCATAGCACCTTGACCATTTTAAACGTATTTCATTCATACCTTAGCTTGATGTGTTTCCTGTAGAAAGATAAATTGCTCAATTCTCTTCCTTTCAACAATTGCCCCCAGACCTTTGACATTGAGTGTTGAAATTCATATCTTCTTATCCATATGCTTTTTGATTAAGTTCTTTTAGATCCCGTGTGCCCACCCACATTTGTAACAGAAACATAATTTTTAACATATAACAACACATAAACACTACTTTAATACCCTCCCTCCCCCCCCCCTCTGCTCCGTGGTTGTAACACCCCGGTCATGGTCAACCAACCCTAAAGGGTGTGTGTGATGAAGCCCACAGTTCTGATACGGCAAGCATTTTACTCATTTTTTATTATTGTTATCTCCCTCTTATTGACGCTTTATTCCCCACTTGGGCCTGGACCTTCTCCCTCTCCTTCTTGCTGAGGTGAAAAATCACTGTCCACCCCCAGATTTCTCAGCAGCTCCAATCCCTGCTCCAGCGATGTTACTATGTGCTGTTTTCTATCTCGCGTAAATCTCAGGAACACCGGATAACCCCATGAGTAAGCAATGCCCACCCGCTTAAGCTTTGCCAAAATTAGTTTTACGCTTCTCCTCCAAAGGATAGTTTGCTGACAAAGATCGTTGTAGATTTGGACTGGTGTTTCTTGAAACTTCAGCGTTGTTATTGATCTCAATTTTTTCATCAGTTGCTCCTTCTTATAATAATTGCCAAATTTAACCAAAATATCTCTTGGCATGGCTCTTGATCTGTTTCCAGCTACTCTATGAATTCTGTCTATATCCTGTTGATTTATATCCAAATCTGGAACCAGCTTTTTGAACCATCCTAGAATACTGGATCTCAAATTTTCTCCTTGTATTTCTGGAAGAAATTTAATTCGAATATTTCCTCTTTGTTCTTGGTCTTCCAAACGATTCAGCCTCTTCTCATACAGATCAAATTTAATATTTTGCTCAGTTAGCTGTTGTTCATTCAGATCCACTTTTTTTGATATTTGATTAATTTCTGTTTTAATCTCTTTAACATCTTTCTCTGCTTTCACAACCGATGTAGATTTTCCATCTTTTTAAACACTTCTTCCTTAATTGATTTCATTTCTTGAAGCACTGCCTCATTATTACTTTTGATGAATTCTTTCAAATTCTTCTGCAGTTCATCAAGTGCTGATTTTGGCCCAATGCCAGCTTCTGCCGCCATCTTTTCACTCTGCTGTTGTTCACTGTTTTGTTTATTTCCCAGACTGTTTTCTTCCCCGTTACTGTTACTGGGAATGTCAACTTTAAACAATCTGGCTGCCGAATGATCTGAGGGGTGTGACTTCTCTCTCACCCAAGTGGGATTTTTAGATTTATTCTTCCTTTTTGGCATTTAATCCTCCGACACTCTTCTAATTACTGAGCGGAAGTCGATCACATCAACAAATCACAACTTCTTGATCCTTCCTTCGCCTCAGTAAACCTTCACCTCAGAGTTATTTAATACTTTTATCTTTATTACTTCTAGATAGTGAATAATTACTGTCTCTGCCTCCGGTAACGCTGTGATTTATATTTTGAAAGTTTCCCTTTGGAGCTGCTCGGAAATCTTCAAAGTGAAACTGACCCTCCCGCAGCTCACTGAGAGACATTTCAACTTATCCGCTTACAAAAATATTTCACCATTCATTATTAAAGACAGTACTCACATAATTGCCAGTTAGGAAGAAAATTAGGAAGAGATAATTACGTTTCTTGGCTTCCTTCTCTGGAACTGAGAAAAAAGGCTACCGCTACATTGAACCGTCAGGCTCCGCCCCCAGGGCTTAAAAACTGTTAGATGAACAAGACTTTGGATGGGGAGGAGAAGAGAGGTCAGGAATTGACAATGAGATGTTTGGATGGGGGAAGAATTGTGTGGAGTAGCAGTGGTGGACCTGGAGCAAGGGGGTTATGGGAAGGCTGCATTAAAGAAACGTATTTTAGTGCTCCATTTTACTGCTCGTTTATTGTAGTTGGAGGTGTTTTAATGTTGCGTTTTAATAGTTTTTTTTAATGTTGCGAACTGCTGAGAGTTTCTATTATATTCAGTGGTATAGAAAGGTTATAAATAAAATAAGTAATAAATAAATAAGATGAAAGGTCTGATGAAAAGAGAAGAGGGCTGTTTAAGGCATAAAGTGGTGCGATAGGAGACCTGGAGGTGGGAATGGGTGACGGAGACCACTGGGGACTGGTTGGAGGCTGTGACTGCAAAGGGAAGGCAAAGGAGGTGGTAGTTGGAGAGGTGGGGTGGGACAGAGAGCCAACAACTTCAGAATTAAGGACAAGAACTTCAGAAATCCCATATGCCTCTTACAGTGCTGATGTAGCATACTGGGTGAGATGTGAGCCAGGAAGTGTCACCAAACCATGAACTCGGAAGATGGCCCTTAGGCAAGTGTATATCATACAGTCCTCCAACTGTAGTGTGTGTATAATACCTAGCCTATCTTACAGGGGATTTGTAAGAGTTATTGAAAATGCATGTGAAATGGTCTGAATATTCAGTGTTCTGAAGAATTCTGATTTATCACTAACAAGCCAGTGGCCCCATTCAGAAGACACCTTAAACCATGGCTTTAACCACAGTGGTTAAGCCAGAAAGCCAAGCTGTGTTCAGAAGACACCTTAAACCACGGCTTTAACCACAGTGAATAAAGCAAAAAGCCTTGTTCACCGTGGTTAAAACGTGATTTAAGGTGTCTTCTGAATGGGGCCAGTGTGCTGGTGCATGCTGCTTGCTTGCTTCCAGTTGGCTCCTCCTGAAAGCAGGAGCAGCTAAGTAAACAGTGGACCTTCCTTCCATGATGTGTTTGTTCATGATGTGTGAACTAGGAACTCTGGTTTGTTTCTCCCCAGAGAAGCCAGAATTGTAAGCTGTAGTTTGTTCTTGGTTTATGGCACTGGCTTTTCTGGGGAGAGACAAGCCAGAGTTCCTGGTTTGCACGTTACAGGAATCTAACTACGGACAAAAGGATGTACTAGACCTGTCTACTGGTTCCTCTTCTCTTCAGTCCGTATGTAAACAATGTGGTTTAGTAGTTTACAATCATCACATTTTCCTGCTCATAAAATATCCATTGTGTTGTCCATGGGCAACATGGTCCTGCTTCCTTTCAGACAAATATGGGATAAGATCCCTACGAAAGGCCTGTGGGGCAATGTGTTGTAAAGAACATAATGTAAAATATGCCAAGACAAAAGTAATTGTGTTTGGACTATGTCCTCACAAGCACTGATGGCCATTAGATGGGTTGTCTTGGTACATGACTAATTCCTGGAGTTGCCACTCAGCTACTTTTGTATAAAAGGCTTCAAAACCGACCGTATTTGCACAATGCACAAAATTTTCATACTCTTATTTTGGTTGTACATGACAGATATATCTAGATATAGATATAGATATATAGATAGATATTCCTCTAGTTGAAGAGGGATGGGTCAGCAATCGTTAGAGGCAGGAACTAGGGTCCTAGGGGAATTCCACGCTGGTGAGGCAAGCTAAGGAACCTCTCTGCCCAATAGAATCTCCACCTGGATAACTGCATTCTGAGCTTACTGGCAAGCAGCGTCTCTCCTCTTTAAATGTTCTCCATGCCATATCGCTAGAAACTTGTTAAAATTAACATCTGAGCTTGTCCAGGAATGTGAGAGGAAAGCAGTGCCATACCAGAGACATGGGTCCACCGATCCATTGAAGTAGAAACACTGCTACCTTCCCTGGGCCGTTTGGAAAGGGCAGGCGGTGAATCTTAGGAAACTATATGGTCAATCCATCTTATTTATACAAAGAACAAATACCCAACTTCCTGTTTATGGTTTTCTTGCTCTCTTCCTTTCTCACCCATAGCTGATTTGACCCTGGACCCCGAGACGGCTCACCCACGGCTCACCCTTTCCTCGGACTGCCGCAGTGTCCGGCTGGGGGAGCGCTGGCGAGACCTACCTGATAACCCCAAACGTTTCGACTCCGACTACTGTGTGCTGGCCTTGCAAGGCTTCACTGATGGCCGACATTACTGGGAGGTGGAGGTGGGGGGCCGACGGGGGTGGGCTGTGGGGGCAGCCCGGGAATCGGCCCGACGCAAAGAGAAGTCCAATGGTGGTCCCCACCAGAAACGGGAGATCTGGTGTGTGGGGACCAACGGCAAGAAGTACCAGGCTCTGACCACCACCGAGCAGACGTCCCTTTCTCCCACTGAGAAGCTCCGTCGCTTCTGTGTCTACCTGGATTATGAGCGGGGCCAGCTGGGTTTCTACAACGCTGAAAGCATGGCCCATATCCACACCTTCAATGCCTCATTCCGCGAGCGCATCTTCCCCTTCTTCCGCATCCTTTCGAAGGGGACCCGCATCAAAATCTGCAATTGATACCGTCGCTGGTGTTGCTCTTGCTGTTGCACGTAGCTAGATTTTCTCCCCAACAAGGCCTCCACCTCACGATAAGTCCTCCTGTCCCAGCTGATCATCTCTGACGAGAGATCCCTAATCCTCATTGCTCTTGGACATTGGTGGGTTCCTTCTCTTTCTCACTTTGTGAGTTCACTGTGGTGTGGTGTGGCAGGGATTCTCTCCTTCTACGGATCCATCATTGCACAGTTGTCCTTCCACAGTGCTTGACCAGATCTGATTTTCTTTTTCTCTTGTGGCTTAGAGCCACCCTAGCATGAACTTCTCTCTCTCCCTTCAACTTTGGGTTTCTGATGGTTGCTGACTACATCACTCTTCCATCCTCTCCTCAAGGATCTCTTGTGTCCTTGATCTCTCTAACTTCTCTGAAGGAATATGTGTTGACGATTATTCAGCCTGTGGTTTTCTGGCTGTGCTTGGTGGGATCTGCCATGGCACGGTGACTGGGACAAAGCAGTCCAAGGCTAGTCGCTGACATTCCAAAGCCACTTGAACCTGCTTAAGCCAGGCACTTGAGACTGATTGGGTGCCCGATTGTCTTAACTTCTTTGAATGTTGGTGCCCAAACAGGTTGACTGGTCCCAACATGTTCTTGGAGCTGTAGCCTATCCATGCTGTAAAACCTGTTCTGTTTCTGTCTTGCTGTCCAAGACCAGCGATCTTCCTGCAGATCCTGAAACAACTTCATGGCAGTGTCTGCGCCTGAATATCCTATCTGGTTTTCAGACCCCAGGCTCCTTCAATTGCCCTGATGTCTACTTTTTGATCTCCTATTTTTTCTCTTTATTTACTAAGATCAGATTTAAAAACAACCACCAGTACCACCATTTCTGTCCCACTGCTCTGTGTGTGTGGTTTGATGTAATGTCCCAGCTGTTTGTCTCCCATTGTGTGATGTGATCCCTACCCCTTTTGACTACAGGGGGAAGGAAGTCTTTAACAATATTGCTAATGTGATGTTCAGGCCATTTGAGGGCAATGACAGATGTAAACGCTGCTGTGTTCTTGGATGTCATTGGCGGACCCTGGCTGTACGGATGAATTTAACCCCACCCACCCCTGGCTTAGCTAACTTATTTTAAATAGCTTCCCCATCACTCCAGACTTGCCATGCGGAATCCTTCTCTCCCATCCTGCAAACCACTGGGGGCTTTAGCTGTGCCAGCTGTATATGTTGTTTTTCTGATTCTTTTTGGCATTAGAGCTCCTTTTGAACTATTTTTCGCTAAAAAAAAAAAAGACTTAAAATGGAGATCTAGTTTTTTGGGAAAAGTTGAGAGAAATAAATCAATCAATTGTACAAGTTGTCTTTTGCTTTTATGGTCTGTTCAAACGTTGAAAACAGTCAAGATGCAGTTCATGCTCCCAGAAGAAATTAGGTTCCTGAGATGAAAATCCCGAGTTTTCAATAAACACACTACATTTCTACTTTTTCATGCTTGCAAAAAGAAATGAAATTGGAACCTTGTGCAACTGGCCAGCCCACCTTTTCCTCAGAGAAGGATCGCCCATTTCTAAGCTTTTTTTCAGTGATGAGTAGTAACCTCCTGCTAATGAAAACTTATGAGTTTGGCTGTGAGCGTGGTATAGAAATGTAATAAACAAACCCATAGAAGGTCTTAATAATATTAGATGCTGCACTTGTGCAATGAAGCCGTGGACACAAACTATTCACATACCCCTAAGGTAAGGCTGCCTACTTGATTTCTTCATCATTCCGTGAAACTATATTACACAAAGCTTACGCAGCACTTTGCCCAGTCCTTCCCCTTGTGAGTGTCCTATCAAAGCCCCAATCAAAGAAAATTTACCACTCATGAGGGTCTCCTGTTCACTAGGATGTTGCTAAACTGGTAATTCCACTCATTGTGTTTTTAACCATATATTCCAGTCCCAGCACTGTCTAGGGGCTATTTGTGGAAATCACAATGGTTCCCAGGAGCGAAGGAATGAAAGCTTCAGGTATCTCAAATTTAACCATTGTTTTAAGGGGTGGAGCATCATTAGGAAGCATCCCCTTGTCTCAGGACATTTCGCAGGCAGCCTGCCACTCCCAACCATAAATCCCCAGCATAAAGACACTTGTTTTTCTTCCAAATATAACCTCATCTTACACACTGTGTCCCATAGAATACCACATCCTATTAAAGAGCATATACCATCCAACTGACAGATACCATTGGGACAGTTTTGCAATCATAACCTGAAGGTCTTCACTTGGCATCTGAACATAAACAGTAAAAACACCAGGCAGATCTCCATGGGAAGATTGTTCTACAGATGGGGGGGCGGGGAGGGAGACCACTACAAAGAAGACTTCGTAGCATCCCGATGTTCTCTCTCAGATTCTGTTCCTGGCTAATAGACCTTCCTGTCATGCATTCGGCTCTCCCTTTTCTAATGTCATCTAAACTAGTTGCTGCTGTGGGGAAACAAATTCCATACATTTTGCATTGCGCACAGAACTTCCTTTTGTCTGTATGTCTAATCTCCTGCCAATTGATGCCATCATGCAGCCCCAAGTTCTAGTTTTTTGAGGAGAGGAGAAACAACTCTAGCCATGTTCTCCACACCACACTTAATTTTAAAAGCCTCTCATTTCCCCTCCAGGCAGAGCAATCCTACGAGGAGGTGGTTGTGGGAGGCCCAAGTGTGGCAGGAGGGTCTGTCCCAACAGCCTGCTGGGCTTGCAACAGCTAGGGCAAAAGAAGGGCCTTTCCCTCCCCCACCCCTTTTCTTTGGTTTATTGTCACTAGTTCAGGGGACATGTTCAGGAAATGACAGGCACATCCAGATCTGTGCCCCCCTTTGCACTTATTGATAGCAGAACAGCCAGTCCAGGGAGGACCTCAGTATCCTGTGTCTCAGAAGCCTATAGTATCCTATATCTCCTGGGTGACGCTCCCAAGGACTAAGAGATTGCAGCCTTCATCAGCATTTCTCTACAATAAAGTACTTTAGCATTTCCTCAGGGAGAAGTTGCATCTAACCCCTGACCATTTTGCTTCTTCTTCGTGGTCTCTGTGCATCACACATATGGGGCTCTGCGCCTGCGCAGGCAGCACTATTGCTTTATATATAAGTATGACGACCCCTTTCCTAATCATGGACTTGGAACTTTGGGGGGTTGGACCCAGCTGTCTTCCATGAACGGAAGGGCTCCTTGTGTCGACAGGCGGCTTCCAATCCCATGGAGGAATTCCACCAGCGGAAAGGAGTTGATTCCCTTCTCTCCTTGCAATCTTCAGGGGGTGGGGTGGGGGCTGCAGGAGAGAATAAGTGGAGAAAATCTCCCCTCGGCCAGGTGGAAACACACAGAGAGAATGTTCCCACCCACAGAAAAGAAGCTGGATATAACTAAAGTTTTTAGCTATATACTCAAATCCTCACACCCCCATCTGATCAACATACTCCAGGGGTAAATGGACTTCAGGATTGCAGGATATTTACTAGAACCCAGAGATCCACCAACTGGAGCCCGGTGTTGTAGTCCTACATCTACATCTGCAAACCTGTTGTAAAGTTTTGAAAGGACGTCTGCTCATTTTTGATTCCCCTCATTGAGGCAAGACTTCATCTTTTCAGAGGAAGCCTTAGAATATCTTTTTCCCACCAAGGAACCCAAGACAGCTTACCCAGTCCTTCTCCTCTCCATTTTATCCTCACAACAACCTTGTGAGGTAGGTTAGGCTGAGAGTCAGTGATTGGACCAGTCACCCAGTGAGCTTCATGGCACAGTAGGGAATAGAACCTGGGTCTACCTAGTCTAACCACTACAACCCACTGGCTCTTATAGCTATATAGCCTTGTTAGGTCCCCTGGCATCGTCTTAGATGTGGTACATTTCCTGATTGTAGCATACATTGAACCTGAGCTTATCATAATTGTTTTAAATAACCACCAAGTGACTGACTCTCCCTTTGAACTTCCTTTGAAGTCAACCCATTCTTTTAGAGATACGTAAACGTTAGAATTAATTGTACTGATTCTCATTGTTCCACCAGGGTTCTGACATGCTCACTATATCTCCCAATGCTTCGTCACTTAAGGCAGCT
This sequence comes from Elgaria multicarinata webbii, assembly GCF_023053635.1. NCBI lineage: Eukaryota > Metazoa > Chordata > Lepidosauria > Squamata > Anguidae > Elgaria > Elgaria multicarinata. The sequence goes on from NC_086173.1 coordinate 145,990,610, forward strand.
TTCCCAACCCTGTGTCCTCCAGAAGTCTGGCTGGGCGTGTTGGGATCAGTTCGACACAGATCACTTTCAGCACAAAAAAAATGTTTTTATTGAAGTCTTTTTTTTTTTTACATAATTATAGCCTGTGCTCTGTGGTCAATTGCACTCTTTCATCTGGTTCCGATAGTGACCTGCCAGACACGAACCAAGTTATCTGTGTAGCCTGCAAACAGAGTCTGATGGAAAAGAGAGAGAGAAACAGGGTCAACAAATGGGGTGGTAAATACTGGCAAGGGGGGCAGCAGTCACTTGGCAAGAATCACCATGGGGGGGAGGAGCTTATTTGGGCAAACCAAGGCACACAATGATCCCTCTAAATTCCTTCATGTGGAAGAATATGGCAGGCTATTCATACATTGTAGATGTCACATTATCAGGACCACACAAAGCTGCCCAGTGCATCACGCCTGCAATTGCTCAGGCTAATGGATTCTAGGAGGTGGAGGACAGAGGCAGGTGACAGACCACACTAGAAGCTACTTAAAACCTGGGAGGATTAACATGCTCCCCTTTGAAGGGAAGACCAGGAAGGGATAAGATGCAAATATGCCTACACTGCAAGTGGAGCTGTAAGTGAAGAAAGGCGGGGGGGGGGGGGGGGGGGGGGCGACGACTAAGAGGCATTTTGGTTGCTGGATGTTCTCACCCTATCAGGTGACAGCTTTAGACCAGCTCGGCTGTTTTGCGAGCCTCCACCCCCTTAACCTGAATATCCAAAGCCAGACAGGATCTAATGTCACCAGAGTGGAATGAGGGAAGAAGATGGCAGACAACAGACTTAAGACTGTACCTGGAACACCCCAAACAGATGCCAGTTCAAATACATCTATCTATCTATCTATCTATCTATCTATCTATCTATCTATATATCTATCTATCTATCTATCCCCAATACATGCCACTGTTAAGTTTTTAGGAGCCCAGGGACCAGGTGCCTGGGATTTTTTCAGTCCTACCACCTTTCCCTAGAGTGTCTTAGACGTTGGCAGTTGTAGCTGCCACACAGGATCCTGTGCTTTCCCTTAAGAACTAAACATGCCACAAACAGCATACAGCAGACTCAGAAGTGCAGACATGGACAAACCCTGCTTTCTTGGGTGGAGGAAACTACAGCGCCACTCTCCACTTGGGAGTCTCGCACATTCCTGCTCTTACCTGTCCGTCAGCAGACCAGGCCAATGAGGTGCACTGGGGAGGCTCCGCCTTGCTGCTGGTGCTGATCACCTCCTGCTTGAGCTCATCCACAATGATCTTGCCTTCCAGGTCCTGAGAAAAAGAAAAAAGGAGGGCAGGGCAGGGTCAACATAGAGCCATGAACTTTCAGGCTTGTTAGTTCTCACCAATGATTTATTTCTTATTAAACATACAGCCCACCTTTTTTTTTCTTGTAAGGAACCCAAGATGGCACACACGGTCCTCCTCTACTGCATTTTATCCTCACAAGAACCCTGTGAGTCAGTGGGCTGTGAGTCAGCGACTGGCCCAAAGTCACCCAGTGGGCTTTATGGCCAAGTGGGGACTAGAACCCGGATCTCCTGAGTCCTAGCCCAACACTCTAACCACTATACCACACTGGCTATTTATACTTCCAATGTCATTTGGGCAACAGGCTCAGAAACAGCCTCTGGTTTTCCACATGGAAGTAGTGTCAGACGGCATAGTGTGTTTCATCATAGCATAAACAAGCCCATGAAGTCACAGCACATCCTCCCAACCACGTGAACAGGTCTGTGTTGTACAGAGTGAATTCAAGAGGTGGCAGTCCCCATCCCTAAGTAAAACTAAACATAAATATCTATCACTACATTTTCTTCCCTCCTGACCCTGTGTAGTTTTTCCCCCACTGTCAAAACTTTAGATTGTAAGCTCCCTGGGGGCGGAGACTTAGCAGGGGTGGGGCCAGGCTTCACTCTGTAAATCACCATGTCCATAGCTGATCCTATAGAAACAGTTAAGCAATGAAGTCCAGGGAAGCCAAGAATATACTGGCATGGGGGAATGTGCAGCCAAGGATAAAATGGCAGAGGGGAATTAGAAGGGAAGTTCCTCTACCAACAGCCAACGCAAAACTCCCATTGGCCAGACAAGGTGATGCTGCAACTGCAGTGCCTGCTTTCTTCTTCTTTCCCCACTGCTTTTGCTCTATGTATTGTATCTCTTAGATTGTGAGCCTGTGGGCAGGACTACCTTGCCTTTCAATTTTAGGTGTTGGTTATGTATTATATTATATTATTATTATTATTATTATTATTATTATTGCTTATTTATATAGCACCATCAATGTACATGGTGCTGTACAGAGTAAAACAGTAAATAGCAAGACCCTGCCGCATAGGCTTACATTCTAATAAATACAAATAACAAGAATGACGTACCCATATCTTGATGCTGGGCCCAGTGGCAGCACACAGCCAGTAGCGGTTGGGGCTGAAGCATAAGGCGTTGATGATGTCCCCACCATCCAGTGTGTACAGGTGCTTGCCTTCGTTCAAGTCCCACAACATGGCCTGGCCATCCTAGAATGGAAGGAAGAAGTCATCAGGTAGAAAGCAGTTTTAAGAGGAATGTGGTAATAAGCAAATGAAGCGATGGTTCCCTGTTCTTTTAAAGCGCACCTTCAAACAGCATGCCAACGCCCCTTCCCCAAAATTCAGCAAGCATATTATTCATTTAAAAGATGAAGAAACAAGCTCAGAGACAAGGCTGGGTATCAACATCATCATTTACTGCATTTAAATACTACCCCATAGCTGAAGCTCTCTGGGTGGTTTATAAAGATTAAAACACGGAACTTTAAAAACAAATATACAGAATTTAAAACCATAAAAAGAGATCACATACAACGTGTGACATTATCTGTGCTTACATGGCAAATTTCCACCCCCGTGAACCACTATCATACAATTTCTCTCTATCGCATGGAGTTTCCTAGCTAGAAACCATTAAACCAGGGGTAAGCCTCCAGATATTTTTGTTTGGAGGGGGGATTACAACCTCCATAATCCCTGATCATTGGCCATGCTGACTGGGAGTTGTAGTCCAGAACATCGAAAGGGCACTAGGTTGCCTATCACTGCACTAAAATGAGGCGGCTCGCCCTCTGGGCCGAGTTAAGTGTGAATAAGGTAACATATAAATCAGTTCTTAACAACCACTCATGTCCAGAGTAATGTGAGTATAACTTAGGTCTCATTAATTTACTCTAAGTAGGATTAAAATTGGCTACAACCTTCTGCAGTGAAAAGGGCACCAGGGCTTCACATTTCAAGCTAGCACCTTTATTTGCGGACCTGCCTATCAAATAATAGTCAGAAAAAATTATTTATTTATTACATTTTTATATCGCCCACTAGCTGAAGCTCTCTTCAAAGTAAAATGCTTTCTTCAAAGAAACAAATTCCCATCTAAAGTCTGGGCAGCTCAGAAACAGCCTCTGAGTATCATCAGGGTGATAAAGGAGTCAGACGGTGCTTGTAGGTTTCATCACAGCTGGGCCAAGGTCTTCTGGCAATAGACTGAGATGGGTAAGGAGCAAATGTCACCAGTCAGGACAACAGCTCTGTTGCACTGGAAATTATGGGACACTTAAGACTTCCTTTCCAAGGCAGGGCATCAGGTACATCAAGCAATCCCTGCCTGGACGTTCTTGAAAAACCTCCCCCAAAATAGGATTTCCTAACATGCACAGGAAGCTTGTTCCAACCCTAAATCTTTCTTCGTTATGAGAGTCTTCTTGGCTATTTATTCTAATAGCACATCCATCCTCAACCATCGCATGTGGTAACTCAAATACCATGAGGATTCTTAAGCCTCCTCGCAAATCCACCACTCCCAGGATCCCTTGCAAATGTTTCTGGCAGCCAGACCAGAATGAACTCCAAAGCAGTGTTTTTATCTACGTGCAGGCTTAAAAACAGCAGTTTCTTGCTTTTCCTGGATCGACAGTGCCATCAACCTCTCTTCTGTCTCCCCATCAGATGAATATTGTCCATTTCCTTGAAAAAACGTCAAGGACATCTTCACAGTACCCTAGGATGGCTCATTGCGCAGCTTCAATACAGCTTTTCCCCTCCTTGCACTACTTTTTCTTTAGACACATTGAGATAGATAACATTAGACAACCGTGTAAGCCTGACCCCCCGAGCCAAAACAGTGCCATATTTCTGCCACATGTAACTGCTATGTAGAAAAGTGCATTTTCTATTTCTTCACCATGCAAAGGATCACATTTAGTGAATATAAGAGAAGGTATTGCTCATATCCCATGAAAAAGCAAACCCCAAGCATCTTGAGTCAATGCCTGGCTCCTAGATATGAGCCTAGAAGCCTTTCTCTCTTGCTCTCTCTCTCTCCAGTAAGCACATGCCCAGCCAGGTTTGCTTGAAAGAACTGAGCAGAAACAAGACAAGCAGGAATGTAGAAAAAGGAAAGAAGCACATCTCCCCCCACCCACCACTCCCGACTTACCTTGCCACCAGAAGCACACAGGGAGCCATCGGGCGAGACCGTCACTGTATTCAGGTAGCCGGTGTGCCCAATGTGGTTGGTCTTCAGTTTGCAGTTGGCCAAATTCCAGACCTACAAGATGGAGAACAGGGAAGCCATCATGCAACGGCTTGGAGGTTCTAAAGGTTTGTGTGTGAGCGCTTAAGACCACAAAGCCATGGCCAACATCTGTAGGTGGTGCATTTTGGACATCTCACGCTTGTGCTTCTATTTTTTTTTTTTTAAAAAAAAAAAGGCAGCAGAGGGCCTCGGAACAACTTGCAAGAAGAGCTCAGAAGTTCAGCTTTCTAAGATAGTTTGCATTAAGAGTAAAAACAGTTCAGACCTCGTATCAGCACAAAAACCCAAAACACTTGGGAGTTGTTTCTTCCCAAGGCTCAGAAACAAGAGTAGATCTGGGGCAGAGTTATGTGGGAGTGCCCCACCCAAAGCACCCGGGGTTCTTAAACTCAGCACCTGGTCAGCAAGCTGGGTGTCCCTGGACCAGCTTTGTGCCAAGTCAGGAAAGAAGGGCTAAAATAAACACGTGATTTGCAACTTCCACAGAGGAAAGGCTGGAGATATAAAACCAGGAAATGTATGTGAAACGCAAACATATTGTTGGGAAAGCTTTTTTACAACAGGGTCCTGTGGCATCTTCAAGACTTAAAAGTCCCCAATCCTTTCCCCTTCTGTTCTAGTCAGTGACTGCTCTCCAATGTTGAACAACAAGGGCTTTTCAAGATTGATGCAGGCTTACTTATGGAGGTGGGAGTCTTCCAACACATCTCCCCTGTACAGACGAAGACTGCCAAAACCCATTATTGTCCCACCCCCAAGCAGAAGACAGCACAAACGAGAGGCTGTGTTACTATTTGGGCTGTTAATGCTTTGTGGGGAAGGGGCTTGTTTGTCAATGGAACATCCTCCTTCCCTTTACACTAGGGCTGGGCAACTTGTGGCCTTCCAGTTGTCATGGACTACAACTCCCATAAGCCCTAGCCAGCATAGCCAATAGCGAGGGCTGATGGGAGTTGCCGGCCAAAGTGGCTGGAGGGTCACAAGTGGCTCAGCCCTGTTTTGCAAGCTTTTGCTTCCTTAGAGTAGGGATGTGCTCCGCTCCGATTAGGAGCGTAGAAGCAGTAGCGGATTGGCCTGCTCCGCCTTACCCAGAGGCGGAGTAGGAGCGGACCGCGGACCCCCTAGAAGCAAGGCGAAGAGAAGCGACCATTTTTCGGAGCTCCGAGTTCAGTCGGAGCGCTCCGGTCGCCATCTTGAAAACATTTCGCCATAGGATTGCATTGCGGCAAATAATCGCGCATAACTACGTTGTTTTTGAAGCTATCGTTCTGGAAATTCTTGTGCACAGAGAGTCGTGGATGGGGGTCATTTTGAGACCACTCTCACCTCTCTGCGTGCTGTGGTTCACGTGCAATATTTTTTTAAAAATCGGGTCAACCGCGGGGCTCAAACTGCGTTTCGGCTTTTCGCCCATAGGATTGCATTGAGGGAAAGAATCGGGGATAACTGGGGGGGGGTTTAAGCTATCGTTCTGAAAATTCTTGTGCACAGAGAGTCGTGGATGGGGGTCATTTTGAGACCACTCTCAACTTTCTGCATCGTACGGGTCGCGGGCTAGAAGTTTTTTAAAAATAGGGTCAACCGCGGGGCTCCGTTTCGGCTTTTCGCCCATAGGATTGCATTGAGGGAAAGAATCGGGGATAACTGGGGGGGGGTTTAAGCTATCGTTCTGAAAATTCTTGTGCACAGAGAGTCGTGGATGGGGGTCATTTTGAGACCACTCTCAACTTTCTGCGTGCTGTGGTTCACGTGCAATATTTTTTTAAAAATCGGGGTTTGGGTTTTTTTTTTTTATTATTATTATTATTTTGGAAGCGATGACAGGCACATTCAACTCCCAATCCTGATGAGAATTCATCTCCTCAGAAAGCATCCTCCTCCAATCCCAGCGTTGGAGGGGGGACTAAGGCAGACCCACCCTGAGAACTTTCTGTTTTGTGTCTCTTTGTGGGTTGGCGTTCGTGGAGGGAACACTTACTTAGCTAGTGCTCCTGCTTTGGAGATAGATTAATTTAATATAGGTTTAGTTTGGCGCGTGTGTGTGTTTGTTTGCTTCTTTCTGACTTGTAGCTTAGTTTGCCCTGTGTTTTCCCCTTACTTTGATTTAATATAAACTTTATTTTTGAATTTTGGAGTGTGTGGTTGGGTTGGTTGCCCCCCCTTCCCTGTATTAAAGCCTGACTGTTCTGCTTTTGTGAAAGCTTTCTTTTGAAAGCATACACACACTTTTTGTCCCATTTCCCTACATTTATATTCTTAAACATATTTTATTATATTCTTTCACATAGTCCATTAGTATATATTCTCATACATATTATATTAGTATTCATATTTTGTTCTTCTTATAGTAGTGGTTGGTTCTTTTTCCCCCTCCCCTCTCTTAAATCCTGATTGTGTTTCCTTCTATCTTCTATATACCAAATATACCAAAAAAATTGGATTCTCTTTTTCTTCTCTGTGTAACTTCGACGGAGTGGGCTGCTTTTGTCAAGTTCAACAGGCAGCCACAGATTGAGCATTTTGGGGAAAGCATACGCACACCATTTCCCTATTCTTAAACATATTATTATTATATTCTTTGACATAGTCTTAGTAGTCTATTAGTATACATTCTCATACATATTAGTAGTAGTATTCATATTTTGTTCTTCTTATAGTAGTGGTTGTCCCATTTCTTGTCCCATTTCCCTACATTTATTAGTAATATTCTAAAACATATTATTATATTCTTGTAGATATTCTTAGTAGTATATTCTCATACATATTAGTAGTAGTATATTTTATTGTTCTTGTCCCATTTCCCTACATTTAAACATATTATATTCTTCTTATACATATTCTTAGTAGTACCTTATACATAGTATTAGTAGTATTAATATTTTGTTAGTCATCATGAAAAGAGAAAGCAGGCGTGCTGAAAGCAGCAAGGCTCAGTCTGCCAGCAGGGCTTCCTCTCCTCCTGTGAAACTCAAACGGGCAACTCCTTGGCTGACTGCTCCAAAACAGAAGCAGGACAAGCAGCAGGCAGAGCCACTCTCTTCTGCAACTTGTGCCCGGCGTTCTCTTTTTGAGGGTGGGAATGGGAAAAGTGCCCGTTTGCAAGAGGCACGTGGCAGCAGTGCCATTAGAGGAGGAGGAGTATCCCCAACTCCTTCATTCTCCTTTCAGCCCACGAGCCCGCTGATGGACCTAGACGAGGTCCTCAGCACAGTGGAGGGGGGGGAGGAGGAGGAGGCGGTGGGCCTCCAGGATGTGGGGGCTGAGGAGGAGCAGCAGCAGGCCGAGGCTCTCTCCCCAGTCTCATCCCACACCCCTGTTTCTGTGGCAACACCAGAGAGCTCAGGCGGGCAATTGGTGGTGTCACCACAGAAACGAAAGACAAGCATCGTGTGGGACCACTTTGAGTTGGGAGCGGATCCCCGCTTTGCTGTCTGTCGCCACTGCAAACTCAGCCTAAGCAGGGGTTCATCGACAGGGCATTATGGAACCAGCAGCATGAAGATGCATCTTCATAGGCAGCACCAGGCGATCTTGCTGGGGAAAGAGGCGGGCAAGGCGACTGGTTCCAGGGGAAAGCCGAAGGCTGCTGCTGGCACTGCCACTCTAAGCTCTCCATCTCCCATCCCCACAAGGGTTAGGCAGGCAACCCTGCAGGACATGGGGTGGGGGAAGTATTGACCCACAAGATGGCGTTTTCCAATGCCCACCCAGGGTGCTACTGTGTTGGGGCATCTGCCGGGACTGACTCCTCCCCAATACTAGATCTATGACATGTCACTCTGCCTGCCCCTCTGCTAGCCTGTCCTCCTCGGTGACCGACTCGCTGGGATGGTTTGCGTTTGCAATGCGTGACTAACTGCAATGCTGGCTTAGAAACCAGCCATCACTTCCTTGTGCCCCCAGAAATGCCCGCAGCCTGCCTGCCTGCCTGCCCGCCTCCCCCGGGGTGCTGCTGTGGTGGGGCATCTGCCAGGACTGACTCCTCGCCTACTCTGCCTGCCTCTCTGCCCGCCTGGTGCCTGGTTTGCTCCCAATCGTCCTCCTCTGTGCCCCTCAAGGCGTAACTGCTGGCTTAGAAAGAAACAACCAGCCATCTTTGCCTCACTTTGCGCCCACTTATGGGTTGGTTTGCTATGCGTTAGTGCTCAAGCCATCCTTGCGGCACTACAATGCATGCTGCCTGCCTGCTTTCCATTGATGGTGCTATATAAATAAATAATAATAATAATAATAATTCTCCCCTTCCCGCCTTGCAGCGATGGTGTATGTGTCTTGCTTTGACTCAGGGGAGAAGTCCTTCCTGCGCTCACTTAGACTTTATCAAATTCAATAATCCCTTTTTCAAATGTGCCAGAAGATTTAGGGTTATCTCGTGGCATGTTGGGATTGCCTTGGAACTGGCCCCATTGAGCTGTCTGCAATTGCAACTTTAAATCCCTGACATACTGGAGTGTTCAAATTTCAAAAGTTCCCCTAACATCAGGGGATGATGGGATTGCCTTGAAACTTGGTGTCCATGGGGACACATGGGTAAGCTGTCATGGGACCAAAGGATAGGTTTCTAACGTGCAAATTGACGTAGTTGTAGAATGGGACTTGATTTGGGGTGAGTTAAAAAGTTTAAGCCGCGCCAAAAATCAGGGGATGATGGGATTTGCTTGCAACTTGGCGTGCATGTGGACACATGGATAAGCTCTCCTGGTGCCGAGTTTGAGGTTTCTAACATGCAAATTGACGGAGCTATCCCAAGGGGTGTGAATGGGGTGCCCGATTTTCATAAATTCCCCAAAAATCAGGGGATGATGGGATTGCCTTGAAACTTGGCGTGCATGTGGACACGTGGATAAGCTATCATGGTGCTGAGTTTGAGGTTTCTAACGTGCAAATTGACGTAGTTGTAGAATGGGACAATTTGGGGTGAGTTAAGCCATGCCAAAAATCAGGGGATGATGGGATTTGCTTGCAACTTGGCGTGCATGTGGACACATGGATAAGCTCTCCTGGTGCCGAGTTTGAGGTTTCTAACATGCAAATTGACGGAGCTATCCCAAGGGGTGTGAATGGGGTGCCCGATTTTCATAAATTCCCCAAAAATCAGGGGATGATGGGATTGCCTTGAAACTTGGCGTGCATGTGGACACGTGGATAAGCTATCATGGTGCTGAGTTTGAGGTTTCTAACGTGCAAATTGACGGAGCTATCTAAAGGGGTGTGAATTAGGGTTATGGGAGGTGCGTTAGAGGGTAGAGCCGCGCCAAAAATCAGGGGATGATGGGATTTGCTTGCAACTTGGCGTGCATGTGGACACATGGATAAGCTGCCCTGGTGCCGAGTTTGAGGTTTGTAACATGCAAATTGACGGAGCTATCCCAAGGGGTGTGAATGGGGTGCCCGATTTTCAAAAATTCGCCAAAAATCAGGGGATGATGGGATTGCCTTGAAACTTGGCGTGTGTGTGTATACGCCCATGAGGTGTCATGGTGCCAAACGTGAGGTTTCTAACTTCAACGGAAAAAAAGTTGTTTACTTTTTTAGCTTTCAATGCAAGCCTATGGGGGGGCAAAAACGGAGCTCCGGATCCGATCCGGAGCTCCGAGCGGAGCGGAGCGGAAGTGGGCGGAGCGGGGGCGGGGCGGAGCGACCCGCTCCGAAAAATGGCGGATCTGCAAGTGAAGCGGAGCGGGGGGTCCGTGCACACCCCTACCTTAGAGTGGCTTCTGCACAGGCCTGATGGGCCCAGGAGGTCCCAGCGCCCCTGCTTAACTGATGGAGAGAGATTGGGGTGGGTCCCAGGTTGCCATCAAATTTGGGAAAATTCTCTATGTTCCAAGCTTTGCTGGGCTGGCTGTGGTTTCTCAAAACTTTTCAGGGACAGGTGGGTGGGGATGCTGGGCCCTGGAGTCAAGTTCTCGCATTAACGAGAATCCCCAACTCACCTTCACCAGCTTGTCCCAGCCACAGGAGACAATGATGGGGTTGCTGCTGTTGGGGGAGAAGCGCACGCAGGACACCCACTCAGAGTGGCTCTCATCCTGGAGGGGGAAAAGGAATGGAGGGTCAGAAAAAACATTACAGTACTCTGAGCGAGGTGGTGATATCTTACGATAGAATGACCCTTAAAAGAAACTAACAACACTGGGACACTCCAGACTTGGACACATCACTTAACCTCCAGACCTTGCTCCCTACTAAAATGTAAGCGTGTAATTCCATGTGCACATATTCCTCCCATTACCCTTTGCCCCCTGTCATTCCTCCCTTTCCCTCTGCTGCAATCACCGCCTGTTGAAATGTAGCTTGCAAGTTCTTTGGGATCTGTAAAGTTCTATGTACACTGACAGCGCATCAACACACAATAGTCACAGAAAGATCAGCCAACTGAAAGAAACACTTTTGGGTTGTTCCCACCTAACGCTAAGCCACCATGGGTTCCTTAACCTGTGGTGCTGGCTGTCATTTTGAATATGAAAACCATGGTGCGCTTGCACATAATGCAAGCATGGATGACATTAGTTATACAAAGGTTAAACAACGCTTTGGTAACCCAAAAACAACCCCTGGGTTATCTGAGAGTTGCTTAACCCTTGTATAACCCATGCTGCCCGCGTTTTCACGACACAACAAACTATGGTGGGCACACCGCAGCTGGCATATTCAAACGATGCCTGGCATGTACCACAACCATGGCGGGCTGTGGTGATCACGCGAACCCAGGCTTTAGCCTGCTAGCTTAGGTGCAAGTAGATAGCTCTCACTTAATAGAGAGAGACTAGAGCAGCCTCTCCCGGCTGATGCCCTCCATTTTGGACTACAACTTCCAGGATTCCTGTCCACTGGCTATGTTGGTTGAGGCTCATGGGAACTGAAGTCCAAAACAACTAGAGGGCACTAGCTTGGGGAAGGGTGGACTAGAGCCACCAATGAGAATCCATGCACTGCTCTCCTCATATATATGGCTGTGTGTCAACTGTAGACTTGCGTATTACCAGCCAGTGGGCCTGTTCAGACAACATGCTAAATGATGGTTAGGCCACTAACCATTTTGCAGCAAATGGTTAGTGAGCGTGTTTAAACTGTGGTTAGGAATGGTTCACATGACACACTAAGCCGTGGATCACATGACACGCTAAGCCATAATGTTTCGCTCAAAATGCTGAAGCAATGCGGTTTAGTGTGTTGTCTGAACAGGGTCTATGGAGTCTGTGGGACTGAACCTTGAGCTCCCAAGCAGCAGAACCATGGCTCAGCCTGTCACACATGAAACAGGATTCCAAATAACCACTGGACTATCCTGCCAGTTTTACCTTTGTGCAATAGTGGGACTAGCCCCGTGGGAGTCTGCAATCTACACCTTCGTGTGCTGAAATCCCCCAAGGGCTTTGTTAACACTAGCTGAGCTTTGCCCTACACTCTTTCCATACTGGCTGGAGCTGACGGGCAAAACGCTGGCAGTTCTGAACCCAAAAGCTGTGACAGGCGCACCAAAGCTTTGGCACACCTGCCGCCTCACTTGAGAGCCTAACATGAGAGTTGAATTTTAGGGGCACTCAGTGCCAAGGTCTGGGAGAAAGGGAGGAAAGACTCACCTGCACAGTGTACTTGCAGACGCCCAGGGTGTTCCAGAGCTTAATGGTTTTGTCCCTGGAGCCTGAGACAATCTGGCGGTTGTCAGAGGAGAAAGCCACGCTCAGCACATCCTTGGTGTGGCCCACGAAGCGCCGGGTGGTGGTGCCTCTGTAAGGGAGGAGATTCCACACATCAGTTCCCTCCCAGTGTGAGGCAGGAGAGGAGGCCGCCTCAGGCCAAATCACTCCTCGCCTTGCCTTTTTCCCTCTTGCAAAGCCCACCACCCCGGCAGCCCCAACTCTGAATATGGTCCAGTTCCCTCTCTAGGGATATAAAAAAGTAAACTTTCTAAGGAGCTCTCCTGTTTCAAGGGTCATCCCCCCCACTGGAGAATGACACTTTTACGATGGGGCCACGTTAATAGGATAAGTTCCTCACTCCAAGTTCAGCAGCTGGCGAGCGCTAGGGAGGAGCGAGACCAAAGCTGCTCCCACCATCTCATGCAGCTTCAGTGGGATGACGAAGCCAGCCAGCAACAACAGATTCTGGCCTTTGATCCCATCAATCCCTGCCTGCTGAATGGAGGCCGCTGTGACCCCCAAGCACATACCTATGCTACCAATGCAAAGCAATTTAATTGCTCTTTCCATCCTTGAACTTTGGGGAACAAAAGGGATGCAACATATCTGAGAATAACTCACCCCTGCTCCCAAAATCAGGGAAGCCTGACGGACACGCTGCTTTAAAACTACTTGAAAGGTGCAGCACAGATGGGCTACAAAATCCCGGACAAAACTGTTCTCCCTGCCCTGATAGGGTTTCAAGGAACGAAACCGGAAAGCTTTTAATTTCTCGGCTCTCCTCTATAGCGTCCCCTCATAATTGCAGGACATTTCATCAGACCCCAACGGAGTCGGTAGATGTGTGTCAGATCTAATCACTGGGACAGGAGGAGGCCAACAGAAACCCTGATCCTAAAAGCAAACCTGGGAAGGGGGCAGGGGAGAAAAATATAGACCAGCCTTCTCTAACCTGGCGTCTCTACAGATGTGCTGGATTACAACCCCCATCATGCAGGCTGAGGATGATGGGAGACGCTGTTCAACGCATCTGAAGAGGCAGCAGGTTGAAGAAGGCTGATCTACTTTATATTCCTTTCAGCGCCTCCTGAAAACGTTATTCCAGGAAGCCTTTCCTTAATGACCAGCCACAGTTCACTGTACATTTTGCTTCTTTTAAAATATATTTTAAAGTGTTTTATTCTGTTTTTATTTTATCTTGTACACCACTCTGAAATTTTCAATGGGGAGCAGTATATAAATATTGTAAATAAATAAATAAATCTAGACAGTAAGTTGGGAACTAATTGGCAAGATGTTAAAGGCGCAACTCTTCGGCATCGGGCAAGATGGGCCCCCACTCCCCACATTTCACCCCAACCAGCACTCACGTTGTGAGGTCCCAGAGACGCAGGGTGCCATCCCAGGAGCCAGAGAGGGCAAACTGCCCATCTGAAGAGATAACCACATCACTGACGAAGTGGGAGTGGCCCCGCAGGGCTCGCTGGGGGATCCCATAGTTGGTTTCATCTCGGGTCAGCTTCCACATGATGATGGTCTTGTCTGCAAGTGAGGAACATAAGAAGCTGCCTTATACGGAGACCGACCCTTGGTCTAACTAGCCCAATACTGTCGACACTGACTGGCAGTGGCTCTCTTGGGTTTCAGGTGGGATTCTTTTACTTGCCCTACCTGGAGAAGCTGCGGAGCACACCTGAGACCTTCTGCATGCAAAGCAGGTGCTCTATCCCATTGAGCTATGGCCCTTCCCAAGGACAGCAAAGGGTTCTGCACCCCACCCCCCCTAAGATCCTGCATCCCATTGTGGCTTCGGCCCTACAAGTGATTGAAAGCTCCAACATGAACAGATTCCTGAACACAAAAAAACTGATGTGGTGGGGAATCCGGACAATGGTAGAACGCTCCTCCCTGCCATCTAGTTCTCTCTGCGCAGAAAGAGCATTCAATCCTCACCTGCAGTTTGACGTGTGACAATCTAGGCACAGCTTCACCATCTATGCGAAAATCAGGCCTCTGTCAGAAATCCCCAACACACTGAAACATACCCTCACTTGAATCCACATCAGACTGCAGTCATAACCACACTTACTGGGAGGCAAGTCCCCTTACATCAGTGGGACATCATGCAGGTGAACATAGTTATGATCCACGTTTTACACCTTAGCTGCTATACCAGGATCAAACTGTAGGGTTTTGCTTCTTGACTTGCAAAGAACCTCAACATCCTGGCCCCAAGAAACCATCCTATCCAATACGTCCTGGGATGTTAACCTGACCCCTTTTAGCCATCTATATGTGCATCAAGAGAGCACAGGAAGAGCACAAGGACAAGCAGCCTCAAGAGCTTGCTGGAGTTGTGGGAACCCCTTGGCCTATTCCTAAAGATCGCATAATAACCTACAGCAGCCTTCCCCAACTGTTTGGACCACAATTCCCATCATGGCTGAGGCTGATGGGCATTGGGAGTCCAAAATATCTGGAGGACACTACACTGGGGAAGTCTGAGCTAGGGTCAGACAGCAACCACCCTAGGATCAACGCTCCAGAGATGTATAATGCCTGTCTGTCCCAAATCTGAAATCAATTGTCCTAAACTGAAGCTGTCCACTAACAAGTCAAACTCATTATACTTACTAACACGTGCAAATTTTCTTATTTTTTTAAAAAAAATGGCTGCTGAAACAGGAGTTTTTTAACAGATTTTTGTGTGAAAGAACTTGTGAGCTTGATTCTGGAATTGATCATGAATTTCTGGTTTGAGCATGTGCTCAGATGCACCCTGTTCCTTAGCCACTATTTCACACCTGCCTATGGTTGTTGACCTCAGGGCTCCACTTAATGAAGAAGTTATCTCCCCAAGTCTAAGAGCTCTGAAGCAGTGCTTCATCATTCTAGAACCATGGGCCCGCCCAATCGTTAACTTTTGGACACACAGTTTCCAATTAAAGGTTCTGAACAGGCTGGACCCAAAGGAAGCCATCTGTTTTCTTAACAGATCCCCTTATGTCCCATCATAATTGCAGGACATGTCTTCAGACCCCAATTAAGATCAGTAGACAATGTCAGATTTAATCATTGGGACTGGAAGGAAAGAAGCAGATGGGCATATCTGTGTATACGCACACATATCACCACGTGAAATGTTGCACATAGGTTGTTGCAACTTAATTCCCCCCCCCCCCCCACCTCAACCTTCCTAGAAGATGATGAGACGCAGCTTGGGAAGGCCACCCTCATTTTGGGGAGGGGCCCCCGCGCGCTTTATCACCAGAAAGTCAAGCCATGCTAGCCATATAGGCCTTTGGTCATCTCTATTAAGCATCACCCCCTGAGCCGACCCGAGAGCTAGTGGCTTCCACGCGGTCCCCCACCTCCCCGCGTAGGCTAAGAGGCAGCTGGTCTCCCCCTCCCCCAGTGGCCTGTCCCGCTTCAGTCTATCGGCCCCCTCTCCCCCTGCACCGCCTTGTGAGTTGGTCTCGCCCCTGCTCCTCCTCCTTACCGCGCGAGGCGGAGAGGATCATGTCTGGGAACTGCGGGGTGGTGGCGATCTGGGTCACCCAGCCGTTGTGGCCCTTGAGGGTGCCACGCAGGGTCATCTGCTCCGTCATGGCGGCGGCTGAGAGGGCTCGAGCTCCCGCGGTAGACGGAGGATGGCGGCGGATTCAGCGGCGGCCCTCAGCTCGGACCTGCCAGCTCGCTCAGGCCCAGCGAGAGAAAGGAAGCGGTAGCTTCTTCCGGAAGCGGAAATAGCCTCTCCTCGCGCGCTTGCGCGACGGCTCCGTACGACAACATGGCTGCCTCCACGTTAACCTGTACGGAGGAGCTGAGAAGGCCCACTCCGTGGAAAGCACTTTGTCAACAATTCGGAGTTAGGATCGCGATTTGTAGTTCTCTAAATTTCCCCCCTCATAAATGCGAAGTCCGGCGACGCGCTTCTTAGATAAGGCGGCGGCGCGGCGCTATTTCTTCGCAGACCTCCGACATGGCGGCGCTCTGACGTCTTACATATCGCGATGTTCTGTGACGGGAGTCCTCCGTGCACGGCGAGAACACGGTGTCCTAGAGAGGATCCTGGCATATGCAGCGGCGGGGTCCACCGCGCCGATCTGCACACGGAAGTCCCTGCTGCAAAGAAAGGATCCCCGGGGAACTGGCTCATCCCCATCTGGGATCGGACCGTCTGTGGACGCCCGGTTTGGGAGTGTTAAGGCTGCAATCCTGTACACGTTTATATGGGAATAAGTCCCATTGAGCTCAGTGGGGGTTACTTCGGAGTAAACACGTATAGGATTGCATTGTCAGTTTGAAGAAATATGAGTTCCCTACGGCAGGAGGGAAAGGAGGATCAGGAGATGCTCGAGGAACTTATGCCTGCGCGTGCTGTAAATCTGATTGTTACAGCAGGATCCTATACAGGTCTACTCTGAAGTAAGACCCATGGGTTTCAATGAGACATATTCCTAGTTAAGTAAGCCTAAAACAGCAGCCCCAGACTGACAATCTAATTCTTTACTGCAGCCTTCCTCCATCTGGTATCCTCCAGATGTGGGCTACGTGCTGGCTGGGGATAATAGGAGTTGTAATCCAACACATCTGGAGGCCTCCAGTAGGGAAAGGCTACTGGAGACCCTAAAGGCAGGGAACAACTGGAGGAAGGGCATTGTCTGTGGTGGTTCTTCAGTCTCTGGAATTCTTTCCCCAGGAGAATTTGCCTGGAGCCTATATTGCTAAGTTTGATTCACCCAGGGTTTCCATGAACAATAATGCTGCTGCTACTTTAATTCTGTGTAACTCGCTGTTTTGCTACTCTTGTTGATTAGGTTTTATTATGGTATTTAATTGTTCCTATGTTATTAATACTTCATAAGCTGGCTTATAAATTTGTTTAGTTAAAAGGTGGAATGTAAGTTATTCTAATAATAATAATGATACTACTACTACTAATAAAAATGTATTCCTTTAACAGGTTTATATCCTTTCCTTTTCACTATCTTCATGGCAGCTGACACACAAGTTTGGATAAAGTTGTTTACAGTCCCAGCAGGGGAGGGCTTTCACATGTAGATCTCACCCTCTGCCTGATGCTTATTTAATTTTTGCTGTCTTGATCTTTGCACTGGGGTAAACAACAACTCCTTCCTCAGGAGCCCCTGTCATCCCCCCATCAAATTTGGGAGTGGAACAAACAAATAAATGCTTCTGCCACACAGTTCTTCCCACAGACCGCAGCCCATTTAATTAAAAACACAAGCTGCAGCTTTCCATCACAAATGAAGATTCAGGTGGCTTATTCAAGTTTTTAAAAATGCAAATTTAAAAAGCACAAAAAATGCAGAAAATCTTAAATCAATGCAGCAATAAATGGTCCAAAAGACCTTATTAAAACCTGCTAAAAGCCTTACTCAATAAAGGAGGTGCTTTTTTAAAAAGTTGAAACCACAACCCTGCATTGCTTTGGAATTTTGAAATGGTAGTCAGTTTTTATTTAAAAGAATTTTTTTAATGAATTTTACAAATTGAAAGACAAATAAAAAAGAATATATATATATCATGTTTAAGTCTAGTCATTGATAGAGGCTAGTCCATTTAGGGTACAATCCTATAGTCCTGGGAGAGTATCCCAGGAACCATAGGCTGTTTTGGAGTCCCCTTCCCGAGGCCATAGAAACTGCAAACATCTTGGGAAGGGGAATCTGTGTTCTGATCCCTCCCTGTCACAGAAAGAACCACAGTGTCTTCTTCCTGAAGCCCCAAATCTGATTTTAGGGACAGGGAAAGGTGACTAGAGGAGAAGCTGGGATATGCAGTATCCTGTGACCTCTCCAACCCAGGTCCCACCCTTGACAACACAATGGGCCTGTTCAGACAACATGCTAAGCCATGGTTAGGCCACTAACCCTTTTGCAGAAAATGGTCTGCAAAAGGGTGAGCATGTTTAAACCATGGTTATGTAGCCACCATGGTTAGGAATGATTCACACAACATGCTAAGTCATGGTTCACAAGACACACTAAGCCATAATGTTTAGCTCAAAACTCTTAATCACCATGTCTTAAGAGTGTCGTCTGAAAAGGTTCACTGTAGATTTGTAGAAGGGCAGTAAGATATTGGCGGTTTTATTTTTGATGCCTTTCTAAACGATCCCCAGTATGACACTAGCTTTTCACAGCAGCTGTACACTGGCTTGATGTTTTCATCCGGCTATACCCTTATGAACTTAATAAACTCCGGCTGCAACCCTATACACATCATAAGCAGAGTTTATAGCCTAAAGATCGTGGCATGCCTAACACTCGCTGAGAATGAGTAGCTTGACTAAAATGACTCAGACCCCAAAATGGTGTGTCAGCAGGTTCTTCTTGGCAGTCATGGGTTTCATTCCAGTCATGCTTTGCTATCAGCCAGACCAGCTCACAGAAAGCTTACAGTTGGGTTTCTGTAGTGTAGTGGTTATCACGTTCGCCTCACACGCGAAAGGTCCCCGGTTCGAAACCGGGCAGAAACAACTAAATGCTTTTTAAAAATCTCCTTTTATTCCC
Source organism: Elgaria multicarinata webbii (assembly GCF_023053635.1). NCBI lineage: Eukaryota > Metazoa > Chordata > Lepidosauria > Squamata > Anguidae > Elgaria > Elgaria multicarinata. The sequence goes on from NC_086173.1 coordinate 146,009,400, forward strand.
CTCATGGAGGATATAGATCAAAACTTCAATTGAAGCAGTCTAGTTTTAAAATGTCAGATGTTTTATAGATTTATTTAAACAGGCAAATAATCATGTTTTCCAATTACTATTTGAATTTATAAATCCATAAAGCAAGATAAATTTATCTTGTTTTGATAAGGGACAACGATAAATTATATTCACTTGAGTAGCAATCTCATGAAGTAATGAAGATCTGTAAAAACTAAAGTATGTGAATTGATTTTAAAAAGATGTACAAATTTATTCAACCCTCCATTCACAGTTGTATTTCTTGTTACACAGTGAAGTACACATCTGTCAATAAAGTCTGAATATAAACTCTGATCTGTTGGTATGATCAGTCATCAAAATGAACTCTCATTCTTTCATACTTTAAATCTGCAATCCTGAGTATACTTACTAGGAAGTAAGCCCTATTGAATTCAGTGGGGTTTACTTCAGAGAAGACATGGTTAGGACGCACTGTAAAGCTGCAATCCTGTACCTGGGAGTAAGCCTCATAGAAATAAGTCCTGTTGATTTCAGAGTACACATGTTTGGCTCTTCCTTATTTGCTCTCCACATTCAACCCATCACAGTTCCTCTCCAGGCTTCTCCTTCTGCAATAGTCTGAAAATATGACCCTTGATGAAAGCTCTGGTCCATGATCTCCTCTCTCACCTTGACCACTGCTATCTTAAGAGCTCCGGCTATTGGGCGGTATAGAAATGTAATAAATAAATAAATAAATAAATAAATAAATTTTCCCTCATCTTCTGTTGTTCCACCTCACCCCCCTCCTCAACTCTATTCAAGACTGCTGCCCAGCATGGCTGTGGATGATGGAGTTCAGCACATCTCGCAGAGGCATGTTGGGGAATGCTGCTTTAGTCCCCTTGCTGAAACTAAGCCCCAATATGTGTAACAGAGCTAAACACAATGTGTTCGATCCAGACCAAGTTAATTGGATTTAGGTTAAAATTCGATGGGACAAAGATATGACTTAAGTCCCTTTGATTTCAGTTGCAGCTAAAAGACCAATCCAGAATGTGGCTTGTGGAGAGTAACGAAACGAATCTATCACTTAATCCCCAGCCCTACCGGCTTGCACCAGCCAGGAAAAAATGGGGCTATTTGCACAAAATGATAACTAAGCCATGGTGGGCTGTCACGTTATGCATTTTTTAAAAACCTGTGGTGAGGCTGTGGTGTGCATGGCTGCCATTTGGAATATGCAACTCCTGCTCGGGAGTTGTGTTGGGCAAATCTGGTGAGTGTGGGTTACGTGAAGGTTAAACAAGGGAATACAGCAGTATGTATCTGACATAGCTGACATGCAATGGCATGTAGTATTTTGCAGCTGGCATAACTTATGAAATTTGATATTTAAAGCACATGAAAAACAAACAGCCCTGTTGAAAGATCTGCTCCATGAAGGCTTCTCAACTGTAACTACCAGTAATTCAACTAAAGGAGATGTGAGGAGGAAGAGGCCCTGATGAATGACTTGATTTTTTCACTTCTTCCCTCCCGATTCTTTTTTCCTAATACGTCATATCTTTTTAAGTTGTAAGCCTGCGGGCAAGCACCGTCTTGTTTTACTGACTATGTAAGCCGCTCTGAGAAACATTTTGGTTGAGGAGTGGGATAAACATACTTTGAATAAAATAAATCTCTCACACTCATAAATTTTGCTCCACTAATTAAACAAATACAGATGTCTTAGAGGTCAATTTGATATCAAGTGTTACAAGCTGTCTTCAGCCCTCTGAGTGAATATGTAAGCTATTGTACTATTTTGCTGCAGTCCTTTGCACACTGTGTGACCTACTTTCAAATAAACATGCATAGGATTGGGCTCTTAGGTTGCAACAACTTGCAAGGGAGAAAGTTTCACTGAAATCAGCAGGGCTTTCTTCCTAGAATACCTGAATTGGATTGCACTGTTAGTGGCATGCACATGGCAATGTAGAAAACAGCCGATGATTGAAAAAAGGAAGCAAAGGGGGGAAAACGGGTAAGATGGGTATTGCTGTAAAACGTAATATTTCCCCCTCCCTTTCCTTCATGAGGAGGATCTACACTACTGCTTTAAAGCGCTTTATAACAGTTTTGACAACTGTTGGGGCCCAGGACACACTGCATATACAGATTTCAAAACGTTTTTAAAGCGCTTTAAAAGCAGTAGTGTAGATTCCCCCCCCCCCCGGGGCAAATCCCTCATCGTTTCACACTATGTGGAATAGAATTTTAGGAGTGCTCAATAATAAATGATTGGTTGTTTTCAAGATTGAGAAAATATTTGCATCCATTTTTGAGTGGTTGTATAGAAACTAACATTGTATTCGACAAACGGGATGCACGGAACTGGACCTGAGTGAAAACTAAAACTGTTAAGGTCCTCTTCAACGAGCAAAAAAAAAGCGCGGAGGAGGGACATCAGCAAGTTGAGTCGTGTTACGTCAGACCCAGCACTATATAAATACCTCTTGACCTGCACGTTTCTCAGTGTGGTTTCCAGCAGGTGGCAGGATGGTTCATGAAAAGCGGCAGGGAGCCCCTGTTTCGGCAGAAGCTTCAACCTCCGATACATCTGAGCCTACGAAAAGGGGAAAGAATCGTGTTTCTAGTTCTCTGTCTCAGCTTATTATGCAGGCTTTCGAGACTTGCAATCCGTCACGAAAAGGTCTGTCCTTGGCAGCTCTCAAGAAATTTCTCACTGAAGCCGGGTACAACGTAAGCAAGAACAACAGCCGCCTCAAAAGGGAGCTGAACAATTTGGTCTCTAACGGATTATTGATCCGTATAACTGGCAGCGGTGCATCGGGCTCCTTCAAGTTCAGCGGCGCTCAGGCGAGAAAGAAGACCGGCAAACCGAAAAAGGAGAAACAGAAAACAGCGGCTGCCAAAAAAGCGGCGGGGAATAAAGAGCCTAAAAAGAAATCCAGGAAGAAGCAGCCAGCGGTTAATAAACCCAAAGGTCTCAAGAGCCGAACATCAGCCGCCCCTGGTAGGAAACGTCAGCTTAACAAACATCCAACAGGGAAAGGTAGTTACTAACAAAACTCCACCTTAGCCATCAACAAAAAGGCTCTTTTAAGAGCCACTCAGAATTTCCTGGAAGAGCTGGTGCATTTTTAGGTATATAAAATAATAGTATGTATGTGTGTGTGTGTGTGTGTGTGTATATATATATATAAAAACCTCCCATCAACGCCACTTGCCTCTTGAGAACTCGGTGCTGTGAAGGCTTAGTAACATGTTAAAATATTTGTTGGGTTCTGAAAACTCGACTGCCTCTCCATTGATTACCTTTTAAACATTTCAGGCCAAATATCTTCACCAGGTGGTTTACAACACATTAAAAATTAAAATATAAAAATAGCAACCAAAAATCAAACTTTATTGACGTGGCTGGGTTTTTTCATGAAGCGACTTAAGGATATTCTACAAAAAACTTAGGGATACATTTATTGTGTATTTTCTCATACCAATACAGAAAAATGCAAAATCTAACCAAAGCAAATGGTTGGATCTTATTTCAAAAGGAGATAACGCATGCCTTACTCTTCCACTGAAACAAACAGGACAAAAATTCTTGGACTTGGCTGGATTTGTGCCCATTTTGTTTTTCATCAATTATGTACATAAGACTTTTAAGGCACATTCTCAGAAGCCCCATTTAATTTAGGGTATTTTTTTAATACTGCCCAAGAGATTCGGTATATTCAGCGGTATAATGCAATATAACTTAACTTACAGGTAAACATATGATTGCAGGTTAAGTAAATGGAAGAGGCCAAGTAGAGATTCCAAGGGATTGTTCCTTCCCATTGCATCCAAGCCCAGCTTTACTTAAAGGAAAATGTGTTTTTCACCATTCCGAGTTCAGCTCTTTTAGAATCATGTGAGATGGCTCTTAGAAGAGCCTTTGGGTCTCGGTGTATTAATCCGCGCAGTCAGAAGTCTTTACTGCACTTTGGCAAGAGTAGAACTCAACTTGAATCTGTTGTCTTTGAAGATTTAGCCGCTATGCCGCTACTCAACAGCAGTGCCGTCTTAATGCATGGGCATGCTGGGCATGCTGGGCAGTTGCCTGGGCCCCCCACGAGCATAAGGGCCCCATGCTAATCTATGCAGACCAGAATTTAACACTAATTTTTGTTTTTCAAGTTCAAGGCTCATGTTATATTGTCCAAACGTTTGTATTGATTAATCTTTGCTGGGGTTTTTTAATGTCAAAACACTGATTTTGTTGGAGGTACCAATAAATATAAGTTTATTTTATTGATAATTTACATTTTTATTCCTGTGAGTGGTTGTGTACGCAGGGCCCAGTGCACTGCTTTGCCTGGGGGCCTATAATGCTGTTACGACAGCCCTGACTCACAGTGATACTTTCCGCTTTCTTTGGCAAAAGTGCAGTCTGAACGTTAGGCAGCACCCAGCCCTGCAATGAGGACTCCTTCCATCAGCTTGTGAAACTCCATGTCTGCCTGCACAGCTGCAGGTGGTGCAGGGTAACCCTCCTCTTCTTCCTGTATCTGGCTGCATCACCTGCCAGCTTCAGGATCTCGGAGTTGATGTATTCAAGGACTGCAGCTAGGTAAACAGGAGCTCTTGCTCCAATTCTCTCTGCGTATTTTCCTTTCCAAAGCAGTTGATGCATTCTGCCCACCGGAAACTGTAGCCCTGCTCTAGAAGACTGGGACTTTGTCTTAGCCTTCGTCTTCCCACCAGGCTCACCACAAATAGATGTAACTCTGCCTTCCATATCTTCCACCCTAGTCTTCAAGACAGCCGAATGTAAAAGTTTGCCGGTTTGCCTGTTTTTATAGACTAGAAAATGAAGCCTCCTAAATCTGATTGGTCAGAGCGTATGAACGAATTGGGAACAAGATTCTATTTTATCCAATAAGAAGGAAAGACCATACTAACAGAAGACAGAGCCTTGTGAGATTTCACAGGCCCATAGTCTTTTGAATTAAGAATGAGTAAAATAAGAGGTCAGCCTACATTTTCAAGCAAATTCTAGGAGTTGAGAGACAAAACAAATGCACATGACATAGGTTTTCCTCTTTCGTTGCCTCAGATTTCATTTTTGAATAGAAATGGGTAACCAAAATAATCAGATGGCTGGAGACACTCTACTACCAGGAAAGGCTACAAATTTGGGGCTTTTTTAGTTTAGCTAAAAGATAAGCAACGAAAAGCGTGATATAGGTGTAACAAATTTGAAATTATGCATAGTGTAAAGGGGCTAGAAAGTTTTTCTTCCTTTCCCATAATACTAGAACCCACCTCCCCCACCCCGTCATTCCATGAAGCTGATTGGTGGGAGATTCAGGACAAATAAAAGGAAGTACTTCACAAAGCAGATAGTTAAATCGTGGTATTTGTTACCACAAGATGTAGTGAAAGCTATCAATTTAGGTGGCTTTAAACAGGGTCTAGAAGAAGTCATGGAGGCTACTACCCTGATATATTCTACCTCCAGGATCAGTGGCAGCATGTCGCTGAATATCACTTGCTGGGGAACAGCAGCAGGAAATGGGTATTAGCTTCATGTCTTGCTTGTGGGTTTTTCAGAAGCATCCATTTGGCCACTGTGGGAAAGAGGAAGCTGGAATAGACAGGCCTTTGCTGTGATCCAGCAAGGCTCTTCTTAGAGTCTCATGTAGAATCTTATCCCACAGCCCTTAACTGTGAAAATGATGGGTGACTGTTCCTTCTGATTATTCTTAACCAGCATACTCCACCAGTGTTTAATGTAGGCAGAGCAAAGAAATCTTGTTTTTACTAATTGTAAACTACCACCACCCATTTTATTATCATAAACAACCCTGTGAGTAGGTTAGGCTGAGAGATAGTGACTGGCCCATGGTCATCCAGTAAGTTTACAGGTAAATAGGGCTTTTGAACTCAGTTGTCCCCAGTCCTCTGATATTCTACCCACTACACTACATCACACTGACTCTATGTGCCATAAACAGGCCTGGATCCAGTCAATGGCTGCAAGGGAGACTCCCCAATTACCTCATGAATCCTGCCTTAAGTTTCATGATGGAAGAAGGTGGACTGTAAATGTATTTTTTTTAAAAGACTAGCTTAACACATCATTTCAAAAGTTTAGCTTTTTAAGTTTGAATTTCTAGGTAGGTATGCCTTTAATAACAGCTTCTCTCTCTCGAATGTTTACAAGCCTAGCCAAAAAGCACAAAAAGCTATTGGATGAACTGGAGGAAAGAGGGATTTTATTGGCTCCTTTGTATAACCATGTACAGGTCAGAAACTACGTCCTGCACCTCTTTGGGCCTGTAGACTCGTTTGGAATTTTGAGGAAGTTTGTGGCTGTTGTTACAAAATGGCTGCCATAGGGGGTCTGCCCATTCACAAAATGGCTGCCACAGTGGCATGGGCAATCACAAATGTCTGAGGGTCGTGTCCAAGGTTGAGTTGACAAAGCTTAGGACTCAAATAATGACAGAAGAACTGCAAAATAACTTTGGAAACCCTAAAGCTTGCAATTTATTTATTTTTTTAAAAAGTACCCCCCAAAAAATATTAAAAACCTATGTGGCCAAAACAACACCCCCAAAACAGTGAAATGAAGACTGAATATTTTCATTAGTCATGGAATGTTGAATGTCAGTTGGGAAAGAAAAATCAGGGAAGGGGAAATGGAATGGGCATATCTTGGAGAAAGGCATTACTGGCTGGAACCAAGAACATGAGGATTTCTGATAGTTGGTGAAGATACACTGCAGCGCTTTGTTGCAGGTTCCACAGTGCCAGGCTTATGATCATGAGATGGTAAAATTACCCACTGCAGACTACTACTTGGGCGCATTAATTATCTTTATTGAATATTTCTGTGAAGGGGCGGGGAAATCTCTCTCTCTCTCTAAGGCCTTCTGCCTTGAAATTTGGTAACACTACCTCTTGCTTGGCCTTTCAATACTGGATTCAGCACCGCTGTTGGGCCTTTGCTGGGGGAATGCACCTTTCCCCCTGGGGTTTTTCTGCCCTCTGGCAGGAGGTGCATTCTCTCTCGTGCCATATCCAGTTTTCTTCCCACTGAGTTTTTCTTTGCTGTAGGGACTTCCCTGCCCCTTTGCTGAAGCTGGGACATGGCTGTCAGAACTTCTCAATCTCTTAGAAGTTATTTTGCCAACAGGTCTTTCTCCTTTTTTTGAAGACGATGCACTTCTACTTCGAGTGCTTCTGGGTCTCTTTGACGTAGAAGCAGCTCTCCCATTGGAATGATGTGGTCGTTTAGTAGTGGGCGCAGCATTGCTACCAGAACTAATCGGTCTTTTAGCAGCAGAAACGGCTTTTTTGAGGAGACTCTGCGTTCTCTTTGCAGGCCGGGTTTTGCTTGTGGCTTGTCTTGGTTGCTGTTCTCTTGGCTGCAGCTTCCTGTTGCGGCCCCGCAGCTTTCTATGAGCTTCCCCGGCCTTCCATGCAGAGCTCCCTGGTTGTCTGGCTGCACCTTTCGCCGTTACCGCAGCATTCGTGGTGTTTCTTTTCCCTGCTCCTGCCTTCTTGGTCCCTCCAGCTTCCTCAGAGTTTCCAGATTCGTCGGTGGACATTTCTTGATACTTTCTGACTACAAAAAACGTCGAGCCGTTGCTGCGCGTCATACGCACCAAGGCGCTTTTTGACACCAGCGAGTGCAGCTTTCTCTTAATGTTGGGGCATTGTCTGCTCACATCGTAGCCCTTGGTGCCGAGCACTTCCTTCAGCTCTGCGAAGCTGAAGCCATTGTCTGACTCACATGAGGCAATAGCTTGGACAAGGACCCCCGAGATACTAGGGAGGGACTCAATGTACTGACACGGAATCAGACTTTTCTGTTTTTGCATTGATCTTGTCGTTACTGTTGGTCCTCCAATGCAATTAGTTTCTCTTGTCTTCCTTCGACCAGACACCTTTCTTCCAGGGTCTAGCCCTTGTGCTCCTGCAGGCATTATCACGTCCTGCGCTGTCATGTCTTCTCTTGGGGTTGCTGCCACTGTTCCCTCCATTACTCATTATATGATGTCTCTGCTGAGACTGGTCCCTGTGGCTACTGCCTGCACTATTTATAGATCTGAAGTTGAGACAATGGAATCCATCTCGCTAGGTTCTGTTCCCAACAGCCAATCACCTTCCTCTGTTCTATTCTTGAGAACTCACCTTTCATAAACCTGCCCTGCCCACTCCACTACTTATCTCCAAAAGGAGGCTAAGGGGAGACCTGATAGAGGTGTGCAAAATTATGCCAGGTGTGGAGAAAGTGGATAAGGAGACATCTTTCCCATAATACTAGAACCTGGGGTCATCCCACGAAGCTGATTGGTGGGAGATTTAGGACAGATAAAATGAAGTACTTCTTCACACAGTGCATAGTTAAACTGTGGAATTCACTACCACAAGATGTGGTGATGGCCACCAATTTGGATAAATTCCTGGAGCAGAAGGCAACCAATGGCTTCTAGTCCTGATGGCTATGTGCTACCTCCAGTATCATAGGCAGTAGGCTATATACACAAGTTGCTGGGGAACATGGTTGGGAGGGTGCTACTGCACCATGTCCTGTTTGTGGGTCCCTGGTCAACAGATGGTTGGCTGCTGTGTGAACAGAGTACTGGACTAGATGGACCCTTGGTCTGATCCAGCAGGGCACTTCTTATCCTCTCAGAAAGGTAATTTAGTAGGTAGCACTTTTCCCAACACTCATCTCCATACCAGGAAAGGCTGCTTCTTTTTTAACCTGCATATCAGGGGCAGAATTGCACCCATTGGCGCCATATCTGATTTCCATGTGTTGCTTTGGCTCTTCTACGCAGAGCCTTTCAAGTGCATGGTATACACATGTAGACTCCATGTAGAAGAGCCACATCCACATGTAATGCTTAGTGACAGGTCCAGGGGCACAATCCTGATGCCCATTACCCATATTGACTATCCCATTTTGGTTCATTAAATAAGCACAATGATGATAATAAAAATCTTATTTTATATAGGAGCTTATCTCCCGATTAATCCAGGAATAGAACCATGAGGTGTAGAAGACATGTGCCTTGTTTCTGGGAGTAATTATGTCATCATAATGTTGGCTGTGATGCAGTCGTGTGGGTAGCCTTCTTATAAGACTATCATATGACTCAATAAGTGGTCAGTTGAGCTTCAGAAACCTCACATAAGTAGGTTTTAGGCTTAGTCCGGCTTGACTAGGCAGAGGTGGGCAGCTTGTGGGCCTCCTGATGTTTTGGGCTACAAATTCCCATCAGCCCAAGCTGGGATGGTGGGAGTTGTAGGGCAGAACATCTGGAGGGCCACAAGTTGCCCACCCCTGAGATAAGGGATATGAAAAGGGGAATCTTGTGTGAAAACATTCTTGGGCCAGGAAGGAATTCCATTCGTGGCTGATGGGTTTTATTAAACTTTCAAGCAGGCAGGCAGGCAGGCAGGCAGATGCACTCTACCCCTATACTGCTAATATCACTGCCGTTAACCGCCTTGCTAACAACACCAATGACTGGAAAGGATTTTTAAAATCACTTTAAAGTTAAAGTGCTTCACTTTACATTTAGCTTAAGCGGTGTTTCACTATTTTAAATTTGTTAAATATACATGTGTAGCTGGAAAAGAATTTTAGCACTACTTAAAAGATCGAATAAAAATGGGTGATAAGAATGACACCCACTGCAAAGGGTATAGTGACTGGGTGTTGAACACACGGTGGCCTGAAGAGTCACCACACCTGTGCCAAAACTATCCCCCTTTAAAAAAGATGAAAGAGTAGCATTTAAGCCACTGGTATGGACTGAACAGAGTGGGATGACCACATGGAAAATGCACGATAGCCTGTAGAGTTTGGAAATTCAACTGCAATTCCGTTCATAGCTTATCAATATTACTTACTAAAATGGGGTTTACTCAAATGTAAGCAAGCATGGGCTGTTTCATTGATTATGTATTGCTGAGAGGGGAAGTTTTCCATTTCAAATCTCATGTTCACAGTCTAAAAGAGCCTGTTGTAAACCTGGAAAGACTCTGGAAGAAGAAAGGGTGTGATGTTTTTGTTTAATGTAGAGATATCCTCAGTATTAGGCAGCGTCCTCTGTGTGTCTTGCTGTGAAATACACACACACACACACATTCTCATTCAATTTGATAGTAAAGAAATTGTTTTTGAAAATAAATTCAAAGGAGAAGAAATTTCAGACAAATTCTCATGAGTTTGGTCCAGGGTTCTTGTGCTTACCTTACTTATGAGATGGCTCAGGAGTGTGCATCATTTCCCCTGTCTTTCACTGTACAATCATCACTCTGACAGCCTCTGGCCTCCTTGGCTTCCTGCATTTCCCACCCAGGGGAAGACATCATGGGATTTAATTCCTCCCATAGGGCCTCCTCAGATCCGGAAGTGCAGGCAGCCTGGGAGACTGTAGAGCATTGGTGAGATGTGTAATAGAAAGAAAAATATACAGTACCCTCAGCCACCTCACAGTGATTAGTTAAGGTCAAAAACACCAACATTTTATTCAAAATAAATTATAAACTGCCCTGAGAATGAGGCAGAAAAATGGAAGCCCCTTTCATGGGGAAAGAAAACTTTCAGGAAATTCCTGAGATTTTTCTTTTCTTTCCTCCTAGAAGTAAAAGGATCCTTTTCAGATTTCCCCCATATTTTCTTCACCATTTTTTCCCTGTGGTGGCTGCCTTCCCTCTCCTCAATGCCCTGGAGTGATGGGTATAAGGGGCATTGTGGAAAATGCAAAATGGGGACCGGGCTGCCAGCATAGCTGATGCTGTTGACACTTGCAGTGGCAGTGCAAAAGAACCAAAAACCCTTAAGAAAAGAAAGAAAAAAAGACACTGTTCTATAACCCTTGCCAAGGATGATGCTTACCTGTGAGAAATTGCTGTGGAATTTCTCTTCCTCCTGGAGAAATTCTTTGAAATTGTACACCCCCCCCCCCAATGTGTCTACCCACAAATAGGGTGGAGAATATCAAGAGACCACTTGCACACAGCTGTAGTAATTTTCAGTGCTTGTTGGTTGGTCATTTCAGACAGCTGATTTTGTCATAAAAACTTAAGGCAACAAATTGATTTATTATTTTCTGCCTCTGGCGCCAAAGTAACTTGGCTGGTGTTAGATAGTATGCACTTTTAACTTGATCAGGATAGGATGCCATTTACTGCTCCACCTCAAGCAGCAAAAGGTCTTGGGCCAGTCCTGCTTTTTCTTATTATACAAATATGAGATTTTTAAAAAATATGTTTGTGACTCCTAACACATTAAACAATTCAGGATGGCTCCAGGGAATACCACTATACTTAATCATTAGTCTTTAGTAACTTTTGAGTAGCCCTCCACAATCTAATGCCCTCCAGGTGTATTGGACTACAACTCCCATCATTCCCAGCCAGTATAGCCAAATGCCCATTCTGACTGGGGATTATGGAAATTGTAGGGCACTGGGTTGAGGAAGAGTGCTTTAGAAACACTGACAATTAAATCCTTTCACTGCAGAAACCCTGACCTAGTCAGAAACAGTGACACCCCCATTTAGGACCATATAGCAAGAAGTCAGGAATAGATTGATTTCTGCTATCTTTGATTTCTGCTCAAGGAAAAGGGAAAGCAACCTACTTTTCAGTGGAGATTCTGCTATGTATCTTAAGTAAGTCAAAGAAGAATTTTTAAGGGGAACAATATAATAGTTTCCCCCTCAAAATGGACTTCTAAATGTTGAGGCAGTGGTTTTCATCTTCTTGACAGGTCCTTTTCGGACTGTCATGCAAATACCACCTTGATGAAGACTGGTAGCTATAAAACTCAGTACTTCACCTTTTAATCTTATCTGGTGCTACTGCCACCATCAAGCATAATTACCTATTACCCTTATTTCCTATAGGACCTGGTTATGGGCCTAGGATGAAACAGTCAAAAGGTTCATGTAAATAAAATATAGTTGATTTTATTGTTTAAAATATGTTAATTTTCATGGATCACTCATAATCAAAGGTGTTACAGTTCCCTTAAAATGTTGGTTATGGGTTAGCTCTGGTTCCATTCGCTATTCCTTAAGCCAATTTCCCCAAAGTTCAGGCTGTACTGGGGGCATATGTTGCAGTCTTCCCTCTGGTAGGGTTTTCTGCACTCTGGTAACTTCAAGACTTTGTCAAGATTCACCTGCAGTCTTCAGTTTGGTCCAGCACCACCATTGCCTCAGGTCCACTGCAACCTATCTTTTCTGTTTCAGTTCTTTCCTGAAGGCTGCCCCAGGAATCTCTCACTCCTTATCTGCAGACCTTCTTTAGCTCTTGCTTTAAGTGATTTCGGCCTAAAGGATGTTCTTCAATCTTCCTTCATCTCTCCTACCAGTTTTGGTTTCTCCCGGCTCAAGGGAAACTGCCTCCCGCCTCCCTCACCAGTGCTGAACCTGAATTCTAATACTTTACCAATAGATTTGTACGGGATGACCACAAGTTAACCAATCATATCTGCCCACATTTTGATTCCACACTTCTGTATAGAATAACAGAAACCTCACAACTCGGAGCCATTCCCTTGGTTAACAACAAGCAGCAAAATGGCTGCATATCAGTTGGCAGAGTGGCATCACAACATCCTATCACTTCTGTGGCCTAAAAGACAGTTGACCCTTCTCACATACTGTTGCAAACCAAAACACATGAACAGATGTAATTTATTACCTCAGGTAAACACAATTTCTTCATATAGCCCAAGGGTCAAACCAGATGGCATACTGTGGTTTCTGCTCCATCCCATTTATACAAGAGCCCTCCTGAGCCAGACCAAAGCACTGTTTAATTCAGCATCCTAATTCCCTCAGCAGCCATATTTGTCCACAGACACCTTTGTCCCTTTCTGTTTGATGCCCAGTATCAGAGATGTTAATTACCACAGTCTACTTTTTTCTTTTTTCTTTTGCATTTCCCTCTAAAATGTTTCCCTCTAAAATTAAAATATTTTTAAATGTTGTAAACCGCCCAGAGAGCTTCGGCTGTGGGGCGGTATATAAATGTAATAAAATAAATAAATAAATAAATAAACTACCTACAATTCCCTTCCAGAGATGACTCTGCTATGTGTGGGGAGGACATGGCAGCCCCTTCTCCCATAACTGGCTGCCCCCACCCTCCCTGCATCAAGAAGTTGCTATTTCCTCTAGGCTTTCTACAGTCCAGGGGTCCCCAACACAGCACCCAACGGCACCCACAAAGTTCTCCCCGCCCTGGATTATTTGATGGAAAACCTTGGAAAATGTTAGGGCAGTCTCCTTTCTCTGTGTTTCTAGCCTCTAGCCTTGCTCTTTATCTATTATTATTATTATTAATAATAATAATAATAATAATAATTTATATAGCACCATCAATGTACATGGTGCTGTACAGAGTAAAACAGTAAATAGCAAGACCCTGCCGCATAGGCTTACATTCTAATAAAATCATAATAAAACAATAAGGAGGGGAAGAGAATGCACCAAACAGGCACAGGGTAGGGTAAAACTACCCCTTAGCCTTGCTGTTTCCTCCTCCCTCCCAGTCTCTAGCTTTGCTATTTCTCCCCACACACCACTTCACCTCACTGTTTCTCCTCTCTCTCAATCTATAAGATTGAGATAGCCTAGCTACAGTTATCCATGCTCTGATAACCTCTCGTTTGGATTTTTGTTCAGAATTTTACCCATTTTAAAAGATTGAAACACCATTCCCAAGGCTTTGTTACTAGCAGGAAGAGCTAGTATTTTTAGTATTTGGTATTTTTAGTATTTTGTCCCTCACCTTTAGAATGCTCCCCCCACCCACCCCGGGCTTCTCCAAAATTAAATTTGGCCCTCAGAAAGGAAGAGAGGGAGAACATTTGATCCAGCTGCCTCAACTAGTAAGACCTCTTGGCTCCATCTCTACCATTAACTGCCCTGTCCTCAATTCTGCCAGCCCCAGTGGATGTCTATGCCAACTAAACACACACGCACAACACACACATGATGTAGTCCTCAGTTGCCATGCAACACACGTGCGGGGGTGTATGTCAACTGAGGACTACATCATGCAGCTGATGAAGTGGACTCTAGTCCATGAAAACCTCTGCTGTAATAAAAGTGTTCATCTTTAACATGCCACAGAAGGCTCTTTGAAGAACAGTCTGTAAAAGGTATTTAAAACTCTCCTGAGAAAACCATCCTCTCTCAAAGTACTTCATGTGGCCTCTGTAGATTAAGATCAACTCAAGTCACAAGCTAGACAAGAAGAAGAAGTGGAGGAGGTGGGGGTGGGGGTGGACCGTTTCCTCTGTTCCTCCGTTGTGAGAATTGTCCATTTATTCCAGCTCTCTGCTTCCTTTAACCACGTATGGATTCATAATAGGACCTCTCCTCTTATGCCATGGCTGCTAGATTTTCTCAGGAGCTTTTGGTGAAGGACTTTGTCAAGGTTTTTTTTTATCCTTCTTTAGCATGACATTCTTCTCTACATGCTTGTTAATTTTGCCTTTAATAAAGTTTCCCGTGTGTATTTGAAATGACAAATCTCATCACGTAACAATTAAATAAAATTAGGTGGTTTTGTGCTACGATGTACTAGAAATTTGAATGGTCATCAAATTGAGTGCTTTTTTGGTTTGACTAGCACCACGGAATCAGCCAGATTTGTAATTGGCAATAATAAAAGAAATAAAATAAAATATGAAAAATCTATAGAAAAGGGGAAGGTTAGTTCATAAGAAGTGGATCTTCAGCTGTTGGCTTAAGATTTTTAAGATGCCCCATCTGATGGACTGAGGACCAGTATAACCAGTTTAACCACAGACACACATTTCTGTCCCCCAGGGCAGGTGCAATCTCTCCCCCCACCATGTCTCCCAGCCCCCTCCCTGCCACATCTCCTCCATCACCCACCTACCCCTCCTCCATTGCCGCCACCTCTAATGCTGCTCTCTGAATAGATGGGTCAGCCGTAAAATGCTCTCTCTTCAGAGAGCCCGCTTGCCCACTGGATTACCCTGAGAGTATCTTGGGCCGAGCCAGAGGGTGGGTGGATGCTCCAGAGAGCCCTGCTGGTTGCTCCCCTCCTGTGGCATTTTCCCCAGTGGGAGAGCCCCATCATCTCTGCTGTCTCACTGTGGCCAATAATGCAGAGGGAGAGCGGCCGGTGAGGCTCTCTGGAGTACCCACCCAGAGGCACTCCCCCACCCAGGCACTCAGCTGCCTAGCCAGCAGCACCCTTGGGTGGGGGACGTCCTGGTGAGTTAGTGCGCAGTTTGCCACTCCTCCTGCTCCCACCACCTGAGGCGGAGGATTCACCCCACCTCATGGAAGGGGCTGTCCCCAAAGGATTCACATTTCAAATAATTGAAGGCCTTGGGAAATAAAGGAGTCCAAACACGAGACTTTGAAGGGCTTTAAAACTGTATTTTACAGAGATATGAAGCACGACTAATCAAGAAGCCTACCGTTTCTAATTTCATGCACATTTTCATCACTCCTAATGTTCCCTCTGCCCTTTCCCTCAGGCTGAGTTTAAGTAAAAACTCTATAATTTATAGGAATGTAATTCTGTATTAGAGAACACATTTTTGGATGCATGAGGCCTCTAAAAATTTTAAGCTACTGAAGAGCCTTGCTGTCTTTTGCATGATCACCCCAGGCTGGAAACAGATAATATTTTAAAGAGCTGATGGTGGTATAACAGAGACTTTTGTTGCCTATCGTTTACACACTCAACCTTCTTGTCCCACTGGTTAAACCAGCCACAATTCCCATTTTTGCACCAAATTCAGTTCTCTGGCAAAGCACAGCCTTGTCTTCAATCTTAGCATGACTTGTGCAAGGAAAGAAGCACAAAATGGAATGCAAAGGAGTCCTCTAGGTCTGTAATTTGAAAGGTGGGAGGTTGGGGCGGGCAGAGGGGGGGACGGGATGGTCCTCCAAGTATCAAAGGGACGGTCAAACTCTTAACTGTGCAGTTGCATGGAGTTCGAGGGAAACTCCCGCCCCCGCCTGAGCCCGTAGCTTCAAGCATGACTCAAGGATTTAAACTGAGTGAAACAGTTGACCCCACATAGAAGAAGGGAAAAACTCTCTCCCCATTGAAAGAGGTTCTGACTTTAATGACTTTGTTTTCAAGATAAAAAATCATACTATCCTGGTCATAATCCAGGAAGACCCCCATCTTTCCAGGCCTGCGTGAGTCAGTTTCCATCTGCCTTAACCACCACAGACCCCGTTGCCAGATCCCTTGCTCGGGAACAAGGAGGATATTACCCTTCCTTCTCACAGACTCCCTGGCCACCCCTGCTGCCCATTCCCTCTGGACTCCATACACCACCTCCCAGTAATGTTTCCCTGAAGTGAATCCTGGAGAACCCAGCAAACAGGGAGTACTGTTGAACCTCTCTGGGTTGTCAGGCACATGTTCGGGTCTAGGTATGGATTCCACTTTCTTCTTGTTTTGAGACACAGCAAGATCTGGATGTGCTGTTTTGGGGTCAAATGTCACGTCAGCTGCAGGGGACAAAGAAGAAGAGCAGATCATTAGAAGTAGAATCAAATCCTTGGGCAGGGGAGTGTGACAATGTCATTGAGAGAGGTGCAAAATTGTATCATTGTACATTATCAAGGCCCCTTCTCCAATACCCCAACCTCATCTAACCCATCCTTTACTTGTGTAGGCTTTATGTGGTGACGAAGCCAGGACCTTTCCACCAATCTCCCGTTCATCAAGGAAGCATAAAAACAGCCACAGGATGAAACAGAGTCCTAAAGAGGGATAGAGAGAAGTCAGTAATGGATTTTGCAAGCACTTTACACTCTTTTTTGGGTTTGCCCTCACACCAAGCCTGCGAGAGAGGTCACTATATTTCCCAATACTACAGATGGTGAACTGAGGCATAGCAACTCACCCACTGCTGGCTCCGGAGAGTAGTGAGCTCAGATGTTTGCTGTGCCCTCAAGACCAGCAAAGGGACTCCAACAGGAGTTGCTCCTCATTTGGCATGGATCACCCAAGATGTTCAGAGTATGTGCAAGAGGATTCTCAGTCTGTACACCCCAACTCTTTCAGATTAAGGGGGGGGAATGATTATGTTTTGACTCAACTCTCCTGAAGCCATTTGACCTTGGACTCACCCAAGGACACAGCAGGCTTATTATTTATTTATTTATTACATTTCTATACCGCCCAATAGCTGGAGCTCTCTGGGTGGTTCACAAAAATTAAAACCATTCAAAGTATAAAACAACAGTATAAAACCATAATATAAAATACAACATAAAAGCTTAAACATGTGTGACTCTGAATTGGATTGTGACCCACATCTTCAAACCCAGATCCAGATCTTTAACCTCTCTCTGAACCATACCAGCATTACCTCATGAAGCCCAGTCCAACTGGTTGCGAGGGTAGGTGGGGGAATGAATGAATCACAGTGTTTTCATTCATTACCTTTGAACTTCTGTAGGACATTGCTCGTCTGCAGGAAATGTAGGGAACTAGGATGCGAGGCTGTAGAAGGAGGCATGGCAACTGGAAACTCCTCCTTCTGAGATGGTGACAGAGAAGTAAAAAGAGAGAGAACTTCTTTTTTAGTCCAGTAGTTAATCCTGCCCTTGACCCCATACGCAAACTGCTCAATACATGCTGCATTTAGCTTCACAAGCAGTTGCTGGGCAATTGGCACTTCGGAAAACACACGTCAGTGTAACATCTTACCTTGTTTTCCAGAAATGTATCCCTTGCTAGAGCACCAGGGGAGAGCTCCAAGAGGCTGGAGCTTCTCTGGGGCGAATGATTTCAGCCCACTTCACTGAAAGCTTTTATACAATCCTGACAAGGATGCGGGTTTAGATTCCCTGCTTTGATCGATTGCAAATGAAACAGCCT
Source organism: Elgaria multicarinata webbii (assembly GCF_023053635.1). Taxonomy (NCBI): domain Eukaryota; kingdom Metazoa; phylum Chordata; class Lepidosauria; order Squamata; family Anguidae; genus Elgaria; species Elgaria multicarinata. Next base: position 146,027,304 of record NC_086173.1, read on the forward strand.
GACCTGCTCTACAGCATTCTCCAAGTGGCTTGCGAGATGTGTGGGGTGGTGCAGGGGGTGGGGGTGGTTGCTCTTTCATTTCAGTTCTCTGTCCTGGGTGATGCTCTCCTACAACCAGGGGGGGATCTACACAGCCTCGTGAAGGCGCTTGCATGTGCCTGCAGTGCGCCTCGAAAATCATTGTGTAGATCCTGCCAGAAGAGGAGGAGGAGGAGGAGGCCGCGGCGGTGGCCCCGCATCGCCCCTCGCAGGGACGGGGCGAAAAGTTTCCGGGCTCGGCGGCTTCACAGGGGAATCCGGCCGTGTCCGTGCCGCCACCGCCCACCTCCCCGCCGGCCTCCTGCTGCTGGCGAAAGAGCCACCCGGGTCAGAGAGCTCGGCGGAAGAAGGCGGGGCGGCGGGCAGCAGCTTCTTTCGCCGAGCTCTTCGACCCGGGTGGCTCTTTCGCCAGCAGCAGGAGGCCGGCGGCAGCAGCAAGGACGCAGCCGGATTCCCCAGCGAAGCCGCCGAACCCGGAAACTTTTCGCCCCGTCCCTGCGAGGGCCGCTGCGGGGCCGCTGCTGCTGCCTCCTCCTCCACCTCTTCTGGCAGGATCTACACAATGATTTTTGGGGCGCACTGCAGGCGCACACAAGCGCCTTCACGAGGCTGTGTAGATCCCCCCTAGGTAACATTACCTTAGACATTACATCTTTCCAAGTATTACCAAGTACCAAGTATTAATCAATGGTATGGTTGTGCCATGTGTCCCCCACTTCTAGAAATTCAAGGAGCAGTGCTTGTTTGGATTTGGGGTTCTTCTAGAAGAGGGAGCATTGGAGACTTAAGGCACTGGATTTGCACATATACAGGGAGAGCAAAAGTGCTCCTGCGAAGCAGCAGATCTCCAGATAGAGAGATATCTGCAGTGCTGCATTCAAAGCTGCTTTCATGCACAGACCTCTATCCCCATCCATAAAGTTGTGAGGGTGGGAAGCCTGCCTCACCTCTCCCTCTGATGGCACTCCCACTCAAAACACTCAACAGAGATCACCAGCTAAATGGTGAACTGGTTTCAGTTAGCTGGTACTGCGAAGGACGTGGGGTTTTGCTGATTTATGAAATGTACTGGATCTTTAAGTATACTGGCTTTTTAATTGTATTATTCTTTCTGCTGTGTATCTGTTCTGGTATGTGTTGTGTAGCCATGATGGTATGTTAAGTGGAGGTGGGAGTTTGGGACTCTAGGCGCCAAGACTCCAAGAGACTGCAAGGTCAGATTGGGCCTTGCACCTGCAGGTTATCTCCCTAGTCGTTAGGATAATTGGGTTCAGTGTGAGAGAGAGGGTGAAGCCCTCTCCAAGAAGGGAGGGGCGTTAACAGCCAGGCTGAGTTAGAGGTTGGTTCATTGGGGTCATGGGGCCCTATAGCCACAAGGGGATAAAAAGGGTATCCTGCCTAGGAAGGTGTCTTCTCTTTGGGGTTTGGAGGAAGAACATCAAAAGCAGCCTAGGATGGTTGCTTGGAGTAAGGTAGAGTCTTTGTTTATTTTTACAGGTCTGGTTTTCCTGAGACAAGGCTGGCCGCTTTTATGGCTAGGGGAGGGTTGTGTGTTTGCAGGTTTTAGATGGAGCACTGGCTGTTCATGCCTCCTCCTTTTGTAATCCTTCCTTTAATTCCCTTTTCCTATTCCCCCACTTTTTATTACTCTTTCTTTCATACATGCTGCTACCTCCGGCCGAAGCCTTACGTGATAGCTTTAGCTGATTTGTATTAAACTTGCTTTGGCCCCTACGCTGTGTGTGTGTGTGTGTCTTATTCCAGGAATCTCTGGCTCCCCCCGATTGGGGAAAGGGCTAGGGCGAGGGGTGGCTGGGGACATCAGGACGGTTGGTCCCAGGCCTACCTTGCAGGGAGGTTGGATTGACTCTGGCCTTCGTCTACAGGTAACAGTATGGGAGGGGCTGTGGCTCAGTGGTAGAGCAGATACTTTGCATGAAGAAGGTCCCTAGTTCAATCCCCAGCAACGGCTGGAAAAATTCCTCCCTGGAAAATTCCTGTAGAGTCGTTTCCAGTCACGCATTATCAATATTGAGCTAGATCAGTGGTCTTCAACTGGTCCAGCCCCAAGACTCACCTCGGACTTCCAACCTGCAACTTGAGACCCACTTTCACAATTCCCCTTTTGAATTATACTTAATAGTCCTAAGAGAGAAATCTGGAAAAGAAACCCTGAAGCCCCTCATTTCAATGTGAATAAAAGCACAAAAGCACGCACACTCCTTGTCCTTGCCCCCACCTTTGTTTCTCCAAATGGAGAAAAGCAAAGTGCCTAGTCTCCTCATTGTATTCAAGGTTGCCCCAACCCCTGTGCCCACTCATCTGCTCTGGTAATCTGACATAGGGAAAAGGTTATTGGTTCCCTCATCTTTTCATGTATAAATAAAATGATATTTCATTTTCCTAGATGAATGGGAATATAACTATTCTGGAACCAATCTTACTAGAGACCAAGCTGACTTTCAATAAAACAGCATTTCCCGATATGGTGCTCGCCAGATGTTTTGGCCCCAAACTTCCATCAGCCCCAGTTGGCCTGGGCAATGGTCAGTGATGATGGGAATTGTAGTCAAAAACACCTGGAGGGCACCACATTAGGGAAGATTGCAGTAAAAGCACCAGCAGGCCTGACAGCTAATTGGCAAGACAACCAGGAACGCACAGAGGTGAGGGGAGAGAAGCCGGAAAGGGGAAGACCACAGGAGGAATGGGTGGGAGCTGCTGAGTTGACCTCATCTCCCACTTGTACTGTAAGTTTAAAAATTAAAAACCCTGTCCATTTCTCATGGGCTGGGGAAAAGGGCTATGAAGCACTTGCAGGAGATTTGAACAAAGGTACCATACCCTGGAGAAGAGGCTGATGCTAGGGAAAGTGGAAGGCAAAAGGAAGAGGGGCCGACCAAGGGCAAGATGGATGGATGATATTCTGGAGGTGACAGACCTGACCTTGGGGGAGCTAGGGGTGGCGACAGCCAACAGAAAGCTCTGGCGTGGGCTGGTCCATGAAGTCACGAAGAGTTGGAAGCGACTGAACAAATAAACAACAACACCATAGGATTATCTTATGAAGCCTATAGGCCTTTAAAATACACCTTGAGCAATCACGACATAGGAGCCCTTAAAAGAAAATGTTCTTACAGGAACCAGATTCTGGCACAATAAGAGCTAAGAGGCCACGAGAAGCATGCTCCATGTCTGGTTGTTCCCTCTGTTTCCGCATACACGTTATGGAACAGTCCTGGGGGTTTCCCTTGAGGCCGTGAGAGGAAGAAACTGGATAGCCCTCAGAACAAGCTTTTCTAGGGACCTTCCAGCAGTATTCAGTATTGTCGACCATGATGGTGCTCATAATTTTGCCAGAGCAGGTGATCTGGCAGCTGCCGAAATGCTGTGGTGCTGCACAGTGGCATTGGGGCAGCCACCTCACAGCTTCCCCGCAAAGCTGCAATTTTAAACAGTCGGGGACTTACCCCAACTTTTTTGCTGGAGCAAGGTGTATCCCTCAACTAACCTTGCTCTGGCATCACGGCGGAAGCTTTCCCAGGTGGATGGCAACCAAATGGCCACCGGAAAGCTCTCGCTCTCCCTCTGCATCAGGATTAGTCACCGTCACCCCACAGCAGAGAATGCACAGGGTTTCCCTAAATGCGGCGGCAACCTGGTGTTGTCAAGATACCCCCCCCCTTCAAAACGTGCTCATTTTTGTGATCTTTGAGTTAGCCTAATAAAGGTATTACACTTCATGGATTTGGGAATTTTTCTTATGGCCAACTAGGCTGCCTCTGTTTTTAATAACAGAAGAATAGACGTCTTAGCCCCATGGTGTTTTCTAACACACATTAGGTGCAATCATCTATATGCACTTATCTGAAAGTAAGTCCCATTGAACTTAACAGGACCTAATCAGATTGCTCTGTCTGGCTGACTTTTCTGGGTGCTATGATTATCCAGGAAATCCAAGAAGGCTAAAATGAGGTTAGGGCACATATCCACCAACCAGCTAGACAAGCCTTAGGGGAAACAACAACAGCACTGTTTTCTCAGTCAGTCAGCATGAAACTTGCTTTGCTGCCTTTCAGTTTCTTCAGGTCACTTTGCAAAGATGTCATAGAATCATAGAATAGCAGAGTTGGAAGGGGCCTACAAGGCCATCGAGTCCAACCCCCTTAAACCTGTCATGTCCTTCCTTCAGAGAACTTCTAGAGCTTCATCCCAAGATCTAATGAATCGAGCACAGCAGGAGGCTGAAACATCCTCTTCTTGGACCTGATTTTTTTTTTTTTTAGAAGGGGAAAACCACATGAATAAATGCATAGACTAGACCTGCATAACTTGTGACCTATCAAGCCGAACACCGGGACATATATTGTATGCCCTAGCTGGCAGGTGCCCTCAGTTTTTTGTAATTACAGGCAAGCAGCAGAAATAGGGGCTATTTTTAACTGACTTTCTTTTTCTTTGCAAAATAGAACATCAATGATTTCTTATTTCTCAATTATTGGTATGATTAAATACTTGTATAATAAAGAAAGAAAAGGGGGGAAGGAAAAAAAGAGAACTAGGGGTCTTATTAAGCTCCCACATAGGCTGCTATATATAGATCTGGTAGACTGGATTCAGCTTCATGGGTCACACATTGTTTTGATAGAGAAACTCAATATTAACATCTTTTTTTCATATTGCTTGTGAAATCTTGCTCACACGATTAGCCCAAGCAAAGTTTGGGTAGCTTCTTCCCATGTAACTTTTTGATATATGAGCTCCGTGAAATTATACTTTTCTCTATATGGAATCTGTAAGTATAGTAATGAGATCCTGTTTGAGTCTATCGTTATGGATTAGGGTGACCAGATGACTCAGAAAACCCCAGAGATCTCCAGAAAAATGGGGGTTCTCAAGGGCAACCAGGGCTGAGCCCCAATCACTGGGGAAAAGGCCCAAATGCGTTCCCGGATTTCTGAGAATGCGATTGCATTGGCCAAGGAGAAGGCCCAGATTGGTGCTGGGGTGGGCTAGAATGACACATTCCAGGACTTCCGGGAATGCGTCCTCCAGCCCCCCACCCCAGAGCTGATTTCACAGCACACAATTAAGACAAACCTGTTCTACATAATATCTTAATGTTAAAATCACTAGAATAAAGAACAAGTTCCCACTGTGCTCCTTGGGAAGATCAAGAGTCAGCTTTCCATAAAGCAACATCAAGCAGCCACTTATGACAGCAACTCCTGGCCTATGCCACTATCTCAGGGTGACCATATGGAAAGGACGACAGGGCTCCTGTATCTTTAACGGTTGTACAAAAAAGGGAATTTCAGCAGGTGTCATTTGTATGCATGCAGCACCTGGTGATATTCACTCTCTATCACAGTAGTTAAAGCTGCAGGAGCTATACTAGAGTGACCAGATACAAAAGAGGGCAGGGCTCCTGCAGCCTTAACGGTTGTGATAAAGAGGGAATTTCACCAGGTGCTGCATGCATACAAATGACACCTGATAAAATTCCCCTTTTTTTATACAACTGTTGAAGATACAGGAGCCCTGTCCTCCTTTTCATAGGGGCAGGATCTACACTACTGCTTATGACGGTTTATAATGGTTATGACAACTGTTCAGGCCCAGGACACATTACATATACCATTTTCATACCGTTTTAGAAGTGTTATATCCTGCATCCTAATTAAATATGAGTACATTCAACTGAGAAATAACTTGGTTAGTTGAGTAAAAGCCAGGCGTTTCACCAACTCAAAAATGATTGAATCTCTCCAAGGCTGCGCAACTACTTACATTTTTGTAAACATTTTTGGGAGCAAACTGTTGCTGGTGATTAGCTATGGTTGACGCTCGCTTCAAACCAGGCATCCTTCACCATTTCATCATCCCATCTGTTGGCCACTGATAATGTGGAGAGGGGCGGGGAGCACGAGACGAATTACGTAACATCTGACAAGGAAATTTGGACAAATGGGTTAAAAAAGAGTGAGAGGAAGATCCCTCTCCCTTTGTTCCTCCTTACCTAAGGTTGGCATGAAGACAAAGTAATGTGGAAATGACTGACAGATGCGTGCTCAGTGACGAGAACGTTCTAACATCATATCTCTTTAGACTTTTCATTGATTGCACTGCCAGGGGCCCAGGAGAGAATGAAAAGGAGGCTAAACATTCATGATTGACTTTTGTCCTAAGGATATGGAATTTGAAGAAGACCCAAGAAATCACTGAGAAATGTTCTTCACTCATAAGGTAAAGGAAAGTAACAGTTGATTTTGCAAGATAGAGGGAGAGAGGGGTGTGTGTGTGTAGTATCTAATACTGTACTATTGAGTATTCTGTTCTGTTCTATTGTTTTATATGTTCTATTGTTTTATGTTGATGCAAACTGCTTTGGGATCTGTGCAAATCAGAAACAGTATAAAAACACTGCAATTAACTAACTAACTAACTAACTAACTAACTAACTCTCAGTACCCATCCACAGTGGACCTGCTCAGATGACATTTCAAGCTCTATAGGTTAGTGAAACTGTGGTTATCTGGGGTTAGCACTAACCACAAGCCATGCTGTTGCACACAACACTTTAAGCCATGGTTAGAGCCACTAACCCTCTGCAGACAATCGAACTTTGGTTACTGAGCGAGCAGGGTTTAGTAGGGTGACCATATGAAAAGGAGGACAGGGCTCCTGTATCTTTAACAGTTGCATAGAAAAGGCAATTTCAGCAGGTGTTATTTGTATATATGGAGAACCTGGTGAAATTCCCTCTTCATCACACCAGTTAAAGCTGCAGGAGCTATACTAGAGTGGCCAGATTTAAAAGAGGGCAGGGCACCTGCAACTTTAACTGTGGTGATGAAGAGGGAATTTCCCCAGGTTCTCCATATATACAAATGACACCTGCTGAAATTCCCTTTTCAATACAACTGTTAAAGATACAGGAGCCCTGTCCTCCTTTTGATATGGTCACCCTAGGGTTTAGCAAAACGCATTGCACAAGGCACCTTAAACTTGTCATGTCTAATGCTACTGCCCCTGTTTTGGGAGAAGATGTTTCAGGTAATCAATCAGAATCAGATTCAGAACTAGAAGATGCAGTGCCAGACACCAGCCAGCCTGTACCAGCGGGGGAGGAAGCTCTCACGGGCGATTCCAGAGCTGAGAGTCAGCCCTCTCCAGAGCTTATCTCCTCAAGGCCAAATCCTACACACTCAGTGGGAAGTGAGCTTTCTTCCGGAGGAGAGCATCCCGACAAGCCAGCTAATGCTAGGGTCTAACCAGAAGCTCAAACGCACGGGACAGAAGGAAAGCATGAGAAAGTCGATTCGATTACGCCAGAACCTGCCTCCGCACCAGGCTCTCTGAAGTTTGGGAAGTGGCTTCCTATTCTTCTTGAGTGGACAATTATCTTGCTTAGTTTGCATAGTTTTGCCTAGGGGGATGTTTCCAAGAAGTTAGACTCTCTTCAGGTAGAAGAGAAGTTTGTTGCTTAATAAAAGCTTTGTGGATTACTTAGCAAGCCTCGTCACTTGCCTCCCATCAAAAGCAGGAGTTTTTTGAGAAACACGACAATAAATAAACCAAAAGCCTTAACCAGCAGGGTTTAAGGTGACTTCTGAACAGGCCTAATTACAGTTCCCAGGGCTCATTATGGGAAAGTCTAGCGAGTTTAGATTTGTGTTGTATTTATTTTAATCTCTATCCTACCCTTCCTCCAAGGAATTCAGAGAAATACCCATAGTTCCCTCAACATTCGCTGTTAAACTCACACCATTCCTGTGAAACAGGTTGGATTGGGAAACGTAGTGACCTGATTCACACACAACACTAAGCTGTGGTTGATTTAACCCATGAGTTAAATTCTGGGTTGTCGCAGCATGCAAATGTGGCCACGCTAACAAACCATGGTGTGTTAGCCATGAACTACCTAAAAAGAGAACCCATGGTATTTTGTTGGGTTGTGAACTCTGAATTGTTTAAACAATGGGTTATTGTTACATGTGAACTCAGAACCATGGGGTGTTCATTATCTGCAAACCTGATAAGAGACTGGCTGAAGTAGAGTGTGTTAGTTTTGTGAGGATTTGAATCTGACTTTATCACTCTAACTACTATACCACACTGGTACTCAGGATGTGTAATCATGCCTTTAGTACCATTGGGAAAGCCAACCATTTAAAGGAGGAGGAACAAAGTCCACAAGAGAGTAACTTCACTAAGATATGGGGCTGCCACTAATCTCTGCAATTTTCTTACTCAGTTTTTTTTATCCAACAGAATTTAAACATTGCATTATTTTTGGACTGAAATATTTCCAGTGTTTCAGTGGTATTATGACTATGTCCATTAAAAAAAAACTCCATTGGCCTAAGCTTCCAATCTGTTTGAATAGGGTTATCAATTTTCCTTCCAACTTCCCTGCCTGGTAGGAAATTCCAGGCTAGCTTTTTGCAGGGCCTGTTTCCCTGTGAGAAGAGAAGAAAAAGCTAAACTTTGATTATTGTCTTATGGATTGCTGTAAACCGCCCAGAGAGTTTTGGCTATTGGGTGGCATAGAAATTAAAATAAATAAAAATAATTTACAAATGTACAAGCTGAGCTAATAGGGAGCAACTGTGCTTCCAAGCAGTATTATGCCCGAAGTGCTGCTGTGTCATAAAATCTCTATATCCCCTAGTTATGTAATCCCAAAGTAAGCAGCTTGTAGACACCAGCCAGCAAAGGTCATTAAGCAAACACCTAAGAAAATCTGAGAGAAAGAGGACCATGTGGCATAACCAGTTCACAACGTTATTCTTTTGATGTTTTCTTTTCTTTTTTTAACAGTTTGCTTTCTCTCCCAGAGACCAGAACGAGAAAAGAAAGAAAATGAAATTGTCTCTCTTCTCTTGTGACCCAGAAATGCATTCCCTCCTATTCATTCTCACAATTTTCTTGGTTATTCCAACTATTAATAATGTGGGCCCTGGTAAGAAACTTTTGTGTGTTATTCTGTCTGAAACACAGTTATTCCCGGCTGAAATGTTTTATATTCCTCTGAGGGGGCAGAGAGGAAAAACTGTCTATTAATATTCCCTGCCATATAATACATCTAAAAATTAGAATGCAAATGTTTCCCATGCTTTTGGTACCTGGTATAGCCCAACCCTCCCCCCCTCTCTCACACACACACCACATGTACAGAGTTACACTTATACACCATATGGCATTGCACGTATTTGCTTGATTTGCTCCCAGAAAGATGGACAGGCAGGATAGTCCAATTAATATTAACTCTTGGCACCTTTCCCTCCCCTTTGCCCAGGGATGGGACCACACATTTCTGGACAACACATCCATTACATCCTTAGTTAGGATTATGCTACTGCCCTGAAAATATATTGACAGAGAAATGACAGATCAGTCTTCCCAGGGCCTCCCCACTTGCAGATATAGACTGGAACTAGGGCTGGCCCTACCATTAGGTAGGGTGAGGCAGTTGCTTCAAGCAACATATGCTAGGGGGCAGCAGCAAAATGCTGGAGGAGAGAGTCACGTGTCAAGAGAGTCATATGCCTCCTAAGCTAGCCTGTTGCTTTCAGGTGTAGGGGAGGATGCCGTATCATTATCAGTCTTGAAGAACGATTCAGCTGCCAGTCCAGTCAACTTTTGTACATGGAAAGGGAATGGGCGCCATCTTGTTCCCTCGCCTCAGGCAGAAAAATGTCTGGAGCCAGCCTGGAGTAGAACACAGGAAGCTGCCTTACTACAGAGTCAGATTTTTGCTCCATCTAGCTCAAGTATCGCCTACACTAGGGATAAGCAAACCAAGGGACTACAGATGTTTTAGACTACAGTTCCCATCAGACCCAGCCAGCATGCCCAATGGTCAGGATTATGGGAGTTGTAGTTCAAAATACACTGAGTTGCCTACCCGACTGGCAGTGGCTCTCCAGGGTTTCAAACCGGAGTTTTCCAGCCCTACCCGGAGTTACCAGGGATTGGACCTTGGACCTTCTGTATGCCACCACTGAGCTATGGCCTTTCCACAAAAACACCTTATGTTGTTTCTGCCTGGTTTTGAACTGGGGACCTTATGCATGTGAGGCAAACGTGATAGCCACTACCCTACAGAAGTCCAACCATGGTAGAGGCATTCAACATGGTGGCTTTATTTTTCTAGGCACACTTCAGTTCTTCTACCCCTAGCACTTAGTTTGGAAATCACTATTCTAGGTTAGCCCCCATGTATGGCATTGCTTACACAGCTTGAGTAGCTGTTTGTGATGATTTGTTCTGTTTTTGTTACATTACACAGTCTTCTGCTTTCTTGCTATGGCATTTGCCAGTGAGAGAGCAGGACTGTGTGCGTGCGTGTCTCCGGAGCACCTGCTAGTGTTTCCAGGCGTGTGGCTGCTTCAGAGACCCCCGCCGGCCCTGCTGTTCCCCTGCGACAAATGCCATGGTAGGAGAATGGCTAGTGGTGCTCTCCATAGCACCTGCTCGAGGCAGTGGAGAGAGGTTTCACCTCACCTCATAGGAAGACCAGCCCTGGTGGTGGTAGCAATAAGGGAGGAAGGGCTGCAAGTCGGTCCACCCTGCAGGGCAGTTGGGTGCAATTTTCACAAGGCCCTCATCTATACGACTTCAATAATGCTGCGCCTGGCGGCGTGAGCTGAGGAACAGCCGCAGTGATGCTCCTTCCCAGCATATACATGGGAAGGGGCGCAGTTGAGGGTTTCCAGGTGCCACCGCACCTGCCCACCTGAGCGCTCACAAGGCTGGTCAGGGGGTGCCTGGGAGCATCTGTGCTGGTTAGTGGGGGCTTTAATGGGAAAATGAGGCTGACGTGGTTTTTTTCGGGGGGGGGGTGTTAGCTGTAAATGCGAAGGATCACATTTACAGCTAACAGGAGGGAACAAGGGGGGGCAATGGGGTGCTCCGTCCCTGGCAGGATTTCCAACCCCCCTTTAAATTAAATTTATTTATCCTTAACAAGGCTCCACAGAGGCGCTGAGCCTTGCTCCAATCTAAAAATGTCGGGGTAAATCCCGGACTTCTTTAGAGCAGGGCTTTGGGGCTTTGCCCCCGGATTGCTTCGGAGTGGCGTCTGCGCCATGTAGATCACGTGCTGCCACTCTGAAGCAATCCAGGGGCAAAGCGCCTGTGTGGACGAGCCCCTAGTCTATCAATTTGTAATTTTGGCTGGACTAAATAATATTTTGATCTCTGACGTCTCAGTGATTCTATTCCTTTAACACTGTTGTTACCATCATATTTCTTTGGATCTATTCCCAAAAAAAGGTTTTGATTAGACTCTGATATCACTTTAAATATGTGCATTTCATTTGTGCTTGCTTCGAATCTAGCATCAGGCTCTGCTCCTCTCATTGCCATTGAAGGATATCAAGGCAGAGGGATCCGAGTGGTCTGTCGATCCAGAGGCTGGTACCCAGAGCCTGAAGTCCTGTGGAGAGATAACAGTGGGAGGCCTCTACCTTCATTGGCTAAAAAGCTTTCCCAGATGAACGATGGGTTACTTGAAGTACAGAATGAGATCATTGTAACAGGAAATTCAAATCAGAACTTGACCTGTGTGGTCAGGAACAACCTTCTCAACCAGGACCAAGAATCAACTATTCAAATAGCAAGTAAGTTAGCAAGAAAGCAAGAAGGATTTTGAGGCTGTGATGAAGACTTGACACCAAAGTCTATTGGAGAGTAAACTCAAAATGAGGATTTTAAAAATTTATTTATTGTATTTCAGGTCACTTCTTCCTAAAGTTTTCTCCCTGGATAGTCGGTCTGAGTGTATTGCTAATAATGTCTGTGCTTGCCTTCACTACATTTATTCTTTACCTGTTGGACAGAAACAGTGAGTACACGGGTAGCTTGCTATGTACATGGTGTCATTATACAGGTTAGCCACTAGGTGGCACTAGACCTAGTTGCATCTGGGTGGAGCCAGGAATTTTCTGATACCGTTGAGTTCTTTTCTATTTTCCTAACTGGTGTGTCATCTATGCCTTCTATGACTGGGTCGAACGATATGTCCTTTATTTATTTATTACATTTATATCCTGCCTTTCTTCCTCCAAGGTACCCAAGGCGGTGTACATAATCCTCCCCCTCCTCTCCATTTCTATGCTCTCAACAACAACGGCGGCATAAAAATCCTTAAATAAATAAATAAACCCTGTGTAGGTTGGGCTGAAAGTCCAATCTGTTAGACAAATAGCCTTGTTCTTTCTTCCTAGGGGTGGATCCCATAGAAAGGCACAGACCATCAAAGAAATTATAAGAGATTTATTGAAAGTTGCAACTTTGGTGTGAAGGGCAATAAAAGCAGTTCGGACCCTGTTTACAGATAGTAAAACATTTCTATACTTCTAGCTAGTATCCCTCTTCCTCTCCCCTCCCAACTCCTCCTCTTTGTTTCATCAAGAGGCGGGCTGGAGTTGGTTTGAGCTAGGTGCTTTTTACTAATTGGATTGTTTAATTGCTATGACATAGTCTCTAATATAATACAACTTTGGAATGCTTGCTTGTTAGCAGCTCCAGATAAGGTACTAGGCTACATCCTGTTCCTTTGAAGTGCATTCTGCTTAACTTGGCTCCAACTACTTTGAAGATGCAGCTAAGAGAAAAACAGCAGAAAGTTACAAATAGGGCATACCCATCATGCACAGCAATCATTTTCTAAAATGGAGTCACTTTTGCTAACAAACCTACACCCAGTGAGCTTCCATGGCCGAGTGGGGACTAGAACCTGGATCACCCGACTCCCAGTCCAACACTCTAGCCACTACGCCATGCATTTATTATTTTAAATGTCCATCTAGTCCAATACCAGTGCCAGCTTCAAGTTTTTGAGGACCTTTGGGCAAGACACCCTTAATGGACCCCCTCCCTCACTGAGTCTGCTTTTCCTCTTCTTTCTTATCTTTGCTTGCTTGACAGGCAGAAATCCAGTGAGCAAGCAGGCAGCCGCGCCTCCTGCTTCTCCTTTTCACCAGCACCATTGTCTGGGCCAGAGCAAAAGAAAGGGGAACAAGCAGGTTGCAATCATGAAGAGGAGGAGCAAGTCCAGGGAGCTCTTATCAATGGGCCCCTGCTGAGGCGTGGGCCCCTCCGCAAGAGCCCAACCACGTCTACCCTTAACGCCAGCTGTGAAGGTTTGAGGCCTACACAGCCTTGATTTTGGTTTAAGGCTGAAGGCCTGGAAATCTCCTGAGGGGAGAGGCCATTCTTGAGTTTCATTTTCTCCCAAAAGGAGTTAAGTTTCATTTCCCCAGTTTTAGGTCACCAGATTTTCTGTTTCTGTGGGAAAGTATATAGAGGGGTGAAGTTAACTGTACACAGGATGGTAGGAACTACAGAGAGTGGAACAGGGAAAAGCTCTGAAGGACAACAGCCAGGAGGGCTGGAAAGGACTCTAAGGCCATTTCTACACCTGCACGAAAATCTGGGCTGGTCACGGCTGAGTCCCTGTGCATCCAAATGACGCATAGGGACTCCCAGGGGCAAGCGGAGACGAGCACGGTTTTTCCCAGGGATAAATAATCCATGGAAAGACCTGATTCTTCCCGCAGTCTCGGGATCATCCCAAGACCACGGGAGATGTGTGGGCGCCCGTTCCGGCTTAGTCCCACTTCCTCATGCATAAACGTGAGGAGGCGGGCACAGAGCTCTTCAAGCGCTCTGTGCCCATCGGGTGGAGGGGGAGTGGGGTTTTGTTTTTATAAAATCTAACCTTTAGTTGAAGCGCATGTGCGCTCATCTTCTGTTTAAAAAAAATATGGTGACCGCAACATCCCTCCCTCCCTCCACACCCGTATGGTGTATAGAATCATAGAGTAGTAGAGTTGGAAGGGGCCTATAAGGCCATCGAGTCCAACCCCCTGCTCAATGCAGGAATCCACACTAAAGCATCCCTGACAGATGGTTGTCCAGCTGCCTCTTGAATGCTTCTGGAGTGGGAGAACCCACAACCTCCCTAGGTAACTGGTTCCATTGCCATACTGCTCTAACAGGAAGTTTTTCCTGATGTAGAAAAAGCCTAAGCCAAAACTATAGGTGGAAGTATAGCTAGGCTAGAGGAAACTGCGGTTTTACGTCTTTTATTTTCATTGTAAATGCCTTTTGAAATCTAACAGCTCTGTTTGAGTAAATACCTTAAGTGATTTTGCCTTATCTTATATAACATAGTAAATAGTTGTTGTTAAAACCTTCTTGTCTGGAGTGTCATTCACACAACGCCTAAGGCCTACACCTCATATTTCTGAGAGGGGAATGTAAAAGGTAGAAACTTGACATCTGATGGAAAGAAGGGCTCTTAAAGAAGCAAAATATCTTTAAGGAGCTGATCAAGGGCTCCAGGTAAAGGTGGAATCTTGAATCCTGCCCAGTTTTGTCTTTGCTAATTAGCCTTGGCTTTCCAGGGTCTCAGCTGATTCTTTTAAGCAGAGACGCAGGGATTGAACCTGGGACTTCCTTTATGCTAGGGTGACCATATGCAACCACATGCTCTGCCACTCAGCTGTGGAAAATACAGAGATGTTTTAGCAATGATAACCACAGGCCTTTTAACTCTTTATTTAAACAGTGTTGATAGGATTTGATAAGTGGTTATATGTGTAAAAAAAATAAAGGTTCCTCAGAAATCAAAGCAATCATCCCAGAAAAGTTAGTGTTTATAAATTAATGAAATGTTTTATTAATATTTAATATTAAATATTACCTTTCTGTTATTTGAACACCAATTTGAACTTATACTCTCCTAATTATTCATTATACTGTATTTCTTCGATTGTAAGACGCCATTGATTGTAAGACGCACCCTAATTTCAGTACCACCAACAGAAAAAAACAAAACGCTAAGACACACCCGCGATTCTAAGACGCACCCCATTTTTAGAGATGTTTATATGGGGGGAAAGTGCGACTTAGAATCAAAGAAATAGGGTATTGTGTTATCATTATTTTTATTACTATTATTGGTGGTGGTGATATGCTGTAATTATTTTGGCTGCAATCTTGCTTCTATTTACCTACTCATAAGGCTCACTGAAAATGAATTATCCTTATCCACAAATAACTGGTGGCAAGATTGCACATTTAACATGATTACAGTAGTAATAACCATTTTCCTTTCCTTTCTATTCTAGGAAAGCTCGACGCAGATTTGAGTAAGTTATTCTGCAACTTTTGAAAAAAAACCCACACATTTAGGCTACAGTTCAGTGCAAAGTTAAGCAGCTTTAAATCCATTAATTTCAATGAGCTAATGCGTGCCTTGCAACGCAATTCTTGATCGCTTTCCCAGATGTAAATTCCACTAATTTCACTACTTACTCTCTCTAGTAAGTGTACATAGGATGATGATGATGATAATTTTATTTCTTACCCACCTCTCCATTTTGAACGAGGCGGGGAACAACAGTAAGTATAAAATACATAAAATACTGATTAAAAACATAGTATTCATTGTTAAAATATCCTCAAAAACATCCTAATACTAAAAGCATCCTAAAAGCATCCTAAAAATTCCACTGGATAGGATCACACTGTGACTCTGTGTTGGATTGTGGCTTCCCCTATGCACACTATTATGGGTGTCTTAGGGCTTGCTGATGATACACATTTTAAATTAAAATCAAAATGCGCCACCATCATCACTGTCATCATCAGGAAGCATCTCTAGTAGACAGCAAGGACATGTCTCTGATTTCCCCCTAAGAGTTAAAGCAGTAACTCTTTTCTCCTTGATGTGTCTTCAGATCCCACATTCAACAACACAGTAAACTAAGATTGTCTCCAATATGATAAAGTTGAGATCTTATCTCGCTGCATGAGGTTGCATTCAAATGGTGTGCAGAATCACCTTTTGGTGACCTTCCCATGTCCAAACGAAACACGGCCATCTGCCTTAAACAAACTCTTGTTCGTATTTTCATATGAATGTTAATTTTTTTTTAATTATGTGGTTGCTTTTAGGTTGGAGGAACTTGGTGATGCCAATAGAAAAAGGTAAATGCCTGCCATGTTTATATATGTTACTAATTTATCATTCAAGAATATCGCTCAATGATATTTTATCATTGTATTGCCACTCACTGAGGGTGAATTGTTCACATTAATTTTGGATTATTAGTTTCCATGATGTGGTTTTTATTTTGAGCGGAAGGAGGGTCCAGAGGCTTGTAAGGTAAGTGTTTTTTGTTTGTTTGAATGAATGAATATAAGAACATGAGTCAGTGTGGTGTAGTGATTATTTATTTATTTATTGAATATTTATACTGCCCAACAGCCTAAGCTCTCTGGGCAGTTTACAACTAAAACCATAAAATCCAGATTAAAACTTTAAAATCACATAAAACCAGAATAAATTACAGTCCAGGGAAGGCTTGTTTAAAAAGATATGTTTTTAGGAGGCATTTAAAAGTAATTACATTTTTCGCCTCCAGAACCACATGAGGGAGGGTTTTCCAGAGGGTGGGTGCCACTACAGAGAAGGCCCGCCATCAAGGTTGTTCATGGCGATACTCTCTTCGTGTTGGGATGACGAGCAGGGCGTCCTCTGAAAATTGTAAATGTTGCCTGGGTGTATATAACGGAAGGCGGTCTGCTAGGTATCCTGGTCCCAAGTTGTATAGGGCTTTGTAAGATAACAGCATAACCTTGTATGTGGCTCGGTAGCTAACAGGCAGCCAGTGCAGTTCTTTTAACACTGGTTTTATGTGGGCAGAGCTAGGTGTCCCAGTGAACACCCTAGCTGCTGCGTTCTGCACAAGCTGCAGCTTCCAAACCACATACATGGGTAGCCCCACATAGAGCGCATTACAGTAGTCTAATCGTGAGGTTACCAGTGCATGAATGACTGTAGCTAGGCTATCCCTGTCCAGGAATGGGTGTAGCTGGTGTACCAACCGAAGTTGATAATGGGTGCTCCGGGCCATCGAGGCCACCTGGGTCTCCAATGACAAAGATGGGTCCAGAGCACCCCCAAACTACGAACCTGCTCCTTTAGAGGGGCTGCAACCTCATCCAGAACAGGCAAACACCCCAATTCCCAGACCTGGGAACCATCAACCCACAAAGGGCGGATCCACACTTAAGGTTTGGGACGCCCTGACGGCGCATTAGGGCGTCCCGAAATCGATAATGTGTACCCTACCTTCAGCGTTGCAAGAAGAGGCGGCGGCGGAGGAGGAGGAGGCCGCCCCTCGCGGGGACGAGCTAAAGAGTAAACCGCGCCCGGCGCCTTCGCCGGGCAATCAGCAGCCACCCACTACCCGCCGGCCTCCTTTGGCCGGTGAAAGAGTCACCCGGGGCCCACCCGGGTCGGAGAGCTTCGCGGAACAAGCTGCCGCCGGCTTCCGCCGAGCTCTATGACTCTTTATCCCGTCCCCGCGAGGGGCAGCCTCCTCCTCCGCCGCCGCCTCTTCTTGCAACGCTGAAGGTAGGGTACACATTATCGATTTCGGGACGCCCTAATGCGCCGTCAGGGCGTCCCAAACCTTAAGTGTGGATCCGCCCAAGGTCTCTGTCTTATCAGGATTCAGCCGCAGTTTATTGGCCCTCATCCAAGCCATAACTGTATCCAGGCACCAGTTCAGAACGTGCACAGCCTCTCCAGATTCAGATGTTACAGAGAAATAGAGCTGGGTGTCATCAGTGTACTGGTGACACTTTGCCCCAAATCCCCTGATGACTGCTCCCAATGGCTTCATATAGATGTTGAATAGTATTGGGGACAGGATGGTGCTCTGTGGCACACCACAGTTCAGCTGCCATGCAGCTGAAGTACAGTCAGCCAATATTATTCTCTGGAGCCGACCCTGCAAGTAGGAGTCAAACCACTGTAGAACAGTGCCTCCAACAGCCAACTGACAAAGGTGGTCCAGGAGAATTCTGTGGTCAACGGTATCAAAAGCTGTTGAGAGATTGAGAAGAAATAACAGAGTTGCACTCCCCCTGTCTCCCTTGAAGAAGAAGGTCATCCATCAGGGCGACCAAGGCCGATTCTGTCCCAAGCCAGGACTGAATCCAGACTGGTTAGAGTACTGGACTGGAACTTGGGACATCTGAGTTCTAGTCCCCTCTTTGCCATGAAGCTCACTGGGTGTCTTTGGGCCAGTCGTTGACTCTCTGCTTAACCTATCTCACGGGGTTGTTGTGAAGATAAAATGGCGGGGGGGGCGGGGGAGGCAGGTAAGCTGCTATGGTACCTTGCAAGAAATTCCTGAAATGAGCCCTTTTAAAAATTAAGCACTGAATATAGTTTTGAGCCATGAGACTCCAGTAACTCATTGTTTTTTTTCTTGCAATGGGAAATGTTCTCTTTTCGTATTGTGATTAAGCAAGAGGAGTCATTTCTCCTTTCTCTCTCCCTTGTTTCCTCTGATTCATTTCCTCCACACACCCTTCCATCCGGCAGCAAACGTAACTCTGGATCCAGACACGGCAAACCACGACCTGATCTTGTCTGCAGATCGGAAGAACGTCATCCAAGGGTTCATGTGGCACAGCCTGCCTGACAACCCTGAAAGATTCAATGCTGATCGCTGTGTGTTGGGAGTGGAGGGATTTTCCTCAGGGAGGCATTACTGGGAAGTGGAGGTGGCAGACACAGGGTACTGGGCTGTGGGGGTAGCTAGACAGTCTGTGAGGAGGAAGGAGAGGCTCAGCCTTGTCCCCGAAGAAGGAATCTGGGCTGTGGAGAAGTCTCGGATCCAATATCAAGCTCTCACCATTCCAGAGACTCCTCTGTTTCTGCGGAAGAGACCCCGGAAACTTGGGGTTTACTTGGACTATGAGATGGAACAAGTGGCATTTCATGATGTCAGTCACAAGATGCACATCTACACGTTCCCCTCAGCCACTTTTAATGGGGAGATGATCTACCCTTTCCTGCATGTGGGGGTAGGCTGCTGGCTTAGGCTGTGCCGCTGACACATTCCTTGCTCAAGGACTGATGGGCAAACTAGGAGCTTTATCGCACCAGCGTTATACTGTGCAATCACTGCGAATTGCATGCAAAGGACTCCGAAGTTTTCCAGTTTATAATCTGCTTTGACTGTGAAGTACTCCCATGCATCCTGCTTTAATTGTGCTATAAAGGGAAAAGAATCGAGGTATTTTGGTACTAGTTTTCGAGCGAATCATTTGTTGTTTTCCAAGCAGCCACTTGGGGGCGCAGGAGCAAGATTTGATATGTTTAAAGAAAAATTAAACAAATGCTTACATCTGTGTAAACTTTAAAGATAAAGATATCAAAATTGGCACAGTAATAGATATTAAGGAGAGCTTTAAGCATACCAAATTTGAATCAGATTGGGTCATCCGTTGATTTTTTTGTGATTTTTTTACATTTCCCCCCTTAAACCCTTTGCAAAGGATCTTAGGAGTGCTTCCGCTCGGGGTGTGATTTAGCAACAACAACAACGCCAACAGCTTAGCGCTGTAGGGGATAATAAACAGGTATGTGGGATGAAGCTATAGATGTGATCCGGCTATTGTTCTACATTTCTCACAGCCAGCCCAAAACTTCAGCAGAGTGCGGTGGCTGCTTCAGGCACTGATTTTGGGTGACATGAAGGGCAGCAAATTGTAGTTTGTGATTTATTACTATTGCATTTTTACTGCCAGAGAGGGGGAAATAGGGGGAGGGGTTTGCCCCAGGTGCCAAAATAATTTGGCCTTTTGATACTTCGCATCTTAATGTGGGAAGAGGCGGGGCATCATTGGCTGCTCTGCCATGACAGGTTGACTGTAGTGCTGTGCCAAAAATTTATCCCATGAGAATTTCGAGCATTCTCATTCAATGTGGTAGAAAAGAAATTGCCTTTGAAAAGAAATTCAAAAGGAGAAGAAATTTCAGAGAAATTCTTGTGGGTTTGGCTCAGGGTCCTTGTGCTTACCTTACTTATGTGACAGCTGAGGAGTGTGTGTGAGTGTCCTGTCTTTCATCATGCAGTCATCTCTCTGACAGCCCGTAACCTTCTTGCCCAGGGGAAGACATCATGGAATTTTATTCCTCTCATGGGTCCTTTTCAGATCAGGAAGTTCAGCTTGAATATTTGTAATTAAATTCAAATATTACAAAATGCCATAAGCCTCCAGTAATTTCTTTTCAAAGGGAACCAACCTGTGTCAGCATTGCTCCCCTGGAATTTCTCACTACTTGGATAAGGGAGATGAGAATAAAAACTTAAAAAAAAAGCATCCTTTTCCATATAATGTTACATTATTTTTAATGTAAGAACTTGTAAACACTGCAGATGGCAGAATCAAGCTGAAGAAGGTGTGAGGGCTGAAAGTGAGGACTGAAACAGGCACGTTGGCATCACTCCTAACATCCCTGAAGATCTCTTCTACCAGATCAAGTGAAGCACAAATCAATCTCCTTTCTCTCTTTGCAAATTATTTATTTATTTATTCATTTCATTTCTATACTGCCCAATAGCCAAAGCTCTCTTGGTGGTTCACAGTCATTTAAACCACAAGATACAGCATTATATATAAAACGTGGAAGCTTAAAAATCACAGTATAAAAGTGCAACCAGAATAAAAGCTACTGGCAATGCAGAGAGTGAAAATGAAGATGTAAACAGCAGAGCTAAAAGACTAGGTTGCTAAAATGCCTGGGAAAATAAAAAGGTCTTCATGGGCTGCCAAAAGGAGCACAACGTAGGCGTCAGGCAAACCTCTCTAGGGAGCTCATTCCACAGCAGAAAACATCCTCTTCCTGATGGCCACCTGCCTCACTTCCTTTGGCAGGGGCTCATAGAAAAGGGCACCTGAAGATGACCTTAGGGTCCAGGCAGGTTCATATGGGAGCAGCCGATCCTTCAGATAACCTGGCTCAAAGACATTTAGGGCTCTGATAATACCAGCATTTTGAATCAGGCCTGGAGATGGACTGGCAGCTAGTGCAGCTGTAATAACTCAGTTGCTTGAGATAAACAGCTTGTTAGCACAGCCAAAAGAGACTGTTGTTAAAGCAGAAGCTTGCAATTATCTGTTCCTAGCAGTTTCCAGCCTGCAGAAAAGCGCGGGGCGGAGGGGAGGACATATGTGTTAAGTATATGAAAAGAAATACTTGCTTAGTCATTAAAATTGTGTGTGTATGGCTATCTCAGGGTTAAACAGAGAAAGACTATCTGTGGGCAATTACCTTGAGATAGAGGCTGTTCTGGGAACCTTGCCAAGATTCTAAGTTAGCCTCATCACAGCTGTATGTAATGTAGATAACAATTGTGTAGATGTGTATATAGTTTCTCACTTGTGTAAAATGGATCTGATCACTGCTTACTGATCACTG
Source organism: Elgaria multicarinata webbii (assembly GCF_023053635.1). Lineage (NCBI taxonomy): Eukaryota > Metazoa > Chordata > Lepidosauria > Squamata > Anguidae > Elgaria > Elgaria multicarinata. Next base: position 146,048,644 of record NC_086173.1, read on the forward strand.
CTCTATGATCACTGCTCTCTGTGTATGCCTCAGTGTGCTGATCTGAACTGATCTGAATTGGACTGCACAGAAGCCTGAAGGAAATAAACCAGCTCTGCTGTGTAAGACCTGCGTGATGTGTGTTTGTTTTCTGAGCACAAACAGAGTTCCAGAAGGAGAAAAGTTCTGGCAATAACCCAACAAAGGTTATGGGCCCAGTCTAGCCTAGACCAGCCTACGCCAGCCTAACCCAGGCAGAAGAACCAGAACTTGATGGGAATGGTGCAGTATCAGAACCAGAACCAGGAGTCTGCTAAAACAGAAAACTGTTGATGAAGGAAGACATCAAGCTAAAGCCAGTGCTGCAAAGTGAGGAAAAATCTCAGTCGGCTGACTCTGAGGAGGACTCTGAGCAGAAGGACGGTGAGATACCAGTTCCTAAAGCAGAGGGAATGGCAGGAGCTAATATGTCTGGTTTGCATCAATTGTTGGAAAAGCTGAATGACTCTAACTATGCATTATGGTCTTACAAAATGCAAATGTATCTGATTCAGGCTGAACTGTGGTATGTAGTCACAGAGGATCCACCAGATAGAGCAGATCCACAGAATGCTAAATGGTTTAAGGACGATGCAAAAGCAATGGCAGTTATTGCATTAGCTGTGGAAGACTCTCAAATTTCCTTCATTCAGTTTTTGAATACATCAAAAGAGTGCTGGAATGCGCTACAAGCTGTATATCAAAGAGAAACAGCGGGCAGTAAAATAATTCTAACCCGGAAGCTGTATGGAATGAAGCTGAAACTAGGGGAGTCTATGTCAAACCATTTGAAAAGCATGAGAGAAATCTTCAATCAACTCAGGGCACGAGGGATGGAGTTTACAACTATACACCAAGTCTATGTGATTTTGTCAAGTCTTGATTCATCGTACGACGCGGTTGTCACCATGATGGAAAGTCAAGAGGAGAAAAATTTAACCCTCGAGTATGTAGCTGGAAAACTACTGGAAACCTATGAAAGAAGACAAGCTTCAAAACAACAGAGTTTTAAACATCCTGTGGCTGAATTTCAACAAAGCCATAAATCTTCTGATGTGGTGGCTGCATTAAAGGCAAGGAAATGCTTTAATTGTGGTTCCACGGAACATTTACGGCGGGATTGCAACAACAAGAAGAAAAAGCAGTCAACAGCAAAGTGGAGAGAAGAGAACAACATGAATGAAGCTGAATCAACAAAGAAGTGTCTTCTAGCAAGAGTCAAAGAGACAATGAATCCTTGGTTTTTGGACTCTGGGGCTTCAATAAGTATGGCAAAAGACAAACTTTCATTTGTAACCTTGGAAACTTCTACTTCAGAGCAAAAGTGTGTTACCCTTGCAAATGGAACAAAAATCCAGATATGTGGTGTGGGTAATGTATATTTTGATTGTCTGGGAGTTGAACTACAAAGTGTTTTATATGTACCAGAATTAGAAACAAACCTTCTAAGTGTGTTTCAGTTAACAGAAATGGGGTATGAGGTTTGTTTTACTGAAGAAAATTGTACTATAAAACAGGGAAACAAGGTGTGTGTGCAGGGAATAATGAAAGAATCTTTGTATGTAATTAATACTTGTACAGAAAATGAAGTTGTAGCCAGCAAAGTCACAACAAAAACAATAGCCAATTGCAAACCACACCAAGAGTGTATCCATTTAACTCATAAAAGGTTTGGTCATGCTAACTATAAAACAATTTCTAAGATTCCAGAATTGTGTGAAGGAGTGAAAATCAAACCATGTTCTAACTATCTAGAATGTAATGTATGCAGTGAAACCAAGTGTCATAAGTCAAACATTCCAAAACATAGTGAGAGAACAACAAAAAGAATTTTTGAATTAATTCATGCAGATCTTGCAGGTCCTTTTGAGACAAGTCAAGGAGGAAACAGATTTTTCTTGTCTATTGTTGATGATTACAGTAGATTTGGATTTGTGTATGTGTTAAAACAGAAGAGTGAAACTTTTGGAAAGTTTAAAGCGTTTGTTAAGTGGAGTAAAAATAGATTTAAAGAACCTATAGCTAATCTAAGAACGGACCGGGGAGGTGAATTTCTTAGCAACCAATTTAAAAAATTCCTCAGTGATGAGGGTATACAACATAACCTTACTGCTCCATATTCACCATTTCAAAATGGAGTTGCAGAAAGGAAAAACAGAACCTTGCAGAACATGTTAAGAGCTCTATTGAAAGAGTCAGGATTGTCTAACCTGTTCTGGGCAGAAGCTTTGTCCACCTCAAATTATTTGTTAAACAGGCTTTACCACTCTGTACATGAAAAAACTCCATATGAAATGTTTTACAAAAGAAAACCTAGAGTGTCACATATAAGGGTTTTTGGAAGTAAATGTTTTGCTCATGTTCAGAAAGAAAACAGACCAGGAAAGCTAGCTCAAAGAGGTTTGGAATGTAAACTGTTGGGATATGATACACAAACAAAAGGCTATCGTTTGTGGTCTCCATATCACAAAAGTGTAATTGTGAGCAGAGATGTAGTTTTTCATGAACAAATGCAGGAAACAAAACAGTATGTAAGTTTGCCTGTAGAACAGAAAGCTGTAGAAACAGAAGAAATTCCTGAACAATCTCAGCAAGAGAGGGAGGGGGAAGAAACTGTAAAGGAGGAAACTATGCCTGTAACTATGCCAAGACGATCAGAAAGGGAACGCAAAGCTCCAATTCGTTACTCAGATGAATACCAAAGCAAACAGGTTTCTCATAGAGCTTTACTAATAGCCTATGAACCTACTTCATTTGAGGAAATTCAGGAAATGGAACCTACAGAAGCTCAGGGCTGGCATGAAGCAATGTCAGAGGAAATCAGAGCAATGGAAAAAAATGAAACGTGGGAGCTAGTACCTTTACCTGAAGGTCGTAAAGCCATTACCTGTAAATGGGTATTCAAAGTAAAACAAAATGAGAAAGGACAGGTGGAACGTTACAGAGCAAGATTGGTAGCAAGAGGATTTGCTCAAAAATATCTAATAGATTTTGAAGAAGTTTATGCACCTACAACAAAATACTCAAGTGTAAAACTTTTGTTAAAAATTGCAGCAGAAAAACAATTGAATGTATTTCATTTTGACATCAAAACAGCTTTCTTATATGGAGATTTAACTGAGGAAATTTACATGACTCAACCAAAAGGTTTTGTTAAAAATCCAGGGTTAGTTTGTAAATTGAAAAAATCCATATATGGTTTGAGGCAAGCAGCAAGGTGTTGGAATAAGAAACTGGACAATGTATTGATCAAAATGGGTTTTAAACAAAGCAAAGCTGATCATTGTTTGTACACAAAACAGGATGGTTCAAATGTAGTGTATTTGCTGATTTATGTAGATGATTTGTTACTGGTTTTTAATGAAGAAGAACAGAAAAACACATTTGTAAACCAGCTGCAAAGACATTTTGAGTTAAAAGACCTTGGTTCAGTGAAAAGTTATTTGGGAATGCAAATTTCAAAAGATTCTAACACAGGGTCATTTCTGATTGAACAAAGTGGCAAAATTAAAAAATTGCTGGAAGAACACAGCATGGAGAATTGTAAAATTGTTGCCACTCCTATGGTCACTGATTTTCAAAATCAGACAGACAGTACTGAAATGGAAGACATACAGAAATATCAGAGTGTGATTGGAAGTTTACTTTATCTAGCAAACCTAAGTAGACCAGATATTACATTTGCTGTAAATCTTTTAAGCAGAAAAATGACAAAACCTTCTGTAACTGATTGGACAGCTGTAAAACGTGTATTGAGATATCTAAAAGGTACAATCAATCACAAATTGGAAATATCTACACACAAAGATGGAAATTTCTGTGTTTATGCAGATGCTGACTGGGCTAACGCAATTGATAGAAAGTCTACCAGTGGAGCAGCATTCTTTTACAATCAATCTTTGATTGATTGGTATACAAGAAAACAAAATTGTGTAGCAACCTCTAGTGCAGAAGCAGAATATATCAGTTTATCTCTGGCTTGTAATGAGATTGAGTGGTATAAACAATTATTTGCTGATCTAAGGTTGGAAATTGAGACACCAGTAACCATATTTGAGGATAATCAGGCATGTATTAGTATGGCTACATCTGAAAAGTGTAAACCAAGAACTAAACATGTGGATGTTCGTTATTCTCATGTGAAAGATATAATTCAGAAGGGCTGGATTAAGCTTGAATATTGTCCATCTGAAATGATGTTGGCTGATTTATTCACAAAGCCAGTATCAATGGTAAAACACAAAGAGATGCTTTTAAAGCTGGGTCTCAGATTGTAACACAATTTAAACAACATGCGCAAGAGGAGGACTGTTAAGTATATGAAAAGAAATACTTGCTTAGTCATTAAAATTGTGTGTGTATGGCTATCTCAGGGTTAAACAGAGAAAGACTATCTGTGGGCAATTACCTTGAGATAGAGGCTGTTCTGGGAACCTTGCCAAGATTCTAAGTTAGCCTCATCACAGCTGTATGTAATGTAGATAACAATTGTGTAGATGTGTATATAGTTTCTCACTTGTGTAAAATGGATCTGATCACTGCTTACTGATCACTGCTCTATGATCACTGCTCTCTGTGTATGCCTCAGTGTGCTGATCTGAACTGATCTGAATTGGACTGCACAGAAGCCTGAAGGAAATAAACCAGCTCTGCTGTGTAAGACCTGCGTGATGTGTGTTTGTTTTCTGAGCACAAACAGAGTTCCAGAAGGAGAAAAGTTCTGGCAATAACCCAACAATATGAAGCACCTGGTGAAATACCCTCTTCATCACAACAGTTAAAGCTGCAGGAGCCCTGCCCTCAAGACCAGATAGAAAAGAAGGCAGGGCTCCTACAGCTTTAAATGTTCTGATGAAGAAGGAATTTCACCAGGTGCTGCATGCATACACAGGAGCCCTGTCCTCCTTTCCACATGGTCACCCTAATTAGAAGGAGGGAACTGGCAAGCCTGAAGCCCAGGTTGGGGCACTTAGGGGAGGCCTACCCCCCTAAATTATTTTACAATTAATTAAAAAAACAGTTTACAAGTTTGTCTTTAAAAAGCTTGCACATCAGATGACCTCTCTCACACACACTCCACACACTTATTTTGGCAGCCCCCAGCTTTTAGGCTGGCTACAGGCCTAGGAACTGATTCCTCTGAGTTCTGCCACAGCCCAGGGGCTCATCTACACAGGCACTTTGCACCAGGGTAGTTTCGGAGTGGTGGCAGGTGATCTACGTGACGCAGCTGCCACACCAAAGGGATCCAGGGGCAAAGGCCCAAAGTTCTGCACTAAAAAAGTTGGGTACTTACCCTGACTTTTTTAGCTTGGAGCCAGGCTCTGCACCTCTGTGGAGCCTTTTTAAGAAAAATAAAATAAAATTTAAAGGGGTGTTGGAAGGGGATGGACAGGGAGCTCTGGGCTCCACACTAAATAAATAAATAAATTTTAAAGAAATGAGGGGTGGGAGGAGAGGAACGGGGCAGCCGGGAGTCAGCGGCTGCTGCCGGGACAAGCACCGGGGAGGGGGGAGGAACGGGGCAGCCAGCTCTCCTCCCTCTGAGCTCACTCTGGCTGCCCCCTTCCTCTCGCCCCACCCGGGTTTTTTTTTTTTAATTTTTAATCTGTAGAGACGAACTAGAGGGAGGAGCCAGCTGCCCCATTCCTCCCTCTCCTTGGTGCTGCCAGTGGCGGCAGCAGCAACCCCAATTTGGCGCTCCTTCCCATGCGCCAATTTGGGAGCTCGGGGCGCAGACCCCTAGCTTCAGTTGTCCATGCTCTGGTAACCTCCAAATTAGATTACTGCAACGCCCTCTACATGGGGCAGCCTTTGAAGATGGTTCGGAAGTTGCAGCTTGTGCAAAATGCAGCGGACAGATTGATAACTGGAACCAGAAGGTTTGAACATATAACACCGATTCTGGCCTGCTTGCATTGGCTGCCTATACGTTTCTGAGCCCAATTAAGGGTGCTGGTTTTAACCTATAAAGCCTTACACGGCTTGGGACCACAATACCTGACGGAATGCCTCTCCCAACATGAACCTACCTGTACACTGCCCTCAACATCTAAGGTCCTCCTCCGAGTGCCTACTCCAAGGGAAGCTCGGAGGATGGCAACAAGGGAGAGGGCCTTTTCAGTGGTTCCAGAACCCTGGAAGCCAGCCAATGAAGGACAGAGCAGTGGCTCCAGGTGACGCTGGAGGTAGAGCATTTCTCAGTGCTTTATTCCATGGTTAACCTTTTCCCCTCATTCTCATTAAACCAAAAATCATTTCTTTCTGAGTAAACTTATGTAGGATCTTACTCAATGTGATGGACATAGTTATGGGTAATATAGATCTATGTTAATCATAGAATAGTAGAATTGGAAGGTGCCTATGAGGCCATTGAGTCCAACCCCCTGCTCATTGCAGAAATCTACCTTAAAGCATCCCTGTCAGATGGTTGTCCAGCTGCCTCTTGAAAGCCTCTAGTGTGGGAGAGGCCACAACCTCCCTAGGTAACTGGTTCCATTGTCATACTGCTCTAACAGTCAGGAAGTTTTTCCTGATGTCCATCCGGAATCTGGCTTCCTGTAACTTGAGGCCGTTATTCCATGTCCTGCACTCTGGGAGGATCGAGAAGAGATCCTGGCCCTCCTCCGTGTGACAACCTTTCAAGTATTTGAAGAGTGCTATTATGTCTCCCCTCAATCTTCTCTATATTAAGTGTTGTATGGGCCCACTATTATAATTCCAGCTGGTTGTGGAAGAGCAATATCTCAGCAGGGCTAAAGGGTCCTAAAATGAAAGGACTTTGGAAGCACAACTCACAGTCTGGAGCTGTTTGTCTACTTGCATTCAGATATTGTTCTCCACCACAAGTTATTCTCAGGAAGCCAATTTATTACTCATTTCTTTCTATTCTTTTGGTCCTTTTGATTGACTGGATTACTCCTCTAGTTGAGAGATAACCGCAACTCATGACAGTTCCAGGAAATCTGGCCTGGCCTTTTGCTGATGTAATTTAAGTGGAGATATTTCTAAGCTCCAGAAAAGGAAGTTTATCTCATTTCAGTCTCGTTAGACTACAATGGCTGCACAGAACTATGTAAAGAACCTTCAGGATGAAGCCATTTGCTCTATTTGTTTAGAATACTTTAAAGAACCTGTTACTCTTCCCTGTGGCCACAATTTCTGCCAGCCCTGCATTGCTCAACATTTGGCGAAATCAGAAACTACCATGGCCTGTCCTCAGTGCCGAGAAACCACTCACCAAAGGAACTTCCAGCCGAACAAGCAGCTGGCAAAGTTGGTCGAAATTGTCAAGCAGATGGAAGCTGACCAGGCAGGAACAACAAGAGGAGAGACAATGTGTGAGAGGCACCAGGAGGCTCTGAAAGTTTTCTGTGAGGAGGATCAGGCCCCTATTTGTCTCGTCTGCCATCTGTCCCAGGAACACCGAGGTCACTCTTGCTTTCCCATAGATGAAGCCTCTCGGGATTACCTGGTAAGGTCTGTCTAATCTTTCTTTGTTTTCAAAACAGCAGTGGGTTTGTGGAGGTGGGAGATTACTGTGACGTAGAAGAGTCCTGTGACAAATATGATTGACTGCAGCATGGGAGGTTCGTACCTACAAAAATGCATTCTACAATGAGACAGTTTTGGGGAGCCACCAGACTTTGCTTTTTTGCGTCAACAGATTGAAAGCTGATTTCACACATCACTCACTACTTCATCGCTTGATTACTGATTTGTAGCCTTGTACGTGAACTGACTCCATTAAATAGTATTGTGTTTGAGGTGGTGTGAAGTGACACGAAAGCTCTGTGGAAGTTTTGACCTGTGCCGTGAGTTCAGTTTCACATTCACTTGATGTTGCGTTCTTCCAGTGATGAACTTCCATGTGGGAACTCACCTGAACATAACAGCTCTTCTGGGGAATGTAAGTTCTATGTTACCAATGGAGGCCCATGAAATTTCACAGGCATTTAAGGGAGGGGGTGCCCTTTTCACTCCCGTGGGTAGGTCTTAGTTTCTTGATGGGGGTGGGATTAACATAAGCTGTTTTGGGAGCCTTTTTGGCAAAAGAGTGGGGGTATAAATGCTGTAAATAAATAATAAAATAGTAAAAACAAAGAAGCCCAGCTGGCATGTTTAGCCTGGAGAAGATTGAGGGGAGACATAATAGCTCTCTTCAAACACTTGAAAGGTTGTTACACGGAGGAGGGCCAGGATCTCTTCTCGATCATCCCAGAGTGCAGGACACGGAACAATGGGCTCAAGTTACAGGAAGCCAGATTCTGGCTGGACATTAGGAAAAACTTCCTGACTGTTAGAGCAGTACAACAATGGAACCAGTTACCTAGGGAGGTTGTGGGCTCTCCCACACTAGAGGCATTCAAGAGGCAGCTGGACAGCCATCTGTCAGGGATGCTTTAGGGTGGATTCCTGCATTGATGGCCTTAAAGGCCCCTTCCAACTCTACTATTCTATGATCAGACAAAGAGTCCCTCTAGCCCAGGAGCCTGCTTCTAACAGTGGTCAAACAAATGCCTCCAATGCAATAGCTCTCCTGTCCTGTTTTTTCCCCCGTCAAGCAACTGGTATTCAGCCGTATCCTGCCTCTGAACACAGATGTTCAGGTTCCATTTTAACCCTTATTTCCATACAGTAGAAATAGCTCCTTCAGAGGAAAGATTTTCCTCCATATTGTAACAGCAGAGGAAAAAAATAAATTCTCCCTCCGTGCCTGTTACAATCCTTATAGATCATCAGCCCTCCTCAAATGATGCTGTTTGCATTTTTAAAAAACTACATGTTAAATGCAAAGATAGATTTAGCTTCACTTTTAGTTTGGCCCTAAGAAAGCTGCCGCACATGGGCATAAGCTGCTGATTTTAGTGGTTGAGTGCTGTGCGTTACAAGTCACCAACTGACAGAGCTCCGGAAGTACCAGTAGGATGAATGAGATAATAAATGAGAAAACAGTACAGTAATAAAATATCAGAGTAATAACTCAAATTAATAAAACTGAAACTTCCATTCTGAAAACTCATTTTAATCTAAAATTGCACTCATACTAAGGGCATTTAGAATGAACTGAAAGTTCACAGAGAAAAGAGCAATGTCTCCCCTACAGAAATTCAGAAAAACAGTAATTTAGACCAAAATCTTCTTAAACTGTCTATTACTGTTTTTCTGAATTTCTGTAGGGGAGACATTGCTCTTTTCTCTGTGAACTTTCAGTTCATTCTAAATGCCCTTAGTATGAGTGCAATTTTAGATTAAAATGAGTTTTCAGAATGGAAGTTTCAGTTTTATTAATTTGAGTTATTACTCTGATATTTTATTACTGTACTGTTTTCTCATTTATTATCTCATTCATCCTACTGGTACTTCCGGAGCTCTGTCAGTTGGTGACTTGTAACGCATAGGGCAAGGAAATTCAGGAGAGCCAATGGCTGATCTCCACATATAATGTAATACCAAGGAATTGAAACCAAAAGTTATCAACTGCTTTTAACTTCTATTCACTTGCCTGAGTCATGAGAAACCAGGGGCAGTGTGGCAGAGTTTCGTTTCCTTTACAGATTTATGAAATTGTAGATTTATGATCCCCCCTGCACCTAAAATGTAAAAATATATAAGCAGAGGCAATGGCTTGGATCCTAACTACCCTTGAGCAGAACTCCGCTCATGGGATATTCTTGCTGGAGAAATGGGGGAAGTGATTTTTGTCAATTTCTTCTCCCCGCTGCAGCTCTCTGTACCCCCTGAAAATCTGCTTTGTAGGATTGGGGGTTCCCGATTGGGGGTTGCCAGAACAGTGGTGAAGGTGCAGAACAGTGGGGGCCCAGAACAGTGGGGGATACAGAGGATAGGGTGCGTCTTTCAGCTCGCTCTGAGCCTAGGATTTTTGTTTTCAGTACCAGAAGTGAACTGAACGGCTTTCCCACAAGAGTCCACTACTGATCCTCACCCCCTGCTCTCTTCATTCCAGCAGCCTTACTTGGGTGGGGGAAATCATTTTTGTTGTTGCTACTGTTAAAAAATTGGAAGTCAGAAAACCTTGCTGATCTACTAGAAATAACCCAGGGATCTATCAGTAGATCTTGATCTGCCTCCTGCCCACCCCTGTGTTATAACATACGGGAATGTGAGCTATGCATCTCCAAATCTGTTTTGTAAACATTTTTTTTTGTAGGAAAAAATTCAAGGTCATTTGAGACTTTTGAAGAAAGAGAAAGCAGAACTGGAGAAGCTTCAAACAGATGGGGAGAACAAAAGACAAAAGTACATGGTAAGGTATTTGTTATTGTTAGTAGAAGGATGGGAAGCACTACATGAAGAGCTTTCCTTTTCTTTTTTCCCTACATAACCTCTAGATGGCACTGTGGTATAGTGGAATAGCATAAATATACCAGTGGAAAAAGTGTTTTCTTTTGCATACACAAATAATACTGCTTTCCCCCTGCTCTAAAAAAAACTTGCTGAAAGTGCTCTTTAAAAACAGAAGCAAAACTGGAGGGTCGCAACATTGTCTAAAGAACCTGTAAACAACTGTTGAGTAGGGAATGATGAACGCACAACAAATGCCTCTTGTAGAAAAGCTTTGTAAATTATGTGAAAGTTCTGCATTATCTTTTGAATAAAATGGCTGTCTTCTGCTTTCTGCTATGCATTAATAAGAGTCAGAAGTGATACGGTCAAGAATGAAAAATGTTCTTAAGAAGTTGTGAAAAATTCCTATGATTTCTATGCATCTGCTCCATCTCTAATTCTAATATTCCATTGTTTTGTTTCACCCCAGCAAAGGATAAACACAGAGAAACAGAAAGTTCTGGCTGCATTTCAGCATCTGAAGCATTTTCTAGAGGAACAGGAGGGACTCCTGCTGGCCCAGCTGGAACAACTGAAGGAAACATCTGTCACAATTAGAGATGAATATCTCGGAAAATTCTCAGATGAGGTTACCCGCCTCAGTACCCTAATTGCAGAAGTAGAGAATAAGTGTCAGCAGCCTGCCAGTGAGTTCTTGCAGGTAAAGCTAAGGGTTGGTACATACTTTTATCATTATCACTTTGTGAGCATCATCAGACAAGCATTTTATCGCACGCTCATTACTGGGCACTCACGGTTTTTCACAAGTCCTTTTGACAACGCTGTCAGCCTCCATGCATCTCCCGCCCCTTCTGCTCGTTTTTCTGTTGCAACAAAAGACCTGGAAAATCCAGTATTTTCAGCTGCAGCGAAACATCCTGCCATTTCCTGCTGTGTGCAGGAGAAGCAGCGGGATAAAAACGGCCACTGAATGGGCCATGTGGTCATTGTTTACTTCCTCTTTCTTCCCTGCGTAAAGAAAGAGGAAGTATTTTGGGACAGAAGCAGGGGGAGAAGTGATGGTAAAAAAAGTGGGATTCCCTGCTCCCCCCCCCCCCGCCCCCATATGACGATACTTTGTGTGTCTGCAACACACAGGATGTTGGGGCAGAAGTCCAAGGCCCCACTTAGCAGAATTTACACATTACTTGCTAAAGATGGGGAAGACATAAAAATATTAAGTCCAGAGTCTAAAAACTACCAAATTGCACCACTGCTGCAACATCAAGAATTAATTTGTGTGTGTGAATTAACCATCACAGATCTAACATTGCTGACACCACTTTCACGTCACCTGATGTCTGCAGTGAAGTACTTTTCTGTATAGTTAGTCCACCCATTCATCTGCTAGCCATGAAGTGCTGAGTTATCAAGTGATGTGCACCAAATATGAATCAGCCCTATAGTTATCTGTGCTACACAAAAGGAATATCCCAGCCTTGTTAGCATTTTGTAGTCAGAGCTTTTCGTCATCAGATCTTTCTTACTTTCCAGGTGTGAATAATCCATAGCAGGCAACTGTGCGGCAGCTAGCATGTCATGCCACCTTTCCTCAGCTGGAAAGGCTTTGGCCTGCAGCAGGATGAGTGACTACATGGGGATGTTGTCTGCTATGGATTATTCACACAGGTATCACAGTACGTTGTTCCTTTGTGCAAGGCCAATTAAAGGATTTGTTCCCTTCACTCTCTGTCATACACACACACACACACACACACACACACACACACACGGTAGTATCCAGGTAGTATCCAATGTTCATCCTAAGTAGAGTAGACCCATTAAAATGAATGAGACTTAATCATTTCAATAGGTCTACTCTACATAGGAACATTAGATACTACCCAGGGTCTGCACACCATTCTCTATACACCGTGAGTCGGTTTGCATGACATGCAGATGTTTAAGAAGCTAGAGTAGCTCATTAAACACTGCGTGCATGCCGCCCAATTTCCTAATTATCCTCGCTGGGCACAGCTTGTGGTTACCTGTGAACCCAGGGAGGGTGGCTGGCTGGGGTAGTTAACAAACCACCGAGCAGCCCTGGAATAGGCCATGGGTTCTGAGTGGTTTGTTAACCTCCCTAGCCAGCCACCTTCATTGGGTCTGCATGTAACAAGCCGTGCTTGGCGAGGGTAACTAGGAAAATTAGGAAGCATGCTTGGCCTTGGATAATACGCTACCGTGGTTAATAAGTCACCTGCTTTTTGTGCAAATACAGTCAGTGTACAAGATGCAGATTTTGAGCTTTAAAGCCCGTAGTGGCTTGGGAGCAAGTTACCTGAAGGATTGCCTTCTCCCATATGTAACTAACCCGAGATCACCTTTGGAAGCCTTTCTCTGCGTGCCCCTGCCAAGTGAGGTGCTATGGTGGAAGGGCCTTTTTGCTGATGGCACCCTGGCAGTGGAATGCCCTCCCCAGAAAGGTTCACCTTCCTTATAATCGTTTCAGTGTCAGATGAAAATCTTCTTACGCTCCATGTTTTTATGTTCTTTTTATGTTTAGATCTGTGTACTTTAATCTATTGAATTTTAGATCTGCTTTCAGTGATGGTGTGTATTTTAGAGTTCTATACTTGCGGCTCCTTTTTGTTTTGTTTTGTGGATGATAGTTTTTGTATTTTAATATTTATTTATTTATTTAAAACATTTGTATCTCGCCCTATATCATTAAGATCTCAGGGCGGCATAATATCTTATTGTTGTAAGCTCCCCAGATATTATAGGGCAGAATACAAATTCTGAAAGTAAATAAATATATCATTTGCCTATCCAAGGTCATTGTCACTAACCTAATTCAAATAAACATTGGATATGATAGTAAAACAGGAAAATAAATTATTTTAAAAATCCAGTTACCCAAAATGGAAGGTAAAGAGGTAAAATAAAGTAACTTGGGCTACAGCCCCTGAACTGTTTGCTTTCTATCTCTTCTCTGTAGGGCATCAGAATCACCTTGAGCAGGTATGTAACTGTGTATCTTCAAAGAATTGAAAAGATTACTGGTAATAAAGGGAAATCAATCGCCTACTCTCCACCAAGGATAGTTTCAAATTACAGAAAGGTAGATCCAGATGATGGAATTGAGTAGATCAGGTGCAGAACCTCAGGCCTAAATCTGGACCTCTTGGGATCCCAATGCAGCCCTCCAGGGTTGCCCAGATGGACCTTAGCACTTACCACCAATTATTTTGTGGTTCTCTGGGTTTTGTGCAATTTTTCCCCCCATTCTAAAATGTTGAAATGGGTTTCCTAAGGATTCGTTACTGGCGGTAAGAGTTTTAAAGCTAGAAGATGCTGGTCTCCCCCCCCCCCCCTTTGCTCCATCAAATTGGCATGATGAGGCCTGAAGAGCTTCTCTGAAAAGGAATTTGGCTCCTGGGCTGAAAGAGGCTCAGTCCCCCTGCAGTAGTTAATGTGGCTACTTTCATATACCTGAAACAAGCCTGGGCCGTGTTTGGATGGCGTGGCGTCTGCACCCCAAAGCCTCGAACTTCTGCATTGGTGCTCCTTCCCGTTATCTGCACAGGAAGGGGAGCAAGGGTGGGGTTTGCGTAAAGGAGCCACTGCCCCCCCCCCCCCGCGCTCATGCACCCAAGCCCATGTGTGCCGTGGGACATTGCACAGGCACTCAGGGGTGGCAGCCTTTGGGGGGGGGGGTTCCCTCTGTAAATGCAAAGCTTTGTACTTCCAGGAAAAAAAACAGGTGGTGGGAGGGGGTAGAGGAACGGGGTGCTCTGGCTTTGCACAAACCCCCTTTTGCCTATTTATTTATTATTATTTTAAATGACGGCCCACAGAGGCGTGGAGGTGATCCAGTGACATTTTGGCTTGCTGGTCCACCCCCTTCCCTGCCCAGCCTAGGGCAACCAATCAGGGGTCCCCATCGGCTGTGGCATGCCTCCGCAGCAAGGCAACAAATGGCAGATGCCATCGTATAGATGATCTGCTGCCACTCTGAATCCATCCCGGGGCAAACCCCTCGTCAAGATGTACCCCAGCAGTGAGGAATGTTGCATTGGCTCTGGGGAAGCACATCAGGGGCTGCATGCCCACAGTGGCAGAGGAGAGGGGGCGAGCCCAAAATGAGGAGGGCCACCCCCTCCGTTTCACACACACTGCAAAAACAGCTCCCTCTCTTTGAGCTATAGCAGCAATGAAGAGGGTGCTACTGCTCCTTCGAGAACTTCTGCTTCCAAGACATTTAGGTAGGTAGGCTGAATCCCAGCCTAAGGACTGGAGGTTGCCCACGACTGCATCTCATCTATATCTGCATCTCATCTATATCTGAATTTCCCCGCAGAAAAAGGCCTGTATGCCTTCACAGGAGATGGTAACGCAATGGAAAAATTGGATTGTGTGCTGCAAAAGTAATCAGTGGTATTTTAACCTTCTCCCAAAAGGTCATTTTGAGTGATGTTGTCTTAATCCCATTCTCAAATAGCCAAGTTAACTCATTATAAAAGGAGAAAAACGCAATGTTTTTTGAGATCAATGTAAAAACAGAAGGTCTTCTGACAAAGTGCTGTTTAAGATGACAAGAGAACATTCTTTTTATACATAGTGCTTCAAAAACATGCATATGTGAATCAGACTTAGAGCTTCATCCCACATACCTGCTACCTTTGAATTATCCCCGTAGCACTAAGCTTTCGCCGTTATTGTTTTTGCTACTGGGAGGCAACGATGCTTTGCATACCAGGAAGTGAGTTTAAGGGGGGAAATGTAAAAAAAAAAACACCATTAAAAATCAACAGATGACCCAATCCAATTAAAATTGGGTATGCTTTAAGCTCTTCCTAATATCTATTACTGTGCCAATTTTGGTGTCTTTATCTTTAAAGCTTACGCAGATGTAAGCATTTCTTTAAAATCCTGCTCCTGCGCCCCAGCGGCGGCTCGGAAGATATGCTCAAAAACTAGTGGCTAAATATGGCAAATCTTTTGGCTTTATAGCACAATTAAGGCAGGATGCATGGGAATACTTCACAATCAAAGCAGATTATAAGGTGGAAAACTTCGCAGTCCTTTGCATGCAATTCGCAGTGATTGCACAGTATAACGCCGGTGTGATGAAGCTCTTCAAGCACCAAAGACAGATGGCAGGAAACAATTCTTTATGTGGGGCTTTATCTCCTCAGGAGCTCTGCGCCCATTGGTGGTGGGGTTGGGGGAGGGAGGAATATATATATATATATATATATATATATATATATATAAAAAATCCCTTTGAGAGCATGAACACTTGTGCGCATCTTCTGTTGTCTTTAAAAAAAGAAAATGGCGGCTGCAACGTCCTCTCCTTCTGAGGCCGTCGCGTGCTGCGTGTAAACAGAGGGGGGATCTTGCGATAAACACAGCGCAAAATCTTCACCCGTGTTGTGCAATAACAGGTAGGTCTAGCTGAGGCCAAAGTATTTCTTAACATTCCTTGTTAAGTCTTTCTATACCACACGTTTATTTGTGCTCATGATTCCTCAGCCACAGCTGTTTCTGGGTGCTTCACATGTCATCTAGGGCCTCTCCTGTGCTTTGCAACCATGTGGTTTTTTTCTAACAAGGAAGTTGGTGTTTCCTTCAATGGCAGTATGAGACCCTGGTGTATTTGTGCAAGTCTGCTATAACACAGCACCACCTAGTAATTGTGTAATGGAACATTAAGAAAGACAGAGAAAGAACCCCCCACAAAAAAAATGTAAAGGAGCTGATTTTAATCCCACAAAGAATCCAGAAGCAAAAGCCTCAGTAAAGTAGTAGGTTAAAAGCCTCATGTAGAAAAGTCAGTTATCAAGTATTTCAGTGCTGCGTGTAAACAGAGGGGGGATCTTGTGATAAACACAGCGCAAAATCTTCACCCCTGTGTTGTGCAACAACAGGTAGGTCTAGCTGAGGCCAAAGTCAAGAATTCATGGACCCTGAATTGGATTGGGACATTAGGATATGGATGGTCCCCCCCCCACTCCAGACTCTTTACCCTTGTGCCATTGACCTGATGAAATCCCTCCCCACCACATACCCATTATTTAAAAATGAGAAGGGAAGAGAAACCTTTCTGCTAAAAACCTTTCTGCTCAGCTAAAAACCTTTCTTTTTCCTAAAGCTTTTAAAACTTGATTTTGCTCTGACTTTATACTGTTAGTTTTACCCTACCCTGTGCCTGTTTGGTGCATTCTCTTCCCCTCCTTATTGTTTTATTATGATTTTATTAGAATGTAAGCCTATACGGCAGGGTCTTGCTATTTACTGTTTTACTCTGTACAGCACCATGTACATTGATGGTGCTATATAAATAAATAAATAATAATAAGTGTTTTGTCCGGGGAGCATTGCTTGTTTTTATAACTATCTGGTTTTTCTTCTGTCTACAAGGTGCGAGGAGAAAACATTTCAGAAGGCAACGGACATTGCCCCTGAGCTAGAAAAGAGTCTGAATAAAATAAGTAAAAAAATTACTGTTCTAACCACGACATTAAAGAAATGCAAAGGTACAAAGAAAATAGAAGAGACTGCAGATATTTGAATCTCTTTTTATTTATTTTATTGGTGCCTGTATCCTGATATAAAGCTCCATCTGACGAACGTTTTATTGCACGCTTGTTACTGGGCACTCACCGAGTTTGCTCAGGTCCCTCACATGACGTTGTCTGCCTCCCGCACACCTTCCGTCCCTTCTGGCCTTCCCTTTGTGACAAAAAACCCCCTGGTTAAGTCCGATGTATTTTTAAACATGGAATTGCTGCTCTCTCCTGCTGTGTGCAGGAGAAGCAGCGCCATTACAACAGCGGACTCAATGGGCCTTGTTATTATTATTATTATTATTATTATTTATTTATATAGCACCATCAATGTACATGGTGCTGTACAGAGTAAAACAGTAAATAGCAAGACCCTGACGCATAGGCTTACAATCTAATAAAATCATAGTAAAACAATAAGGAGGGGAAGAGAATGCAAACAGGTACAGGGTAGGGTAAGCAGGCACTGGGTAGGGAAAAACTAACAGTAGAAAGTAACAGTAGAAGTCTGCACAACATCAAGTTTTAAAAGCTTTAGGAAAAAGAAAAGTTTTTAGTTGAGCTTTAAAAGCTGCGGTTGAACTTGTAGTTCTCAAATGTTCTGGAAGAGCGTTCCAGGCGTAAGGGGCAGCAGACGAAAATGGACGAAGCCGAGCAAGGGAAGTAGAGGCCCTTGGGCAGGCGAGAAACATGGCATCAGAGGAGCGAAGAGCACGAGCGGGGCAATAGTGTGAGATGAGAGAGGAGAGATAGGAAGGAGCTAGACCGTGAAAAGCTTTGAAGGTTAACAGGAGAAGTTTATATTGGATTCTGACCGGAAGCCAATGAAGAGATTTCAGAAGCGGAGTAACATGGTCGGAGCGGCGAGCCAAGAAGATGATCTTTGCGGCAGAGTGGTGAACAGAAACCAACGGACTGATGTGAGAAGAAGGACGGCCAGAGAGAAGAAGGTTGCAGTAGTCCAACCGTGAAATAACCAGTGCATGAACAAGCGTCTTGGCAGAAGAGACAGACAAAAATGATCGAATCCTGGCAATATTATACAGGAAAAATCGACAAGATTTAGCTACTGCCTCAATATGAGGAATAAAGGAGAGCGAGGAGTCGAAGATAAAGCCAAGGCTACGAGCTTCCTTGACCGGAGTAAGCGTAACATCATTGACAGTAAGAGAGAATGAGAGATGAGGAGAAGGTTTAGGAGGAAAAACAAGCAATTCAGTCTTTGCCATGTTAAGCTTCAAGCGACGATGAAGCAGCCAAGCTGAGATATCTGAAAGACATGCCGAGATACGATCGTGAACATCAGGAGAAAGTTCCGGAGATGACAGATATAGTTGTGTATCATCGGCGTACAGATGATATTGGAGGCCATGAGATTGAATAAGCTTGCCCAAGGGCAACATGTATAAGGAAAACAACAACGGGCCAAGCACCGAGCCTTGCGGAACCCCTACTGAAAGGGGAAAGGAGGAAGACGAGCTGCCATTAGCCAACACGCTGAAAGAGCGACCCGCTAGATAGGAGGCAAACCAGTTATAGACAGAGCCACAAAATCCAAGGTCATGAAGGGAATCTAAGAGAAGATCATGATCAACCGTGTCAAAGGCTGCAGTTAGATCAAGGAGAATAAGAACGGAATAATGGCCTTTAGACTTGGCAGTAAGGAGATCATTGGTGATCTTAGTAAGGGCTGTTTCGGTGGAATGCAGAGGACGGAATCCAGATTGAAATGGATCCAAAGCATAGTTACTAGAAAGAAAGTCAAGACAGCGAGAGTAGACCGCACGCTCCAGGATCTTTGAAACAAACGGCAACAAAGAGACAGGTCGGTAGTTAGATAGAGATAGCCTATCAAGAGTAGGTTTCTTGAGAATGGGAGAGACTGTAGCATGTTTAAAAGCAGAAGGAAATGAACCAGAGGACAGAGAAAGATTAATAATATGTAGCAAGGAAGTATGCTCGTTGCATACTTCCTCTTTTGAAAGAGTTAGCAACTGAGGAAGGAAAACACGGGTGGAGAAGCGACGGTAGGAAGCGTGTTTCCCCCTGGTGTGATGGAGCTTATAGTGGAGGTGTGGCTATTTCTTTTCACTATGGGTTTGCATTGTGCAAAATGGAAGATTTAAACAAGAAAATAGACAAATTTCTTGCCTTCTCAGTGCTGTTTTTGAAGACAATATTCTATTTTTCCTGAAATATTTCTATTTATGTACATAAAATAGTTAATTTGCTCTTAATTATATCAGTGTTACTTTTATACGTATGACCGGTTTGCAGTCTGGGGGTGCAGGTTACTCTTGTATTCCATGATTCTGCTTGATGATCAGGTGGCAGCTATAGCTCAGAGTGCCTGTGCACATCTTTGTCTGATGCACCAGCTGTATTCTCTCTTGGGTAAAGCAGGTCTGGCCACTGTTATACATGCCTTGGTCACATTAAGATTAGGTAACTGTAGTGCTCTATATGGGTCTGCCCTTGAAAAGTGTTAAAATGCATCTGGTACAAAATGTAGGTAGGGCTTGCTGCTGGGAACCAGTGCTTTTTAATCTGCACTCGTGTGTTTCTGAACTCAGTTCAAAGTGCTGATTATTACCTATACAGCCCTAAATAGCTTGGGAGCAGGATATGTGAAGGGCTGCCTCTTCCCACATAAATCTGCCAGCTCACTGCCTACTTCACGAGGCTTTTCCCCATACCCCTCTGTTCTAGCAGCAGGGATATTTTTGGTCCCTGCTGCTAGAACAGTTTTAATAAGTCTTTTTATCCTCCTTTCTGTGTTTTTCAAGTTTTCATTTTTTAGGTATATCTTTTAACAATGCAATCTGTCTTGGGAGCCCTCCTGAGGTCTGAAAGCAAGGCTAGAAGTAATTGTATAAACAAACGAACCATCGCCAATAGGTCACAGATTTGAGAAACATGCTTTGGGAACACCTTACTGCCCCCATCGTTAAAAATAATATATAAGCTTGAGGTATTTCAAATACTTACCGTGCTATGTTTACCTTTTTCAATGAGATATCCTCTAATAGAATTTTCCATTTGTATCTGTCTGTCTGGAAATTGCATTTTCTCTCCTGGAAGTATTTCTCAGTAATCTTTGATAAGAGGTAACGGATTGTGTTTTGAGGAGCAGGTGTTTTAAATATGATCAAAGCCAGAGGCATTCTGTGGCCTTTCCACATGTAATCTTTGCAGAATCCTTGGTTTTCCTTTTCTGAGAACTATATCATTGAGGATATTTTAAAATATTTTCTCTCTTGCACCTGTTCATTTCATCAGGTATTTTGTCAAAAGAATTGAAGAAAGAAGAAAAAGATACATTTCTTGATGCATACCAAACTGGTGAGAGTTTATCAGAAAACTGTAGAGGTTAATGGGATCAAAGGGCCACCTAGTCTAGTCTACTCCCTATATGGTGAGGCGGAACCATCCATCTATAAATCCCAAATCACAGTATGCTATAAGCAGGCATTTATTTCCATCAATGGGGGAAAAAAGTATTTGAGTAGTTCCAAATAACTCAAGCAAATGAGCATAGCTGCATGCTGTTAAAGATGCTATCAGCCAACATGGCGAGGCTAAAAAAAAAGGTCCCTTTAGACCCCAAATGCAGTGATCATTCAGACCAAGAGTACAGACAAATCCCATTCATCATCCTAAAGCAATGTCTTGGGCTAAATGCAAATATTCTAAATATGGCAGTCTTTGATGCCTCAAGAAAATGAGCGAGTGGTGGAAGAAACCATGGTGGCTTTCTGGCTACCATGTTTGTGGGCTGCATCTACATTACAAATATATCACCAGTTTACTGTCATGGCTTCCTTCAAAAAACTCTTACGAATTGTAATCTGGTAGGATGCTCAGAATGATCTCTTAGAGGACTTTAGCTTCCTTCCATATCAGAACTACAGATTCCTAGAACAGCCTTCTCCAGCCAGGTTCCCTCCAGATATTTTGGACTACAATGCTCAATAGCTGGGGATTATGGGAGCTGTAATCTGAAACATCTGGAGGGCACCGTGCTGGGGAAGGCTATCCTAGAAAGTGGAAATGGCTGTTAAAGCTAGTTTAAATCTGTAATATGGGTCTGTTGCTGGTGGAGTTCAGGTTAACGGACTGCAGGTACCAACTCAATTGCTGGAGAGATTCCCACCCACGGCCCCCATCTTCTTTCCCACGAATATCCCCCCAGGACTTCTTATTTTTATGCCCCATATTCCCAGATAAACAGATGCTAATATACAGATTCTTTCTCTCCAGTGAATGTGACTCTGGATGTGGAGACAGCCAATCCTTTCCTCATCCTCTCTGCAGATTTGAAAAGTGTACGACTAGGGACTGAAGAGCAAGTACTTCCCATCACTCCAAAGAGATTTCTTTCCGACTACTGTGTGCTGGGCAAGGAGGGATTCATCTCTGAGAAAGTTACTTTTGTAGTGAACGTTGGACATTCATCTGGATGGGCTATAGGACTTGCCAGAGAATCTGTAAAAAGAAAACCAAGAGTTAATTTTAAAATTGAGGAGGGGATCTGGGGACTTTACTGTGCCAGGGGGGAGTATCAAACTCTTACTCTGCCTTGCACCAAATTGTCTCTGCCATGGAAGCCCAAGAAAATTAGAGCTTTACTTGATTATGAAGGTGGAGAAGTGGTCTTTTGTGATGAGGAGAACAGTAATGAGATTTACCATTTCAAAGCATCCTTCACTGAGAAAATCTTCCCTTTCTGCTGGATCCCTGGTTTGCATGCAGAGCTTAGGTTTTGCTCCTGAATGGAAGACAAGATACAGGCTTTTGAGTTGTGTGCCCCTTAGGGTTCATTGTGGTGTCTGCAATCCAGAAGTACCTCACCACAAAGAAAGAAAAGTGGAAATCCGCAATCAGAAACCAAAATAAAAGTGTTCTATACAAATGAAATATTTTATTGGGGGAATTCACATGATACAAACCCACACACATCACTTTTTTCATCCATTCCACATGTCCTATTTTGGAGAGGGTAACTAAATATTTCTGATTAAGAGCTCCATCACACCTACTTTTTTTATCCAGTTTTCATCTGTGGTTTCCCCCTCCGTTTCCTTAGCGAGTCGAGCGCTGGGCACTTTCATGTCTGTGCACTGTTGTGCTCTTTCAAACTCATGTATCTTTTCACCGGGAGTGCTACTATGCTGGTGAAATCACCTGCCCCGCCCCTTGGGAAAGGTTTATAGGGGAGGAGGAGCGAAGGTTTGTTTTGCTTGTTTCAAAGGATGGGCAGATGAATAGTCATTTTAACTAATTTCTTTTGTAAATGTGGTCAGCTCCCCTCCTTTGCTCCAAGGTAACCAAAATGCTTACAGCTGTGTAAGTTTTAAAGCTAAAGAGATCAAACTTGGCATGGTGATAGCTCTTAAGGAGGGCTTTAGCCACCCCAAGTTTGAATCAGATCAGTTCATTCCTTGATTTTTTAAGGAATTTTTAAAATGGAAATTAATTAAAATGCTTACATCTGCATAATTTTTAAAGATAAAGAGTTCAAACTTGGCACAGTGATAGCTCTTAAGGAGATTGGTTCATCCCTTGACTTTTTAGGATTTTTAAAATTTCCCCCTTAAATCCTTTTCCTGAAAATCCACCAGTGCAAAGGATCGATTTTCCTTTCCTTTGATCATGTGAAGCTGTACATCTCCAAGTTCATAAAATAGAGATCTGCTGTTCCCTTACTCAAGAGTAAATCCCATTGCTTTCAACTGCATTTATATCCAAGTCATACTAAAATCCCATGCTTGCTTACCTTTGAGTAAACCCCCATTTTAGTAAATCTCTCTCTGTTCAATGGGGTTTACTCAAAGGTAAGCATGCATCTGATTTTAGTATGGCTGAGCCTGGGGTGCCTTCTGGCATTTGCTGTCTTAATCTCAATCCCCCAGCCGCCAACCCCCCACCCCCATCTGTAATATGGGGATAATACTGGCCTACTGTCACAAATATTTGCCCCAGAAGCCTTTGCATCTGTCAAGACTGTTGCATCAACCTGCATAATAGGCTACCTTGCAAATATTTATCCAAAATAAAGAGTTACTGGTCTTCCACATTTTCTCTCATAAATTGGTACAATTTCCTAAGCTATGATTTTAATAAAGAAGCGATGGAACGTTAAGACATATTCTTGTATTAAGTTTCAATCAGTTTGATTCTAACAGAGGCATCTGTGCTGACATGTTGAGACATTTGACTGGTCCATGGACCTAGGAGCCTGCTATTGGAAAAATAAAATTTTCCCAGCTGAACTCAGGAAAGCAGTAACAGGTGCATCAGATAGAAAAGTTGGGGGAAAGGTAACTGCTTACTGGCTGTACATATTTCTGTTTATGTGTAGTGATGAGACAAAATGAACATTTTAGAAAACCTGACAAGATATGAAGTATATACATAGCTGGGAACTTCGGGGGGGGGGATTGTTAGAGACATTTCTGTTTGTAGAACATCATGTAAGCATCACTAATAAATCATAAATGTGACCAGGGGATTCAGGGACTTCAGAATCAAACATCCCTTCTTACGGAACAGAACACCTGTCCTCAGAAGGACAATGGCAGCAGCCATTTTGCCCCCAGCTCAGAAATGTTGGGTGGGGGTATTTTACTACTTTAAAGGCTGTGATCCAGGAAATCCGGATGACCTTGGAATACACCTGCGTCAACCATGCAATGTATGTTCCTCGGGGCAGATCCTGAAAAGCGATGTATGTTCCTCGGGGCAGGCATGTTGGGGGTTGTGACACAGGCTGTGTATTTAACAGTTTCAATTGTCATGGCAAAAAGGAGTAAGTAAACTATTTCCTAACGCCGCATCGATAAAGCTTAAGGCGGTGACTTTGCCACAAACACACTACCTGTTTCTCGCTCGTTCTCTACTCAGTTTCGTTTTCTAAACTGCCGTCATCTGTACAGGACCCCACCCTCCCTTTCCCATTGGCTAGAATAGTTCGATACCTGAAAAGCCCCATTGAAGAGCCGCAGCCAATAGCGGGGTTCAGTGGGGTGGAGTCAGGGCAATCTTTCGGCCGCTGCCCTGTTCTGGCTCGGATTGGAGGTCGCTCTCTGGGGTGGCTGATGGTGGCTGTGTGAAACGGATCGGCAGGCGGAGGGGGAGAAAGGTACGTAGGGCTGGAGAGCAGTTTGCAATCTGCTGGAGCAGAGGAGGGTCGGGTGGAGACGGGGAAGCCAGGAATGAAAACGCAGGAAAGCGCCTGCAGGATGGCCCACAAAGAGGAAGTCATGGCCCCGTGTTCAGAGTGAGTCGGCTGAAGTGTAGTCTGCCATTGCCACCAGAAATGGGGCGGCAGGGCGGGTAGGCTCCGGGGCTTATACTGAGAAAACAGCTCAGCAGGCCGATTTCAAACTTAGCAGCAGGGTGGAGAAAAATGGATGACTTTTTAAAAAGGAATAAAAAAATTAAATTGGATTCTCTTATTTTACATCTATTTACTAATAGTATAAATAATATATTAGTTTTCTGGCTCAAAAAACAAGTTATAATAAAATCTGCAAACTGCCCAGAGAGCCTTGACTGTTGGCCAGTATAAATATGTAATAAATAAATAAATAAATAAATCTCATAAACATGCTAAACCCACACTTATAAAAAATGAAGCTACCTAACACTCCAATGTGAGCATTAATTTAAGTCTTTCGTGTCATGGAAATGCCTTTACCCTGCCTAATTTACCAGCTCTTGCTTCTTGGAAGTTCATTTTCTCGGAGTAAAATGGTGTGGGCAAAAGACCCAGGCTGGATAGGATTGTTGCTCTTTGTTGGGACGATGTAAAAGCCGGAATGGAATCGGCTGGAACGACCCCACAAAACAAAACGATGCCAAAAACAGTGGCATGTGTTAGGAACAATATTGAGAACAATATTTTAGGACTAAAAACTTTGCGGTATAAAGGTAGCATACAGCCATCATTTATTTATTTATTGCATTTGCATACCGCCCAACAGCCGAAGCTCTCTGGGTGGTTCACAAAAATTAAAACCATTCAAAGTATAAAACAAACAGTATAAAAGCATGATATAAAATACAATATAAAAGCACAACCAGGATAAAATCAGCAGCAGTGCAGAAAAACAAATTTTAAATACAAATTTAAAACAGCAAAATTAATATTAAGTTTATAGACT
This sequence comes from Elgaria multicarinata webbii, assembly GCF_023053635.1. Taxonomy (NCBI): domain Eukaryota; kingdom Metazoa; phylum Chordata; class Lepidosauria; order Squamata; family Anguidae; genus Elgaria; species Elgaria multicarinata. Next base: position 146,073,689 of record NC_086173.1, read on the forward strand.
GTTAAAATGCTGAGAGAATAAAAAAGGCCTTCTCCTGGCATCTGAAAGAATGTAGGAGGGTAGGTGCCAGGCGAGCCTCCTTAGGGAGCTCATTCCACAGCCGGGGTGCCACAGCACAGAAGGCCATTGACTAGAAGCCATTGATGGCCCCACAGGCCTGCCAGCCTGATGACCCTCCAAGTAGAATGCAGCTCACCAGCCATGTATCTTGGCTTGCCAAGCTCTTTACACCTGCTTATTTCTGTTGTCCTATGCAGCAGTTAGTAAAATGGAGGAATTGAGTTCCTGGTGTACTGTATGTATGGTCCGAATGTTCATAAGTTCTACAGACCTTCCTTGCTATGGCCTTCCTGTTTAGAAGCACTATTCTTGCAAAAAGTCTATTGTGGGCCTTGTAATAATAAAAAAGCCTCAAATGATGTGTACTAGCCTGCTTGTAAGTGGTGTTATGTGCTCTAATACTTCCCTAAGTGGTGAGAAATTCCAGGTTTGGCTTCCTTTAGAGAGCACATGGGAGTCTTATAATGTTTTGTAGTATTTGTGTTATATATAAATATCTATGTAGAGCAGAAATGGAGGCAATAAATCTGATACCCCTCATATTGGCTCTCCAGACCGCTCCAACATCCCAATGCGCTTCACCTTCAGCCAACTCCTACCTCTCCCAAAATGTTATTTTTGCACACACACTCAGACTTGCATGTCCAAGCACTCAGACCCCACCTCTGGCCAGTAACTTGCTTTCAGGGAAATACCGAAAGCCATTGAATCAACATTACTGCTTCTGTATTCAGATCCCTGACCCCTGTACCTGCCACTTTATTCAAAACATGAATGGCAGACCCTTTCAAAGTAACTAAGATAGGGTAAACCCGACAATACCTCTGGCATTCAGTGGCTCAGTTCAGACAATATGTTTCTGCAGTGTTTACACTACCGTTGAGAAACGTGTTGTCTGGCAGGAAAACTCCACGCAACGGTGGCAGAGTGCTGAAAGAAGTGAGTGCCGCACTGGGAGAGTCCCCGGTATTTTTTTTTTTATTATTATTTTTGCAGAAGTGGCTGATGGGATACCATTGGGAAGACCATGGGAGGAGGGAAGGCAGAGGAACTGTCAGTCAAATGTCACGATGGATTTTGCTCAACTCCACAGTAGCCTACAGTCACACGGTGGAGTTAGAACATGTTATGTGGGGAGTACCTCCTAATAACTCAACCGTTGAGTGGAGTTTTCACACTGCATTGACTAACATGTTGTCTGAACTGAGCCAGTGAGTCTGAAATAAAAGGAACTACCCCTGTTCTGGTTATTGTATTTATTTATTAAATTTATATACCGCCCCATAGCCGAAGCTCTCTGGGCGGTTTACAAAAGTTAGAAACAGTGAACAGTAAAAAGTATACAAAATTTAAAACCACCAAAAATATAAAGACAATGTAAAACAACAGTATCCATTTAAACATCAACAGTTCTGGGGTCCATTGAAAAGCAATCAAACCTAGCATATGTTGTTAAATGCTGTTAAATGTCTGGGAGAAGAGAAAGGTCTTGACCTGGTGCCGAAAAGATAACAATGTTGGCCCCAGGCGAGCCTCATCGGGGAGATCATTCCATAATTGGGGGGCCACCACTAAAAAGGCCCTCTCCCTTGTTGCAATCCTCCAAGCTTCCCTTGGAGTAGGCATGCGGAGGAGGACCTTAGATGGGTAGGTTCATGTCGGGGGAGGCGTTCCATCAGGTATTGTGGTCCCAAGCCGTGTAAGGCTTTATAGGTTAAAACCATTGCCTGTTCACTGGGAGGCAATTCTTAACACATTTACAGGTCTGCCTTTAACCACACTGTGAGTAGCTGTAGAAACAATGACTTCACCCTTAAGCAGTGTGCAGTAACAGGGAAGGAAAAGATGACCTTGGACTATTTACACTTAACTTGCATCAGATCAGGCTGTTAGGCACTGATAGTTGGTGTGGGAACAAAGTTCCTTCATCCTTTTCGCCAACCTTGTGTAAAGCACAACAAGATTCTTTGTTCCAGTAAGAGTATTCAACAATATTGTGCCTTTAATAGTTAAAAAACAAACCCCTTCTTCAAATACCCCTTATAAAACCTCCCACTGCTCCCTCTGTATCTGATTCCTGGCGAGGGGAAAGAACTTCCTGATTGCACAAAAGGAACGCTCAGCATTCTGAGGAAAAACTAAACTAAACTTTATTCCTGTACTTTACAGCAACACGACACCAATGGCTGCTCCGAATCCAGAGAAATCTCTTCAGGATGAAGCCACTTGTTCCATCTGCCTGGATTATTTTCAGACTCCAGTGATGATCATAGATTGTGGGCACAACTTTTGCCAAGACTGCATTGGCCAGTGCTGCAAAGAGTCCATCCGCAACGTGTTCTCCTGTCCGCAGTGCAGGAAGCCCTTTCTCTGGCAAAACGTCCGGCCCAACAGGCACCTGTGGAACATTGTAGAACTGGCCAAGCAGTTCAGCATGCGACGGGCAAAAGAAGCAGGAGATCAGGATCTCTGCAAGAAACACCACGAGCCTCTGAAGCTGTTCTGTGAACAGGATCAAACTGCCATCTGTGTGGTGTGCGATAAGTCCAAGCTACATAAAAAGCACAGTGTCGTTCCTATAGAGGAGGCTGCTCAGGTTTACCAGGTAATGGAGGATAGCAGAAAGGGTTCACGACAGCCTTTTCCCAAATGGTGGGTGGAGATGATGGGAGTTGTAGTCTGACATATCTGAAAGGCATCAAGTTGAGGAAGATTTATGGGAACAAGTTTTTCAATGTTCTTGGTATGACTCTCGAAGAACGGTCAATTAAGGGCAAAGCATGTTGAATTGAGGGAGGGAGCATAATGGGAGAAAGCCAACCATTTGCAAACAGTGAAACAAACTCTCAATCCGTGGAAATTCTCTTGTGAAAGGGGCATCTTGGAGGAACAGGAAATCAGGTTGAATTCATTTATTCGTACAGAGGAAACTACCTTCTACCAGCTCAAACTATTTGCCTTTCTAGCTCAATATTCTCTGATGGGCAATGATTCTCTCTGGCAGAAAAAAACCCTCTTTCTCATCACCTGCTTATTACTGATACTGGAGATGTCAGGCATTGGACCTGGGCATTTCTGTATGCCAACCATGTCCTCTACAAGTATGTTCTTTTCCTGATTAGTACATAATGGCCTGGTTCTCATATAAAGCTAAGCTATGGTGTGGTTTGTTGATATTTGGCTTGTTGTGTCTGAACCCATCCCTGCAAACAAACCATGGTATGTTAACCAACTGCAAACCACACATAGAAGCCATCATTTCTCAGCGGCTTAGGAAGTCCAGCTTGTTCAAGCCATAATTAGTCATCATCTAAACCCAGAGGTGTGACTTATCCCTGTCTTGTTTACACTCTGATCAGTCCTGAAACACAGATGCTCAACAAGTAATTATTTATAGGATGTTAGTATTTCACTAGGTTGGATATATTAGTTTTGCTGCTGGTCCTTAATAGTTAATCTTGTTTTGAAGTTTGTTTATGTTTTATATTGACTGTAAGCAGCCCCTAACATATTATAGCTTAAAGCATTTACTGCCAATACCTAAGCCTGAGAAGAAGGGTTTCAAATATTTAGAATTGGGACCGGGTGGGGAACATGTAAAAGCTTGGAAAACACCAAGTGATTGATGGTTGGGGGGCATTGGGAAAGGGTGTGTGGCCATTTGGAGAATCCTTATGGGGGGGCGGGACTGTGACCCCAGATGGGCTAAGCCTGAGGTTCTTCACCTATATCCTATGGCTAAACTTGAATTGCCTAATCTTAGATCAGCAGCAATAATGAGTTGGATCCATGCTTAGTCATGCTGAAAGTAGACCCAGTGAAATCAAGGGGACTTGATTGAGTTAGTCATGACTAACTCGTCCGTTGATTTCAGTGGGTTTACTCTAAGCATTGATTAAACTCGTTGTTTCCACAACCCTGTAATTCCTTAAACATTACATTCCCATGTGCCTGTCTCTCAGCATGCTCGCATGTGATGCTGCTACCATAATAACAAACGCCATAATTAACTGGAAAAATGGAGCATTGTTTTTTGTTCCCTCGTACAGTATTTTATTATTTGCTTTATTTTCTAGTATTTATAGGCCAACTCTAACTGGGTTTTCGGGGGCAGTTTGCAAACAGCAGAGTAGATTTAGCAAACGCCACAGCGGTTGCATTATTTATTTCAAGTGTGAGCTGCCTTGAGGGCTCTGGTGTGGCAAAGATAAAAGAAAGGTTGCTGTGATTATATGTCATACAAAATGGAGGACCTGTATTATCTCTCAGCTCTTGTGAGATCTCTTAGTTGCTGACTAATGGGGATTTAGATGAAGCAAGAAACCTTAAAACCATCCCTTTTCTAAATCTCTAGTTGAGGTGTGGGCAGGAGATTGGAAGAAATGCTTTGGCTCATTTGAAGCTGGTGCCTGAAAAAGGTTGGAGAAGTAGTTGTGAATTCGTTTAATATAGCAGAATATGAGGTGGGATAGTATTTAGAGGTTACTACGACACCAAATTTGAGTAATTTTCACCGAGATTGATGATGCTGAAGTTGGTTACTAGTTCTCAGTTCAGTATTTGCACAAAAGCAAAGCTCAGTCAGTGAATGTAATAAGGAATTAAAATGTATACAGTTATGCATTCCAAAATAAACTTTGGACACTCCTATACCCTATATCTCCATGACTGGGAAGGGGACTTTCCCTGTAGAGATCCAAAATCATTCCAATAAAACTGCTGTTCTTGTGTAGCACTCATTGATGCATGTTCACCCCATATCACAATTACAATAATGAATATGCCACCCCTAATGATACACCAACGCCTCCAGGAAAGTGTCATCTCCTAGATGGCATTGAATCATGTTTGGCCCAGTGTAATATTAGTTATTTGTTAGAAGTTTCCGAAGAGTAAATAGTATTAACTGATTCAGGAATGTATGTTTTAGAAAAATAAATGCATTACCTATGAATTTAGAATAGCGTTTAAGAAAGATCATTGCAGAAATGTACAAATTAATGTTATTTACAGGTTCATGCTGAATATCTCCATATATTTTAAAATATGTTCAGTAGTATATAAATCTATTAAAACATAATAATAAATAATTGCAGGGAGATGAACTTAGAGACAGATATGTTTTTACGTGTAATGTTAAGGAAAACTGAATTGAAGAACATTTTTAAATTCCAATAATGTTTTTTCTTGATGAGTTTCATTTCTTCTTTTGTAAGCATAATCACAATTTTCTGTCCTCCTCCTCCTCCTCCTTATTCACTGGTGAAGCGGTAATTTACACAGGTGACTATCCAAGAGTTCTGGGTGTATGATTTGTGGTGAGCGTGGGATAGTGAGCAAAGTCTTGCATCTGAGCAGAGCATTGGGCCAGGTGTGATTCAATGCCATCTTGTAGAGGAAACTGCCCAGGACATTTGAGTGTAGACATTTGAGTGTATGGTTTTGGCTTATTGCTGGCTGCACAGCCCCAGTTCCTTAGTTTTTTTCTATATGCGCTGGCAATTATTGGCACGAGGATGCCGTGCCAGCCAGTGTCCTGCATTCAGAATGTTGGACCAGATGTGATTCAAAGCCATTTTGTAGAGGAGGAGAGGACACTTCCCTGGAGGAATAGGTGTACAATTTGGGATGGCCCAGAGCTTTTTGCAGGGTACACAGCCCCCATTCCTTATTTGTCACCTGGGAACATCACATAAGGGTTGTGTAAAAATGACTGTTTCGATTGGAGAGAATGCTTTTGGATATCCAAGTGGACAGTCCCCTGCAGTCATGGAGATATCAAATATACGGTAGTCCAGATCTTATTTTGGGGTGAAGGGGGTATATAAACTTTAGTTCCTTCTTAAGTTTACTGATTGAGCTCTGTTTCAAATTTCCATGCAAATAAGGAACTGGAAATTAATAACCAGTTTCACCATTATCCCAGATTGGTTGTTTAGCTGCTTGTGTATGCAAGAAGGAAAAGTTAAGCTCAAAATTGTATATATCTGTCTCAGGAGAAAATACATCGTTGTTTGCAGACACTGAAAGAAGAGAGGGACAAGGTTTTATCCTTTAAATCGGATGCAGCGGGGCCAAGCCAAGATCTGCTGGTAAGTACTATTATAATCTGAAGGCAGGAGTGCAGGTAAGAATTAGGAGCAACATTCACTAAGAGCTGGCTGTCCTTTGTGGGCATTTGGTACCTGGATTCTAAAAACAGCGACTTGTCCAAGACCACCTGAGTCAGCTGCCGAGCTGCAGTCTCAGTCTAGGATTCTTAGCCTTAGACCAAGGGCAGCACTCTATCTAGAGAAGTAGACAATGAATGAGCTTCTGTAAATGAGTGATTTATTGCGTGCTCATTACTGTCCACTCACGGATATTCGTGGGTCCTTTTGATGACACTGTCAGCCTCCTGCGCGTCTCCTGCTCCTTTTCTCAGTTTTAGCGTGACAAAATCTACCTCAGAAAACCCGACTCTTCTGAGGTTGCTCTATAAAATGCTCACTAGAGGGCGCTGTCCCATTGAAATGTACAGGCCACGTGGTTGCTGCTCTCTTCTCTGGATATTTGTGCTCATTTCAAACATGGAAGAGAGCCAGGAAGAGAGCAACAGTAAGGAAACGAGATTCCACCCGCCCACCCACCCCATCTGAAAGTCTTCATAGCAACACTGTGCAGATTTAGGAAGCAGTGCCCCAGTTCACACAATGTTATTGTACTCCCATCTCTTATCAGCCCCAGCCAGCACAGCTAGTGCTCCAGGAAGATGGGAGTTGTAGCCCCAAAATACCTGGAGGAGCACCAGTTCCTCACTAAAGCAACAGCTATCACACACCTTCAGTTCAGAGGACACAGTGATTTGCCAGTAATGGCAGTCTGAAACATTCTGGGCGAGGGCTTGGTGGTATCTGTACATTCCCTCTTGGAACCCTCGTCTGGAAAGTATCTCAGGTCCCCATGTTTCCTTCTTCTTTTCCATTGTTTGCATCTGTCCAAACCAGAGGGAGACCGAAGCTGAGAGGCAGAAGCTTTTGTCGGAATTTCAGCAGCTGCGGCAGGTTCTCTTAAGAGAAGAGCAACTCCTGTTGACCCGACTGGAACAGCTGGAGAAGGAGGTGGAGGTGAAGAAGGAAGAACATGGAACCAAATTTTCCGAGGAGATTTCCCATCTCAACACCCTAATTAGCGAACTTGAGCAGAAGTGCCAGGAGCCACCAAGCAGGCTGCTCCAGGTAAGACTGTATGGTGCAGCTATTTCCATTCGGCTGCATAGTCGTCATGATCCGGCACGCATGCTCCTCTACTCTCCTGAAGTGGCATATTGTGGTGCAACACATTCTCTGAGTGCTCAAAGCACAATATGTTGTATCTGGGATCTGTTTACCTCGTACGCCAAAGTGTCGTTGCATGCAAAATGGTTTCGTGCTTCTCCTGGTCAAAATATGACCTTTTTCTTTTCTCCAGAATGAGCTGTTAGCCAGCCTGTGAACAGTTCTATGAGACATCTGCATAGAAGTTCAATTAATTGGCTTGTTTGCCAGTGTTACACCTATTCTGATCCTGTTCAGATGACAAGCTAAGCCATGGTGCTTAAGTATTTTGCACTAAACATTATGGCTTAGCATGTCTCGTGAACCATTCCTAACCATGGTGTAAACATGCTCACTAACCATTTGCTGCAAAAGGGTTAGTGCCCTAACCGTGGCTTAGCGTGTTGTCTAAACAAGCCCTCTATCAATTGCATTGGCTGCCTCTTCGTTTCTGGGCTCAATTCAAGGTGCTGGTTTCAGCCTTCAAAGCCCTAAATGGTTTCGGCTCATGCCATCTGAAGACCACCTACACCTGTATGCTCCTGCTCATATGTTAAGATCAGTGCTGGAGGCTTGGTTCATCAGCAGGAGCCATTAGGGAGAGGGCTTTTTTTAGTGTTTACCCCACACCTTTGGAACTCTCTCCTCAGGGAGATACATAAAATGCCTAATCACTGCTACCTTTTTAACTGAAGAACTAAAAAGTCAGAGAGAATAAAAAGGTTGATGCTGGAAAGGCCACAACATAGCTATTAGGTGAGCCTTTTCTGGGGAGGGCATTCCACAATGGCGGTGCCACCACTGAAAAGGCTCTCTCTCTAATAGCTACCTTCTGCTCAGTGCTTGTCTTGGAATTAACCTGAGAACCCCATGTGCACTGAGTTCGATGATGACAGAAAGATGGGATATAAATGTAATAAATAAAATGAAATGAATTCCTGCAGAAGGGGGTTCCCAATATGGTGTGTGTTAGCCTGAGCTGTCTAATCTCTCTGTATCTCTCTTTTTCTTCCCAGGATATTGGAAGTATCTTCAACAGGTATGAGGCTTATTCTTCCTGTTATCACTTCTCCACACTGAGATCCAGAAGACCTAAGAACTGGAGGGGGCAACCCGGAGTACTGTTTTTCATACACACTGAGATTTTATTAATAGCCAGTGATTGTTACACTGGCTCCACGGAAGATATAAAATAATTAGAGTTTTATTGGACTAATTTATATTGATGTTCGTTTGATGTTGAGCCTTCCCCAACATGTTACCCTCCTGATGTTTTGGCTTTCAACTCCTATCAGCCCCAGCCAGCAAGGCCAATGATCAAGAATGCTGGGAATTGTAGTTCAAAACATCTGGAGGGCACCAGAGTTTGGGAAGGCTGATATAGAAGCATGCAAACTTTTGACATGGACAGATGTCTTTATCCTACAAGTTCATTACCAGTTGAAGAGTTTCATTAGACTGGGATATCCACTTTGCGTGGCTCTTAAGCTCACAGGTGGAAAGTTTCCTATGCCCACCTCCCTCCAGAGCCAACTGCAACCCCGGAGAGTTGGGTGGTGCTCATAGACAGCATGGGATTGGGTGCAGTGAGGCTGCCCAGTAACCAAAGTGGATATAGTGGGAGTCAACTAAAATGTTGTAGGTTGGAGTTAAAAGTGGCTTCTAGGCCAGAAACGGTGTGAAGACTGCTGGCTTGAATAAAAGGCCACATTGCAAACACTGACACGTGAACTGCCAATTGTCCTTTGTATTAGATTCCAGCACCCATAATTGCCACATATATGTTGGACAATGTGGTCTGCTGTCATCCATCACTCATGTGGTGGTGCTTTGAGATATATGAGGTTAGGATTTTAAGAGTGCAGAGTTAAACTATGGGATTTGCTGCCACAAAATGTGATGGTCACCAACTTAGATGTCTTTAAAAAGGGATTAGACAAATCCATGGAGGATAAGGCTATCAATGGCTACGTGTCATCATGGCTACATACTACTTCCAGGAGCAGAGGCAGCAGGCCTCTGAATACCACTTGCTAGGGAAACACAGTGAGAGAGGGCTATTACCCTAATGTTCTGCTTGTAGGCTTCCCAGAGGAATATGGTTGGTCACAAGAACAAAAGCCTTTGGTTTGATCCAGCGGGACTCTTCTTACATTCCTCTTCGACCTAGAGTGCTCTTGATTTTCGGTAGCATATGTCTACTGTCCCCCTCACCCCCAGTAGTAAGCACATTGATCGAGGTCCATGTCACCTTGGCAAGCCATTCGCACGATGAAAATGTCTTCTGCCTGACATGGATTTTGCCTCTGTTGAGTGTTACTAAGATGTAGTTCTGTATTTAGGAAGCCCTTAGTTGCCAGTTAACTGGTTACTGATTTGAACACTTCAGACAAAGAGTACACCAGAAATTGTCATGGGTTGCTTTCAGTTTTGGAATTTGCAAGTGGGAAATCTCTAGATCCTTTTTTAATTTTTATGAAATCTAAATGTTCTCAATAAAACATGATACCCAAGTACAACCATGTAAGCTAACATAATAGTTCCTTAGCAGTAAGAAATCAATAAGATGCCCGGATCTTAACAATTTAAAAGAAGACAGTATTTCTTAACATTCCTTGTTAAGTCTTTCTATACCACACATTTATTTGTGCTCATGATTCCTCAGCCACAGCTGTTTCTGGGTGCTTCACATGTCATCTAGGGCCTCTCCTGTGCTTTGCAACCATGTGGTTTTTTTCTAACAAGGAAGTTGGTGTTTCCTTCAATGGCAGTATGAGACCCTGGTGTATTTGTGCAAGTCTGCTATAACACAGCACCACCTAGTAATTGTGTAATGGAACATTAAGAAAGACAGAGAAAGAACCCCCCACAAAAAAAATGTAAAGGAGCTGATTTTAATCCCACAAAGAATCCAGAAGCAGAAGCAGAAGCCTCAGTAAAGTAATAGGTTAAAAGCCTCATGTAGAAAAGTCAGTTATCAAGGATTTCAGTCTTAAGAGTTTAAAAGGAGAGCTTTAGTCTAAGTTCTGTGTTTCTTACTTAGCCCTAAATAGGTTGCCCCGCTGATAGGTAGGGTGCACAGGCTTGTGAGCTTTTGGAGGTTAAGAATCTGATGTGATCCATATCATCAGAGCATATGTTGCTTACCTTACATTTTAGCTCAGTCTCAACTCCTCAAAAATTCCAATGAGATTAAAACACACAGAAAGAGGAGTAAGTTTAACATATGTCTTTCAGGCCAGATAAGATTCTAAGATAGATTCTAAATCCTATCTTTGAGGAAACAACTTCCATCTCAAAACCACTTAAAGCAGAGGTTCTTCTTCGTGGTCTCGGTGCATCACACATATGGGCTCTGTTTTTGTTGTTTATTCGTTCAGTCGTTTCCGACTCTTCGTGACTTCATGGACCAGCCCACGCCAGAGCTTTCTGTCGGCTGTCACCACCCCCAGCTTCCCCAAGGGCTCTGTACCTGTTCCTATAGATGCTCTGGCACCCACAAGTTCAAGTTTGAGGGGTCCTACAAGTGATTTTCCTCCTCTGTGAATAAATGGAGAAATTGCTCAATTCTCATGCGTGGGGGGAGGTGGGCCTCTTTGCCAAAAACAGCTGGAGGCCCCCCAAATCCAATCCCTACCAAGGTTCCATAGCCAGCAGGGTCTTCAGTGGAGATGACCTTTGCCCCTCCTGCTGATTTTTTTTAAGAAGGGCAGCTTTTTCCATCCCTATTAAAACCAATATTGTACAACTCTTCATTAATCAAATAACCCTTGATCCAAAGTGATTGGCATTAATTCAACATCCTTCCTTAGATATTCTCCAGAAAATTAGTTCTTGATATCAGTTAGCCAGAATCCATTATGGACCTGCTTGTGTTTTGGGGTATCTTCTCTGTAGTACAATCAGTATTTTTGTTAACATCTCCAAATTCTTAATTAGGTATCATTAAGCATTTGCAGCAGCTCTTCACCTGGCTTTTTATAATTAAGAAAAGACATCTGATATTGCTTTGAGAGAAGCAATCTCTCAGTTGCCGTCCCAGCAGTTCCAGTGCAGGTGGTAAGATGAGATATTTTCTGGAAATAGGTGACATTTTTGTGAACCGCCCAGGGAGCTTTGGCTATTGGGCAGTATACAAATGCAATAAATAAAAATAAATAAATGCATCAGATCTTCTAAGAAACATCAGGAGCTTTATGTGAATAAAACGTTTTTCGTGTGGTTTCCCTTTCATTAATTAATACCTTAGGTGCAGGAAGGGCAGATTCCAGCCTCCTACTATACCTGATCCTTCAGCGCTCAGGAAAAAACTCCAGGAATTCTCCAAAGAGAGTGCAACACTGCAAGGAGAACTGAAGAAATTCAGAGGTATCAAATATATTTCTGAAGCAGACTGGCTAGCATAGAAACACTTCTATTGGTGTGTTGGGGTTTTTAGGCCTTTATCTAGGCAATCAGTGAATGCATGTCCCTATCATATGCCCCATTAAAAGTCAATGGCCTGGATCCAGACTTAAGTTAGGGTGCAATCCTATGCATGTTGAGATCGAAGAAGATCCATAACTCCCAGCATTCCACAGCCAGCCATGCTTGTTGAAGTGCTGGGAGTTATAGGACCTTTTCTGTCCACAAACGTGCCTCAGCCAGGCATTAGTACCATTGAAATAAATATGATTAGTTAGTCATTATTAATTTGTTCCATTGATTTTCAGCTTCGTCTGGGTTCAACCTAATAGCATTACAGTACATCTAGTGCCTGGTTAATGGATCTGAGGTAGTGTGGATGTAATGGCTCAGTTTGGACAACATGTTAGTAAATGCAGTGTGAAAACTCCACTCAACGGTTAAGATTTTAGGGGGTACTCCCCACACAACATGTTCTCACTCCACTGTTGTGTGACTGTGGGCTACCATGGAGTTAAGCAAAATCCATTGCGATGTTGATTGACAGTTCCTACCCCAATCCTCCCAGTGGTATCCCATCAGCCATTGCTGCAAAAAAACAATCCCGGTGGCTCTCCTAAAGTGGCACTCCCTCCTTTCTCCGCTGTTGCCTGGGAACTCTGTACCCAGTGGGAAAAGTCAACTCAACGCAAAACTCCATGGGGTCTTGCCACATGACACCCAGCACAACAGTTGTGCAGGAAGTCTGTTCTGCACAGTGTGGATATTCTGCGTGGAGTGTTCCCCCCCCCAAAAAAAAACCCCACCCCTCCACTGTTGCTTTGAGTTTTCCCGCCAGACAACACGTTTCGCAACTCTGGTGTAACAACTCCACCGTGGAGTTCTAAAACCACTGTTGACTAATGTGTTGTCCGAACTGAGCCAATGACTGGGTTCAGACGACACGATAACCAGTGGCGGGTTAAATAGTCAACGGTTATTTAAATAATCAACGGTTGGTTATTGTGTAGTCTGCCAGGACTTCTTCACACCATGGTGGGTTATTTGGCTGAAATAACCAACGCAAATAATCAACTCTGTGCAGAATTGATTATTTGAACAATTATTAGTTAGCGCGTCGTGTGTTGGGCACCGTTGACTATTTTGTTGCACACAGTTCATTATTTTCAGCAACTACAGAGTCCCCTGGCAAGAGTGACCAAAGCAGCAGCTGCCACTCTAGTTCAGCCAGCAGAACTCGCAATGGCTGATGGGATACCAGTGGGAGGGGGCTGTGTCAATCAAACACACTGTTGACTAATAGTCAACTCAACAGTGGCCTTAATCCACACCACAGTTTATTATAATCATGTCGTGTAGGGAGTACCCCTCAATAATCAACTGTGGAATTGACTATTAACCCACCATTGTTTATTGTGTTGTCTGAACGCAGCCATTGGTTGAATTTCTGTTTGCCCCCTTTTAGAAAACAAATAAATTGTGTTGATGTATGCTCAAAAACGTGAGTAGAGGAGCTTGCGCTCTTCCAATAGATGAATCCGTAAAGTCAGAAGTGGGTTTAGAAAGATTCCCAATTCCAAGATAACGACAATTTAGCATGTATAGCTAGAATACATGCTATGAATGTCTGCATTATCTATGCAATGGATATAATAATAATAATAATAATAATAATAATAATAATAATAATAATAATAATATTGTTACCCGCCTCTCCCTCTCGATCGAGGCGGGTTCAACACAAATGCTGTTAAATATAACATATTAATAAACAATAGTAGTTTTCAGCCATGTTTCTCCTCTTTTTCTTTCCCTAGAGACTCTGACTGAACCAAAATGGGTAAAAGGTTAGTTTCTACAGAATATGGGTATCTCATAGTAAAGATAAACACAGAGGCATTCCAAGGCAATAGCTTGGTTTAGACATGACAAATTGTGGCTGGATGCCAGACAAGAACAAACTTGGAAGGAGCCTTTTGCTCTCTCCTCTTGCAATGAGTAAGTAGTTGATCTCTGAAAAGCGGAAAGAATCATAGAATAGCAGAGTTGGAAGGGGCCTACAAGGCCATCGAGTCCAACCCCCTGCTCAATGCAGGAATCCACCCTAAAGCATACCCGACAGATGGTTGTCCAGCTGCCTCTTGAATGTACCAGAGCCAGTACCAGAGCCAAGTACCACCACTGGTACTGGTGTCAGTACCAGAGCCAAGTGGAAAAGAAGAGAGGAAGTCTCCAAGGCACGCAAAAATAAGAGATTGAATAGCCCTTGGCATTTTGAAGGTATTCTTCCTTGGGGCACTTGGATACATGTCTTTGAAATGTGTTGGGCTGTTTTTGTGAGGAGACCTTGGTGGTGTGGCAGGGCTGCATGAGAACAATTGCATTAGTTTGGTGTTCACCTTTCTAAAGAAAATGTTTTTTAAAAATGGTTGTAGGTGTGGAGAAGGGGAGTTCTGTGACACTTGTGTAACAGAGCACCCACTCCTGCCATTGATGTTGATTTTTCGGGGGCAAAATTGCATTTTCCCAGCCCTCTTTTGGTTTGAGCGATAGGAAGATGCAATAGGGTTGTCTTCTGGAAGCACATAGGAGTCACGTGTAATGTATTAATTATTTCTGGTTGTTTTCAAAACGGTTCATGCGCAAGGATCCTTCGGGCTAACTGTCACATTTGTTCTTCGCAGAGAATGTGATGCTGGACTCAATGACGGCTCACCCTCGATTTATTGTGTCTGAAAATCAGAAAAGTGTCAAATGGGGCTGTGTCCGTCAGGAGCTGCCCTACAACGCCAGGAGATTTGACCCTTCCCGCTGTGTGCTCGGCGCCCAAGGATTCTCCTCAGGGAAGCATCATTGGACGGTAGATGTGAAGCACGGGACATCCTGGGCTGTGGGCGTGGCTAGAAAAACCGTGAAGAGGAAAGGACAATTCAATATTGACCCCGAAGAGGGCATCTGGGCCGTGGGCCTTTCCAATGGACAATACAAAGTTCTGACTTCACCCCCTACCATTCTGGATCAAAGCAAATACATGACAAAGATCCAGATTCGTTTGGACTATGAAGGAGGTACAGTGGCGTTTTATGACCCTGAAGAAAAGAAGCGCCTCGTTCTCTTCCCGTCAGCCAGGTTTGAGTCAGGGAAAGTCTTTCCTTTCTTCCGAGTTGGTGACATGAACACTATCCTCTGCCTGTGTTGAATGCACTATCGCCCGTGGGGCTTGGTCCCAGAGCTCAGTGCCAGGCCCTCCGACGAAGTTGTAGCATCACCAACTATAGTACCAAATTGAGCTTCAGCTTTGCTAACTAAGAGAGTGGCCCCATTCAGAAGGCACCTTTAACCACAGTGGTTAAGCCAGAAAGCCAGGCCGTGTTCAGAAGACACCTTAAACCATGGCTTTAACCACGGTGACTAAGGCTTTTTGGCTTAGTCACCGTGGTTAAAGCTGTGGTTTGAGGTGTCTTCTGAACACGGCCCAGCTTTTCTGCTTTTCATGGTTTAAGGTATCTTCTGTCCTTGATTTTTCTTAACAATCCCCCATCAGTTTTCTGTATTTTCTAAATGGATCTGGAGGTAACAAAATGGCTATTCTACTTAATAAACTGTCTGTAAAGGGCTAATCAAATGGAGCCTCTACCTATTTTTGCAGGGTAGAACTTGACCTGTCTGTATCTTAATTGCCTGCCTGTGATGTGATCTATTTTCCCCTCCAAAGATAATAAATTTTGTTCTGATGGCCTAGATTAGGAAAAATATAGGGAAATCAAGTGTAAACTTGGGGTGCACTTTATATCTTTTTAAGTAGTTAATAGATCTAGTTTTTAACAAGTTTTGTTGTCTTTATTTTATTCTTGGCTGGATTTTCTTTTACTTTGGTACCCAGTGTACTGGAAAGCATATACACACCTCATAACAGTTATGAATGGTGCATGCATTTTAAACTACTGCCTTTCACAGAAAATACACAGAAGGGGTGATCGGACAGGATCATAGCCCAGCTTCTAGGTATCTTGCTGTGAAAAGTGGCAATTGAAAGGTGTGAGGATGTGTGTGCACTATTAATAACAGGTATGAGGGATGTGTATCTTGCATTTGTACATTTATGCCCAGATACAAGTAGTATTGTGAGACACAAGCAGGAGTTATGGTCGAATAGACTCAGCTTATCCTAGCTAAACTGAGATATCTGAGAAGAAGGAAATATGACAAGGGTTTATAGAGAAGTGGTATCTACTATTTTTACATGAGAAATAGAAAGATCAAGTAGGTTCACTTTGTTTTAAATTGAGATCTGCTTTGAATATTGTATCTGGTATGTTTTTACTTTCTGGAAAAAATGTTTTTAATTGCAGGCTTTGCCTGTAGAATAAAAGCTTACCTAGGTAATCAAACCTGTTTTAAGTAGGCAGCAACCCTGCTTATTTTAAGAGTTGTGCATTTTATTTGTTATATGCAAGACCTGGATGAAAAAGCTTAGGTGACAGGCAAATAGTTAGACACTGGAATAACTTGCTGCCATACGTGTGATTTCAAAAAACTAATAAATGCTGGCAGGTTTAGCATTAAATCTGATAATACCTTGTCATCCTTCACATAACATATACAGCTTATATACAGCTTCAACCAATAGCATTCAATAATAATAATAATAATATTGTTAGCCGCCTCTCCCTCTGGATCGAGGCGGGGTACAACACAAATGCAAACAGCATAAAATACATATAACTAATTAAAACGTTTAAAACTAATACATTATTAAAAGCAGCACATTATTAAAAAGGCATCTTAAAATTCAACTGGGTAGGCCTGCCGGAAGACATCAGTCTTTATGGCTTTCTTAAATTCTGGAAGACTGTTAAGCTGACGAATCTCTCCTGGCAAGCCATTCCACAAACTGGGAGCGGCAGAAGAAAAGGTCCTCTGGGTAATAGTTGTCAGCCTGTGTGCACCAGTTGCTGGGGGACATGGGTGGGAGGATGCTATTGCACCATGTCCTGCTTGTTCATCCCTGGTTGATGGCTGGTTGGCCACTGTGTGAACAGTGCTGGACTAGATGGGCCCTTGGTCTGATCCTGCAGGGCACTTCTGATGTTCTTAACAACCCTGCCAGATAGGTTGGGCTGGGTGTGTGTGACTAACCCAAAGTCACCCAGTGAACTTCCATGGCCAAGTGGGGACTAGAATACAGATCTCCCAACTCCAACACTCTAAGCACTACATTAGACAGCTGCTCTGATCATTTCTCTCTCTCAAGCCAACCAAGTGGGGATCCTATACATGAGAACCACTGAAATCATCAGTGAAATTGACTATTATTAAGCAGAGGCTGGATAACTCTCTGTTGGGGATGCTCTAACTCTGGATTGCCAGCATCAAACGGGGGTTGCATAATAGATGGCCTAGAAAGCCTCCTCCAATTGTATCATATCACAAAAATCATGGAAGTCCACATGCAGATTCCCAGAAGAAATCACCGATAAAGTTGACTGTTTCTAATGAAGAAAGCCTCACTAGAAAGAAGTAGCAAAGGAGTAATTCATTAGAAACTTGTAAATATAGAGCACATAACTGTGGGTAATCATACCTAGGGTGTGCGGAAACAAGCCAGCTTCATAACACATGGTATCAAGTTGGGTTGTTTCAAACAAACCACAGTTAAGATCAATCACAGTTTGTTGAAGTTGGGCAACATGAGAAGCCACGGTGAATCAAAACTGGAAATAAAAGATTACAAACACCTCCTTGAGACTGCACAGAAGGAAAGGGGACTAGGCTCACTCCTAGCACAGCAAGCCACCATGGTAGGGATCACTAACAGAAAAACAACAACTCTAAGCTCTATCAACACTGCTATAATATTCAAGGTTATTCAGCATACGCCAAAACAGCAGAAGTGGTTTACAAGATATTGATGGTGTAGTTGCACTCATAGTGTAACCAATTCATTTTGAAATGGATTTTCCTACAGGCTGATCACAACTCAGGTAGAAGTGATGTATGCTGCAGTACCAGGGAAATATTCTGTCAGGATTGTAGTATCTATTGATCTAAAATTATTTCTAGGCTGACTTTTAAGGGTGAAACCCTCTCAAGGTGGCATGCAAGATACCAAGTACATGAAGTGGATCTATTAAAAACAGGTTGCCAATTAGGATAAATAAAAACAAAATTTATCAATAAAAGCCAAGAACCCAGATTTACTAGAAGAAATTTGGATTAGCTTGTAGTTTTTCCAGTTTTAACACAAATATGAATTCGGGTTAAATGATGAAACTGATTGAGAGAACACAAGGGTTCAAGAACTTTATTGTTGGATTAATGACACCAAATCATAAGTATAAAAGAAAAATATACATATGAGGAGTTACAATGCTGGCAAACAGTATACAATGATTACATGAGAAGACCAGGCGAAATAGCCAACATTGCCCAGATGCCAGTGAAACCCATTGCTAGCAGTTGCTAACATAACCCCAGAAACGAGATGAAACACTAGTTTTTGGAATGGGGTGCAGATCAGCAGAATTCATGAAAGCTCCACTGATGTGTCCCATTCTGGAAACACATTTTCGGCTTATGTCTCAGGAAGTGCTAGATTCCTGTTTCGCCACCGGTTCATCCCATGGGCACAACAGAATGAGCAGAAAGTATTGGATACTGCTCAATGGCCCAAATGAGGAACCATAAAATATATCTTTGTTTTTAAGGCACAGAGGGCTTTAAAAGGCAAATCGCATCATCTCTGTGGTGGGGGGGAGGGGGCTAATAATTGTCAGGCCCATGGCAGGCACAGAGGGGGGACTTATCCCCCCTCTGAAGCTGGTATTTGCACTGGGAGGAAATCCCCTTACTGGCATCAGCAGAAGGGAGGCAAAATAAGGGTACAATTCTTTGCATAGTATAATGCTACTGTGCTCTACTCTTATTATAATGCAACAAGCCGTGCAGGCGGCCGAGCTCACCTTGGTCCTGAATTGAAGGGGGAATTTGGGCCACCAGCCTGGGATGGCAGCTTCAGCTTGTGTAGGCTGCCCACAATGGATGTGCTCAGAATGGATACCTGCTCCCCTATCAGAGCTGCCACCTAGACACATCTGAGTACCCCGTTGCAGCAAAACACAAGCCAAGGATCATGTGTTTTAAGAACACAGCAAGAGTTCAGCGGATGAATCAAAAATCCGGAAGAAAGGGAAAATTCTCTCTCCTTCAAAATCGATTGACTGGAAAAGAAAGAGGCGGCTCTTATCCTCAGGATCAAAAAAAGCCACAGTCCCCTCTTCATAGTTCAGAGATACCTGGATCTGTGTCGGGTCATCATCTGGGTACAGAAGGGTCGGAGGGGATGTCAGAGCTTTGTATTGATCTTTGTAAAAACCCAGAGCCCAGATGCCCTCATCAGGTTCAAAATCAATTTCCTCCTCCCTCTCCACAGATTCTCTAGCCACGCCCACAGCCCAAAAGTCTACGTCCTCTACATCCACTGTCCAATAATGCTTCCCTGAAGTGAATCCCTTCGTTCCAAGCACACAGCGAGCATATTCAAATCTCTTGGGGTTGTAGGGGAAATCCTGACGGACGTCTCCCCAGCTGACACTTTTCCGATCTTCAGAAACAACGTACCGGGGATGGGCTGTTTCTGGATCCAGCAACACGTTTTCTTGAAGAGAGTAAACACGATGATGTAACACGATCCAAACCAATTCAAGACAATACCCTTTTAACTGAATCAGTTGCTTTAATGAAGTAGGGTACAAAGCTTTCAAACTGCATGTATTTCTTTAGAAAGAACCAAGGTAGGCTGATACACACAACCAAACTGGCATATGGAGAATGTGGCCTGAGTAGATCTGCAGGTTGACTGGATAGGTGGGAACTCAGGGAGGCAACTGTGAGATTCTTTCAATCCATGTCCTGCACTGCACAGATCTACACAACCTTCATACTCAAATACACAGGTATCAGTTAGTTAACTGCACCAATAAAGGCCAATTTGCACAGCCTCTGTTGTATTCCAAGATATAACTCTTGCATGAACCTCTATGGGTGCCTTCATAACCAGAAGATTTGTTGACTCCACATATTAATTGAAAACCATTCAGTGAGAATTATATACCCAAAGCATTGCTGATTCAAAGGCCAAATAAATTCTGTAGAATAAATCTGGTAAACATCCTCAAGACTACATGACAAGGACATTCATGCTAAGCCATGCAAAACAGGAAAACCAAGTATGGGAAGTTTTGCAAGCAATGGGCCTGTTCAGACAACACACCAAGCCATGGTTAGGCCACTAACCATTTTGGAGAAAAAATGCTAAGATATAATATTTTATAATATTATAAACTTCCCTCCCCAGTACTGCTGTCTGGTCCAATTTGCTCCCTCTGCCCCCGTTATTAACTAAAAACAGAAACATCACCTCAAATCGCAGATCACCGAAATCTTGGCTTTCTGTAGGTACCATGAAAGGAAGCTTACCTTTTATCCATTTTGGTTTCGACATGTTCTCTAGGAAAATAAAAGAGGAAAGTAAAAGGTAAAACTTCAAAGTGTAAATACATAGACAGGTCTGTACTAATAGTTCACAGAGTCTGCTTGCATAAAACGGCAACGCATTTTTTCTTGTCATGAAAGTTATCTTCTTTCAAGGTTACTAGGGGTTACTCATCTGACTGCTAGAACATGTTGGGTGGTTGACCTGGCCAAACATAATAAAGATGGACTAAGATGCCTCATCTTCTACCAGTTGCAGAATCCCTGATCTGAGAGGCTAAATAAGGTATTTTCCATGCTTAGTTTTGTAAGACCCCCAAATTTCTTTGTCCGTTCCTTCAACTATCCAAGGGTGCTGGGCACTGAATCTACGCTACTTTTGATAGCTAAAGGAATTTGGAGATTGTACAAAACAAAGTACCCCCCCCCACCCCAAATTTACCTAATACTTTCATCCTGAGAGTATGAGGATACCTGGCATAGGATAGTCAGATTCTTAAAAGTTTTTCTATTTTATAAAGTACCTTTCTGCTGGCTGCTGTGTCTCTTATTAAAACTTCTTAAATATTAATTCACTTTAATGGTTGTGTTATACAGTGCCATCTAGTGGCTGTATAAAGAAAAATGTAGAACTTGCAGATAAAGCAAGTCACCCGAAAAAAAGCCCATGTCAGCCCATGTAAGGTGCCGATCACATGCAGACAGAGGCTGCAGGCTTTCTGGTGGCCATTCAGCTCACCAGGCCCACCCCTGCCCAGGTGGATGGTAACCAATCAGGGGTTACCATCTGCCTGGGAAATCCTCTGCTGCAACGCCAGACTGAGGTTATACGATGGATGTTCTGTACTTGCTTTGCTCCTTTCAATCTATTCCCTGCACTGCACAGATCTACACAACCTTCATACTCAAAACACACTGGTATTGGTTAGTTAACTGCTCCAATAAAGGCCAATTTGCACAGCCTCTGTTGTATTCCAAGATATAATTCTTGCATGAATCTGTATGGATGCCTGCATATCCAAAAGTTTTGTTGACTGCACATATTACTTGAAAACCATCCAGTGAGAATTATAAATTTGAAAACCGCCCAAAGAGCTTTGGCTATGGGGCAGTATATAAATGCAATAAATGAATAAAAAAATAAATATATATACCCAAAGCACTGCTGATTCAAAGGCCAAATAAATTCTGTGGAATAAATCTGGTAAACATCTTCAATACTACTTGACAAGGACATTCATGTTAAGCCATGCAAAACAGGAAAACTAGATATGGGAAGATTTGCAAACAATGGGCCTGTTCACACCAAGCCATGATTAGGCCACTAACCCTTTTAGAGCAAATGGTTAATGAGCATGTTTAAAATGTGGTTATGTAGCCACCATGGTTAGGATTGGTTCACAGGACATGCTAAGCCATAACGTTTGGCTCAAAAGGCTTAACCATCGTGGCTTAACTTGTTGTCTGAACAGGGTCGATGAAGAAGTCACACTCCTTCCCCAGCGCTAAAGCCCAAATTCAAATTACCCACCTCCCTCTTTGTGAACTGCTTTTAACCAAATGAAAGAGTTTGACATCAAAGATGTCCTACTTCACATGTAGTTTGGCCCTTAGTTAGTCATGCTTTATCTCGCTGCATTAAACTTTTACTGATGCTTAATGTATTGCTTTAATATGCAGTGTTTCAGTGCTATTTGACAGCAACGGACGTTTGCTTATTCACGTCACAAACTAAATTACTGCTTCACCATGCTGCAGTCACTACAGTGTGAATTAAAATCAACCCACATTTTGGCATGCGAAACGGGATCTCCCCTGTGAACTTACCCTCAGAGCCTTTACATTGTACCAACAGGAATTATGCTAGGAACCAATCCTGTGAAATTGCCCCCAAAATATATTTTAAAAATTCCCTTGAAGGGGCAAAACAGACAATGTGTAAGAGGAGATGCATGACTGGATATTCCCAACATTCCTATTTTTAGTTAAATCTGAAGGTGGCCATAAAAGAGATTGGGTCCATGTTACTCAGGAAGAGATGGTTTAATCCTTTCACCTGTACCATTTGCCCCAATTTAAATCCTGACATAAGCCATTTGCCTCCCAGGGCTTAGGGGATGAATTAGATCAGGAAAGCAAAACAAGGGCTAACTTCCCTCCCCAGTACTGCTGTCTGGTCCAATTTGCTCCCTCTGCCCCCGTTATTAACTAAAAACAGAAACATCACCTCAAATCGCAGATCACCGAAATCTTGGCTTTCTGTAGGTACCATGAAAGGAAGCTTACCTTTTATCCATTTTGGTTTCGACATGTTCTCTAGGAAAATAAAAGAGGAAAGTAAAAGGTAAAACTTCAAAGTGTAAATACATAGACAGGTCTGTACTAATAGTTCACAGAGTCTGCTTGCATAAAACGGCAACGCATTTTTTCTTGTCATGAAGGTTATCTTCTTTCAAGGTTACTAGGGGTTACTCATCTGACTGCTAGAACATGTTGGGTGGTTGACCTGGCCAAACATAATAAAGATGGACTAAGATGCCTCATCTTCTACTAGCTGCAGAATCCCTGATCTGAGAGGCTAAATAAGGTATTCTCCATACTTTGTTTTTTTAAGACCCCCAAATTTCTTTGTCCGTTCCTTCAACTATCCAAGGGTGCTGGGCACTGAATCTACGCTACTTTTGATAGCTAAAGGAATTTGGAGATTGTACAAAACAAGGAAAATTCCCCCCTCCCCCATAAATTTACCTAATACTTTCATCCTGAGAGTTTAGGATAGTCAGCTTCTTAAAGTTTTTCTATTTTATAAAGTATCTTTCTGCTGCCCCTGTGTCTCTTATTAAATCTTCTTAAATATTAATTCATTTAATGGTTGTGTGTAATTGCGTATTATACAGTGCCATCTAGGGGCTGTATAAAAAAAAATGTAGAACTTGCAGATACAGCAAATCACCAGAAAAAAAGCCCATGTAAGGTGCCGATCACAATCCCGCAAAGAATATAGACTGATCACAATCCCGCAAAGAATCTGGAAGCAGAAGCCCCAATAAACTGCAGGACAAAAAGCATGATGTGGAGAAGCCCTAAGACCCCTTTGCTTGGAAGCACTCATGGATGGAGTTTTGTGACAAACCCAAGGTATAACTTCCCCCACCCTACCCACCTCTTTGACTTAACTCCAGCAGTGTGAGATCTCCCTCTGTCTCACAACCAGGTAGGTGGTAGTCGAAGGTGAAAGCTGGTAACACACAGTCTTACTGAGCCAGGCTGATGTGTGCCCAAGAACCATCACAGACATCTCATGAGTTTCACGACTAAGTGAGGATTTAAAACCAGGGCCATGCTTTGATGTCACCAGGATGCTGCTGCGGTTAAGGAAACCCCACACTTTCTTTGCTGCAGGGTGGCAGCGGCTAATCCCAGCGCAGAGGGAGGCTGCAGGCTTTCCAGTGGCCATTCAGCTCGCTGGGTCCGCCCCCTGCCCAGGCAGATGGCAACCAATCAGGGGTTGTCATCTGCCCGGGAAATCCTCTGCCCCAATGCCAGACTGAGGTTATACGACGGATGTGCTGTACTCGCCTCGCTCCAGCGAAAAAGTTAGGGGAAGCACCCAACTTTTTTAATTCACAGCTTCTCAGGAAAGCCCCACGATGGCTGTGAGATGGTTGCTGCATTGTATAACTGACGCAGCGTCACTGTGCAGCCATCACGGGGTTTTCAAAGTGTATAGACAACCCCAAGATCTGCTTGGTCTTCGTCAAACCTTCTCTCCTACTAATGAGAAAACCTTCATGCTGCTATACTTCCATTAAAAGCACAAAGCTGCTGTCCCATTGAAAGGGTAGTAGTCCATCTTTGTCTCTAGAATTCATATTTAAGTATTTCTTTTACCTCTGAATTTTCCCAGAGTACTTTTCAAAGATGCACTTTCTTGAGATAATTTCTTGAGCTTTTGTTTCATGTCTGTAGAATCAGGTACAACTGGCAACTGAAATTTTCCTTTCTCACATCTAATAGGAGAAAGCAAGAGAAATACACATCACCCCAAAACAATACTTTTTGTCCAATTCCTTCATCAGTCACATAGTGCTAAATAAAGACCTGGCTATACTCAGAATAGACCTTTTGAAATCCATGGGACTTAAATCTCATTAATTTCAATGGGCTACTCTGAGTAGGACCAAATCTGGATCCAACCTATATTGATGATCTTCCTATACATAAAAAGCAGTGCTTAATTGGCAAAAGGGCTGCCACAGCTCAAGGATTTTTCCATACTAGGTGTTGCATGAAGAATTGCCACACTTCGTTCATTCACTTTTTGCAGGGCATCTCCATGACATCAGGTGCTTCCAGATGGATGGTTCTCAGCACTACAAATGAGAAAGCATTCTGCAGCAATTCCGTCTTTCTTAACTGATTTTTTGCGGCAAGAAAAAAGATGTAAGCAGCAGTGGGAAAACACAGGTAGGGGGAGTATAATGAGTTGGAGACACACACATCCCGTCATAAAATTCCATGAATAAGGCAGTGTGATATCCCTTGACGTGTTTAAAGTCCATTGCAGTTCTGTACATCACTTGAAGTGGAAGAGCAAAGACTTAATAGCACCGGGGGGGGGGGGGGGGGGGAGGGTCGCCTGTCTGGAAACACCACAATATCTTATTTATTTCCTTTTTAAACCAACATATATACCTTATAGAACAGTAACTAAAGATTCAAAAAGGACTCGTTCTCTCTCTCTCTCTTACACACACACACACACTGCATACTCCACCGGTAACTCAGGCACTGTTATGGATCAACTACAAAGGTCACATACCTGACCAATATGCTTCCAATGTCCTAAAAAGGGGAAAGCAAAGGTAATTTAGACACTCACATGAACCTGCCCATGCCTTAAGATCATCTTCCAAGGCCCTACTTACTCTGCTGCTACTAAGATCATTGCGTTTGTTGGGCACTACAGAGAAGGTCTCCTCAGTGGTGGCCCCTGCCCTATGGAATTCACTCTAAAGGCAAACACAGCTGGCTCCATCTCCATTTATGGGTACTTTAAAGAGATCTTCAAAGCATATCTATGCTCTCTGGCTTTTAACTAAAAACATTTAATGAAATTGGCCGCCACCAATCTACTGACTGGGTGAGGAAGAGGAGTGAATAGATGGGTTGACGTGGGGGAGGGGGGGTCATCAAAATTCAAAGCATCGTGGTTCATGAATAAGTCATGCAATAGTTATGCACGTGGCTAACCCTTGCTCTGAAGTCAGTAACTAGTTATTAAAGCATTGTTCTGATTGGCTACTGCCATTGAGGCAACAACGTTCGAGAGAGAAATGTTCCCGGTCAGCTTCACTCAAGGTCTTCTAAAGATATCTTGGCTCTCAGCAGCGGCTTTGTCATTAAATTCATGTTTTACCAGCCCAATTCACCTCAAGCCCAATTTGCTACACTATGCTTGAAACTATTTGTTTCACTTTGAAACTATTTGTCTGATAGTTCAACATTATAAGAAATGTTGACAATTTTAAAGGGACCAGAGTAACGAGATAGCAAATGGAGATCCTGTGACAATGTGGCACTCTTGAACTACCTTCCATATTTCAGTTTGTACCATACCCTTTTGTTCTTCTTCTTATGCATATTTCATGAGTTGCTCCTTTAAATAAATTCCTTGTCTTCAAAGTCAAGTCTGTCAATGACATCATTAATGAATCTACTGGCTATATATGGTTCAATATTTACTAACTAAACTCATTCATTTCAGCCTGTTTATCTGCATCTGCATTCTACAATCATGTACAGAAGATGTAAATAAAGTGTCAAACCCTATCATTAATGGCTAATTATGTTATCATAGAATCATAGAATAGTAGAGTTGGAAGGGGGCTATAAGGTCATCGAGTCCAACCCCCTGCTCAGTGCAGGAATCCACCCTAAAGCATACCTACAGATGGTTGTCTAGCTGCATCTTCAATGCCTCTAGTGTGGGAGAGCCCATGACCTCCCTAGGTCATTGGTTCCATTGTCATACTGCTCTAACAGTCAGGAAGCTTTTCCTGATGTCCAGCTGGAATCTGGCTTCCTGTAACTTGAGCCCATTATTCTGTGACCTGAACTCTGGGAGGATCGAGAAGAGATCCTGGCCCTCCTCTGTGTGACAACCTTTCAAGTATTTGAAGAGTGCTATCATGTCTCCCCTCAATCTTCTCTTCTCCAGGCTAAACATGCCCAGTTCTTTCAGTCTCTCCTCATAAGGCTTTGTTTCCAGACCCCTGATCATCCTGGTTGCCCTCCTCTGAACACGCTCCAGCTTGTCTGCATCCTTCTTGAAGTGTGGTGTCCAGAAGTGGATGCAATACTCAAGATGAGGCCTAACCAGTGCACAATAGAGGGGAACCAGTAGCTCATGCAATTTGGAAGCTATAGTTCTATTATTGCATCCCAAAGCATTTTCTTTTTTTGCAGCCACGTCACACCGTTGGCTCATATTCAGCTTGTGATCTACAACAATTCCAAGATCTTTCTTGGTTGTAGTATTGCTGAGTGCAAAAAGAGAGAGACATTGGCTCTGGTGCTGGATTTTTCATTTTTTATTTTTGTTAAAAAGGTTATTTTAAAAAACTTCACGAATAGCCCAACGTTTCAGATGGTGTCAATCCTTCTTCAGGGGCTGTTTAGAAAAGTCGGCTGATAAGCGGCCACTGTGCTGGCGCTTTCTTTCGAGGGAGTTGCCTCTCCAGAGCCAGCGTCTCTCTCCTTTTGCACACACTTTTGATGCTTCTCCCTCCAACCCATTTTTGTAGTATTGCTGAGCCAAGTATCCCCAACTTGTAACTGTCCATTACAGTTTTTCTAGATGTAGAACTTGGCATTTATCCCTATTAAATTTCATTAGGTTGTTTTCAGCCCAGCGCTGCAGCCTATCTTGATCACTTTGTTTCTGTCTTCCAGGGTATTAGCTATCCCACCCAATTTTGTGTCATCTGCAAATGTGATAAGCATTCTCTGCACCTCCTCATCCAAGTCATTAATAAAAATGTTGAAGAGCACTCGGCCCTGGACAGTCATGTCGATACGTCTATTAGTTTCTTTAATCTCAAAACTATGGGATTCAGCACTATGCTTACACCTCTATGTAAGAGATATGAACTTTTGAAAATGGTGCTATATGACTCTTTTGCAGCTCTGACTCACTGAGGTCACCATAGGGCTGCAATCCTATACCACTTACCTGGAAAAAAACCCCACTGAATGCAATGGGATTAATTTCTGAGTATACAATTGCGCTATTTCTTGCTGAAGATAAGCAGTACACCTATGTACCCTTGTTGCTGGGGGACATGGACGGAAAGGTGCTGTTGCACTCATGTCTTGCTGGTGGGTCTCCCATCAACTACTGGTTGGCCACTATGTGAAAAGAATATTGGACTATATGAACTCTTGGTCTGATCCAGCATGGCATACTACAAGCGAGAAGTAACTTGGAATTGTTGTAGATCACAAGCTAAATATGAGCCAATGGTGTGATGTGGCTGCAAAAAACCAAATGCTAGTTTGAAATGCATTAGCTTTCAAATTGCGCGAGGTACTGGTTCCCCTTTATACTCATCTTGAGTATTGCGTCTAGTTCTGGGCACCAAACTTCGACAAGCTGGAGGGGGTTCAGAGGAGGGCAACGAGGATAATCAGGGGTTTGGAAATGAAGCCCTATGAGGAGAGACTGAAAGAACTGGGCATGTTTAGCCTGGAGAAGAGAAGATTGAGGGGAGACATGATAGCACTCTTCAAATACTTGAAAGGTTGTCACGCAGAGGAGGGCCAGGATCTCTTCTCGATCCTCCCAGAGTGCAGGACACGGAATAACGGGTTCAAGTTACAGGAAGCCAGATTCTGGCTGGACATCAGGAAAAACGTCCTGGCTGTTAGAGCAGTACGACAATGGAACCAACTACCTAGGGCAGTCGTTGGCTCTCCCACAGTAAAGGCATTCAAGAGGGAGCTGGACAGCCATCTGACAGGTATGCTTTAAGGTGGATTCCTGCACTGAGCAGGGGGTTGGACTCAATGGCCTTATAGGCCCCTTCCAACTCTATTTTATGGTTCTTATGTTCTTAAGATCAACCACCAATTAGCATTATTATTTATCATACTTACAATGAATAACTTCGGGACAATGCACCGAGCAGTTGAGATGTATGGCATCCCAACAGATGGCATTCCGAGATACATTTTAGACCAGGATATTAGTCTTACCTCCAGGAATTCACTTGCCGATTGGTCACTCTTCTTTTGTATCTCACCAATCAGATCATTGATGGAGGATATTTCATTATTAAATGGACTTGCATAGTCATCTCTTGTCTTCTCAATCTCCCTTTCCAGCTCTCCCAACTTGGCCAGCTGGGATTGCTCTTTGTCATCCAGAAACTGCCGCTGTAGTTGGAATTCAGACATAATCCCCTGTCTCTCGGCTTGCGCCTCTTTCTGACATAGACAAATGCAAATGAAGGGGGGGGGAGGTTAATACTTTAGCAAAATCAACAAACTGATCAATCTAGAGCCTAATTCTATCAAATACTTGGAATTAAATTGATGGAGGGTGCAATCCTATGCATGTTAATGCAGAAAAAGTCTGGTTCCTGGGTAGGCAGAGAACAGAAGTAAAAAAAGAAACATGACAGGCTTTATATTAGTAAAACAGATTACCACTAAAATTAATGCTCTGGCATTATTTCCGCTCTCTACCTATCCAGAAACCTGTAAGTTTCACCCAGAGCAAGAGTTACAGCTGGCTTGCATGTTTTCAGAAACAGGATGCCAGCCATTTGCTTCTTGTCCGAGAATGCTAATTCTAATCTGATACCTGCAACACCTAGCAGTGACTTGTTCGATCAGTCTGCAATTTCCATTTTGAGACTAGCTCTAAATTGCAGACCGCAGGATCATGAGGCTCTTCACATGAGCGAAATAAGGCACACTCATAACTGGCTACTCATGGAAGTTTGCAGGTCCTTTTGATGATGTCGTCAACCTCCTGCACTTCTCCCGATTATTCCATTGTAAAATAAATCCTGGATATCCTGATTCTTCTGAAATATCATGGGATTTCCTAAGGTGCACATCCGAAGTTGTGCTACAAAGCACCCACTAGAGGGTGCTGTCCCATTCAAGGCTATGAACACCAAGAGGAGGGTAAGTTTTCAATTATAGACCACATGGTTGTCCCTCTCCACCCATGTAATACAACCCATTATAACTGCAGCTGCAAGCAAAGCCCCAGTAAGGCAACATGAATTCCCCTTAATCTAAAGAAGTACTACAGGTAGCCAAATTTTCAGACTTTTCTATTCCTTTGCCATTCCCTGCTTTTTCCCACCTAGCCTAATGAAGAGTTGTGAGAAACTGGAATATTTGCACAATCTTTGAGGGGCATTTTCGCTGGTCCTAATAAAGGACCCAGCTGTGGGTTTTGGATTTTTTTAATTTATTTTTATTTATTTGTATTGCAATGTGGCTAAAGTTTGCTTCTCCTTTGATGAACTGCAAAATCTGTGTCCTTGGGGATGGTATGCAAGAAACTCAATGAGAAGGGCCCTAGTGCCATGAAATGTAGGGGTTTGAAGGGTGTAATAAAGCATGCTTACTCCTTTCAGCTGGGAGCCATGAAAGCTGTGGAGGCTAGTGATTCTCTCCAAAGACAACACAGCACCTAGAAAGTTCTGTCAAGGGGATTAGTCAATACTCTTCACCTGACACGTAATGGAGGCGCCAGGAGAACCTCCCTGTGGAGAGCATTTCACAAATGGGGCGCCACCACTGAAAAGCCCGTCTTCCCTTGTAGCCACCCGCCTTGCCTCATTTGGCGGAGGCACCTGGAGCAAGGTCTCTGAAATTATTTTAATGTCTGCATAGGTAAATATGCCCCTTCTGTGCCCCCTCCCTTGCTTCCCCTGATGATGCCATTAGCTTAGAGTGCTCCAGCCCTCACAGCATTTAGCATATGTACAATAGTGGTGGCTTTTGGAGAAATGCTTTATGTGACGTGACCAAACACCAAATGTTACAACCAACTAACTTCCTCCTTTCTCTCCCCTAACAATTTCAAAGCAGAGAGCCAGCCCTTCCCCCTTCCAGTTCCTACATAGAATAGGACATAGGTCAGGATTGTGGTGCATGAAGTATATTTATCTTCCTCCTCCTCCAGTCCTTTGTTTAATCACATACTCCACCAAACTACATAGATCTTTGTTCCCTGGCACACCACCAGCTCATTTATTATTATTTATTTATTTAGTAATTACATTTCTATACCGCCCAATAGCCGGAGCTCTCTGGGCAGTTCACAAAAATTAAAAACATTCAAAGTATAAAACAGTATAAAACCATAATCATAAGGTTATGATTATAACCTTATGGTTATCATAAACATGCCCTAAGAGGAGGGAATGCATGCCAATTCTTACCAAAAGCTCCTGGCTTGGCTTTTCGCCATTCGATTTTACGAACAAAATCTGGTTTCTTTCCTTCTTCAGATTTTCTGCATATTTAAAAAGTTTTGCCTAAGGATAGATAATGGTTTTTAGATTTAAAGCTTTTGCTTTTCTGGGATATTTTATTTATAAGAAGCAGTCGTCTTTAAATGTTCTTAGTTTATAAAGGACCTTCTTCATTTGCATTAAAACTGTATCACTTGTGTAAGACCAATATTTTCCAGCAATCCAGCCCACCCTTGCTTTTCCAGTCATGTGAAATTTTAGAAGCAAACCCCCATAAAAAATCCAGAAAGGCCTTTCCAACTTTCAAACACTCAAATTTATTGCAAAATGAAAATGAGAGCCGAAACTAATTTGAAGCTATTTGACTATAAAGACACACACACAAAGTACAGAGGCAAAAGACTGTAAATTCAAATTCCAAATGTTAAATGTGGGTCAAGAAATGTAAATTTGGCCCACTTACCCATTTGAAGAATGATGTTTGCTTTTGTTGAAACAGTAGATTAATAATTCATTTAAAACAACAACATTATCAAATGCTGGCTTCAAATCTGGAAAACCTGTCCCATTACACATTTATGATACATGTTCTTTCTACTCCAATGGACATACCACTGCCTTTCCTACTCAAAATGACTCCAGTGCTACAAATATTTACTATAGGATGTGTTTCAAGACAGGTGTGGGCCTACAACTCCCATCAACTCTAGTCAGCATAGCCAATAGTAAGCAAATTTGGGGTTGTAGGCTAAAACATTCAGAAATCCCAGTTAGACTTCTGTTGGGGAATCCTAATTCCAGTTAATCTGTGTCAACAAAGGCAGATGTGGCATTTTTTTAAAAAATATTGTGGCCTGAATTCCAGAGCCAACACCTTATTTCATCAGTCCACATGTTTGATGGAGCCTGCTGCATCAGTCTCCATGGAGATCATAACATCCCGAGTTTCCAAAACATGGGTAGTTCAGGGTTCAGACATTCTAGTTTCAAAAACACCATGCCCCTCTCACATAATTCTTGTACATCCTTAACTTCCTTTTTTTGAAACTAACCATGGTGCAATGCTACGTTTGCATCAGCATTAATTTAAATCATAGTTTTCTTCAAACCAGATTTTACAGCCATGCCTAGAACAGGATTTGTGAACTGTGGCTTGAAAATAACCCTGATTAACATTTACATTGATCCAGATAACACATTAGGAAGCGAAATATGCACGCGAGAAAGGGGTAGATATCCCACGAGTGAGATGCTCACTGTCTTCTAATCATGGTTATATTAGGAATGTTGGGACTACATCAGGCCTATGAATGCAAGAGCATTCTTGGTCTCTGTAGAAATCGGCAAGCCTTACCTTGTAATCTGCAGCAGCTTCTTCCGTGCAAACAACAGTGTGGTTTCTGTGAGCCTTGGACCTCTCACAGGACGTGCAAAGGAGGGTCTCATCTTGTTTGCAGAAAAGACTCAGAGCTTTGTTGTGCTCTTTGCACATTTTCTCCCTTCGTGGGCTCTTCTCCAGATGCACACTGAGTTGCTTAGCTACTTGTACTATGTTGCCCATTTGTCTATTGGGTTTAAGATCTTTCCAGGAAAAAACGTTTCTACACTCCGGGCAATAGATATTAGTGTTCGATTTTTGCCGATGCTTGGTGATGCAGCCTCGGCAGAAATTGTGCCCACAACCAACGATCATCACTGGATCCTGGAAGTAATCCAAGCAGATTGAACAAGTAAGTTCTTGCTCAAGATTTTCTGCTGGGTTTGCAGCAGCCATGATGCTTTGTTGTCAGCTGAAGGGAAAATGAGTTTCTCTTTCGTGTTCCTTGAAATGGGCGTTTCCTCTCTCCTCCCACCCCCCCTTTCTCTCTCTGCTCCACCCACCAGTCAAATTATGCAGTGTTTGAGTTTAAGGTAAAGAAAGGCCTTCAAATAGGAAGTCTGAAAAGATTTACATTTTGAAAACAACCAAGAGGCTTGAGACACTTTAAAGATTAACACATTTACTACTGCATAAGCTTCCACATTACTCTTTCCTCTAGCTACCAAGTGCCACGTTGCTGAGGCTGTAACAGGGAGAGGGAACAGCAGACCTTGTACTGTGTTTGGAATTCCTGACTTTAGCAGTGGGATTATTTAGGGTGACCCTATGAAAAGGAGGACAGGGCTCCTGTATCTTTAACAGATGTATTGAAAAGGGAATTTCAGCAGGTGTCATTTGTATATATGGGGAACCTGGTGAAATCTCCTCTTCATCACAACAGTGAAAGCTGCAGGTGCCCTGCCCTCTGTTAAATCTGGTCGCTCTAGGATAGCTCCTGCAGCTTTAAATGCTGTGATGAAGAGGGAAATTCACCAGGTTCTCCATATATACAAATGACACCTGCTGAAATTCCCTTCTCTATGCAACTGTTAAAGATACAGGAGCCCTGTCCTCCTTTTCATAGGGTCACCCTAAATAATCCCACTGCTAGTCAGGAATTCTAAACACAGTACAAGGTCTGCTGTTCCCTCTCCCCTAGATTGTTATGTTAGAGAGACTTATTTGACCGTAGTTAATAAATACAAAGTAGTTCAACATTTTGAATTAATCAGTGATGTCGGTCACTGATGGCCTGATTCCGTTGAATCCACTTCTAGTAAAACATCGCAAAATTCTTTCATCTTTTAAGTATTTAGTCCTCATTGTGAGGGGTAGTGGGGATGCAAGGCAGTTGGTATGCTTTGGGGATTCTGGCACCCAGCCTCAAATTTAGGTGCTTATTTTAAAGATTCTTGGCCCAGGGGAAGTGTGGAAGAAGGTGGGAGTCATGTTTCCGCTGATGCATAGATTTCAATTTCACATGTCCATTGTGGAAGCTAAACAATGTCCCTAAAACAATGGTAGTATGAAAGATATGCTTTCAGTTATTGTATTGGCAGGATGGTGATTGACAGCTGCCTGGGATTTCAGTCTGCTTGTAGGGCAAACTGGTTATAAAAGGTACTATTTAAAACAGCCATGGAGAACATCCGACCTGCCAGCTGGTCCCCACAAGCCATGCCCCCCCTCCCCACCTGTGGCAAAAATCTGTTATCTCTAATCATCAGCTAGTCAGAGATAAGTGCTTCTCCTTCCCTGGCACTGAGATCACTGGGAAGGGACGTGGCTGTGTGTGAATGGGATGCATCTGTGTAAGCCACTTGCCACCAGTGGTTCCAGACAGAAAAATGTTCCTCACCTCTGATATACAGATTGCTTTCATTTATTATTACTTTACAACTTTTATATATCACTCCCTATCCAAATATTTTGGAGTGGTGAACAGAATAAAAACATTAAAAAATTCATTTTTGGAAGAACAATGTGCAGATAAAACCGCAACTGGTCATTCAGGAAAAGCTTCCTGGAACGTTTTTAGGAGGCGCTGAAAGTGATACAACGCTGGGGCCTGCCTGACCTCCAAAGACAGGGAGTTCCATAGGAAGGAGGGCCACCACACGTAAGGCTCTTCTCCTGGTGGACTCCAATTGGACCAAAGGTCCATGTCTACCTACCAGGAGCATGCCCTCCGACAACCTCAGTGACCAGGCAGGTTGGTAAGGGAGACGGCACTCTCTCAGGTACTCTGCTCCCAAGTTGTTTAGGGCTTCGTACACTAGTACTAAGATCTTAAACCTGGCCCAGTAGTGAATAGGCAGCCAGTGCAGTTCCTTTTTACCAAGCAAGAAAATGGAATGGCTCAGTTGTTTGGCCTCTTAGTGATTAATTGTCCGCTTTATTCTTCCATGTTTAGGCAGAAGCCTGATGAGAAAAATTATACCAGTAAAGGACAGGGGTGTTTCCAGTTATGGGAATGGGAGTATGTTACCACCACCACCGGAATTCCCCCAAGGGTGCCATGCCCCTTTCCCAACCCCAATTTCCAGGCTACCCAGTAACAAAATGGGACGGCTCAGTTGTTTGGCCTCCATTGAAAAACTGTCCGTTCTAGTCTTCTGCATTTGGGTAGTAGCCCAATGAGAAGAATTCTACAAATAGGTATTTTTGCATTGAAATGGTCAGTGACCATGCTCCACAATATGTCTTTTATTTCTCTCTGTTCCCTTGCTCCCCAGCAGAAGTTTGGTGTCCCAATCCAATCTTTGAATCACGTAAATTTTTTGATGATTATTTGTGGCTGGAATAATGATACTGAATAGGTTGGGATCCTGTCCTAGGCACCACTACAGAATGGCTGTTATAGTCACCCACCATCTTCACTTCCAGAGAATGTTTTCCCCAGCTGCCAGTAAGAAAATGCACTTGGAGGCAGAACCTCACTAAGCAGTTTACAAAGTGGGCAGAGTGTATAAAGTAGACAAGGCCCAAATCCTGCCCACCTTTGGCTCTGGTCCTGTCTACTGGAATTTAAACCCCATGGTTTCAATCGTGGTAATTTTGACAGGCAAAAGTTATGGTAAGATAACTTTTTATCTGGTTGAGCTTTTATATTGTATTTTATATTATGGTTTTATACTGTTGTTTTATACTTTGAATGTTTTTAATTTTTGTGAACCGCCCAGAGAGCTCCAGCTATTGGGCGGTATAGAAATGTAATAAATAAAATAAATAAATAAGATTAACACTAGAAATTTGTCAGCTCCCACCTCACTCTCTTCAACACTTCACTCCACTTATGGTTCCATCAAATGTGGGTTTGGAGGACTGTCAATTAGTAGCCTGCTGGCTGATATATTTGGAAGGGCTAATATTCCATTGCAATACAGTTCCTCACTAGCACAAGCAACCATTTTTGCACATCACCCAATGGAGGAGTTGGTCCATAGATTTTAATCTTAATTATATTGTAAGGTATGGTTCAGCTTGGCAAGGAGGCATATTTTTTCAAATAAATCTTCAAATATAAAATTTAACAAGCTAACATAAGAGGATGGGACTTACTTTTTACAAGCGTTTAATATAATATTCACAGTTCTTGTTATGAATCCCATAACAAGATGGTAAATATTTACCCCATTCAGAAACTGGTAAACCTAAAAAATAAAAAAACCACCCCAAAACAGCAGAACCATGCACCCTAAGCTGTATGTGACTTTTCTATATGGGGTTGTTCTCTTTTACGCTTAGGCAATTGTATAAGGCAGTAATGAAGGTCTGCACACCTTGTAACTTATCAGACTGCATGCAGCCCATTAGAGGCTCTGCAAAGCTGCTTTAGCTTCCTACCCGAGTCTCCCAAAACAGGGGAGCTAAATAGGTTAAGCCAGCACTTGGTAGACCAAGATACATGACTGGTGATCTGCCTTTGGTGCGGTGGGTCAAGCCCTGCAGACTCCTAATCCCAGTTTTCACAGTGGCAGCCTAGCAACCATTAAACCCCCAGTGAGATTTCCAAATGTTATTTGCTTTTTCTGAACCCACCGCACCAAATGAATTGCAAAATAAGATGCAATGTTGAATCATCTATCAGAGTAGGAGAGGGCAAGTTTTTGAATTACACTGGACTCTTTGACATGTCTTAAGAAGCCTGTGCAACTCAAAAGCTTGCTTCTTTTCCCTTCAACAGATGGTGGCTCATTAAGGCATATCTTGATCTTAGTCCAGGCCTGTTTGATACTAAAATGAGCTCATCCGCACATTCTCTGTCTCTCATTACTTCAAACAATGAACTTATTCTGAATGGCTCTTCTTTTCCTTCCATTCAGCCCTCCCACCCAAATCTACATTTTAATACATGTGATTATGACTTTGCAATATTATTTCAAATTTTTCAGTTTGCTTTTACGCAATTGCTGAATAATCTTTCAATAAATTTCATGGAAAGAAAACCTGGCCTCTGGCTTTACTCCCAGGTTTTCTTTCCATGAAACAGCGTCTCGTCTGTTTCAAGACGAGACGCTGCCAGACAGAAATGGGTTTGCCTTCAGATTGTCATCTCCTGCCGGAGGCACCTGGCCAAGTGAACATCACTTTTTGAGACCGTAAATCTCTTTGCGTGGAGAGCGCACAAATGCCAGTCCTCAAATAACTCCAGCAGATAAGCTTGGCTAGCTTCCTTCAGGGCCAGAACCGCCGGAGTCTGGAAGCGCAAGTTCCACTCGAAGCCATGCGCCAACTTCTTGGTGAAACGCAGGAAAGGCAACTTGTCCAGCATCATCCCAGAGGCCTTCTTCTGATACCGGTGGATCAGCTGCAATGCCGACATTCTGGGATGGCCGTGGCGGAATGACGTCTCCTGTCCTGCGTCATGGCCAGGAACACGTCTACGAGTTCCTTGGGGAACCGCCTTCTTCCATGGCTTGCTTGCTCGCACCAGTTTTTGAGAAGCCTTCAACGTTCTAGCCATGGAGAGCCACCAGTGGTCTTTGATGCTGTTCTGCAATACAAGACAAGCAGAAAAGCCGATCGTCAGATTCAGGGATGGGGAACCTTGTCACAACAGTTAAAGCTGCAGGAGCTATACTAGAGTGACCAGCTTTAACTGTTGTGTTGAAGAGGGAATTTCACCAGGTGCTGTATGCATGCTAATGACACCAGCTGAAATTCCCTTTTCAATACAACTGTCCAGTCCTTCTTTCCATATGGTCACCCTAGTTTACAGTCTTAAGATGGAAAGTGGCAGGAGGCTGCAGACACTGAAATTAGACTCTACCAGGTACTGAAACGGTTTCAGGTCACAACTGGAATCCTCACAATGGTTGCTTGGAACCAACAAACAAAGTTTGATCCCCCTTTTTGAAAATACAAAATTCAGCTGTTACTAAAAAAAAGGGGGGTGAAATCTCCATCCATAGGCAAATTGGGTAGCTTTACCTAACAGTTGGAGGAGGATGTACTTTCAGAGAATAAAGTCCCAGCAGCTGCTACATAGCATTGCAAGCCTTCAGCAGGGGTGGGGAACTTGTGGACCTCCAGATGTTGAATTATAACTCCCATTGGCCCTGACTATTGGCCAGACTAGCTGGTGTTCAGAGGAGTCAGAGTTGAACAACATCTGGAGGGCTACCACCTCAATCATCACAAGGCTCCCTTCCATCTCATCACCTGTCCTGTGCATTTATTCTTTTGTGACTAGAGGTGCCATGTGTAGCTGCCTCTGCCCCAACCATCGGCCAGAGAACCAAGGGCTGCTGGAAGCCTCATCCATCCCTGCCTCACACCATAAACATCACAACAAGGGGGAAACCAACCTACTTTGAACAGAGAAGGAGCAGCTGCAGGGAGCTTGTTTTATTTATTTATTACATTTCTATAACGCCCAATAGCTGGAGCCAGAAAGCATACTTACAAGAACTTTGAAATTAAGAACTAGTGCCTGAGTTGGCGTTTTTTCCTCCTCACTCACAATGCTTTTTCCTTTTGTGTTGTGTATTCTAAGCCTGAAGGCAAAGCCTACCTTATTAATATTTGTAAGCCACTTTGGGAGCCTTTTATGGCTAAAGAGCAGGGCAAAAATAGTTTCTATAATTAAATAAATAGACCTATCTTGCGCTTTCTGCCATCTCATCATGTTCCCCCTGCATCTCTAGTGCATGCACAAGAGGGTCAAATACAGCCTGCCCTTTCAGGAATGCCTAATACTTCGAAAGTAGAGGCGCATAGCTTGCAAGCTTAGCAGGTGGAGTTTTTTTTTTTGGCATACAGCTGAATGGTGTGTGTGAGAGAAAAAACTTCAGCTGCTAAGTGCCTGTGCATAAGGCTGCTGTTTAAAGTCACAGAAAAGGCACCAAGAAAGAGCCAGCAGCGTTAAGTTTGCACGAGTCTTTTTGTTTTGTTTTATCTTTCTATTATTCCACGCAATCATCCAAAGGTGGATGGGGATATCTTTAGCAGATGTTGCCTTATAACAGATCTGACTTCTTTTGCATCTAACACAATATCATCTACTGAGGAGTGGAGTGGAAGCACCTCCCCAGGGTCTGGGGAGAGTAAGGGATTGTCTACACGCAACGCATGGGCTCTGGCACTGAGTGAGAATCCCATCCGCACAGCAGAAGCCCTTCCCAACTCTCCTTCTCCAATGCATCTAAGGAAGGCACATTGTTAAGTTCAGTCTTCAATACCTTTGGTAGTAATTTAAATCACAAGATTGGCTCAGCACCAAAATTTAATGGGTATTTAACATGTTTGTGCCTTTAGGTCAGGGATGAGGAACCCTGTGGCCTACCAGATGTTGTTTGATTCCAACTCCCATCAGGCCCAGCCAGCAGGGCTGTGGTCACAGATAATGGGTGTTGTAATCCAATCCACTGGAGAGAAGCACATGTTCTCCACCTCTGTGTTGGGTCTAGCACAAGCCACTACAAAATATGCTGCATACAATCATAAAGACTAGAACAACATTTTCTCCCAGGGCTTTGGAGGTTAATTTGCAGTCAGCCCCCGCCACCTCACCCTGTAATGAATTAATTACATACAAAACAGATACAATTTAACAACCACTCCACTCACATCCATAGACAGATTCCTACTTACAAAACAAGCAAGCCCAAGAAGTATAATAAATCCCACTGAGTTCAAACGCTCTTACTCCCTGACAAGCCATAAGCAGGATTGCAGCCAACCTTACACATCTGTGGAACAAACACAAACCCCCAAATTAGAGCAAATAAAATGTACTCACAAAATTACAGTAAACGAAAGGTGAAGTAAAACCCTCGCTGGCACAGAACAACTGCACTACTCTATTTTGTCTTTTTGAGACCCAGGCTATTAGGGCCTTGTGAGCTGCGGCTCTGAAGGGGAAATGAGCTGGGTTTATGGTCTTAAGGTCATCTTAATTTAAATACCACACAGCGAAGTTGAAGGCTATTGGCTGCAATTGATGGAGGGCAGAACGAATGCTTTCCATAATGTCTTCAGAAGAGTTTTCAGTTTTCAATCAGGTCGGACCTGGTATTCAACCTCTTTTCCTTTCCTTTCCTTTTCTTTTTCAGTGCTAAGGAGGCTAAGTAATTGTAGGCATTGTGAGACAAACAACAAGAAATACTTGAGGGAGATGACTTCGATAAATCGCGTTTACAGCTAGGATGGCCAGATCCAAAAGAGGAGAGAGATCCTGCATCTTTAATAGTTGTTTAGAACGGGGTATTTCAGAAGGTGTAGCTTGTCATGCAAACTACATCTGATGAAATTCCACCCTTCGACACAACTATTAAAGGTGCAAGAGTTCTGCTTTCTTGCATCTCGCTACCTTATTCATGTCAGAAGGTTTGTGAATGCATACTATTGCATTGTACAATAGAACGATGCATACTATTACATACTATAGTATATAGGATGCAATAGTATACTATACTAGAATACTATAGCGATGCATACTATTGCATTGTACAATAGAACTAGCCTGAATTAACTCAGGCTAGCTCTAGCAGTCTTTCCCAACCGCGCGACCTTCAGATGTATTGGATTAGTTCCCATCACCTAGCGATTTTCCGACTGTTGTGTACCTCTTCCTTGAGAGCTACCTAGGCATGGAGTGGAAAAGAAAAGTTGCCGCCTTTTTCTAGCAGGGCTCTGCTGTCTTTTTAAATAGCAGATATGCATCAATACGTCAGGGCAGGTAAAGCTCTCCAAACACAGCATTATCATCCCAGGAATAGCTACACCTGCTGATTTTCTGCCTGAACTTGATTAGGTTGTGTTTAGTGGGTCTTACTACTAGGAAAGTGTGTATAGATTGGCAGCATAAAATATAAGAAGAGAAGTAACCACGCCACCAAGAAGAAAAAGTTTCTGATTGTTTTCCTTGCCTCAGGGAAATTATCAGCCACGTGGTCGTCTGCTCTCAAAGGATAGAAGGAAGCAAAAAAGCAGACGTTCTTATATTACACCCGTGGAGGTGAGCAGCCGATCATTGTTCTTTGAAGTCTTCTGTCAGGACCGATATAAAGGGGGCGTGTGACCCGAGGTCAATTCTAGAAATGCATTTCTCATTCGCCATTTTTCAGAGTCCAATCAATATTAGTCCTTCGAATCAGAGATAGTTGACCCTTACATCCAAATAGGCAGCATACAGAAAATGATTCGCTACCTCATATATGTTATGTTGTCTTATTAGGGCGCAGGTTCTGGCTGACTAGCCGGATCGATTTCCGCCCCTTTCAGGTCATACAATTCCGTTGTCTGAAAACTCGTGACTTTTGCCTGATTTTGGGGGGTAGTGGAGTCGAGCAAGTTTTCGAGTTCACAGAATTCTTCATCAGATTGAATAATAAGCAAAACAGGGGAATGGGGAAAGAAGAAAAATCTGATTTAACGCCTAAGCCACATGTCAGCCTTTTCCTCACAGCCCTAGCTTTGCTTTCGAACTAGTCCAATGAAGTACCTCTGTGAATTCAAAAGCTTGCTTAAACTATTTTGTGAGTTTGGCTGATTCCGACCCTAATAAAGATATTGCCCTTCTATAGATTGCGTACTCTTAGAATAGTTGCATTCTGCTTCCAGATTTCCAACGACTATCACAGAATAGAATCTTTAGTTTACCCATAAACATCAGGCAAAAAAATGAAAGTGGGTAAGAGATTCTTACTGTTAGTTGTAGCTAGTGTGGGTAAAACCACCTTGGATTCTGATTGGTCTGTAAAAAACGGCCAATGAGAGGAACACAAAAATAAGTCATTGCTTACTTACATCTCAGTCCAGTCGTGAAATGAATCCATACTTTCCTACTACAGTTGTGAGGAAAAACTGCACAACCATAAGTATGGGAGAAGTAAGTCTCACTGAGTTCAATGGTGCTTACTCCCTAGTAAATGTTCAGGACTGCAACTTAAATTATGTAAATAAACCATCTACATTTATGACCAGTATAGAAATTAATAGTTATTTATTTATTTTATTACATTTATATACCGCCCCATAACATCTCTGGGCTGTTTACAGAAGTTAAAAACAATGAACATTAAAACATATACAAAAAATTTAAAGCATAAAAACAATATTTTAAAACATTTTATTACAAATGTTCAATTCGCCTTCTTGACAATTAGCAACGCTCTTCCAGAACACTTGAGAACTACAAACTCAATCACTGCTTTTAAGACTCAGCTCAAAACTTTTCTTTTCCCTATAGCCTTCAAATATTGAGTTTGTTCTGACTTTACACTGTTGGTTTTGCCCTACCCTGTGCCTGTTTACACTTCCCTGTGCCTGTTTGCATTCTCCTTCCCTCTTTATTGTTCACTACAACTTATTAGATTGTAAGCCTACGCGGCAGGGTCTTGCTATGTACTGTGTTATCTGTACAGCACC
Organism: Elgaria multicarinata webbii; assembly: GCF_023053635.1. NCBI lineage: Eukaryota > Metazoa > Chordata > Lepidosauria > Squamata > Anguidae > Elgaria > Elgaria multicarinata. Next base: position 146,115,673 of record NC_086173.1, read on the forward strand.
ATGTACATTGATGGTGCTATATAAATAAATAATAATAATAATAATGTTCTAGGTTTCAGACACGCAAAGTACTAGGAATTCAAGGCAACTATAGAATCAGATCAGACGTATAAAGTGTTTAATTGGAAGTTAAGAACATAAGAAGGGCCATGCTGGATCAGACCATTCAGTTTGTACTGTATAACAGATCATAAGAAACACTGGGCTAGTAGTTTTCAACACCATGGGTCCATCTAGTCCAGCACTCTGTTCACAGTGGCCAACTGAGTCCCAGTATGTTCGATTGCCTTATTCTCAGGGAAGTGTATGCAGGATCGTAGTCTTAACATCTGCAATTAAAAATGTAAGCGCGGCAAAACCGAGGGATTTGGATTCAAAGAAACACATCAGCTGAACGCATTTAACTGATCTTTACAGAAAGGGGGGGGAGGCTACAATCCAACCACACTTTCCTGCGAGTTAATGGGGCTTACTTCTGAGTAGACATGTACAGGTTGCACCATAAAAGGGTTTGACTGAAAGGTGCAATATCGGATACATATTTTAGTGTCGATTAAGATTAAAAGTGAGGATCTCTTTAACGTTTTTGTTGTTTGACAACCCTCTTTCTACAGCTGCACATTATGACTGATTACATCTTCGCTTTCAACGATTCAGGAACGCCGCGTCGTACGACGAAGCCTTCCTTTGAAGCCTATAATCCAGGCGCGGGAAGAGAGAAAAGGCGGGAAAGCGAGAAGCGTTTGCTTGCTGTTCTCCACGCAGCCTCTCGAGTGTCTCAAGCCCCGCCCCCCTCAGTTGCCCCTAAAGCCTGTGTTTCTTCAGCACCAGAAATCTGCGTTTAGAAAGCATTACGAGGAATTGTCACCAAAATTGTACAGCAGATTTATAGCAGGGGCCTTAGTGATTTAATGCATGGGAAATTTCTAACCAAATGTTTTAATTGGAAATTGCACGAGCAGGAAAATCCTGCAAACTATTCCCAGTTCTCACCAGTACAGCAGACTAGGTCTAAAAAAATATATGAAAATGAATATTTGAGTTAGAAGAATAGTAAGGAAAGATCAGGAGTGGAATCAGATTAATTAAACAGAGGAGGGCAGCTGTTGTTCTTTTCTCATCCTTATAGGAATACATTTTAAATTAATTCCAAAAAACACAGAGGTATTTTTGGCCGTTTTGATAATACTCTTCTCCTACTGGTCAAAACAGGATCCTGCTTTCTATTGGTTTATCATCTTCAACCAATCAGGGCAAGAGAGGCACCACCAAGAAATGTATAAAAGAGGTGCCCGTCTAAGAGCTTTCTGCTTTCGTTCACTTCGGAAGAAATTGGAAAGTCTTTGACGATGTCTGGTCGTGGCAAGACAGGCGGGAAGGCACGAGCAAAGGCAAAGTCTCGCTCCTCCAGAGCAGGGCTGCAATTTCCTGTGGGCCGAGTTCACCGACTGCTGCGAAAGGGGAATTACGCAGAGCGGATTGGTGGTGGAGCCCCAGTATATTTGGCTGCTGTGCTCGAGTACCTCAGCGCCGAGATCTTGGAACTCGCCGGCAACGCAGCGAGAGACAATAAAAAGAGCCGAATCATCCCGCGCCACTTGCAGCTGGCGGTGCGCAACGATGAAGAGCTGAACAAGCTGTTGGGCGGAGTTACAATTGCTCAGGGTGGTGTTTTGCCCAACATCCATGCTGTCTTGCTGCCCAAGAAGACGGAAGCTCTGCATAATGCTGCTAGCAGCAAACCTACCACCAGCATGAGCAAGTCTGCCAAGGTGCCCAAAGTTGCAGTCAAGCCCATGGCTGCTCCTGTTGCTGTTCAGTGAGGAGAGAAGAGTTAACAGCCCTGCCCCGGGGGATAATACTGAGACCCAAAGGCTCTTTTAAGAGCCACCCTCAGGCGTTTTAGAAGAGCTGCTTGCGCTGACCTGACCATTCCAAAATTTAGCTTTATGAAAGGTATATGGCATGCTAGTGCATTGCAAGCTTAGCTAAGATTAACAGCACAAAAATGTTTTAAGTGGCAATCAATGTAAGCCCTTCTGGATAAAAAGGCCCACCTAATCCAGCATTATATTCATAAAGGAACCCAATCAGCTGCCTGTAGGAAACCTGCAAGCAGGATATGAGTACATCAGCACTGTCCAACCCGTGCTTGATGCAGAAAACTTATACCATGTTAATAAAAACTTTCCAGAGTACACTGAAAATCATATGAGATAAAGACTGAAAGAAAAATTATGTTAATACAGTTGTGGGTACGTGAGAATCCCCAGATAATGGACTGCAACTCTTACCAACCCTAACCAGTATAGCCAGTGGTGAGGGATGATGGTGCAGTCATATTCCCCACCATTGGGTTAATGGTTGCTTCATGTAGAAGCGAGCCTTCTGTTTGGGGGTGAAATTGAGACAAGACCATTTCTCCTTCCAGAGGGCCATTTGTTCTACACACGTGTAGCAATATTCCCCCCCCCTCGCTCTTGTGGTTGAGGGCGTAAGCAAAAGATGCAACCTTTAAGAATTATTTCAATGCTTTATTATTTTCAAGTTCAATAAATAAAAGTTAGAACACAGATTAACAAGCAGTTGTGACAAACATTTAGCTGGTAAGCAGTTTTAGTTTTAACTTTCTTCCTCCCTCCCTGCAATACAATCAGAATAATCTTTCCCTCATGTTTATTGGTAACTGATACTTACCCTGGTTAAATTCTTCTGAGCCTTTTAACAGCTGCCAATTTATCACCTTAAACATTCCTGTCACCTCCCTTACTGGTACTAGTCCCTCTAGCAAGCCACCAATCCAAAGTGGACCCCATGCTTCAAGGATGTAATTTTGCCTGGGCCCCCTCCTTCAACAGCATGAAGAATGGAAAAACACACTCTCCAGCGAAAGCAGCTGGCACAAGAGTGGCAATCAAGTCACTGGAATTGGCATCAAAAAATGCCACACGCCTTCCCCCATAGTCCACATAAACACGGATTTTTCTGGTGTCGTGCAGATGAGCACTTTCTGCTTGCAGAGCCCAGATGCCCTCAGTTGGATCAATTTTGGTCACACCCTTCCTTTTGACAGATTCCTTAGCGACACCCACAGCCCAGTTTCCCCCCTCAGCTGCTATCTCTACCTCCCAGTAATGCCTCCCCCAGGTAAACCCCCGAGAACCCAGCACAAAAGGCACAGAATCGAAGCCTCGAGAACTTGCGGCTGGATGCAAGATTAAAGGTCCCTGCTTGACACTCTTTCGATCCTCAGACAGTATTAGCTGGGCACACGCGGTAGCTGGATCCAGAGTCACGTTTGCTTGTGGAAGAACAGAGACAACCCATGTTAGAAGCAAGCACAGAGAGGCATGGGGAACTGCAGGTTAAGTAGGCAGGCTGCTGACAGTGTCTCAACAAACTGCACCAACTGAGTGGATTAGTGTGGATTCCTGAGCAACAATTCCGCTTATCCCAGCCATCCCCAACCTGGTGCCCTCCAGCTCTTTTGGACCAATTCCCATCAGCCCCAACCAGTATATCCAGAAATGCTAGGAACTGTAGCTCAAAAAATCTGGAAGGTATGGGATTAGAAAAGGCTGGGTTATCGGATTGTACTCGGTATACGTCCAGATGGGTCTCAATTTAGAGTCTGGCCCCTTGCAGAGCTAGGCACCAAAATCAAAGGATTTCAGTGCACCTAACTCACATCAGATCAGGTTGCATGGCTAATATCTGTTTAGATATAGAAACTGCCCTTAAAAATAAATACTCCAACAGCTCTTGGTGGTGCACAGTTTAAAGTATACAACGTGCATATAAAGCAATACAAAAACCCACTTGAGTTTTAAACTCATGCACACATCCAAATTGGTGTAGTCATCTAATGAAGCTGAATGGTGGGAGTTTTAGGACATGGTTAAACGGTGGAATTCCCTGCCACAAAATAGGATGATGGCCACCAACTTGGGCAGTTTAAAAGGGGGATTAGACCAATGTATGCAGGATAAAGATGCAATGTATACAGGGTAAGGCTGAAAGTAGTTTCTTTCTCCTACTCTGGAGACACTGGGAACTACATGAAGTACTGATCTATTTTTAAAAGTAGAAAAATAAATGGTTTCTACACTCTTAATCTCTCATATTTCATTCCCAGATATTTACCTCTTTCCACCTTTGGTTTCAGTGGCAGTGTCTCTAGATGGGGGGGAAAAGCGAGACAGATCATTTTCCTCTAAGTTGTGCTTTCCTACTGCTAGTACTCAAGTTAACTAAAGACAGGACCTATACTAAATATATTAACACACCTTTAACAGCTGTTCCATCTGTACAAGTAAGCGCAGAACTGTCCTAGGCTTGCAGCTCAAAGTCACAGCCCAGAGAGTTTAGTTTTGCAAGGGAATCAGAACACAAACAGCAGAAGCTCTGCACGACCTGAACCCCAGTACAGAATTTGTCCATCAAAAGAGATTTCAAACCATCATTTCAGAAACAGTGTCCATTGAAGTAAAAAAAGAGAGAGAGGCTTTCAGCTGTGCCTTGCAGAGCTCCCCTTCCTGAAATATCTGGAGGCCCAAAACAGAAGAAAAAAATACTCTCATGTGCCTGGAAAAACCTTTATTATGCCCAACGTGTTTCAGAATCATAGAATAGTCAAGCTGGAAGGGGCCTACAAGGCCATCGAGTCCAACCCCCTGCTCAATGCAGGAGTCCACCTTAAAGCATACCTGACAGATGGTTGTCCAGCTGCCTCTTGAAGGCCTCTAGTGTGGGAGACTTTCCTTCCTCAAGAGAACTTTGTCTTTCTCCAAATGTGTCACAAGGAATCTTTTTCAATGCTTCTGTCTTAAAATGCTCAAAACATTGTTGGAAAGATTCTTTGTGACACATTTGGAGAAAGGTAAATAGCCCCTGAGGAAGGAAAGTCCTTTCCAAAATGCGTTGGGCATAATAAAAAGGTGGTTTTTTTCAAGGCACTTGAGAATATTGTCCATTCTGTTTCGAGAGTCACAAACGTCTTCCCTTCTTGCTGTTTCCGAAAATGTCTGGAGGGCCACAAGTTGCTCACTCCTGCATGGTTTAGCAAAAGAAGATGGAGAAAGGGACAGAGGGCCTCCATTTTTAATGGCGCATGCACACATACTGGAGTCATGTGACCAGATGCAAAAAAGGGCAGGACTCCTGTCGAGTTCCCTACTTGCACACAGGAGAACATTTCTCCAGGTACATGCAGAAAAGCACCCCCTGCTCCTGTTCCATCTTCTACACAGCCGTTAAGGGTGCCAGGCAGTGGTGCTGTCAGTGCAAAACTCAAGGCAGACAGCCAGGTCTCCACTCCTGGGCATGTGCAGGAGGGCCCCCAAATCCAGCAAGTGTGGTGTAGTGGCTAAAGTGTTGGACTGGGAGTTGGGAGATTCAGGTTCTAGACCCCACTCGGCCATGGAAACCCACTGGGTGACTTTGGGCCAGTCACAGACTCTCAGCCCAACCTACCTCACAGGGTTATGAACACCGCCTTGGGTTCCTTGGAGGAAAGAAGGTGGGATATAAATGTAATAAATAAAAATAAATAAAAATAAAAACAGCAGCAGATAAAAATAGGTAGTATCATTAAGTGATAGCAGTATCCTATCTAATCAATTAGATCTAAAACACTTTTAAATGCCATGTCTTCAACCAAGAAAGCTCTGAGTCCTAGCTTTGCAAAGGCATTGATAATTCTGTTTGAGAACTACAGGCCCTAGATGTGATCACAGGGCAATAAAACATCAAATAAAATATAATACACGAGCAACCCTAAAACTACAAATATATAAAAAGGGCACCAGTAATCCCAGAAGGGTAAAAATAGAGTAATCAACACTGCAGGAGACTAAATTATAATATCAGCTTTAAAACAAAATGGAGATACAGAGCATTGAAACATTAGAAGATGTTAAAAGGCCAGAGTAAACCAAACAGTCTTTGCCTGGCACTGAAAAGATGCACCAAGCAAGCCTCTTTAGGGAGAGTGTTCCTGAGCTGAAAAGCCCCCCCCCTTCTCATTGCCCCCCCCCAATACTTCAGAGAGATGGGGCACACCCATCATAAGCTTTTGTGGGCTAGGTTTAAGAGGGCTGCATCATATTATGTCATAATAAATATTAGTTTTTTCAGGGTGACTCACAGGTCTCTCCTTAGTATTATTCATTGGAGAGGTTTTACCTGTGCATTTTCTCAAGGTATCTTGTACGAAAAGGCTCCTTACGGAAAGATCCCACAGCTTCTCTTTCAGCTTAGGCGAAACACGCTCTGGAGCTTGAAATGTCTCTGCCTGACATCTAGAGACAACAAACAAGCAAGTTACCTGCCAGCAAAAGACAAGGGAAGGAAACAGCTGGGGAGAGATATTGGTGGGTGGGGGAGGGCGTACTTTGATCATCAGTAACTCTCTCAAGTAAGTATATCTTACTTGAGAGAGTAGCTTCAAGCATTTTCCCATAAAAGTGCATTCTGCTGGGAGCTGTAAATTTTGTAAATCACACGTTTTAATTTGTGTTTTGTAGTCTCTTTCTCAGTACTGATCCTGCACTGAGCAGAAGGGCATGTGACCTCCAAAGTCTGTTACGTGATTCCACAAGATTACCATTTTTAATAAAGTGGTTAAAAGCACAGGAATGTGTATCTTCTTCCACCCAGTCAGACCATTCGTTCCTATAGCTCAGTACTCAGTCATTATCTATGATATGAAGATAACAATAAAACCTTCCTTGTAGGGCTGTTGTTAAGGATTGGCATATGCAAGTATTCAAAGGACTTCACATACTTAAGAAGCATGGCTTAAATTTTGCAGTCTTCACTTCTGCATCAGGTCCCAATTAACAGGGCTGAGTAGACACCAAAAAACCCAGCAAGGCTTTGTGATCAACTCCAATTGTGCAGCCGGTGTCTTTTTTCAGAGGGGAGGGGAGGAAAAGACTCATTATTTTCTTATTGGGATTTCATCTTATTGTATGCAATGACATACTTTGATATGGGGGGAGCGGAGGTGGAGAGCAAGAAAGAGAAAAATTACATACTTGCGCATGGTCTGTTTGATGTCCTGGAAAGAGAAACAGAATGGAATGACGTTAGTCTCAGGAGAGATTTAATTCGATGGGAGGAGAGTTCTGTGAACACCCTATCTTTGTGCACAAATGGCAGGTTATTGAATCTGCAGGTAGTTCTGTTGCAAATGACAACTGCTCCATTTTATGTCAAGAAATTCAATTTACGTTTTAAATAATCCACTCCATCTGTGTGGGTGGTGGGCTGGAGAACAAGCAAGAAGGAAAAGGAAGGCAATCAACATCAAGGGAAAGCAAGCAACCCTTTTGCAGTAGGTCGTCTCAGTTTTCCTGCTGTAATTGAACAGTTGTTCTGGGAGACTCACACAGTTGAGACCTCTTCAAATTATAATTTCTATTAAAAGTGAAACATTTATGAAAAGTTTTGTTTAATTATTAAATCACACCAGATGGCATTCAATAAGCCAATAGCAACTTGAAAAAAAAATTCAACGTTTTGAATTTTTCAACCCATAAAAGCCTTACTATACCTGGGACAGGCCAATATAGGGGTCAAGCAACAGCTGATTCTAAAATCTCAGGGGCTACTAAGGAAGGACGTGCACCTACTTTTATCCAACTTCACCTCCAGAATCAGAAGGACAACCAAGCAGATCTTATGTCTTAATCGTGGAGGGAAAGGGGTCAAATGGGGGGGGGGGGGAATTGTATACACATAAACCACCCTGCAGAAAATCTTGACCAAAATGTGAAATGGAGTTGGATTCAATCCGTGGCACATCCTTTCTTGCACAATTGATAAGGAGAATTAACTTCAGGCACAGGAAAAAAACATGTAACTGTGAGTAACATTTTCAGAACACAGCCCAGGCTCCATTGCCTGCCCTGCTCTTCCCCATCTATGGAAAAAAGCAAGATGCTTTGGAAACACACACAAGACCTAGCCCTGCAGGGCACTTATTGATTGATTGATTGATTGATTGCTCTCTGGGCGGTTTACAACATTTAAAACCATAAAAACCACAGTATAAAAGCATAACATATAATACAATATAATGACACAACCAGGATAAAATCAAGCGGCAATGCAGAAATTAATACAGATTTAAAACAGCAAACTTAAAATTAAATTGTTTAACTGTTAAAATGCTGAGAAAATAAAAATGTCTTCACCTAGCTCTCTCACCTGTATAAACTCACAAGCTGGCAGTTTACACACCCTCTGTATCTCGTCAATTTGCTTTAGGATATAGGAGCTTCTCTTACAGAGCTCAATCATTTCGTCATCAAAGTCTGTCTCCATCAATGCAGCAAGTGCTTTCACATCTGCTTGCAGCTCCTTCATCTGTTGACCAAGCTGCTTGTACTCTACTGCCATCTTCTGGGCTCCATCTTCCATAAGTTTCTGAGAAAGAGAAAAAGACCCAACCCAGAAAAGAGAACAGAAGTTATATGTACCTCTCTTTTCAACACATAATACTCAAAGTGGTTAATAAACTGCATGTAACAAAGTCTAAAATATGAAACCCATTAAACCCTCTGGATCGAGGCGGGGTACAACACAAATGCAAACACCAAAAAATACATATAACTTATTAAAACATTTAAAACTAATACATTATTAGAAGCAGCACATTATTAAAAAGGCATCTTAAAATTCAACTGGGTAGGCCTGCCAGAAGAGATCAGTCTTTATGGCTTTCTTAAATTCCGGAAGACTGTTAAGTTGATGAATCTCTCCGAGCAAGCCATTCCACAAACTGGGAGCGGCAGAAGAAAAGGTCCTCTGGGTAATACCTGTCAGCCTAATTTTGGCTGGCTGAAGGAAATTCTTCCCAGAGGACCTGAGTGTGTGGGGCGGATTGTACGGGAGAAGGAGATCCCGCAGGTAGCCTGGACCCAAATCATGTAGGGCTTTAAAGGTGATAACCAACACTTTATACTTTGCCCAGAAACTAATTGGCAGCCAGTGAAGAGATTTTAAAACTGGAGTAATGTGGTCACCCCTAGGTATACCGGTGACCAGCCTGGCTGCCATATTTTGAACTAGCTGAAGTTTCCGGACTATATAGTAAACAGAAACATTATGAATTCAGTAACAGGAGTTCAAAATTGTTAGCACTTTGGGTTCTTAAGAACCCCCCTAGATAGATATTAAAACAGGGTGATTTGGAAGAAGAGCAACAGAGGCACAGCCATGACACACTTGTATGGTACGTGATGACCTCACAAGCACCCTAGGCTGCGTTCCACTGACATGCATCCTAAGTTAAGTTAAGGTCACAAAACCTTGGGCCTAAACAGGAGAAATGGGGCCTGTTCAAACAACAACATGTTATTAAGTCATGGTTGAGCTGCCAACCCTTTTGCATCACATGGTATGTGAGTGTGTTTAAACCGTAGTTATGTAGCCACCATGGTTAGGAATGGTTCAACAACATGCTAAACCATCATGTTTAGCTCAAAGCGCTTAACCATCATGGTTTAGCATGTTGCCTGAACCGGGCCGTTGATGCTATCTATGATGCAACAATGAGTGTGCTGGATCTGAACAAGGGAGGTTAGCTGCTGTTCTTATACACTGATTTATAGATGGGTATGTAATGTTTGCAACACTGGACCTATTTGATGGAAAGGCAGGACATAAATAATGTAGTAAAAATAAAAACCCAGGTTCAACATGTATAGTTCTGCTATGGAGGTTCCTGGGTAGGCCATACCAAGTCGCCATACTTTGTGGGAGAGAGGGGGTGGGTCAGAAGAGCAAGAGGGAAAGAAACAGAAGAAAGGCAGCTGCGAAAACCAATTGATGACCAAGCGCTTCTCTTTTCCTACTTCAGCGGTCGAGCAGCATTGTCAGGAGCAGACACAAGATAACTGCCCTTATACAAATCTATGGTGTGACCACACTTGGAGTACTGTGTACAGTTCTGGTCACAATACCTAAAAAAGGATATTAGAGCTGTAAAAAGTGCAGAAAAGAGCAACTAAAATGATTAAGGGGCTGGAGCATCTCCCCTATGAGGGAAGGTTACATCAACCGAGATTGTTTACCTTGGGAAAGAGAAGGCTAAGGGAAGACATGATAGAGGTGCACAAAATAATGCACAGTATGGATTGGAGAATGTGGCTAGGGAGATATTTTTCTCCTTCTCCCATAATACTAGAACCTGGGGTCATCCCATGAAGCTGATTGGTGGGAGATGCAGGACCAATAAAAGGAAGTACTTCGTCACACAGCGCAGAGTTAAATTATGGAACTCACTTCCACAAGATGTAGTGATGGCCACCACTTTGGATGGCTTTAAAAGGGGGTTGGATAAATTCCCGGAGGAAAAGGTTATCAATGGCTACCAGCCCGAATGGTTGTGTGCTATCTCCAGTAATCGAGGCAATAAGCCTGTGTGCACCAGTTGCTGGGGAACATGGGCGGGAGGGTGCTGTTGCACCATGTCCTGCTTGTTCATTCCTGGCCGATGGCTGGTTGGCCACTGTGCGAACAGAGTGCTGGACTAGATGGACCCTCGGTCTGATCCAGCAGGGCTCTTCTTATGTTAACTGATCCCTATTCATATTAAGATTGCATTAACAATTAAGAAATACTTGGGGTAGAAACATTGCTCCTGCGATGGAAGAAGTGTGTTTATAGTATTCCCATACAAACTCCCTGGCAACTTTGAAATGCAGTCCCTCACACACACACACACACACACACACACACACACACACACACACACACACACACACACACACACAGAGAAATATTTAAAAGGGCCTACCTACCACTAGGCTGTGCCTTTGTTCCTTCACAGCAGAGAAACACTTCAAAACCGCTTCATACTGCTGCTGCTTAACTTCCAGCAGCGTGTGGATTTCATCCTGAAATAAGAGATACTGAGATTCAGTTCAGCTTTTCCAAAGAAGGGATGTGGGTGGTGGGAATCCAGAACCATCTCTGTGTTACATGTTAGCTGTGCCTGCATTGAGGAAGCCGCTGCTGTTGCAAGGAGGAGTCCGCCTGTAGGGTTGCCAACAGCTCTAACCTGTCCAGCTCTTGCGCTTTTACCAGGGGTTTGATGTGCAGAAATAAGCAGATGAAGTATCATCACCTATTAATTCCTGCCCAGACTGCCGCTAAAGGCACAGGAACAGAGGCCAACTGAGATATTGGCAACCTTTTAAAAAAAAAACTAGCCCAGGGGACAAATCACAGGACAGTGATCTTAATTTGAATCCCCATTCTGGCCTCTGAAGCCTAAACTACACTGATAAGGATTTGCTGTGACTGAGTCTCCTGACATGTTTTGAGTTTGATTTTTGAAACTGCTGCAGGGGGTGCTCCGCTTTAGGGAAGGGACCATAGTCCAGACACATATTTCGCACTTGTTCAGCCCCTGGCATCTCCCATTAAAACAGGGGTGAGGAACCTCTTTCATCCCACAGGCTTTAGGGGGCCGCATTCCAGTGTTGGGTGGAGCTGAAGGCAAAGGGGCAGAGACAAAAGTAGTACCAATGGGGCCAAAATACAAATAATAATAAAAATAAAAATAAATAAATACTAGCCTATTGCCAGTAACTAAGCTTTAGGAGACACAATTCTCAACCTTTTAGAATGGGAGAAAAAACTGCACCAAATCTGGGAATACATCAAATGATTGGTGAGTGTTGAAAAGGAGGTGGAGCCAGGGGAAAGGGGCGTGGCCAGATTTGCCCTACAAAGCCCGAGGTTCCCCAACCTTGCATTAAAAGGACCATGCAGGGCAGGCGAGGCTAAAGGCCTCTGCCTCAGAGATCCTGAAGAGCTGTTGCCAGTCAGTGTGGACAACACAGGACTCCCTGCTCCTGCTCTTAACTCCACCTCCCAAAAAGAACATCGCATGCCTCCATTCAGGCTGGAGCATCAAGGATACATCTGCAGATATACACTTTTGCTGCATTGTTACATTCAAGCAAATGAAAAAGCAACACACAATATAGAAATGATCCCTCAGCCAGGATCTCTGAGAGCAGTTTCCTCCACCTGGTACCCTCCAGATGTGTTGGGCGACTTCCCATCATCCATGAGATCTGAGGATGATGGAAGTGATAGTCCATCGCAACCAGAGAACACCAGGTTGGGGGTAGGCTTATACCAGAGATCCCCATCATACCTTGGAGTCCTGGGCAGCATCTTCTATAGGAGCAACAGGGTGACCTATGTGAGCATTGGACTGGACACACACCAAGCAGAGCAAAGCTTGGTCCTTTGTGCAAAAGAGCCTCACCGGCTTCTGGTGCAACTTGCACAGGCTAGTCGTCGTCTTCACCATCTCCACATCCTTTAACCGGAACTGTTTGATGAGTCCCAAGATGTTCCTCAACTGCCTGTTTGGTCTGATTTTGGCATTGGCAAAACTCTGCCTGCATTCAGGGCAGCATACGTTGCTTTTGGTGCCTTGCCAACACTGGGTGATACAGGCATTACAGAAGTTATGGCCACAGTCTAAAATCATCGGCTCCTTAAACAACTCCAAGCAGATGGAGCACGTGGCTTCGTCCCGAATGCATTCCACTGCCTTCTCCGCATCCATCGCACCTGCATGAGATGAGCAGGTTTCCAAGCTGCAGTCTTTATAGGCATCCCCCATGGCTCAACGAAGACAATTGCTCCTCTCAGCCAATGAGCGCTAAGCAATTTCTTGCAAGAGCCTCCTTCCATTTCTGATTGACTCACTGAAGGAAGAAGCCTCATTGAGTCACTCCCACTCCTCCTCCCTCTGGTTTAATTTTCAGCAGCATCTTTCTTGCAATTTGGGCCTGCAGATTTATATTGGGTGGTGGGAAAGATCTCAGGGATATGAGTTTATTTGCCCTTGCTATTTGCTGGTCATCAGCCCTAAGTAGAGACATGGATAGTAGTGCAAGAATCTTAATTGCAATGTATGTGGGAATCAGTGTAGCCAGGCAAGTACTCCACAGAATGAGGCCCTAGACCAGTGGGTGCACTGCTGTGCTTAATCATCACTAATTTTTGCCTTGGTCTCTTTTTTGGCTCATCATTTGCAAAGTTGTTATAGTGGTTTTAAATGTTTCATGTTTTTGTAGTTTTTAATTTTTTGTATATTGTTTTTATCTTATGTGAACTGCCCAGAGACCTTTGGCTATGGGGCGGTATACAGATGCAATAAAATAAATAAATAAATTTTCCATTATGACATTTCTGTGTATGTTGCCTCCTGTGCTTGGGTTCCTTGCAAATCAGTTCCTTGCCTTCTTTTTAATTGGCCCTGCTCTTGTGCCCCTAACAGTAGAAATGGAGCAGACAATGCTTCATGGAAAATGCTTTACCAGCAACATTTTGGTGTTCCGGGACCATGGCCAGTAAGAAGTGGCAATCTTAAATACACAACATTGGTCAATCCAGCGGCAGGGAACCTCTGGCCCTCCAGATGTTGTCCAACTCCCATCAGTCCCAACCAACGTGACCAATGAACAGAGATGATGGGAGTTGTACTCCAACACATATTCTGCATGTGTGAGGAGAGGGAGTGCATATCTATGCCAGTAACCACTGTTGTGCCTGGATCTTTGCACACACACCCTTCTTGAAGGGAATGTCCTACCATGACCTTTGAGAGAGCCACTGGGACTACTGTGGGTACCATAAGAACACAAGAAGATTCCTGCTGGATTGGACCAAGAGATCCATTTTGTCCAACTACCTGTTTCCCACTGAGGTCAACTGGATGCTCTGAGGAAGCCAACAAACAAGGCATGAAGGCAGTAGCTCCTTATCAAGTGGTATCCAAATGGCATAAATATGGACTTTCTGCATAGCCTTTTATCTAAAGGCCACTTGCTACAGCTTTGTACTATCCTCATGCGTTCATAGGAATCGGCCACATTTGGAATACTGTGTACAGTTCTGGTCATCACACTTCTAAAACAATATTATAGAGCTGGAAAAATGCAGAAAAAAGCAACCAAAATGATCAGGGAGGGGTAAGGTCTGAGCATCTCCCCTTACGAGGAAAGGGTACAACACTTGGGGTTATTTCATTTAGAGAAGAAGACAGGTAAAGGAGGACATGACAAAGTGGATAGAAAGAGGCTTCTCCCTCTCTCATAATACTAGAACCCAGGGTCATCTGGTGAAGAAGCCAAATAGTGGGAGATTCAGGGCAGATAAAAGGAAGGGCTTCTTCACAGAGAACACAAGCGAATAATGGAATGTGCAAAGACAAGATACAGTGATGGCCACGGAAGTGGACAGCTTTAAAAGGGAATTGGACAAATTCATGGAGAAGGCTACCAACAGCTACTAGTTCTGATAGCTATGTGCTACCTCCAGTATCAGAAACAATATGGACACCAGTTGCTGGGGAACATGGGGGGGATCATGTCTTGCTTGTGGGCTTCCTTCAGGCAGCTCGTTGGCCAGCATGTGAACAGTATGCTGGACCAGAATGGACTCTGGTCTGATTTGGCAGGGCTCTTCTTCTTACGTTATTTTCTTTGAATCTGACGCCTACACTTTTAAATGCTCTGAGGCACAGAAACAGAATACAGATGTTTGCAGAGAGGCAACATGAAGAGTCCTGCTGGCCAGTTGCCACAACAGGGAAGGTTACACCAAGCTTATAAACCCAACCTCAGTAGCTTTCCCTTTAACAGCAGTTACCAGGTGATTGTGCTTATCTCCACACCATACTGTGGAAAGCTTCAGCAACTGATTTCTGCATTGCAATGCTGTTAAAGGGCCAGGAGCAGGTCAGGTTCTGTGGCAGGCGTCTTTCTGGCCAGCTGGCAATGCTAATGGTGGGTGGGAGCAGAAAAGGGGGGCAGTGTTAGTCTTCCCAAACCTGGCACCCTCAGCTATTTTGGGCTGTAACTCCCATCAATCCTAGTCAGCATGGCCAATGATCAGGGATGATAGGTGTTGTAGTCCAAAACATCTGGAGGGCACCAGGTTGGAGAAGGCTGCTTTATGTGAACGGTAACAGATAAGAAACTGCATTTTGTGAGTCTGAAACAGCCTTCTTCTGCTGGCTTTCAATATGGCTCAAGGGTTCCACTTTTTTCCTGACAGACAGAATCTGTTATTAAAAGCTTCATGTCTGGCAGAAATTCAACAGGTGTGGCTTCCCCCTCCCAGCATCACCACACTGAGGAAAATCAGCCCTTCTTGTACTGCTGCTGTTAGTACACCCCCAACTGAGAGGAAAAAACTAGCAATCCTTTCTAGGTGTAAACATAGTCATAAAAATTATACTAAAACATTTAATCAGTAGCCGCATGGGAAAACTTGTACCAGTGGGACAGTGCGCAAAGATCTATCTTTCATGATCAAGCACTAATGTGTCATTGTTCCACTCTCCCGCTCCAGTTTGTGTCTTTAAAGCAAGGGAGGGGCTTTTCAGATCATGTTAAACCGCAACTCCCATCAGCCCTAACCAGCATAACCAATGGTGAGGGATCATGGGAGTTGCAGTCCAACAACTTCTGGATGGCCAAACGTTCCCCATCCCTGTTTTAAACCTAGCATTATTTTAAAGCAGTAGCCTTTGTTTCAGACGATCACAATCCCATAAAACATAATCAAACGTCAATTTCTTCAGAACAACACAAATAATCTTTCGTTAAACTTTGGTCTGTTCTGTCTCCTTTTTCTTGTTTGTGTTGCTTGGAGCAGCAATGTATATTCTTTGCAGTTAAGGATAAAGAAGAAACACTCAAGTTCAAGAAACAGTTTATTACATAATTTGCACCTCGAACAAACCTGAACTGGGCCTTATTTTTGCAGCCTGAACTTCCTCACAATGGCAAATCAAATATTCGTTAGGAGTGGGGGATGCATTAGACAGCCCATCAGCTCAACGTACCGTCATGTTAAAACAAACCTAATCCCAATTGGAGGGTTTTCAGATTTTCTAGCACCGCTTAATTAAAGCAAGTACTCTTGGCTAATATTCCCTTTTACTGTTGTCTCCAATAGATGGAGAAATAATGTGCTTGAGAATAAAATTGCCAACCTGTTGATGTAAGGTAGAGTCATTGTGGGAAACATAAAGGATAGCTTCCAGCATTGAACAGAATGCTGCTGCTGTCCACTGCTACTATTTAAACCCACCAACCTAGGAAGCAGTTCTTCAGAGCACAATTTGCCAAGGGATCTTTCCACTTGGAGCTGGCCCTGGCCTGGAGAAAGTCACTGACAGCAGAGACAGCAGTGCCACTGTATTTTTCCTCGGAAAGAGGAATATACATAGAGCACTGGCATTGCTACCATTCTCCAACCAGTGACACAAGCAAGGAAGCAGCAATGAAAGCACGAGTTAGACATATGCCAGAGGTAGAAAACTTGTGGACCTCCAGATGTTTTGGCTTAAAACAACTATGATCCCTCACCATTGGCTATGTTGGCTAGACTGATAGGAGTTGTAGACCAAAACATCTGGAGGGCCAGAAATTGCTCACCCCTGGAGTAGGCATTGGTCACTTGCAATTTCAGCTCACCCCAGCTTCAGTAGGATAGTGACAGACTATAAAGTGACCTATCAAAATAGGCCAACTGCATTTAAAGAAAAGAAAAATCTTTCAGGTGGTGGTGGGAGAGAAAGAGATGATATCCTCTTCCCAAGACCTCCCACAAAGATTTATTTTAGGGAAAAGAAGAGATTCAGCCCTATTTTGCCCATTCTTTCCTTTCCATGTATGTGCTAAAAAGATCCCTGATTTCCCGGGCATGAGGGTTTGACACGTACACAGGTTGGCGCTCTGGCTGCTGGTAAGACCTTGAGACAGATCTCACCACCTCCTCCCACCCTTCCTGGAGGGGCTCCCCTTTGGTCTCGCATATGTTGTGCAAGATGCAGCAAGCCACAATAACCCTGGGGGCATAGCGCTCCCTCACATCTAGACGGGAGAGTAGGCACCGCCAACGGCCCCTGAGGCGCTCAAAAGCATATTCTACCACTGTTCGGCAGTGGTTGAGTGTGTCATTGAACAGCTGCTTGCGGGTGTCCAAGTGGCCACTGTAAGGAGTCATTAGCCATGGCAGGAGAGGATAAGCAAGGTCCCCAAGGATCACTGGTTTCACTTGCTCGCCCTCCATGTCCAGAATAACGTTGGGGCCAAATGTGCCTTGATTCATGGCACGGAAGACGGGGGAGCTACGAAAGATCCTGGCATCGTGAACTTTCCCAGACCTCCCAGCATACACATCTGTGAACCTGCCTTCATGGTCCACCAGCGCCTGCAGGACCATAGAGTAATAACCTTTGCTGTTGATGTACTCAGTTGCTCTGTGGGCAGGAGCAATGATAGGAATGTGGGTTACATCAATGGCCCCAATGCAGTGAGGAAATCCCTTGGTTGCAAATCCTTTCATCACCGCCTGGGGACTGGTCAGGTGGACCACATGGTGATAAACATCATAGAGTGCTTGGCAAACTTCCATGACTATCCTTGAAACCGTGGAACGTCCAACACCAAAACACTCTGCCACTGACCGGTAGCTATCTGGGGTGGCCAGCTTCCAGATGGCAATGGCCAGCTGCTTCTCAACAGTAATCGGGGCCCGCATGTTGGTGGTCTGCCTCTCTAGGACAGGCCTCAGCATGTTGCACAGCTCCATAAAAGTCTGCCGGCTCATCCTGAAATTCTCTTGCCAGAGTGGATCATCCCAGTGGGGCAGGACGACCTTCTCCCACCATTCAGAGCGACCTGGCTGCACCCAGAAAGCACGTTCCATTATGTAAAGCTCATCTATCAGCCCAGCGAGGACTGCTGGGGACTGGAAGAGGCAGGAGCACATCATGGTTCTCAAAGAGTCTATGCTGGATTCTACAACGGCTCGGAGGCGAACAGCAGCTGCATTTTCTACCATCCGCTCAAGCTCATCCAGGTCATTGTGGTTTCGGTGCAGAAACTTCCGGCGAGTTGCCAGCCTTGTGAAAATGCGAGACTGGATCCCTATGACGGTTTTAACAGCAGTCACTGCAGCTGTAGCTACAGTAATGGCAGTTGAAGCCACTTTGTCATCATTGAGGTTCATCTCTGAAGAAAGAGAAAAAAGAGACACCCTTTTAGGAACACAAGAAGCTGCTTAGGTCAGACGATTTGTCCATCTAGCCCAGTATTTACTCTGTGGCTCTTCAGGGTCTCAAATATTTCCCATTACCTACTACCTGATTCTTTTAAGTGGAGATGCCAGAGAGTGAACCTGGGACCTTCTGCATGCAAAGGAGGTACTCTGCCTGTGAACTATAATCCCTCCCTTTTTCATAAGCACCCTTTGCCTTTGTGAATTTTAGGTTAGGCCTATTTTATTTGGATATTTATATCCTACCCTTTAATGAATTATCACGACAACTTATGTACCATGACTTAAAAGAAAAGGTCACCTTATTCTATCTCTTCTATAAATTATGCATAGGACATGAAACCCCCTCCCCAGCTGGATATCATTCTCTATCTACCTATGGCTTCTAAGACGTCACCAGGCATGGTTCATATATTCTCAAGTTTATCAGTACAGTCATTTGAGCTAGAAGCACAGAGGTGTTGTTTTTAATGAAAAGATGCTAGGCTTGCTCAAGATACCAAATTCCATACTTTCACAGTGTGACTGTAAATTTGGGAACTCTTTGGGAAGCAAAACACAGCAACTTCAGACTGAGTCGGGAGGAAGCCAAAGGTCTGAATATTCACTCATATACAAGGACAGTTTCGTTTTCAGCAATCATGGAAAAGGCAAGGCTAGTTTTATAATTCAGGAAGTTTATAAAAAATATATAGGGAAAATGCTACCACCCAAGAAAAGTTGTAAAACGTGACCCCTCTGTGTGTTTTGCAAGTGATTCTGAGTAAAGGACAAACAGACAGACTAAAAATGGTGCCTATGGCCCGTAGACAGTGTGTGAGGGGTCACTGGATAGTTCAGATTCACAGATTCAAGGTTGGAGACAGTGCTCGGACCTTGGAGCTGGGAATCTGCACTCCAATCCCCCGACCCCTCACAGCCGGCACAGAAAGAACTGCACCAGCAGCTCTCTGAGGTTGGGAAGTCAGGCTTGGATGACGGGAAATGGGGGCGCTTTAGTGGATAGCAAGAGGAGCAGGTCGGAAAGGCCAGTATATGAGCTATCCTCAGGCCTTTCCAGCCTCCTTCCCATCCCCTCTGAAATGCCCCTGCCAGATGGTAAAAAAACCCCTATCTATTAAAAATGAAGAGCGGGAGGACAGGGAGGTGAAGATTGCCTCCACCACACCTCCTACTTTGCCATGAATGATAGTAAATCTCTGAGTTATGATCATCGATGGCAAAAACAATAGGACCGCAACCTTAATTTCTCAAATATAAAGGCGAAAACTTCCCAGAATGCCCTGCAGCAGTTTGCACAATCCAGAGCTAGATTGGGAATTCTGTTGAAAGCCTGGGCAAAAAGCAGGAGCTTTTACTGGGCCCTTATGCATTAACAGAAACTCAAGAGTCTATAGCAGCCATAGAATTACAGAGCTGGAAAAGAACTCAAAGGTCATCCAGTCCAGCCCCCTGCTGGTGCTCATTCCTAAACCTGACAAACTGAATATCGTTCAAGTTCTATCAATTTGCACCAAAACAATCTTAAAATTGCTTTCAAATATTGAGAGTTAAATATCGAAACAATAATAAATCCAGCAGCATATTTCCATATATTAAGAAATATGCGACTTTCTTTTGCAATTAAGCTTAATTTGAGCTGGAGGAATAAACAATTTAGATATACCTAAAGAGCCAGCAAACGAGACAGAAGGTACCCCATGTTGAGTAGCCAAATCTGCCTCCCAGCAGACAAAAATCAAAGCCATTATTTACATGGTCACTGTTAACATATCATTGATTATATTTTTTCTACTCATTTCCTTACCCAAGTTGATATCTTTTGGGATCTGCCCTTTTCCAGGGTTCTGGAGATCCAGGTTCCATCTCTCTTCTTCTTTCTCCATCTTGGAACTTATCTTAGGTTTGAAGATGGGAAATTCTAATCAGGGGAGAAAAATAAAAAATATATAATCAGGGATTGACAGATGTCAGTGAGACTTATGGTTCAGAGTGTGTAGCAGCCAATATTTTAAACCTATTTTTGTGGGTTATAAACAACTAAACATAAACTATGCAAAATGAATTCTGGCACAGATGTTGTTTTCTAAAGGATCATAGCTTTCCATTAAATTAAAATCAAAAGTTTCCAATGTAAACAGACAATATCTTCTGAATGCTCTCAACCAAACATAAAACTTCCCTGTTTCTCCTTATGACCAACAGTATATACAGAATGTCTCTATTTTATTTATTTATTTATTTATTACACTTATATACCGCTCCCATAGCCAGGGCTCTCTGGGCGGTTTACAGAAAAATTTGTTTACAGCAAATGTGTCTACACATTTGCTGCATTTATAGGATGGCCAGATGCTAAAAAGGACAGCTTTAATAGATGCATAGAGATGGGCAGAAGGTAGATCTCCAGATGTTTTGGACTTCAACTCCCAGAAGCTCCTGCCACAATGGCCAATAGTCAGGAAAGCTGGGAGTTAAAACCCAAAACATTTGGGATCTACTTTCCACCTACCCCTGGTATACAGAGGGAATTTTAAGCAGATATAGCTTGTCATGCAAGCTACACCCACTAAAATCCCCTTCTCTACACAATTATTTATTTATTTATTTAATCAATTTATAGTCCGCTTGATTATATAAAAAGGCACCTCAAAATGGTCTACAACATAAAAGTTTAAAATACAAACTGTCCAGTTAAAACATTTAAAAACAGAAAATGAAACGTCTCAGTTTAAAACATTTTAAAACGAATTTTAAAACCTCTCAGGTATAGTGACTAGGTGAAGGATGAAGAGGAGTTGCAGCCCCCCAAAATGTCTGGGGTGCCACCCACTCCCCACATTTGCTTTAGGCCTTCCAATAAAGACCAAGTGGAGCCAGTAAGGAGTAAACAATAGTGGGCTACATGGGTCAGTGGTTCGACTCAGTACGAAAGATCTTGCAGATGACACAAAATTGGGTGGGATAGCTAATACCCTGGAAGACAGAAACAAACTTCAAAGTGATCTTGATAGGCTGGAGTGCTGGGCTGAAAACAACAGGATGAAATTTAATAGGGATAAATGCCGAGTTCTACATTTAGGAAATAGAAACCAAAGGCACAGCTACAAGATGGGGGACACTTGGCTCAGCAACACTACAAACGAGAAGAATCTTGGAATTGTTGTAGATCGCAAGCTGAATATGAGCCAACAGTGCGATATGGCTGCAAGAAAGGCAAATGCTATTTTTGGGCTGCATTAATAGAAGTATAGCTTCCAAATCACGTGAGGTACTGGTTCCTCTCTATTCGGCTCTGGTTAGGCCTCATCTAGAGTATTGCGTCCAGTTCTGGGCTCCACAATTCAAGAAGGACTCAGACAAGCTGGAGCGTGTTCAGAGGAGGGCAACCAGGATGATCAGGGGTCTGGAAACAAAGCCCTATGAAGAGAGACTGAAAGAACTGGGCATGTTTAGCCTGGAGAAGAGAAGATTGAGGGGAGACATGATAGCTCTCTTCAAATCCTTAAAAGGTTGTCACACAGAGGAGGGCCAGGATCTCTTCTCGATCCTCCCAGAGTGCAGGACATGGAACAACGGGCTCAAGTTACAGGAAGCCAGATTCCAGCTGGACATCAGGAAAAACTTCCTGACTGTTAGAGCAGTGCGACAATGGAATCAGTTACCTAGGGAGGTTGTGGGCTCTCCCACACTAGAGGCCTTCAAGAGGCAGCTGGACAAGCATCTGTCGGGGATGCTTTAGGGTGGATTCCTGCATTGAGCAGGGGGTTGGACTCGATGGCCTTGTAGGCACCTTCCAACTCTGCTATTCTATGATTCTATGATCTTCACAAGCCAACTTGTGATTCATTCTACGGGAATATGCGAAGTTAAAACAAGCAAGGATAGAAAAAGAGCTCTCTTTTTTGTGTGGCCGCAGCCACAAATGCGACCACCTCTCCATGCCTGGATTGTGTGCATTCCTTTAACCTCCTCCCACTTGCATTAGGAGGCCGCAGCAGGTCCTGCTGTCGTCGGCGGCCCGACAGGAATCACCTGGATACCTCCATGATGGGATGGGGGGCGCGGGGCGGGGGAGATCTCAGATCCTCCGTTCTCCTTTCTTCGGAGTAAAGTTGCGCGATTCCTACAGCCAGAACCGCCCCACCCCTTCGGGTGCTGTAAGCCGGAGATCTACTGGGCAGGGGGCACGTCTGCTCTCTGTCGCTAGTGCTGAGCCTGCTTTGGAGTCTGCAAAGGCAAGATGGCAGGGAAACGTGCATGCAAACCAGCCGCCCGAATCCGGAGTCAGCGACAAAGCCCTTCCAGCAGCCACGCGACCGGTTCTCTTCCTGCTGCTGAGCTCGGAGATCAACTACGTGTCAGCTCCCTCCGGGTCCTAAAGGCTGTCCAGTACAGGGAAGTACTACGACTCCGCCCGGCTTTAAGTTATTAGCTCGCATTATCCATTATCCATTATCCATCATCAATGTATTGTTATTAGGCTGGATCCAGACAGTGCCGGCTCCAGGTTCTTTCAGGGATTTGCGGCAGGACAGCCTCAATGGTCCCCCTTCCCCCAGTGAGTCCGCCTTCTCACCCCCATTGTCCCCAGCTGATCTTGCACATCCTCCTTTCTTATCGGTGCTGCCACCGGCTTGCTTGACAGGCAAAGAGCCAGGGAGGAAACAGGCAGGGGCATCTCATAGAATAGTAGAGTTGGAAGGGGCCAGTGAGGCCATCGAGTCCACCCCCTGCTCAATGCAGGGATGCTTAAAGCATCCCTGAAAGATGGTTGTCCAGCTGCATATTGAAGTAGGGTGACCATATGAAAAGGAGGACAGGGCTCCTGTATCTTTAATACCGTATTTCTTCAATTCTAAGACACACTTTTTTCCCCATATAAACATCTCTAAAAATGGGGTGCTTCTTAGAATCATGGGTGTGTCTTAGGGTTTTTTTTCCTGCTGGTGGTACTGAAATTAGTGTGCATCTTACAATCGAAGAAATACGGTAGTTGCATAGAAAATGAAATTTCAGCAGCTAACATTTGTATATATGGAGAACCTCGTGAAATTCCCTCTTCATCACAGCAGTTAAAGCTGCAGGAGCTATACTAGAGTGACCAGATTTAGAAGAGGGCAGGGCACCTGCAGCTTTAACTGGTGTGATGAAGAGGGAATTTCACCAGGTTCTCCTTATATACAAATGACACCTGCTGAAATTTCCTTTTTAATACAACTGTTAAAGATACAGGAGCCCTGTCCTCCTTTTCATATGATCACCCTAATTGAAGGCCCCTAGTGTGGGAGAGCCCACAACCTCCCTAGGTAACTGGTTCCATTGTCTACTGCTCTAACAGTCAGGAAGTTTTTCCTGATGTCCAGCTGGAATCTGGCTTCCTTTAACTTGAGCCCGTTATTCCGTGTCCTGCACTCTGGGAGGATCGAGAAGAGATCCTGGCCCTCCTCTGTGTGACAACCTTTCATCTATTTGAAGAGTTCTATCATGTCTCCCCTTAATCTTCTCTTATCCAGGCTAAACATGTCCAGTTCTTTCACTCTCTCCTCATAGGGCTTTCTTTCCAGACCCCTGATTTTTTTTAATTTTTATTTATTTAAGCATTTTTATCCCGCCATTCAGACAAAAAAGGCTCTCACAGCGGCTAACAAAGATATTTCTTGACAGTCCCTGCCCACAGGCTTACAATCTAAAAAAATGACACAAAAGGAAAGGGAATTGGGAGGGAGGAGGAGGGGCGAGAAAAACAAATTCAGGCACTCCATTCTTAGTTACAAAGTTCAGCAGTGACAGTTGGCAGCAGCAGGGAGCGGGCTCTCAGCTGGAGCTGGACCCAGGCATGATGGAGAGTTGCCTGGCTGCTGCTTCCTCCCCCACTGGTGGCTTCTGCAGAGACAGTTGGTAGCAGGAGGGAAGGGGCTCTCAGCTGGAGCTGGACGCAGGCATGATGGAGAGGTGCCTGGCTGCTGCTTCCTCATCGTGGTTGCCCTCCTCTGAACACGCTCCAGTTTGTCTGCATACTTCTTGAAGTGTGGAGCCCAGAACTGGATGCAATACTCAAGATGAGGCCTAACCAGGGCCGAATAGAGGGGAACCTCCTTCTCCTCCTCTTCACCATCACCTTTGTCTGGGCCAGAGTGAGAGGCAAGCAGGTTGTATTGGTAAGGAAGAGGAGCAACTCCAGGGGACCATCCAGAGTCAGTAGGACTCTGCTGGCATCTGGGCCCTTGGCAGCCACCTAACTGTGCCTACCATTAATACCAGCCTGCCTCCAGACTAAGATGACCAACATTGTTCCATCGAAACCAATGGAACTCAGAACATGACTAATATGCTCCCTTGATTTAAATGGGCACTGAATTCAACTAGTTTAGGTTGCAATCCTAGACATACTGGGGATTAAGTATGGAAGCCTGCTCTGCCTCCATTTATGTATCATGACCAGGGCCAGCCCTACCTTTAGGCAGGGTGAGGCAACTGCCTCAGGCAGCAGATGCTGGGGGGCAACGGTGGCAGCTTATTGGACAAAGCTGAACGCCCTAGAACGATTGTCTGTTTCCATTACACCTGCCCAGACCATCTTCAGTAGTCCTTCTCCAGGAGGCCCCACCAAAGGAAGTGAGGTGAGTGACTACTAAGAGAGGGCCTTTTCTGTTGTGGCACCCTGGCTGTGGAATAAGCTTTCCAGAAAGGCTTGCCTGGTACTACATTGTGCTCATTTTGGTGCCAGGTGAAAACCTTTCCTACCCACACCTAGACTTTTTAGTTTTTCAGTTTCGGTTTTAAAATTGGTACTATATTTTAAAGTTTTGCACTGCTTTTTGTTGTTTATTCATTCAGTTGCTTCCGACTCTTCGCGACTTCATGGACCAGCTCACGCCAGAGCTTTCTGTCGGCCGTTGCCACCCCGAGCTCCCCCAAGGTCAAGTCTGTCACCTCCAGAATATCATCCATCCATCTTGCCCTTGGTCGGCCCCTCTTCCTTTTGCCTTCCGCTTTCCCTAGCATCAGCCTCTTCTCCAGGGTATCCTGTCTTCTCATTATGTGGCCAAAGTACTTCAGTTTTGCCTTTAATACCATTCCCTCAAGTGAGCAGTCTGGCTTTATTTCCTGGAGTATGGACTGGTTTGATCTTCTTGCAGTCCAAGGCACTCTCAGCATTTTCCTCCAACACCACAGTTCAAAAGCATCTCTCTTCCTTCGCTCAGCTTTCCTTATGGTCCAGCTCTCGCAGCCATAGGTTACTATGAGGAATACCACTGCTTTAACTATGCGGACCTTTATTGTCAGTGTGGTGTCTCTGCTCTTAACTATTTTATCAAGATTTGTCATTGCTCTCCTCCCAAGAAGTAAACGTCTTCTGATTTCCTGGCCTTCTATTTGGTTATTTTTAATTTATTTTTATACTGTCATTTTAGACTTTTATGGTTTATTTTGTTTCGTAGTTTATGGTCTAATTGTTGTGAACACCTCAGAGGGTTTCAGCTTTTGGGTGGTATAGAAATGTAATCAATTCATTAATTAATATACCACACAACTAGGCCTGGGACCCCTAAACTAGCTTGCTGTCTCATTGCTAGCGGTGGAAGTAAGGTTCAGCTGTAAGACCATGTCAGCTTCTGTATGTGGAGTGGGAAAGGGCTGCCATCTTGTGTTGCACCTCAGGCAGTAAGATGTCTTGGGTTGGCACTGGCCTGGACATGACTGTGCTACTGGAGGCACCACCTCCTGCAGACTCTATGCCACAGGTGGGCAACTGGTAGCCCTCCAGATGTTTTAACCTGAAACTCCCAACAGCCCTTACCAGCATAGCCATCAGTGAGAGATGATAGAAGCTGTAGGCAAAAACATCTGGAGGGCCACCAGTTGCCCACCTCACCCCCATGTTGCCATGCAATCCAGTGTTGCCAACTGACCAGAAGTCAGCCTGCCTGCTCTGCTCTTCTGCCTTTAACACCACACACCCCTAGAATTGCCAGCTTTTCAACCAGCTGCTGTAGGTTTGCCTTCAGCAGTGGTTGCGTCTCAGATGTTCGAGCAGGCGGTAACATTCATCTTTTTGCTACGAAAAGCTTCACCTGCTAAGCTCTGCAGGTCAAGCAGTGTTGAAGGCACACCTACAGCAGCTGTTTGAGAAGCTGGCCACCCTAGAAGAAGCCCTTCAAATCTATATCGTGGACTGGTGCGATCTGTGGCTGCAAACTTTATGCAACAAACACAACTAATGTTTGTGTACACTGGTGTTTAGCCTCCACATCGCCACCCCAACCCGTTTGTGTGTGTGTGTGTGTGTGTGAGAGAGAGAGAGAGAGAGAGAGAGAGAGAGAATTATTTATTTATTTATTTATCTATCTATCATATTTATACCCCGCTCCTCAGCCAAAAAAGGCTCTCGGAGCGGCTTACACTTCGCAAAAAAGACAGTCCCTGCCCTTAGGCTTACAGTCTAATAAAGACATGACACACAAGGAAAAGGAGTTCAGGAGGGAAGAGGTAAAGAGAGAGAGAAATTAAGTGGACTGGGAAAAGGGCTGATGGGATTGTCCTGCTCCCGAAGGAGGGGAGTCCAACTGGAGCAGGCCCCGATGTTTCCTCGGCCTGCTCCTGTCCCCTCGGTCTTTCTATTGATATGCCTGTGTATTTATAAAAAATGAAATCCCTTTTCTTTCATCCTGGAATTCAGGACACGGTAGAGTGGCAACTACAAGGTGTTTTTGTGTGTGTGTGTGTGTGTTCTTGTAGATGCTTTGTGAGCCCCCCCTCCTATCACTCTAGGCATTGGGCCCTCTCTGTAGAGGCTCAATCCACCCCACTTGTCCGGGAGGAGAGGACAAGGCAAGTGATGCCTACCTGTTGCTCATCACTGCTTGTGTGCTTGGAGTGGACAGTTAGCAGCTGGCGGCAGCAGCAGGGAAGAGGAGGCTTGGGTGGTCATAAGCAGTAATCACCTCACATGGATAGGAGTCCTGGCAGGTGCCTGGGAATGCATTCAAGGTTCCTCATCCACGCGTTGACCAGACTTGGCTCTGCTTAGCTTCAGGAGGAGATTGCAAGTATGCTGACATACACCACTTGCTGGGAACATGGACAGGAGGATGCCGTTGCACTCCTGTCTTGCTTGTGGGTTTCCCTTGCACACCTGGTTGGCCACTGTGTGGACAGAATCCTGGATGAGACGGGCCCTTGGGCTGATCTAGCCAGGCTCTTCTTATGTCCTTAATACTAAACCAGCCTCCCCCAAACTGGCTCCCTGCAGATGCATCAAACTACAACTTCTATCATCCCCAGCCAGACCAGCCATTGGCCATGCTAGCTTGAGATGAAAGGCATTTTAGTCCAACACATCTGGAGGGTACCAAGTTGACTGTAATAAAACTTCCACTCATTTTAAATCTGAGGCTACTCCTGCAGAAACCTCTTCGGAGAATATACATCGGGCTTTTGTGTAATGTTTTAATAAAGGGCAAGATATCAATGACGCTTGTTGGCAGTGTGAGTGGCACGTATCCAACTTTTTGGAGCACAAGTGTTGAGAAATATAGCAGCTAAATGCTGAGAAGCAAGTAAATGTACAAATCTGGTCATAGGAATGTGTGGGAGATGGTCTGTCTGCACATTTAATATATTAGGATACCTTCCAATGATTTGGAACATAAAGAGCAGGTTTGAAGAAGTCAGAGTTGCTAAAGGATATGAATACCCCATCAATGGAAAAATAAAAGCAGCCATGCAGACTGAGCATGATAGGCATTGTTGTCCAACACATCCGGCAGGGAACCCAGTTGGGGAAGGCCGACAAAGAGTAAAATCCCCCCTACCCTTGAATATGTGATGACGTGGTGTTTTCAGGAGCCATAAAGGGCACCAGAGGCTAGGAGAAGTCGCTTCCTGCACCTCTCAGGAACAAAAACAGTTTGTTCCCTCAGGCCATTCTCAAAAGAAAGGCAGGTGAGTCGTCACAAGAGCCTCGTCGCACAGACACAGCCAGGTAGACTAGTCCAACAAGCTCTCCCAACTTCCGCCTCTCGTCTTTCAAGCACCACTTGTTCGAAAACAGATTCTTAGGAAAAGGAGGAATCTGACACAGCAGCTTTGCATGTAGGCCACCCCACCTACAAGCTTCAGGGCTGTGAAGCTTTCACTCAGATGCCCCTTTGCCTTGGCCCCTGAATGCATTGAGCCTTGCCCCTCCTCTCCCTCTTCACTGCATCCTTCCTCCTCCAGTCTCATTTCAGAGATCCTTTTCAGCTCTCTTCTCCATCTTTCATCCCACCCCGAGCCCTAAGACTTCCACCCACCCATCTTCCCATCAGCACACATGAGGTTCTTCTGCCAGCTCAGGCTATGCTTCACAACTTCGCAATTATGCAATTGTCACTTCCCCTTCAGCAGTTAGAATATTTGCCGACATTCCGTGACATTGCTGCAACCAATAGCTAGAGGTCATTTGAAGCAGCTGCCTATTATGGGCCGTCTCCAGAATGGGGCTTATAGCTACCCCCATATTAGCCAATGGGTCTTGTATGAGCAGCAGTATTGAGTTTCATCTGAAACTGAAAAGAAACTGCGATCTGTTTTGTATGTGATGGCAGACTTGATTTTCATCATGCCATTGCAAATAGCTCAGAATGTTTGTGGCAATGTTTTAGGCCTACCCACACTGGGGTGTTGTGTTTTTGGGGAGCTGGGGGTGGGGGGAAGACAAAGAATGGGCCGCCAACTGGGAGTACTCTGTACAGTTGGATGATGAAAGGAGTGTGACTAGGGATAACACCAAGCATATCATGAAGAAGGAAAGTACAAAGACACCTTCTGAGCTGAGCTCTCCCACCCAATGAGATCGACAGGCAGTAAATTCAGAGCAGACGAAAGACACTTCGCACAAATGCATAATTAATTAACTTATGGAATTCACTGCTACAAGATGTGGAGATGGCCACAGGCTTGGCAGCTTCAAGAGTGGATGAGACAACTTCACGGATGAAAAGCCTATGAAAAGGCCTTGAGCCATGATAATTCAATGGAACCACCAGGTTGAGAGGCAATTGGCTTGGGAGCTTCTCCAAGGCAGGAAGTTGGAAACAGAAGGCTGGACTAGAGGGGCCTTGTCAATCAAGCAGGCCCCTTCTTATGGTTTCTATTGCTGGTACTGCTTAACACCACATTGAGCTTCTTTATGCGAGCGATGTGTAGCATGTTCGTAACTGGCCACTCATGAAAGTTTGCGGGTCATTTTGACGACGATGTGAGCCTCCTGCATGTCTCCCACTCCTTCTCCTGGTTATTCCATTAAAAAAATAAAAACAACCCTTGGATATCCTGATTCTTCTGAAATATCTCAGGATTCCTGGCTGTGTGCAGCCAAAGTTGCGCTACAAAATACCCACAAGAGGGCGCTGTCCCATTCAAGTATATGAGCAGGGAAATTTTCAATTACAGCCCACATGGTGCCCCCTCTCCTCCCATGTAATTCAGCTCATTACAATTGTGAAAGTGAAGCAGGAAGCAAAGCACCGCTAAACAAACATTATTTTCCTTTAAAGAAGGCCATTGCATTCCCTTCTTCTACTCCTTTCTACACCAATTCTTCCCAAATGATTCTATTTTAGGTTCTCCCTTTGAAATATCAGGGTGCAATCCTGTGTATGATTCGACAGAAAAAAGTCCTACAATTCTACAGTGCTGCAAAATTGTATCCTACAATGCTGGGACTTGCAGGACTTCTTTCTACCTAAGCATGCATAGGATTGCGAGCTAAGATGCATTTTATCTTTGGGTACCGTTCTTTGCCTGAACTGGCAAAGCTGTATGTTGTAACATAACCCAACCTGGCCCATAAATGCACAGAAGTTAATATCCCATATCTATATTTTACCAGGGCACTTGTCCTTACACATAGTTATGTTAGTCCTTTCTAGAACTATGGCCTAGAAGAGCCGACTCTCTTCCCATGGGAAGAATTTATTGCAGTCAGCCAAAACTAGACTGACAACTGTTACCCAGAGAACCTTCTCTTCTGTCGCTCCCAGACTGTGGAATGGCCTGCTGGGAGAGATTCGTCGACTTAATAGTCTTGCCCAGTTTAAGAAAGCCATAAAGACTGATCTTTTCTGGCAGGCCTACCCAGATGTTTTTTAATATGTCCAATTGTTATTTTAATATTGTATTATTTTTATATATTTTTAACCAGTTTTATTCATGTTTATTGTGATTTTGTATTTTAATGTTGTTCCCCAGCTCGATCCAGAGGGAGAGGTGGGTAAGAAATAAATATTCTATTCTATGCCATTCCCACCTGGTAAAGAGATTTTTACCCTTGTTGAACAGATCCCCCAAAATCAGGCAGAGGGATCTTCAGTGAAAGGAGCCCTTCTTCTCACGGATCCAATACCTCCTACACATCGACCACATCCATAATACAAAAACCATTCCTGCTTTAATTTTTCTCTTTTCCTTTTTATACAACTGGGCAAATAAACAACCATTTGTTGTAAAACGATTTTAAAAATTCCTGAAAAATAAAGCTGCAACCCGTTACAAATGTACCCCGAAGTCCTGCATCCTAAACCAACTACGGACAATCTCCCTCCCCCAGCCCGATTAAAGCTGAGCAACTGCGGAGTCACCTCCGGTACTTTGCCCTGGCGACGGACCTCCTGGAAACACCCGAGCGCAAGGGGGACGGGTCTGCCGAAGGACTGGGCTGCCCAAGCCGCGGAAGCCGGGCATGCCGAGTCAGCGCCGGCGGCACCGGCGCCTGAGCCTCTGTCTGCTTTCGCACCAGCGACTCCAGCAGTTCTGTCTGGCGGTTCATGAGGGCAATTATCTGCTCAGTGTCCACCCGGTTCCGCTCGCGGTCCTCCAGGTCGGCCTTGGCGTATTCTCCGAGAGCTGCTAGGATTCTGTCGGTGGCCGCCTGGACCCTTTTGTCGGCCGCCTGCGTGATTTCCAGGGCCATGTCTTGCCTGTTTTTCCTTTTCCGCTTCCGGATGTTGGCCAGGCGCTCAGCGGCGTAAGACCTCACAGGGTCAGGCAAAGGGCTTGGGGAGGTGGTTACAGCCCCATCTGGGGGGAAAAAGAGAGGTGGAAACAAGATTCAGACTACAAGCCCAAATACACTTACCGGAGAGTAAATCCCATTGAACTCAGTGGGTCTTGCTTCTGAGTAAACATGCTTAAGATCACTCTGAGCCGGAACAGCGCTCGTTGCTCTGCAGTACCAATGAAGTGTAAGCAAGTTGAATCCAATCCAGATATCGCACCAAATCGTGGTTTAAGTTTCTGAACAGGCAAACCATGAATCAGAGCTTTTTCCCTGCTATGATTTCTCCCATCTCCTCGGGGTGGGTGGGACGAGGATGAAGTTGAACTTCAGAGGTGGAGCGCTAAACATCACTTTAAAAACACACACGTTGTGAACCATTTGGTAAAATTGGATCATTGAAAAACAGTACAAGAACCAGTTATCCACTGCTGCTTTTTTGTTATTTCGTAGAATGCCTTTTTATGTTTATTTTTTGTAAATTTTAAAATTTAAAGTTCTTCATCATACCAATTTTTTCTATGAGATTTTCTTAAGCTGCCTTGAACGAGGGCAGGCAGTTTTTCAGGCCGATTCAAGGTGCTGGTTTTGGCCTTCAGAGCAGGCTTGCGTTTAAGCTTTCTCCTGGCTTCCAGGGATGACAAGAAATTCCATACATGAGAGTGAGTTGGCAACCGCTGTGCCCAACACATCAATGCAGTGGGCTGCTGGAGGAGGGATGGGACATTCCAGAAATCTTCTGAAAACCCCAGCCAACACATTTTGCAGGCTACCAAGTTTCATGGGCTTAGTTACAAGGCTGCTTTAAAGCCCGAAGCGGCATGAGACCAGAACACCTCCAGGACCATCTTCTCCCATCTGAACCTACCCAGGTTCTAAGAACCCCCCTGTTGGGAGGCCCTTCGGTGGGCTTGTCCTGCCACCTGAGCTGAAACAGATGAAGACTCAGGGTTGGGCCTCTCTTTAGAATTCTTTCCCTAGAGAGACACCCTGCTTTCATTTTGGTGCTAGCTGAAGACTTTTTGTTCGCCCAGACGTCAGTGTGTTTTAGCCTTGATTCATAATTTTGTTGGGGTCCTGTTTTCTCCCTGGCGCCTCTTTTCCCTGCTATTTTATCTATTTTGGAATATTTAGAAGGTTATTAACTAACCTCTTCCAGTAGGCCTCACCAGATGAATTTTAATCCTAAGAATTTTAAGATGTTGTGATTGTTATTTTAATATTGTATTGGTTTTATATGCTCTTTTAACCAGTTTTATGTATAGTATTGTTGTATTTAACGTTGTCACCTGCCTCGATCCAGAGGGAGAGGGGGGTAAGAAATAAATTATGTCAGGGATGAATAAATAAATCTGTCAGATAAATAAATAAATCTGTCAGGGATGCTTTAGGGTGGATTCCTGCATTGAGTAGGGGGTTGGACTCAATGGCCTTGTAGGCCCCTTCCAACTCTGCGATTCTACTATTATTATTATTATCATAATCATCATCATTATCATTATTATTATTTATCTTTGCTTCTCCCATACCAGCTCACTGTAAACTCCTTGGGGCAGAGGCCTTTCCCTTCTTCGCTTCTGCTCTGAGTCCACAGACATACAGTTTCCAGCTGGTTCCCTGGAAGGGATTGTTACTTGCCCCCCAGCATGTACCCATCTATTTACAAGCCTGTGCGAAGGATGCCAGTCCTTCAAAATATCAAGTCTAGGAATGGTGATGTTCTTACCCACTGTTGAGGCAGAGCTGCCTGGTTTATCACCGGGAGCGGATGACAGCGGGGCAGCTGGGCTGCTGACTTCTGCTGTGCCAGAAAAGAGACACACAGTCAATAAATGCAAGGTGCGTAGCTGGCCTTTGTCCACAGTGGCGAAACACCCCCACACACAAGAGCTGGAGCTCCGGGGAGAGCTACTAGTTAACTGCAGCAAAAAGCATTTGTTGGCTACAAACGTATGCAAACCTGACACCCTCCAGATGTGTTGGACTACCAATCCCACCATGCCCAGACAATCATAGAACAGACTGTGCGAATCAGCTTTCTCCAACCTGGAACTTTTCCAGATGTGAACTACAGGTGTCAGGTTGGAGAAGACTGAGGTCAGTGATGAGTAACCAGTCCGTACATGAGCTGAGCTGGAATAAAGTAAAAATCACTCAAAACACACTGAAATTCCCGGCATGTTAACCCCAGCTTCATGTTCCTGAGAGACAGTGATGAAGTCAATGCAGAGGCCTAAAATGGGAGGCAGTTTGTGTGTCCCAGAGTACAAAAATCTCTCCCACTGCTTATGCCAGGGCTGAGGGAGCCTGTGGCCTTCCAGATGTTGCAGTACTCTAACTCCCACCGGCCACAGCCAGGTATGATCACAGTTAACATCCAACATCTGGAAATACACAGGTTCCCCACCCTTGCTTTATACAAATCCATTTATTATTTGATTTTTAGCCCACCTTTCCTCTTGCAAGGAACCCATGGCAGCTCACATGGTCCTCCTCCTCTCCATTTCATCCTCAGAACAATCCTGTGAGGTAGGCGGGGCTGAAAGTCCCCCAGCGAGCTTCATGGAAGTGTGGAGACTAGAACTTGGATCTCCAACGCTCTAACTGCTACCCCACACTGGCTCTGGATATGAAACGGCTCTGCCTAAAGTGCAGGAATGTTTGAACTGGTCAGGGGGTGACAGCCAGAGTGCCTTCACTTTGACAGCACCATTTAAACACACAACAATGCCAGGGAGTGGCTGCTGGATGGAAACCGCCCAGAGAGCTTTGGCTATGGGGCGGTATATAAATGTAATAAATGAATAAATTCTTTTGCAAACCAAACTGCATTACTCAGTTTAGTTTGTAAAACCTGAAGTGTGTGCGATCATGCGTGTGCTGTGCATGTAAACATCTACATACACACACACACACACACACACACACTGATGATAAGCCGTGGCAATCATGGGGGATTTGTGTTCTCTCTTGCCACCAATTTCCCCCTGGTGAATATGGTTACTTAATATGATTTGTTTTCCCTCATCCTACAACCAACTAACATGCATTCCTGGCACCTACTCAGCCCATGATGAGTCTCTGACAAAGCCAACCCTTCAAGAGAGCCCATGTAATGTAGGGGGTAGACCGTTGGGACCAGGAATGGGACCTGGGTTTGAAATCCCCCATTCAGTTAATCACCAACTGTTGACCTAACCTACCTCCCAGGGCTGTTATGCAGATAACATGATGAAAGACGACCAGGGATGCCACCCTGAGCTTATGTGAGGCAAGGCGGGATATAAACATAGTAAACTAGTAAGCTTAAGAGCTCCAACTTAGCTCTACTCCTTCCATCCTTCCTCACTTCCACAAGCTTGCACCCTACTGAGCTCCAAGGCATGTAAAGATGGAATATATTCAAGGCAGTATATACTGTTCCTTCTGCTACTTTATTCTCACTATTACCCTTTGAAGAAGGTTGAAAGGTCATGGATGGTTTATGGTGGCCCAGTGATCTTCATGGGAGAGGGTTGGGGTTTTTTGAACCCAGATCTCTCCAGGCCAAACCCAACTCTCTAACCCAGGGACAGGCGACTTAGTGCCTTCTAGGTCTCTTGGACTACAACTCCCATAAGACCCAGACAGTATGACCAATGGTTGGATTATGGGAATTGTAGTCCAAAACACCTAGCGACAGCCTACCTTGCTCTAACCGTTATAGCACACGGGCTCTCCTGTGGCGCATTAGGGGCTAAGAAACTGTAGTTCAAATTCTTGGCAGTTTTGGACTACTTAATCAGATGCAAGATGCAACCGATAAAGCTAAAGAAGTCACAGCACCATAGAAATTCTTAAAATGCTGCAATTCACTGACTTTTTGCAACAACAAAAAAGAGCTTCTTTTCCTGGATTTGGTTGATTTTGCTGTCACTGAAACTCCGATTAGACTGAAAGAACTGGGCATGTTTAGCCTGGAGAAGAGAAGATTGAGGGGAGACATGATAGCACTCTTCAAATACTTAAAAGGTTGTCACACAAAGGAGGGCCAGGATCTCTTCTTGATCCTCCCAGAGTGCAGGACACGGAATAACGGGCTCAAATTAAAGGAAGCCCGATTCCAGCTGGACATCAGGAAAAACTTCCTGACTGTTAGAGCAGTACGACAATGGAATCAGTTACCTAGGGAGGTTGTGGGCTCTCCCACACTAGAGGTCTTCAAGAGGCAGCTGGACAAGCATCTGTCGGGGATGCTTTAGGGTGGAATTCCTGCACTGAGCAGGGGGTTGGACTCGATGGCCTTGTAGGCCCCTTCCAACTCTGCTATTCTATGATTAGACCAAAGACAGAATGCACATTTCGTAAATAGGCCAGGTGGATCCACGCAAACAGGGCCGGCCGGCCGACACACTTGTAGCATCCAAATGCGCCACTCACCCATGGGAGGGGTCCCTGCCATTTCGTCGAGGGCTTCCTCCTTGATGCACGAGATGGGAAAGCCATCACCCAGACTGGAGACATCAGCAGGCGATGGCGTGTGCAGGGCCAGCTGGTCCTGACCGGCTGGGCTACCTGCTTTCACCCCCTCCGCCATCGCCGCCTCCTCCTCCGTGGAGCACTGCGACATGGAGTCTGCGACGGACGCCCCGTGATGACTGAAGCTGGGCAGCCCCTCCGGGGGCGAGATGTCCACGTCGTTCGCCAAGAGGTGATCGAGCCGATCATAGAAAAGCCATGCTAAATGCCCTTTCCCAGGAGAGTTGTTAGCCTTGGCTATTCGGTAGTCTCTCTTTAACGTTTTTATCTTGGAGCGGCACTCCAGCGCGGAGCGCTTGTGGCCTCTCAGTGCCATCTTGCTGGCGACGACTTGAAATGTTTCGATGTTCCGGTGGCTCCTCTGAAGCTCCTGCTGGATCTCCCGCTCTCGCCAGATGACCAGGAGGTCAATGACCTCGGGGTAGGTCCACGTGGTGCCACGGTACTGCCGGTAGGGGGTAATTGCAGGCTCCGGAGTTTCAGGAGCTAGAATCAAAGGGGTGGGGAGGAGGGAGAGAGAAAAGTTAAAGCAGACTTGTAAGCACGATTTATTTGCTTTCAATTTGTCCATAAGGGTGAGAACTTCATCTTTTGTCACCACTATCTGCTTCAGTTCTTCAGACTCCCTTCCTGAAAACATCAGTTCAGGCACAGGCATCTGTCCTGTATCCTCTGCAGTGAACACTGATGCAAAGAATTCATTCATCTTCTCTGCAATCTCCCCGTCCTCCTTTAGTACTCCCTTAACTCCATTGTCATCCAACAGTCCAACTGCTTCCCTAGCTGGTTTCCAGCTTCTAATATATTTAAAGAATTCTTTATTGTTGGGCTTGATAGTATTAGTGATGTGCTCTTCAAAATGCTTTTTTGCATCTCTTATTGTTTGCTTGCATCTCCTTTGCACCAACTTGAGCTCCCTTTTATTTTCCTCACTTGGGCAAGACTTACATTTTTTGAAGGAAACCCTCTTTTCTACAATAGCTTCTTTGACACTGTTTGTTAACCATGCTGGTGACCTACTTAGTCCTATTTGAGTAGACCCTTTCAACTGACTGACTTAAGTTAGAGTTGCATTGGACGCAATCCTGCATCTCCCACATCTTGATTGCACCACTCTGCTCCTGCCCCCCAGACTGACTTCACTGGGACTTACCTTCCACGTATTCATTTAACGTAAGAGCTAATATATACATAAGCAGGAGAATCTAAAGGAATTAGAATCTATGCTAATTCATTTAGTGCAGGGGTGGGCAGAATGTAGTTCAGGATCTATTGGTAGAACTCTGGGTGATTTGCAGTAGATGAGCAAGGATTTTTCTCACTTCATTCACTATCTGATAGAAGGAGATATAATTCTAAATACAAAAGAGTGAATGAAATGAGAAAGAGAAAAAGGAAGGATAGACCAACTCCGTTGCACTGGATCTTACACTGCCAGCTAGAACATTTTCAGTGTTCAGTGAGTATCGGATGAATGTAGATTTTGTTGGACTGGGAGAATAAGCAAGCCTGGGATATGCGGAAAGCACATTTGCAGGCTGCGGAATGCAATTTCCTTTAGGCTGAGTAACCACAAACTGTACTCAGCTCAGTGTTGACCATGTTTAGGAAAAAAAGCCTACTCCAGCCTCTATTCCTTTCAGGTTTATCTGGCTCCTCACCCAACTTGCTTCCAGGCAGGATTTGCCTCTCTCTAGCAGCTTGTTCATTTGGGATCCACGGATCTTCTTCTGGTTCAACCTTGCAGATTAGCTCCGGTTCATCAACAGGCAACCCTGTGCAAAAGAGGGACAAGACTAACTTTTGCTGGCAATACAAGCCATGCTTGACTAGGAGATGTTGTTCTTCACTGCCACTTCCTGGGCTAGAGGTACAAAGAACTTCACAATTACTGGAGGAGTGGTGGTTCTTACCCAGCAAGGCTGCAGTTGCATAGTTGTTCTGCATGATGATAGCCCAGTGCAGAGTTCTTTGGTTCAGGTCCGGAAAGTCTCCCTGGTGAAGTCCACCACTACTTTTTCAACAGTCAGCACCATCCAGAGCAACACAAGAGGTTTGGTTTCTCCTCCCACAGTTTTATCCTAGGAACTGTAACCAGAAACCAAAGAGAAACAGTGACACATCTTAGAGCATCCAACTCTGTAGTATTATTTTAAACCTAAGTTATAGACTTAATCAGTGTGTGAATGGGAGACCTACTGGGAAGGCCATGTGAGCTGGATAGAGCAGAGGTGGGAAACTTGTGGCCCTCCAGTTATTTTTGGACACCCAGCTCCCATCAGCTCCACACGTCATGGCCAATAGTCAGGGATGACTTTGGTCCAGCAACATCTGGAGGACCACAGGTTCCCCACCATTGTGGTAGAGGAAGAGCAGGATAGAAGTCCTCAAAAGGGCAGAATTACAACCAGCCAGTGGAAATTGCAGGGAAGCAGATTTCAGGTAAATATTAAATGAAATTCACAATAGTAAGAGCTGTTTGACACTGGAATAGATCTCTTTGGGAGGTGGCAGCTATCCTTCACTGGAAGTGTTTAAGCAGAGTTTCAATAGCCATCTGTAAGAGTTGCTGTCATTGCATCCTGCACAGAGCGGGCGATGGACTAGAAGCCCTCCAAGATCCCTTCCAACTCTATGATTCTATGATGATTTTATGATACATCAATCTTGCTGAAGCTAAGTAGGCCTGGTCAGTGCATGAATGGAAGACTGCCTGAGAACTCTGTGTACTCCACCTTGAATTCCAAGGAAGAAATGTGGAATACAAGAAACAGAATTACTGTTACGAATTAGATTGATATCCTACCCTTCCTACAAGGAGCAAAAGGCGGCATCCCTGTCCATTTGTAGGTTAAGCTGCTGGATCCTGGCTGGCCCAAGGTTACCCAGTGAGCTTCATGGCTGAGTGGGGATTTGAACCTGGGTCTCTCCAGTCCTTAGCCCAACAGTCTAACCCAGCCTTTCCCCAACTTGGCATCCTCCAGATGGGTTGGATTACATCCTCAGCCACTAGGGATGATGGGAGTTGCAGTCAACCCATCAGGAGGTTGCTGGGTTGGGGAAGGATGGTTTACACTACACTAACTCTCAAATAAATTAAACCATAGTAGCACGAATAACTTGGCAAATGGCTCTGGTGTTGTTGGAGCTGAAGTTTAAGCCCAAGAAATCAAAATGGGATGTCCAGTCCATTCTCCTACTCAGAGAAGTAGTGGCATCAGACAGCCAACCAGCCACACAAACATATAATCCAGACTAGTACGCTGGGGGCAGAGAGCTAAAGCAGTCCAACAGCTGCTTAACTCCCCCAACCCCAGAAATTTCAGGTTGCTTGAGAGGTGATTTTTTCCCAGGCACTACTTCAAGAGCTAGGAAAAACCTGCAAAGCCGGTTTGAACAGAGATCACAGCAAGGGAGGAAAAACACACAGCGGGTTCACACACATTGAGCAATGAGGGCTCTACCATACCACCTCCAAGTCTCTGGAAAGATGATTGCCTGTACCCAGTCCCCAACCTCTAGCACTGAAGGCAACTGAAATCGGAACGGTTTACGGATGTTTCCCAGGGGCTCAAAATCAAGAACAGGCTTACAAAGCAGGAGGAATTTAGAGCAGAGAGTCCAGCATTGTGCAGCCTTTCCCACCCGGGTGCTCTCCAGATGTGTTGGGCTACGAGTCCCAGCATCCCTCCAGCTAGCACAGCAACTGGCCTTGAGATGGAAGTTGTAATCCAACACATGTTGAGGGCATCAGGGTGGGAAAGGCTGCATGATGCAGTATTTTGGGAGGGTGTATTTAGCAGCAGCAGAACAATTTCAGATGCTCTCTAATCACAGGGGTACAACTCTCTCTTTTTTACTAGGTGCTATAAAAAAGCAAGGTTGGAGATATAACAGGGTGTTTCCCCCCTCCTTCCATGGAGCTGGAGGTAGTAAACAGCTGTCCACACCATGCCGTCATCTCAATCAAGGTCCAGCAGGTTTTTGTAGTGCTTCTTTAGAAACCTGCAAAACCTGTTTGACCAGATCCCATAGTGGAGCAAAAGGAATGAAAGCATGCATGCCCACCCAACCCAGGTGATGTTGGCTCCATTACAGCATGTTCAACTCTCTCTCTCTCTCTTAAAAAATAAAAAGTAGTATCTAGAGCCACACACGACAGATATACAACTCAGAACACATAATATAGGGAAGGAGTAGGATGGGGTGAATTGATGGTTTAGAGCAGGGGCAGGCAGAAAGTAGCTCTCCAGATGTTTTGGACTCAACTCCCAGAAGCCCCTACCAGTATGGCCAATGGCCAGGCATGCTAGAAGTTTAAGTCATTTGGAGTTCTACTTTCTGTTCACCTCGGGTTTAGGAATCTGCTTGTGTTTCTCAGCAAGACTGCAATCTTAGACCCATTTGCCGTAAAGTAAGCCGCATTGAACTCAGTGGGGCTTACTTCTGAGTAGACTGTAAAAAGTAAGTCCAGAGATTCAGTCAGAAAGGGGAAGGGGTGGAAGTCTCATTTCTTCTTTAAAGAATTTGAAGAAAAGGAGGAACAGAAACCCATTTTTAATCTCCCCCCATCACCCCTCTTCGCCTTCTCCTGAATAAAAGCAGGCGGTCAGGTAATCCGCCTGGATGGATTTCCCCAGAGTTAAATAGCAGAAACACCTGAACACTCAACTGAGGCTGCAATCCTGTACATATTTACCTGAGAGTAAGTCCTAACGAACGATCCTTGAGTAGGATTGTACTAAAAGTCGCAGTAGTAGTTGTTTCATGAACAGAACTCCCAGCTCCACTAGCGATGCAGTTTCAGCAACCCGAGGGGAAACATCCATCTCCCTTTTTACTCCTCCCTAGCCACAACTAGCAGCTCTTGGCGGAAGACAAGCTCAGCCGCAAATCCCCTTTTCTACTGTGTTCCGGTGTTGAGGGTCCCTGTTTCTTTCGGAGAGGGGTGTGTGTGTGTGATAGATCCGGTTCTCTTTTGCGTGCGCTGTTAAAGAAAACTAGATCTCTCTCTCTCTCTCTCTCTCTCTCTCTCTCTCTCTCTCTCTGTGTGTGTGTGTGTGTCCGTCCGTGTCCCCAAACAGTCGTCCCCCCCAAATACCGATGCCTCTTCTGCCTGCCCCCCGACCTGCGGGATTCTAGCAAAAGAAGGAACAGGAGCTACGACTGTGTGGCCCTGCAAAACGCAAATAAAGGGTCCCCGCAGATTCGTCGCACGTGAGAACACGCGATCAAGAGAGGAGGGAAGTGGAGAAACACAAGATGCATACACACGATTGTTCAGGTGGGCAGCCAAACTGTGCGGCACTTCCTGTTGGAGGAAACGTTGGGCCAGCCAGATGCCAGAAATGACTCACGCGTCGCCCAGCTCCTCCTAGGTCCTAGAGACTTATCGCTTTCTCCTCTATAGGATTCTTCAAGTGTCGAGGCTCGAAAAACTCTCCAGCGTCCCCGATCCTAACCGCGCCGCGCTTGGGAGGAAATCCCGTGGATTGCAACCGCAATGGCTCCAGCGGTCGCCGCTGCTGCTGTTGTCGCCTCCAAAGAAGTGAGTCGAAGAAGACTTGAGAGCACGTCTATACACACCACTGAACGTAACAAAAAACCCAAAAAAAACCAAACACACACCAGCCCACACACACCAAAAAAGAAACCCACCCCAACCAATTTTAGCTGTCGTGGCTTCCCCTGCAAGGAAGCTTGGAGATTGTAGTTCGACGAGAGGTCTGCCTCCGTTACAGAAGTTATCTCGGTTACCCATCCGAAACTACCGTTCCCAGAGTTCCCTGGGAGCAGCCCATACTAGCTAAACTAGTTTTGGAACCGGTTTGTGTTTCTAGTGCAGATGGCGAGAGGAACAAGCGGGGACCAACGCCTTGAAATGGGGGAATACAAGGAGGATTTAAAATTGGGTTTTTAAAAGGTTATTTTATGGAAACCTGGAGGGGGATCTTTTCAGGTTT
Source organism: Elgaria multicarinata webbii (assembly GCF_023053635.1). NCBI lineage: Eukaryota > Metazoa > Chordata > Lepidosauria > Squamata > Anguidae > Elgaria > Elgaria multicarinata. Next base: position 146,157,304 of record NC_086173.1, read on the forward strand.
TGGAAGCTGCATTTGGATAAAAACCGAACATGATTCTGTTCCAGTGGCATTTATATAATCAGGAAGGTCTGTACAACAGGAATATTTTGAAATAAAATACATTCACAGTGTGCTCAGAATTAAATCTTATGGCACTCAGTGGGACTTATTGCCAAATAATATTTATCAGAATTGCAGTCCTATAGGATTGCATAGTATTTGTGTATAGGATTACAACCTTAGGCCTCAGTCCTAAATACACTTACTAAGGAGCCTATTCCTCTGAGTTCAGTTGAATTTACTTTTGAGTAAACATGTTTAGCACTGCACAGCTGCAATCCTATGCATATTTACCTGAGAGTAAGCTCAATTAGACACAGTAGAACTTTTGAGTAAACATGCATTAAGATTATTCTATTAAGATTGCAGTTTTTAAAAGCCCTGATCCTGTGCCTTTATCAGCATCTAGCCAAAAAGAAATTTTGCAAGTGAATCTTTTACCCTTACTTTATCTGCATACCAGGAAAAGATGCCATCCTAGTTGTGAACCAAGCCACTGAGCTTCTTTACATTTTTTTAGCCCACCTACCTCCTCGTTTTCTGCTTCCATTTTCATCCTGAGATTGCAATCAGTTTATTATACAGCCACATGATTTGAATGGAATACTTCCTGTTTCTGCCTTGAGTTTGAACTTCCATTCAGATCAACGAAACAATGAAAATCTAGTGGCAGAATTATAGTGCAACACCACCAATACATTTGACAGATTTATAAAGCTGGTTTTATCTGTGGAATAAGGAGCGGAAAGGGCAGGAGATATCCTGTTTGATAGCAACATCATGAAATCGACCCAGGAACTTCCATGAGTGACCAGTCACGAGTGTGCTATAAGTTGTTCATTTAGAGACAGCCTCTGACTTTGCTAGCAAAAACTAGGCAGACAGGCTCAAAGCAATAAGACAGAGATCACACTTCATGTTAATTTTGTGGTTATTATTTGAGAATTGCTGGTGGTCATCACCTTGGTAGTGAGTCACCAAAGATCATTACTTCCAAGTACCCCAGGAAAATTTCCATACGGAAAGAGCTCAGTTAGAAGGTGATCTATGGTGTCTGATGTTAATAGTCCCAATGTGTGTTTAAATAGAAAGAAAGAACAAAGGTATCCATATTGTCTGTAAGGGGGGAAAAAAACTATATTAGTGTAATAACTTTATTAGGCCAACCAAAAGATCACAAAAATGTGCAATGTTTTGAGATCTCCAGATCTCTTCATCAGGCAATATGTTACAAAAATCAGGGGTAGGGGTGCGGGTGGGTGGAATAGGGACACGAAAATCCTGATTTACTGGTGAAGTCACACTCTTAGTGTCTGCATGTTTATAGAGTCCCAAGATGAAGTGGTGGAGGAGGAGATGTACAGACATTCTATTTAGGCTCTAGCAAGTCATGTGATGGTTCCTGGTTGGACCTGGAGCTGCCCCAAGGGCTGTTGGGAGCAAGCAAGGGGAAAATGCCCCTCCTCCCTTTGGCCTTGTTCAAACAACACACTAAACTATGGTGGTTAAGCATTTTGAGCTAAACATTATGACTTACCATGTTGTGTGGTGGCTACATAACCATAGTTTAAACACACTAATCATTTGCGGCAAAATATGGCTTAGCGTGTTGTCTGAACCGGCCCATTTTGAAAAATATAAAATCCAGCTGTTATTCAGAATTGTTTCCATCCTGGCTGAAGAACACAGGCTCCATTTATTGGTGAAATGTTTGCTGAAAGTGAGTAAAGAGAAACATTTTTACACCTTCCATACACTTTGTCATAAATGCCGCCTCATCCTCTTCTCCAAGTGCTGTTCCTATAGAAAGAAACACACAAATTGGCCTGTTGGATCAGAGGAAAAGTCCTTGCATTCAGTTTCCAAGGTCGGTGGCCTCCAACATCCCTATAGGAAGCCCGCAGGCAATTATCAGAGATTTGTGGACTGACTTTTCTTTGAGCTACATCATTGCCAAAACATTTTCTCTACGCTTACACAACAGACATTGTGATGTGAGCGCTGCTGAAAATGGGCCAACTTTACATTTTAAGTGGCAGACATTGCTCTTTAAAGGATGTTAATGTTTAGCTTTGAGGCATACAAATGAAGGTCTGGGTCAGGATGCATTGCACTCTGGTTGGGAACATTTGTTCAAATTTGGGACTGCTGGAAATGAGAAGCGAGCAGAGGTCTCACATTTTATGCTGGTTAAGCAAATGTCAACATCCAAGTCCAGGTTATTCACACAACTACTCAAGTGCTTGATGGTGGCTATTTAGAGCGTACACCAGAGTTAGGCAATTTCAAGCAGTCTGGGGACCACATCCCATCCCCAGGAACCCCTGATGGGGCTGCACTCCAGCCAACCCTCAAGCAGTGGAGGCTGGTGGCTCCAATGTCAGTGGGGCAGTGAATCTGCTCCAGGTTTCAGTCAGAACTCTAAAGGAGCCATCCAAGGTGCTCAGATAGTTCCTTTAGAGTTCTAACAGATTGTGACTAAAACTTGGGGCGGATTTACCACCCCACTGATATCGGAGCCTCCGGCTTCCACTGCACTCCACCAAAATGCACCCAGGGCGTCACCTGTTGCTCTTGTGTACTGGGTGGTCATGTGTTTCCTCTGGCATTGTTTTAGGATGAGTGCAAAAAGGCATTTACCAGATAGTGGTAATACTATCAAGCACTTTAATGAGCTGATCATCTTCATTGTCCTGCCAAGTGTGGGGGATCAAACAACACGGCCACAGCTGATAAATCTTCATCTAACAGAAACTATGCTACAGGGAGTCATCAAAAGTACTCATGTATTAAACTGATGGGTGAAAAGAAAGCCCCCTTCTCACGCTTGTTGGACGTGCGACCAGAGGTGTGTGTTGCCAGGGCATGTCATCAGTGAGGCTGGCAGCTGGCCAAAGGGCACAACCCTCTCCCCCACCCAACACCTGAGCAGTGTTTGTCTGCATATACACCTACAGTAACTCAGGGTTACCCAATGGAACTGATTGGCACAAAGGGAAGTATTCTGTTTCTGGGCACAATTCAGAGTGCTGGTTATCACCTATAAGGCCCTTTAAGGCCCGGGACCAGGTTATCTGGAAGATCGTATTCTCCCATATGTGCCTGCCCATGCTCTGAGATCTTCTGGGGAGGCCTTTCTCTCAGTCCCACCAACATCTCAGGCATGCCTGATGGGTACGCGGGAGAGGGCCTTCTCGGTGGCTACTCCAAGGCTCTGGAACTCCCTTATTTATTTATTTATTTTATTTTATTTATTTATCATACTTATACCCCGCTCCTCAGCCAAAAAAGGCTCTCAGAGCGGCTTACACTTAGCAAAAAAGACAGTCCCTGCCCTCAGGCTTACAATCTAAGGGAAGCTAGGCTGGCTCCCTCTGTGCTATAGTTTCGGAGGCAGGCAAAAACTTTTTTGTTTCAGCAGGCTTTTGGAACTATACTGGACCTGTGTTAATGTATTGGATCTCCCCACCCCCTTTTTCTGTTACAGTTTTTTTAAAAAAATTAAGATGTGTTTAATATTACTGTTGGTTTAATTCCATTTTAACTTTTGTAAATTTATATTTATATGTTTTAATTGTAAACTAAACATTGTTGGTCTTCAGTTCCAAATAGTCACCTTCACCTTAAATCAGGAGTGGAGAACTCCCATCAAGTACAGTCATCATGGACAGACATAATGATGGGATTTGTTGTCCAGTAACATCTGGAGGGCCACAGGTTCTCCACCAACCCGTAAATGCATTTAAAAAAAAAATGATTACACATATTCATAAAAGACAGGGGGTCTATCAACAGCTGTTACAATAGCCAAAAGGAACCTCTATGTACCCATATGATATATCTGTGTTAATACCCACCTGTTGAGACAAACAACAGGGGAAATGCAGTACCTTCATGTCCTGCTTCAGAGCTTCCAGATGCTTCTGGCTGGCTGCTGTTGGGAATCGAAAATTGGAATAAATGGATTTTGTTTTTATCCAGCAAGGCTGTCCTTACGAAGAATAAAAATGGTAACATTCTTCTCACCATTTGGCAGAAGAATACAGAGATGACCAGTTTATCCAGTAGTTACCTGCATAGTGTAGCAAGTTACTATTTGCTACACCCATGATCTGGCTGAAATGCAGATTAGTTCACGGCATGCCAAGTTCAACCCAGTGTGTGAACATACTTTGACTAGGATTTTATTGTTAATTGTTGTATTTTTATTGCTTTAGTTTAATTGTTGTTTTGCTCTTGCACCTGGTTTAGAGAACTGAATTTTACTAAGTGAGTAACTCAGGTAACAAATAAGGGTGCAATATTTAGGGTAAATTCCTATGCATGTTTAGACAGAAACCCCCCCCCCCTTACAACTCCCAGCATGCCCCCTGGTTGCCTGGAAGTTGTACGTCTTTTTTCTGTCTAAATTTGCATAGGATTGCACCCTTAGCTGATTAATTGATTAAATGCCTCTTGATTGACTAAACGATAACAGCAATCAGGAAATACTTAAAATTATATAATTATTTTTAACTCTGCAGATAGGAGGAGCTATGTTGGCAGATGCATCTCCTCACACTCCCAAACATGGAAGATTATGCCTCTTCTAAGATGGTACCAGCTGCAACAGATCCTCTTTAAAAAAAAAAGTGTTTTTAAAAAGCTGTTTTGTCAACATGGAGATTTAAATCAATCGATTAAGACTCTTATAATGAGTCCATTCACCTTCATTAAATGAGTGCCCTAGCATGTGCTGGTTTGGCTGTGTGTGACTAAATTTAAATTAGCATTCATTTGCACTGCTAGGGTGTTTAAAAAATAACCACAACTTTAAAGTTGCCTATTTGTTAGAGTTGTGGATCAGTTTATAATTTTTAAATGGGCTTAATGCACATGGCAAAACAATCAAGTTACCAAGCTAGTTAAAAAGACGCCATATGGAAACAAGATTCTAGTCCCTTAGACTGTTATGGGGAAGACCAACCCCTTCTTGAATTCTGTGACTTACTCAGTGACATCGCAGTAGTCCCTTTGACAACCGCTAGCAAGCAAACCCTGCTATTCTTATGTCTTTATAGAAGGGTCCACCCACGGGCACATGAGAATAATGAGTAAAAGTATTACTTAAGGCTATACAGAAGCAAAGCATCCATAGGACAGACAACCTTATACACAACAGCCGCTCGGGTCCTCCAGCCGACCTCATCAACCAATAAACGCGTTCGATTCGTGAGCCTCCAATAGAATAGCCTTGTTCTAATTTCTAGGATCCAATCACGGACCTCAATTCCAATCCTGCGCTCCATCAGTTTCCAGAAGTTATTCTCCATCCTTGTCTTGTTTATAGATAAGAAACCCTTCGTTATATTACAGCCTAAATTAGGCATGCATGCCGCCACCGCCGCTTTTGTTGGCAGCCTCATGGCTTAAAGATAAGCAGCGCTAACCTCCTGGGCACGTTTACTCGGAAGTAAGGCCCATTTAGTTCCGTAGAGCTTAATCGCCCGGTAAGTAAGTTTAGGATTGGAGTCAAAGTGATCAAAACTCATAGGCTCAAACCCAGGAACGGAAAATAGAGACATATGAAAATGTTCATTTTTCTGTCCTTTGTTTAGAAACTTACATCGTATTCTTCCAGAAATACGAGGGCGTTCACCCAGCCCGACCTAATGGTTAAAAAACCGAGGCAGGATCTACACTACTGCTTATAACAGTTTATAATCGTTATGACAACTGTTCAGGCCCAGGACACATTACATATACCATTTCCATACCATTTTTAATATGTTATATCCTGCTTGGTGTAGATCGGGCTGAAAGCATTTCTGAATGTTAGGTTTGTAGCTCCATCGCCTTAAACCTTTGATAACATCTTAAAAATAAAAATACAGAGTTGTTTGCTTGTTTTGTGGGGATTGGGACACGTTTGATATACTCTGCGTCTATCTTGTAGCCATGGAATAAAATAAAAATATCTCCTTCGAGCCGGAATCGAACCAGCGACCTAAGGATGACTCATTAAACGTTCTACAGTCCTCCGCTCTACCAGCTGAGCTATCGAAGGGATGTGACGTTGAAACTGATTCAGGGCGGATAAGAACCTTTACCTAGAAGTTATTATTTTTGTTTCTTGGACTTCCTTTGTTAGATATTACATTTTTGTCCATGTAATAACAAAAGTGTATCTGGATCGTTTCTATACGATGAAGACAAGTTAATGTGCACGTGGCGAACGCTAAAGCCACTCCATTCATTTCAACCGTGATGTGCAAACCCGAACAACTTAATCTGGCCGGGTGGGTGGGGACTCTTTGGTAGACCAACAAGAATAGACGATGTCTGTCGTGCAAGTTTACTTGCAAGTTCCTGTGTGCTCGATCGGGCTGAGGCAAGTGTGCACAGGATGGCAGTCGTGCTGCCGAACCAATTTGACTAGATCAGTGGAGGCTGGTGGCTCCAATTTCGGTGGGGCTGTGAATCCATTCTGGGTTTCAGTCCAGCCAGAACTCTGCAGGAGCTATCCAAGGTGCTGAGCCCTGCCCCCAAAATAGGTCCATCCAGTGTGGCAGGACTGTTTGTGAAAACACTAACAGCAAGCAGGGAGTTCTCCTTGGAAAAACTCCTGCCTGTGAAGTAAAATGACTTTAAAACTTGATGCGATGAGCTGAGAAGGTTAATTCAATCATGTCTGCAAGCCAAGATCAGGTTCGATCGGACCCTGCCCTGCAGGAGCAAGTTTTTAGAAGTACAAATAAAGCCCGCAAGCTCAGCTCAGCCCAACCAGGGAAGCTAACTGCCATCCCACCTTTCCGCCACACGATGGCGCCATGTAGATGGGACACAGCAAGCCGCTCTGGTTCTTCTGCCTGGAACTCCGAACCTTAGAATCGTGGAGTTCGAAGGAATGTATAGCATTACAAGGGTCATTACCTCTCTCGTCTCAGGCTGGGCGCACATACGGAATGCCTTTTACCCTTGAGCGGAAAGAGGTCGCCTGTTTTATTCGATGATGGTAATAGGTTTGTTGGCCACCCTGAGAGTCCCCTTGAGAATGGAAGCCCAGGATCAAAGATATTTTAGAGAATTAGACATTAATATTGAATGGAAATTGGATAGGCAACATAAGCTTACGGTGTATCCTCCCTACTAATAGGAGTGCTTCTGTCCAGGGTTCCAGCCTGCCATTCCCTCCACGCAGGGCTTTGCACTCCTCTTCCACTTCATTCAAGTGGCACCATTTCATGGCTATGAGCATGTTCAGTCCTCATTGGGCTGTTTTGGGAAGGCACCCCCTTAGGTTTATGTATTGTTTTAAAACTTTTTTTTTTTTTTTTGTATTTCTCCCGAGCATGGTGATGTCTCACTCTTGTTTCTCTGCAGTCCCGTTTTCACTCCATTTCTGTTGGCACTCACCATCTGAGTTCGATATTAGAGGGAGGGATCAGAGTGGTTAAAAATTAAATGCGACAATTCTTTCAATAATTAACTTTTCAGTCAGCATGTATCTGAGCACGGGTACCTTTTTTCTTCTTTTTCTCATTAGTAGGGAGACTACAGAAACACTGACAAAATACATTATTTTTTTCTGGTGTAAGGACCCTCTGTTATGACAACTGACTAGGCTAATGAAATTATGCCTATGGCTGGTGGGGCAAGGTAGCTCCCTGGTAGAGTACATTATTTGTATGCAGAAGGTCCCAGATTTGATCCCTGGCATCTCCAGGTAGGGCTGTACCTCAAACCCTGAAGAACTACTGCCAGTCAGTGTCAACAATACTGGGCCAGATGGACCAATGGTTTGATTCAGTATACGGCGGCTTCCCATGTTCCTCTGTCTCTCTGTGTGTAGAACAACAGCTCAGCCCCTAGCTACAAATTATAGCTAACTTGGGAGCTCACCAATGAGGGAAAACTCTGCAGAAGCTGCACAGCCTGTGCTCCTAGTCCACCTCCATCTCAGCTTGAGAGCATCACAAGCCAAGGGGCACTGAATGTGTGATGTGGCTGAGGGAGCTAAGAGTTGAATTAAACATGATGTTGTGTGTAGTGGACTGTATCACTCCAATTTTGGCCCTGAGCTGGAAAAGGCATGAAAGAATAAGGCATGGGTGGGCAACTTGAGGCCTTCCAGCTGTTTTGGCCTACGACTCCCATTTGCCCTAGCCAGCATAGCCAATGATGAGGGATCATGGGAGTTGTAGAACAAAACATCTAGAGGGGCACATGTTACCTACCCTTGGAGTAAGAGGAGGCCTCAGCCAGGCCCTACAAAGAACAGTGCTTACACAGCAGCAGGAGAACCTTCCTTCCTGCCCTCTTAAGCCACCCAAGTTCCTGGTGACTGGATGTTTCTACTCCTGCTCCCACTATGGTCCTTGAGAGATTCAGTGGGGCTGCTGTCCTGCAAGTAACATGAGCAAATCCTTGCTGGATCAGAGCAATGGCCTTTCTAGTCTACCATCCTCTTTATCACAACCGTCAGCAAGATGCCTACTTGGATGTCAGAGGCACTGTGTTACAATGATTCCAGTCCTACCTGCAAGGCTGATTTCAGAAAGTAACATTGGGTGACTATTCCTTGGCCACTTGGCAATTTAACTATGGGGCTCCACAGGGTACCATCTTGTCCCCAATGTTATTCAACATTTATATGAAGCCACTGGGAGTAGTCATTAGGGGATTTGGAGTCAAGTGCCATCAGTAGACTGATGACACTCAGCTTTATCTCCCTGTGACATCTGAATCAGGTGAGGCTGTGCAAATCATGGACCAGTGCCTAGACATAAAGGTAATGGGCTGGATAAGGGCCAATAAACTAAAGTGGCATCCTGGCAAGACAGAAGCCCTGTGGGTGAGTGGTTCCCGATCTGGGAAATAGGCTCATTGCCTCTTTTGGATGGAGCTTCATTCCCTCTGAAAGATCATGTTTGTAGCCTGAGGGTACTCCTAGATCCTTTCCTGTCGCTGGAGATCCAAGTGGCTGTGGTGGCTCAGAGTGCCTTTTACCTGCTTTGACAGGTTCACCAGCTATGGTCTCTACTGGATAGGGATAGCTTGGCAACAGCAGTACAGGTGCTAGTAACCTCAAGACTGGATTACTGCAATGCACTCTATGTGGGGCTACCCTTAAGGCTGCTCCGAGAGTTTCTGCTAGTGCAGAACACAGCAGCTCAGCTGTTGTCAGGTGCTGCTCCTTTTCAGCATGCAACTTCTTTGCTGAGAGACCTACATTGACTGCCTGTTCACTACTGGGCCAGGTTTAAGGTTTTGGTACTAGTGTACAAAGCCCTAAACAACTTGAGATCAGGATACTTGAGACAGCACCTTCTCTCTTAACAACCTACCCAGTCACCAGAGCGCAAGCTCTTGGTGGTTCCACATGTCCCAATTGGAGTCCACCTGGAGATGAGCTTTCACTGTGACGGCCCCCTTCCTATGGAATTCTCTGCCTTTGGAGGTCACACAGGTGCCAACATTGTCCTGTTTCCGGCACCTCCTGAAAACATCTTTAGTTCAGGAAGACTTCCTTGACTGACTCACCACAATTTTATCAGAATTCTGTTTCTTTTTTAACTGGTTGGACACTGTATGAGCAGAATGCTGGACTAGATAGATCCTTGGTCTGATCCAGCATGGCTGCTCTTATGTTCAGTGATGGCCATTCTACATTCGCTCAATGGAGTGTATTTTTTACTTGAGGATGCATACTTACATATAGAATGAAGTGAGAAGCAAGGCCACCTCAAGGCTGTTTGCTGCTCTTGGCAAAAATTAAATTTGCACACACTCTGCATCTTGGTGTGTGCGCGCATGAGAACGAATGCACAAATCTAAGGGGCTTCTTATCCCTTTCTTAGAAGCAAACGGAAGGGATTTTCACTCCATTCAATTGGTATGGAAAGTAATAAGAATACAAAACTGTTATGGAAAGCTCAGTGTATTGCTTTCTTTCCCGTGAAGCACTGGCTTGGTTCCATTTTTTTTTAAAGTATATCAGTAGTCTTTAACCTTTTTAGGAACAGGATCACCTTTAACCCCAACCTGAAACACAAAACCTACTTTAGTTGCTTTTTTTTAACCTTCCCATTAAAGGGTTAAGACCTTATCATAAAAAGCAATGTAACTAGTATATAAGCAAAACCAACCTTTTTTCTATCACAGGCTACTGCAAGCAAATCTGAACAGATGTTTCGCATTGCATGTAAAATATTAGGAGACTGATTCAAAAGGCTTTCCATGAGGAATGGTTCCTTGGTGAATTCTTTTTTCTTCTTCCCTTCCTTTTCTCTTTCTTACAAAAAGAGATCCACATTAAATAATTTGGAGGATGTGAGCCAGCTACATCTCAGCCCACAAGTTGAAAACCAAGCAGATAAAGAGCGGCAAAAGACCTGCGTGGGAAACTTCATTAAACGAGACTGAGTCAAACCCAACCTTGGAGACATAATGACTTCTGTTCCTTCATAGTTCCTGCCACCCCATCTTTCCAAATATAGAAATGTACTTTGGTTCATTCCCCTTTTCTCATTGCTATCAGGAACTACCACAGCCTCTCTTCAGTTCTCTGATATTGTAGAATTCATTTTAAAACCATTCTTCCATTTCAATCCTGGTATATGGTTTCAGTTGCCTGGGGGTTAAGCCATACGGCAGGATAGAAAGTTCGGGGGGGGGGGAGGGGGGAGAATTAGTCATAGAGGTGTACAGCTTATTTGCTCTTTTTTGCTTTTAATTTTCTTTTCCGTGGTGCGTGCTCTCACACAGAAGAGCAGCTCTCTACATTAGTCTTGTGCCAGACATTTTAATGCCAAATAAAACATTAATCTGTGTTTACTTAAGACCCAGAAATAAGTGGATAGCCTTGAAAGCAGGCTGACCTGGCCATGTTTGACAGGAGATGCAATAAATACTATTTAATTTAATGCTCTTCTGGCCGGGGTTGGAGGGAGGAAGCTGGCAAAGGCCCCGTTCAGACAACACCCTAAACCATGCTGCTTAACCACAAAGTGGTTAACTGACTGCATTGACCTTAATGCATTCCATTAACCATTTTGTGGTTAAGCAGCGTGGTTTAGCACGTTGTCTGAACCAGGCCACTGCCTGCTAACCCCCCTCTCCAACTCATCACCTGTTGCCTACACCTCCCAGTCACATCTTCTTGGTAACCTAATGCCAGTTGCTAGCTCTCTTTCTGGTTCTACAGATATTCTAAGAAAAATACAGCAGCTGGAGGAAAAGAGACAGAGGAACAGATCTTTCTTGGGGGCAGCGAGCTAGTGTTGGAATGGAACGACCTCACAAACCAAAGCTGGCCAACGAATGAACGAAATCTTTAAAGCTGGCCTACTCCGAAGCAGCCTCAAGATTCATTATTACGCTGCTGGTATTGACTGGAAGATGACCTGGGTTAGCCCATTTGAAAGGCATGATGGTTACACCCTTGTTTGTAGAGTTAAATACCTTTCATTTTCTTCATTCAAACATGACAGATGTTAAATGCAAGGAAGTTTGTTGGAGCTTTGTTTGAGGATTGGATTAAACTATGCAAACTCACATGTATGGGCTTATTTTGCATAAGCTCCAGGACTGCAGAGAATGGAGTATGGTCGTGGTGTGCAAAGGACTTGGGAACAGCAGCAGTGTATATTTTAGACTAGAGAATGGGGAGAGCTAGGATGCAAGTATTGAAGTTATAGCCAAGCCACAGGTGTCCAAGTACTTGTCCCGACCCTTTACAGCAACTTCTGAAATTGCCCACATATAAGGTCAATACGTGGCCATATGTGCTAGAAACTCGTAGTTTGTTTCAATCCAGTGATTTCCAGAACATTGGTGTTACACAGATACATCCGCAGCCTGAGACACATTTGCTCCTATGAGGGTGGAGGATAGGTTTAGCAATGGCTGTTAGGCATGATGCAAAGTCTCTATTCAGAATGGAATGGAACTTCAGATGCTGCCTCTGGTCCTGTTATGCTGGAATGGAACAAGAGGGGAGAACAATTACCTTCATGTCCTGCCTAGGAGAAGCTAGTTTAGGAATAGAACATTGGACTAAGCCAGGGGTGCACAACCCCCCTGCCCCCAATCCGATCTAAACTGCAGCTCCCCCAGCAATCTTTCTACATATTATTCTTTCTTCACAGGTAGAGGAACAGAAAGAGTTATCTTTTTCAGGATTGCTGGAACGCGTGTGTGTGTATGCAGGTCCTGACCCAGCATTACATGTGGCTCTCAGGGCCAAAAAGGTTATGCACCCTTGGACTAGATAGACCTTTGGCCTGAATGACCACTGCAGTGCTTGTTTTCTCTCTCTCTCCTAACCTTTGTTTACTTGAAACACTGACTAACAGACACTAAAAGACTCAGTGACATCAAAGACGCAGGCTGTCTGAAAAGGACCGGCTTTTATTTTATTGTGGAAAATAAGTTTTTGCATCTTTAGTCTTTTCTTTTTCACCAATTGAAATCTGGACATAAAAACAGCATCTCCCCATCAAACACAGTAATTCAATGACACCCCACCCACCCCCAAGTTTTCACAAGCTTATTTTCGGCTGGAATTTCAAAACAGACAATTCCATGGAGTGGAAGGAGGCTTGGGAGAGAAGGGGGGGGGGGATTGCAGCTGCTGGTGGATTCTCCCTAACTGACCCAGAACCTCACTCCTGCCACTAGGATCTCAGCTGATCTCCTTCCATTCCCTTCAACCAAATCACAATCTGGAATGGAAAGGGAGGTAGTAGCACTGTGAGTTAGGACAAAACACAAACACAGACGACATGCCACAGGAGAGAGTTCAGGCAAGAGTTGCTATGGATAAAGTTTCAAAGAACTCTGCCCTCCTAAACAAAGGAGTGGTGGGGTGGTGGTAGGGACAGGAAGAACAGAGAAAGTCTTCAAGTCAGACTCCTTGTGCAGGAATTAAGGTTAGAGTCGGTTCCTTAGAATACTGTCCATCCACTGGTGGGCAGGTGAGTGAAATCCTCAGAGTCCTACAGGTAGCCGATACTAACTTCTGCCTGGACAAGAGGAAGAAGGGCAGAGGTACAGGCAAGGTAAGCAGTTGTGGCGGAAGGAGGAAAGGAGGCAAACTTCACCACCTCTGTCCCACCCACTCTGCTGCCCCTTCAGAAGCCAGGTTCCTTTTCCTGTACCCAGAGGACAGAAAGGGAAAACGGATGGGAGCTGAACATTGCTGCCTTCTTCCCCTTTCCCCAGAACCACAATAGCTGCCTTCCACTGGTAAGAGGTGTCCTTTGGAGGCGCTCCTTTATCTGCACAGGAGATAAGTTTGAGTCAAGGAATGTGTAGGCGAAAGCAAGAACAACCCTGGAGTTGGTGGTTGTTTTTTTGCTTTGATGATGATGCAGTCCATCAGCCTGATTTCAAAAGGAGGGGTTAAAACTGGCTGAAAACGCCAAAGATTCCAACTCAAATCCAACTCGCCATCACCACATGCTCTCTCTCCCATCCTCCTAAGAGAGAATTTGCACATGTATGCTCAAGGAGAAGTTAGGGGAGAACAGAGATACCACGTTGAAGGATCTCTGCCTTCCATAAAGAGACTTCCACCCATGTTTTATGGAAGTCCTACATTATTTCACTTTCCAATAGAACCCGTTTGCAGAAACCCCACAAATATGTATTTCTTCATTGTGACCCATCTTCTGAGAGAATCCAAGATGGATCACCCTTCAAACAAAAATATCAACATCTCAAGATGGGGGATATTGACAAGAACATCCTTTCGCCTTGAGAAATCCCAATACTCTGTATCAATACTGCTGTTTTCCAGAACATTACAAAACATAATTAAGTAGATACGTCAGACCATTCAATTTCCCACAAGGCACCATCTCCTGCCCTACCATCTGCACCAACTAGAAGTGCAAAGATATGGAAGGAAAACCTCCCACACCCATTTCACTGAACTTAATCAAAGGAGGGAAATTCCTTATTTAAGTGGTATTCCAAACCAGAGACAATCTTTCTTCCTCCACTCACCATGGAGACAGTATTATGTTTTAAAAAGACCAAAAAAAAAAAAAAAGACAAAAGTAATACAGCATCCAAAACAAACGAAATACTACCCTTTGGTGTGGTCTGAATTTTGGCCAGATGAGGTCTGAAGTCCCTTCTCCATGCCCACCTTATAAAGAGGCTCTGGAGCAGCTCAGCAGCACCTCTTAGAGGCAAGAATGGGCAAGGGGAATTCTCCACCACTGAATAAGGCTGGGCTCCTTTGCCGGAGAGCTGCTTCTGTGGTGTGGTCTGCTGCCTCCGGAATTCTTCTCCCTCTCCACTCCTCCTACAGACATGGCGGTGGCCAGTGCAAATATGGCAGCCAGTGGAACCAGTTGCAAGGAAATGCCATTGAGGGGCAAGCAAACTCTGCTATGATACTTTTTAGGAAGGAGGCTCCCCCAAGGAGAATTAAGGCAGAATTTTTTTGGGGGGTGTTGGCCAAGTCTCCTCGCTCTCCTGGGAAGAGAACATGGCATTTATAGCAAGCCACAAATGTAAGTCATCCTCCCCTTAAATATCATGTAGCTATTATATGGCGGTGGCTACAGAACATACTGGGAGCTAATACAGAGGACGACAAGCCAATGGCCGTGCTGGCTTGGTGTGATGGAAATTGTAGTCCAACACATCTGGAGGGCACCAGGTTGGGAAAGGTTGCTTTAGGTTGTTTGTTGGAGCTTCCAAAATGGCCTTTTGAGTCAGGAAGCGCCTTTAGCAAGTGCTGGCTGGAATAACGCAGAGCCATAACCTTGAGCATTTCATTACCAGGCTTTTGGGGATGGGGAGAAGAAGATGACCATCTCACTCTAAGACTTCTTTTAGGTTAAAGTTAATGGACCTCAACGTGGGGCTGCAAAAAGGAAACACAGTTCCATTCTCTTTCCCTACTATAGATGACTGCTCGGGCAAAAACAGTAGAAAACGCTTTTATCTCTCCAATTCCCCTTGTGTTAGCTACTATCATCTTATATCTATCAATGCACACATCTTATCTCCACTCTCCCATACAACAGGGTTAAAGAATTATTCAGGTTACCCAGCAGACCCAAGTAAAAAAATGGCCAATATGGTCAATAAAGAGGGTCCTTCTAAAGGAGTCCACTGGTTATCTGAAGGAGCTTCTTGCTTTCAAGGCCTGCATCTAAAAGATGCCAAGATGAGAACTGAACAGGTAGCAAAAGGTCAGGAAAGGCCCTCATTTCCTCCCAAAAGCTTGGGCCTTGAAAAACTGTGATCCCATCACGCCAAACACAGCACACCAGCTAGGTACAGTAGCCTAGCAGGAGTTTAATAACTCCCCCATTTTTGCTTGCCTGGGACTACATAAAACAGGTGAGTTATCAGGCAAGGTGAGTGATCTGCATTTGGCTGGTTGGATCCTAAAACTGCACAGTCCTGCAACAGCCCAATGAAGCTCCGAAAACCTCAGTGGCTTCCTGCTTTGGTTCAACATTGGCTCTGACCTCAAAATGCACTGATTTGGAGAAACCACCAAGGATCATCTGATGAGTGGGCAGGCCGCCACGTCAAAGAGGAGGATAGGCACTGGAGGGTAGCACTGAGAGAGCTCAGAATGTTCCACCTCACCTCCTCTGTTGGGGTATGAGAATAACCCCCCAAACCCTCTCCTCCTACCTCAGTATTTTAAGTGCACAAAACAACGCTCATCCCTGGAATGCACTCGAATGCCACACAGAGAAAATAATAATAAAAATAAACAAAGTCCCGTCCCACCCCAAGCCCCCGCCCCTTTCCCTCCTAGGGTCCAACATGCTGAAGGATCATCAGTTGCTAACTCCAGCTGGGATCATAACCTGTCCAGTCAGAAGGAGGCGCTAAGTAAACACGGCGGCCTCGGTAAAGGAAGCTGACGATGCCCTGGTAGCCGGCACGGGGCACTCCTGATTTGAGGTCGTCCATGACCCCCAAGGCTTTTGCAAAGGCCTTGAAGGAGTCGCGAGTGGTATACTGCACGCGGACAGTGCCCAACTCCCGGCGCTGGTTGCCCTGAAGCTCTTCCACCCGCAGCTCAGGGACACTGTAGACTTGGGCCAGGAATGAGCGCTCGTACTCATCCTTCTTGAGGTAAGAAAGGTCCATCTGGGTGAAAGGCACGAAGCGGTCATTGAGCTTGATGAACTTCAGGTACTGGTCAAAGAACTGACCGTGGCTCACACCCTTGCGGCCAAAAGTCATAGTGCGCGACACTTCGGGCCTGATGCATGAACGGCGCTGCCGCTGTTCAGGCTGTCGCATCCAATCATCCCAGAAGGCCTTGGGCCACTTGGGCTCCAGCTCATCCCACAGGTCGGAGACCAGAAGCCAGCCCAGCCCAGGGAAAAAATCCGTACGGTAGAGAAGCTCCGGGTGGGCAGCATCTACCATCTGTTCCTTGCCGTTATCATTCCAGGCAGAGATGCACCAGAGAGTTGGGTCCGCTAGCAGGAGTGGAAAGGCTGCCTGGAAGTATTCAAAGAAATCTGGAGCTACTTCCAGGTCATCTTCCACCACAATGGCTGCTTGGTACTTAAAGGTCCGGAAGACCTGGCTCAGGGCCCAGCGATAGTGTCGGGCAATCTTGTAGTAGCCCTGGAACTTGCGGTGATCAGTGGGCACAGGGATATCACTCAGGTTGGGCTGCTTGATGTGCATGATGGCATCGCCGTAAGAAGCAATGACCCTGGCCGTCTCCTCGTGTCCACAGTCCTGGCTCACAATGATGGGGAACCGCTCCTTTGAGGGGCGGTAATGCAACAGCTTGTCTAGGCAACGGCGGACTGTGCTGCGGTCACAGGCAATCACCACCACTGGCAAAACAGCATCCGGTGAGATTTGACTGCGGCGGGACAAGGGAGCAGCTGTGGAAGGCCGGGCGGATGCTGCAGCCGAGAGGTGGAGACTTTTCGCCTCATTCGCCTTCCTCCTGCTCCAAAGGGCACTGTAGCGGTGGATCTGGTGCAAGAGGTCCTTCTGGCGCTCCAGTTCCACCTCAGCGTCTTGGGCCAGTCGGATCACCTCTTCAGTGAGGCGGCTATGGTCAGAGAAAGACTGTGGCCGAGTCCACAGGAAGAGGAGAATGAGGGCGTTCCAGGCCACGAAAAGCACCACGCCCCAGAGAACCAGGTTGCTTTTCTTCAGCATCCTTCACAGGCACAGGCCGCCACGGTTTCTTCTTGTGCTCTCCCGTCCAATGGGCATTAGGCTACCACCACTGACCTGGAAAAACAAGTGTGAAAACAAAGTGTGAGTGGAGAATAAAACTATAATCACCCATCTCATTTGTTTCTACCCTTCACTGCTCCAGTCTGTTTGGGGGGGGGGGGAAGTTTACATGGAATTCTTTACTTTTTATAGTTCAAAAGCAAGATAAAATTATCTTCTGTGAAGGAAGAACAAAATGAAAGGCATATTTAGATGTCGGGGGCACTTGAAAGATGAAGCATAAAACTAATACTAATACTAATAATATTTTATATCCCACCTTTTTCTCAGTACTGGGACTCAAGGCAGTTTACAAGATTAAAACATAAATATAAATTACAAAAGTTAAAATAGGATTAAACCTACAGTAAAATTAAAAACATGTTAAAAAAATTAAAAACTGTAACAGGTTAAAGGGGGGGGGAGAGAGATCCAATACATTAACACAGGTCCAGTATAGTTCCAAAAGCCTGCTGAAACAAAAAACGTTTTTGCCTGCTTCCGAAACTGTAGCACAGGGGGAGCCAGCCCAGCCTCTCTGGGAAGGGAGTTCCAGAGCCTTGGGGCAGCCACCGAGGAGGCCCTCTCCCGCACACCCATCAGGCTTGCCTGGGTTGTGAGACACGAAAACAGTGCCAGAGTCAAATATAGCAACCAACAGGGTCAACTTAAATAAGGAACCTGTAGGATCTAGTTGGCTTGGCCCTGGCAGCACCACAAATATTCATTTGAAAATCTCCAACTCCTGCAACCAATCAGTTGAGGGCCATCAATCTTCAGGGGAAAACAGTAATCTCTGAGGGAAAGATCCTGAGGCCAACACAGAGAGTATATTCCTCACACTATGTAATATAAGCAGCTTGTGCAAGCAAGTTCACGGGTTTATACATTTTGTATATTATCCTCTTTATTTTAATCATTTGTAGATTACAACTTTTAAAACTGAGTTCTCAAGTTAAGAAGCCATCGCTCCATCCCACCACAGAACACTCTGTGGACAATGAGTGATGGCCTACTGACCCTTTTCAGACACTTTGCCCAATGTGGTGCCCTCCAGATGTGTGGAACTGCAGCACTCCATCATCCACAGCAGGCATAGGCAATGACTGCACTGCTGTGGATGATGACCACTGTAGTTCATCACCTCTGGAGGGCATCAGGTTGGGGAAGGCTGCCTTACGGTCTGCCAACACTTTCACTCCGTTGCTAAGGGGATGAAACAATCCCGCTATTCCTTGCCTGGTTGGTTGGGGCAGAAGGAATGTGGTGTAGGGAAAATGCATTTCCTCATACCCCAGCCAGACTTCAATGCCCACCACACAGTTTAAGAAAGAGAGAGACAGAGAGAAAAAGAGCAAAAACACTGTTAATTCTATTCACAATTTGATTTTTTTGGGGAGGTGTTAATCAGAACCCTTTCCCAACCTTTACCAGGCCTCCCAAATGTGGAAGAAAGACATTCTCATCCTATCTCTGTTTAGGTGGGAAAATTCAATTCTTTGCTGTGAGATGCATTGCAGAATATACGGTAGCATTCTGCTGTGTCTGTGTGTTTTGGAAGGGGAGGGGGATGGTGTAACTGGATGTAAAAACCCATGTCCCTTCTCCGTTAAGTCATGGTATTCCCTTGCTCAAGACCCTCCCTTGCCCCCACCGCCATTTTCACCACACCTCCTTCTGCAGAACCTCAAGGATTTCAGTTCAGAGCAAAAGAAGTAACGTGAGCTGTTAGACACAAGACAATTCTGTATCACTGTCATTTACATAATTGATTGGGAAAGCAGAATTTGATCTTCTGGGAAAACAAAGCGCAAGAGCTCTCCTTTCAGAGTAAGGAAAGCAACAATTAACTTCTTGGGAAAACCACCGAACAGAGTATGGCACCACCTGGTACAAAGCCCAACCCAACAGTGCAGAGAGCCAACTAAAGTGTCCAGCGGTAGAGATCAAACCACAAGTCAAAGTCAGATTACCTTAACTGGTAGGGCTGAGAGAATACTTATTATTTTTATTTATTACATTTCTATACTGTCCCACAGCCAAAGCTCTCTGGGCGGTTTACAAAAGATTAAAACATTAAAAAATCGATATAAAAAAATTAAAACCATAAAAACAGACAGCGTACAAAGACAACGTCCACTTAAAGCAGCTTTCAGCCAGACCTAAAGATAAAACTCAACATATGCTGTTAAATGCCTGGGAGAGGAGAAAAGTGTTGACCTGGCGCAGAAAAGAACAATAGCGCCAGGCAGGCTTTGTCGGGGAGATCACTCCGTAATTGGGGAGCCACCACTGTAAAAAGTGAAAGAGGAAATATTCAAGATGGCTTTCTAACAAAGAGCGGTAGCTTTTATTACACTGTAAGATCTGAAGAACGTCTATTCTCAGGATATGTAAATACAGTGCAAGAGAATTAACCAAGCAGTTAATTGGTTAAGAAGCCACCAATTAACAACTTGGACTCATTGGGGGAACGTTGAAGCACATACCTCAAGCCCAATTCGGCTCTGACTCGCCTTTTGTTTGAGATTTCAGTAGACGATGCTTTTGAGCCAACCTTCACAGCCTTAAGGGGGTAACGTGGGCAGGAATCTCAATTCTGAACCAAGTGAAATACTGTCCTCAGTGGCAATTCCTCTATGTCAGAAGGGCTTGTGCGTTGCTAGACTACTATTCCCCAACTTCTGTTCTGCCCTAAACAATGAATCAGTGCAGCCTGCCTCCAGTAATTGACTCAGCCACAGGAACCACCATACTCAGCGTAACGATTTCTGCCCAAATCGGCTGTAATAGAATTATCCAAAAGTTTCTCCATGGGTAGTTTGGGCCTGACCCACTTCTCCTATGCTGGAGGTCTGCAACAACAATAGGAGCTTTGATTGTTGATAGCTACCTTGAGCACTACTTCAGTAAGTGGAAAGGTGGACTGTATAAATTATTGTAATAAAATAAAGGAAGTGTGTTATAAGTGGGTGTACAGAAGGGAGTTCTGGGGGGGGGAAATTGGCAAAGAATCAACACCTGTTGCATTAAGAATTGCAGAGCATTACATAAAGTTAAGTTTGCTTTACAGGTCAGTTTTCTGTGGCATTGTTTTCTAAAGTTTGTGGCAACAACTATGATCAAGTCCTTAAATTCGTCCCTGATCAATCACTCTGGTCATGTGATACGGGAGCAGTGGTCAGGCTCCCGGTTTATTGGGAAACTGAAAATACAGGCCAACCACACAGCATAAGAGAGCTGAAGGTGAATATCTAAAGAGCTGTAGTTTTCAAGAATGAGAGATTGCAGACAGCGAATATGTGAGGGGGTATACAAGTATGGTTCAATAATGTTTCATACTTCATGTTGGAGAGGCGGCGGCAGCAGGAATGGCATATAAATCCCCTGCCTCATTCAGCCCAACTCTGCAACTGACCCCCAGACCCAGTTGGTCCCTTAGACAGTAATCCTCAATCCTCTAATCCTCTTGACGCCCCTTTGACCCCTGCACTTTATCAGCTGCATCAGTAGCCTTCTTAATCCCCACTCAGTAAGAATCCCAGCCATATATTTAACACTGCAGGTTTGCTACTGCCAAAATGTAGCCAGGTTTGTGCAAACCTTAGGATTTTGAGGTCCTGGCTATCGGGTGTAGGTTCTCATTTCCTAGTCACCTCTGTAGAAGTATAAGTGCAACAGCTTCCAATATTAGATGAGAGCCACACAACAACGTTGTGCTGGGTTTACCCACCCTGGGCTGAAATGTAATAACCATTTCCAGATCGGAGGAAGAAATCAGCCTGATATTCTGTAGAGAATCGCCATCAAATATTGCCTAGGGTACCACACTCAAACACACACATACACGGAATGGATTCAAAGAATATGCAAATATCCCTAAAATTCTGGGACACTCAACTTGCATTTAAAAATACACTATATGTTTGTAGCCCTTACGAAATGAGCAAGGTGTCTAAGCCTTTCAGTAGTCTGATATAGAGGTGGTTGCTCCCTTTGCAATCCTTCCCCAGGGACCTTAATACTAGAATTCCTGACACAACATACTGACAGTCCGTCACTATGTGTGATATTCAGAGTGTGGCCACCTTCTGTTCTCCCAGAATTCAAAATTTTGCCAAATGCTGCATTTTGTTTGCAGAAGCACAAAGCCCATACAGTATTTTTCTATATTCCATGCACTTTCTTTTCCTAATATACAGTAGAAAATTCTGGGCTATATAATTATCCTATAGGCAATTCCTATAACTATAACATTTGTCTTGTTTGACTACAGAATTTTATGAAGCGTGAAATTCTACACCTTTGGCCTTCACCTCACTGTTGGGATGCAGACCCATGCAAGGCGGAGGACGAGGAGCTGTGTTCCAGCCACAAATGAGCTGAGATTACACTTCCTCACCCAAATGCAGACATGTATATGTGGCTCAACACCTATACGGGGACACTCCATAAGAGATT
Organism: Elgaria multicarinata webbii; assembly: GCF_023053635.1. Classification (NCBI taxonomy): domain Eukaryota; kingdom Metazoa; phylum Chordata; class Lepidosauria; order Squamata; family Anguidae; genus Elgaria; species Elgaria multicarinata. Next base: position 146,179,015 of record NC_086173.1, read on the forward strand.
CTGGGAAACATTCCTTTAAGCCGTATAAGGAAGGGAAAGACTGGAAAATTCAGGATCCAACATAAGGTTTGCAGTAAGCTCAATGACCTTCTTGGTGGCCAGTTTCCCCTTTGCTAGTGCCCAATTCCAGCCAGAATCTGCTTGAACTGCAACACTTCGTAGAAGAGGGGAAGCAACATCCATATTTATTGCATTGTCCAAATACCCTTGGCTCCTAAAGCAAGAAAACTGCCCTGTGGTAGCCTGCGGTCTGCTCAGTATGTGAAAGAAGTGGAGAGGAGAGGCAGTGATTTGTGGGGAGTCCTTGGGACCAAGAAAGGCAGCATCTGCGTGCCTGTGAGGTCCATCTGTCCTGCTGAGCAGAGCTCTCAAGAGGATTCTTGCAACATCTGTTTAAGTCAGATTCCTTACATGACCTCCTCACATCTTGATAGGGGTTAGAAAAAGAGCACAGCCAGAATGGCTGGCACCTAGACTGAATAATATAGAATCCATATAGCTGAGGAGGGGAGGGAGAGAACATAAAAGGCAGGGGGTCACAATGTAAATGAAAGATTGCACTGAGTTCAAGGGGGAGCTGAGAAATAGAAGGAATTCAAGTGTGTGTGTGTGTGTGTGTGTGTGTGTGTGTGTGTGAGAGAGAGAGAGAGAGAGAGAGAGAGAGAGAGAGAGAGAGAGAGAGAGAGAGAGAGAGAGAGATCCAATTCTTGGGACAAACAATGCAGATATGCCAATCATCTTCACCAGCCTTCTTCACCCTTGTGCCTTCCAGATGTTTTTTTGGAATACAACTCTCATCACCTACAATCATCATGGCCAATGGTTAGGGATGATGGGTATTCTAGTCCAAATTATCAGGAGGGCATTGGTTTGGGGAAGGCTGATCTACAGCCTGAAGACAGATCTCCTCACATTCTTTTGTAACAGCCAAAGGCCTTTTCTGAAGTGTTCGCAGCTGCAAGGGAAGGCATTGGCCATGTGGTCCTTGGGACCCAGCAACCACATGCTGGTCATCCAAGCACATAAAGAGGGGCTATTTTGGCTTGGATCCAAGGGAGATGAGGCAGGGGGCCATACACAGCTTAGATTTTAGCAGCTCAGTATCCGTTTAGTATCTGTGCCCTGGACAAAACTGGATGTCCAGACTAGGGGAGGGGTAGTCCACATTTTGATGACACCCCATTCTCAATCCCCAGATGGCTTCACCCAGCAGTTTCACACAGATGTTAAATACAACAGGAGACAATGTTAATTCTGGTGGAAACCCTGAGATAGTTCCCCCATGGGAAAGAGGAACAGCCACCTAACACTGACTTCTGAAACTTACTCTCCACACAGAAGTGAAACCAGTATATAGAAGTGAAACCACCATAATACAGTACTTCCAAAACCCCACCCACAAAGGCAATCCAGAAAGATACCACAACGTCGAAGAATGAACACCACCTCTTATTCCCCTAGCTTTACAAATCATTCAGAGTGACTGTGGCAGTTTCCTTTATGGAGGCAGCTGGTTCCAAAAACCCAGACTGCTAAAGATCTAGATTGACCCAAGAGAACATGGAGCGGCAGATTTGAAACAGCCTATAATTAGATCGACAGGGTCCTCAAAGGTTTCCTTGCAAGAGTCTCTACCACTGCCTCTGAAAAAAGCAGGAACAGCCCCCTCTACAAATAATACCTTTACTATCCTGTCCATCAAGCCAGATAACACAATCTGCCTAGCTGTTGCAAGCCATAATGGGCAAAGTCTGACTGAGCAAACGCGATGTGCCACAGAGACTGCTCCAGCTTTGCCCCTTTACTTCTTTGAAGTCAACTGATATCCATCCAAGCAACAGCAACTAACTGAAGCTAAGGTGACATCAGGTACAGACTGCAAAGTAAGTGGCAGCAGAATGGATGCAAGAGACTTCAAGTGCAAATTGGTCACAGCTCATCTCCATGGATTCACTGTACAACATTTGCAACAGCAATCCAACAACCTGGTGTAGCTCCACAGGTCAACATTGCAAAGATGCAATATTGGCAGAGAAATATTGCTTCTTTGGGCCAACACCACCCCAGAGTAGGGATGGCCTAGTTCTTCAAAGCCAAGGGTAGACAATCTGGTGCCTTGCAGATGTTTTAGACTACAACTCCTAGTGGCCCAAGCCAATGTGGCAGATGGGCAGGGATTATGGGAGTTGTAGTCCAAACAAGTGGGAGGGCACCGGCTTGCCTACCCCTGTTCTAAGCCATGTTTTGCCAGATTTGTCTTCCTCTCCCACCACTTGCACTTCAGTCCTCATCCCAACTGCTTAAGTGGCTGCAGCCCTTCAGAAAACAAAGGAGCGTTTTGATTTATTCAGTTGGAGAATGTGTTTAGGCCTAACAGTCTCAGCTGTCTACTATTCCAGAAATTCACCAGGGCTTTGATAGGAGAACTTGCCAGGTCTGCAGAAGAAGCCAGAGAGTAGTTGAGAGAGCCAGGTTCAGAGTGTTTCAACAGGTCTCCTGCAGAAACTACTAAGCACTGCGATATGAATCTTCCCGGTTCATGGCCAAGAAGTCAGAAGTGGCTCCCGTGACCACAACCACATAGCCCATGCAGAAACCACATCAAGTGTATGATCTGCAGAGTTTGCGGGGCCCAAAATATGTGACATCTTCCTGGTTCTCTCAAATTGCTCTAGAATCAAAGGTTTCTAGTACCCAAAGACAAATAATATTGGAGCCTTAAATAAGACATCTGTGGTCATGTCTGCAAGCTCAGTCAGGGAGTCAGTTAGGCTGCAGAGTGGGTGAAACAAGAGAATCCCTAATCTGTCAAAACAACTGAATATCAGTAAATACACCCAATAAGGATCCTCTGTTGGGCAGGGCCCCTGGTGAGGATGATGGGATCTTTATGGATTCCCCTGCTCCTATCACCTCATGCTGATGCTGCATTAATTTATCTGGCTGGAGAAGGTATCTCTATGACTGAGTCAGCAGTCTCATCCAACCATTCTCTGTGATCCAAGCCAGGTTAGCCTCTTCATCCAGGATTAAATTGTGAATTACAAATGTTTTATTTAAGACTGACCTGGCATTAACCAGCAACCAGGGGAAAGAAGCCGATTTGGCAATGGGAGTCCCTAGAGCTGGAAGAAGGACAGGAAAGCATGACAGAGGAAGAAGAGAACACTGTTAGCACCACATCTCAGCCACTAGTGCCACATCTTCCTCTTCCCCACCGCTCCACAAATAGGACAAATGGTGTCCCCAAATTCCACTCCTAACTAGCCAATTGATGTAATGCCAAACATGCCTACAGCCTGAATAAAACCTCTTAAAAAATAAACTACAAAAAAAGGCAGCAAAAAAAAAGATCTTCCTCCTCCGTTAACCCAATTATAACAACTCATTTCCTCAGCACTCAATGCCAAAAGGAAACCAGCAGATAACCTAAGAATCTGCCCCCCCCCAACCCCAGCAACAACCAAAGTTAACACTATTCTTACTACAGCAACAGAAGAGATACTCCTAGCCTCCACCAGCCACATTCATGCTGCCTGCATTTCTTTGTAACTGCTAGGGATTACACACTGCAGAATTATTTATGGCAGGTGAATAATTCTGGATACAACTTCACATTGCCTGATGAACCTGACTGAAAGAAGTCGAGATGTCGAATAAGCCAGAGTAAGCAAACCCGTTGCAATGGAACAGGCTTGTTTTCAAACCTTCTCAGAGGGATTGTTTCGCTCCTGCTAAAAAAAAAAAAAAAGGTGCAGTTTCTTTTCAGAACAGGAAGTTGTGCTTTCCTATATGCCTTGCAAAATAAAGATTAGGTGAGAATTTAGAAGGAGGGGGAGTTTGCTGACACAGAGAGAAGAGAATTCTAATACTAGCCATGTTCTTCCAAAACTTTACAGCAGCCTTCTGAATGTGAAGGGCGATTTCCCAGAATGCCTTCAATGAACGAAGGATGACGCAGGCAGCGGCGGAACCAACATGTTGGCCTGCAATGGATGAGAATGTGAGGCTCTTGCAAGGGTAGCCACGTTACAGAACGTGGGACAAATGAGGTGAGATTAGAAGCAGTCACAAGTTTTCGATTTAGTGAAGCAGAGATGTGAGAACAATTCCATTCTGGCACTCCTCAAAAACTGAAGCCTATAGAGCAGGGATACATTCTACACGCCAGAAACAACAAAAGGAAGCTGGAGCTTGCTTTTTAGGAGAGTCTTAGCTGCACAGCACTGTACAAGTGGCAGAGGAAGACTGCCTATATCACCCCAGCACTACCCACAGCTGCTCAGCTTCCTCCCATTCTTCTTATTAGTCATAGCATGCACTCTGCCATTGAGCGATAGTCCCTCCCTATTTGCAAGGCGTATAGAAACATGGCAGCTTTAAAGGCAAGGCTATCCCCCTAGGGCATTGGTGCCACCAAGGAGACAGGCGAGTTGTGTCCCTTGAGAGTCCACCTTTGCACAGGAAAAGATAACTGCTTACTCCCAACCAGAAGAGGGAGTACTAAGCACAAGGAAGCACAACTCCTGTAATCTACTCAGACTGCAATTTTTTGGTTTTGCAGAACGTTGACTGAACTTGCATGGGCAGCATGGCAGAAAGCAAGAGAGGGAGAAAGTCATGGGATGAGAACACTGGGCATTTCTGGTATGGACTTTGATATACATGGAGTCCCATTTCTATCCTCCCCGACATTGCTGCTCCACATTCTGGGCAAACTAAATAGGGGTTAGGGAGGAAGGAGGAGATTCTACTATGCATGGGGTGGAGTTTTGGGGCCTGTTACTTACTAGCAATACTTACACACTTCTCATACTTTCTAGCAGATGTTCCACCTTCATCCAGCTGTACTGTCACTAACTTCAGGAACGTTGTCTGAAGCTGCTAGATGAGGAGCTAACCCTTCGTTACCTCCCCCTCCTTCACATATTCTCCCATCCATCCACTCAGCGTTCACTTCCTGCATCTTTCTTGGCACCAAAGTGCTCCTCACCAATCCTCTCCAACCTCTCAACACAGCATCGGAGCATTGGCATAATGTACAAATTCAGGAAGATAAAAATACCTGGCTTCTAAAGATTTGCATAATAACCCAAGGATTCTTAACGTAGACTAGGAACCAAAGGAGCAGTCATCGCTCAGAAGGTGGAGTACACACTTTCCATAGAGAAAGTCCCAGGTGCAATCTCTGGTGTCTCCAATTCAAAGGACCTTGGGTAAGTAACAGGGCTTGGAACGTCCCAAGATCCTGGAATGCTGATGCTAATCAGAGTAGATGAACCTCTGATCTGACTCATTGTGAGGCAACTTCGTATGTTCAATACAAGGAGGAACTAAAAGGCATGTGGGAGTGGAAGGAACGTACGTAAAGGAGCAAAGGTCAGCAACTAAAGCATCACTTCAACATGCACTGAACGCATTTCCTAAATTTCTCTGCAACCATGGTTTTTACACTGTGGGACAGAGGGTGGATGGGGGAAGCAGGCTGGGAAATCTGGAAGGGGCCACAAAGTTCTAGGAAGGACAGGATTGTGAGGCAAGTAGATCCTTCCTCTCCTCCCCACTAGAAAAGACAAGGGTGAGTAATGCCCTCACCTCTAGCTTTCACGGTTCCATATTGGATTGGGGGTGCCTTCTCCCAAGTTTACTCCATTGTTGGGAAGAGCTGCCTTGTTTTAATGTTGTTTTCCTGCATGTAGTTTTAGGATGAGTACCCCACTCATCTTTGCACTGTGTGCAGGGGCTTCAATGGCTAGCAATGGGTGGGGAGAGAAGGTAGGATACACTGAGGGAGCAAGTTCAAAAAGTTAGGGAAACCCTATTTTACAACCATAAGGGCAAGTTCTTAGCATGTTCTTAGCACACTATATTCCTGCATTGCAAACACCAAAGCACTTCCACGTGCCAGACTCAGGAAGAACACTGAGTGCAGGCCAGATTATGGAAAGCAGGCAGTAGCAAATGGCAAGATAAGAAGGTGTGGGGAGAGAGGCAAAGACAAGGAGAAGGTCACTTAAAAAGTGGAATGCTACTCCACTGACAAAGCAAATGTTAAAATGGACGGAGAACCTCAGATTTGTAGGAGAGAGTCCATTCCTCCTCATCTCACATTACGTTTCTAGCCCCTATGAACTGGACTCTAATCAAAGCCACCAATTTGGATATTTTAAGGAGCAAAGGCAGTCTCTATGGTGTTTTGTAGGAGTAGAAGAGAACTAGAAGAAAGATATAATAAGAACTGTCCCCCAGTTCTGCTACAGTTCTGCTACAGTCCCAGAAGCTTAGATTTGTTCTATAAGCTTCTGATAAATCTAGTGATCGAGGGATGGGAAAGAATTTGGGGAGGAAGTACTTGCACATGGATATATGTGCACATACTTATGCTTGTGGAAAAGTGCTCTGGCTAGTTTACTTAAAATGTCTATCCCAGCCTCCTCTAGCATAAGGGCAGCCTACTATACCATCAAATACTACCAGCCTTGCAATACATAGAATCTGTTCCATCCCTCCAGAGCCCTCAGACAGGATGCTTTTTAAGAACATGTTTGCCACCACCATGATCCCAGTGAGGACTCCTTCGACCAGTTCCTGTTTCCATCTTTCTGCCCTGTGGCAACGCTCCCTCAGCTGATGCAGAATTGTTGCCCCCATTCAACTTCCTATACTCCCATCCTATCTTCCAAACACTCCTTCCTTTGGCAAGGTGAGATGTCCAAGTTTATAAATGACGTGAAGGCACTCAAGATGGTAAAATCCCGTGGATCAAAAACAGCTTCAAAAGGATCTCTCTATTCTTGCTGAATAGGCAAAAGAACAACAGATGATGTCGAAAGAGCAAAGCAACTGTTCCTTGGGACGAAAAATCCCATCGTTTATATCATGGGATCTAAATAGGCTATGATTATACTGAAAAAAGGTAATGGAATTATCATGAAAAATTCACTGCAGATGTCTGCTTAGCAAGTTGTGTCAGTAAAAAAAAAAGGAGAGTTAAAGACACAATCCGAGTTTTAGACAGAAAAAAATCCTAAAACTCTCAGGATTCCCCAAGCAACCATGCTGGCTGTGGAATGTTGAGAGTTGTAGGACTTTTTGTCTTTCTAAACATGCATAGGATTGTGCTGTAAATGTTTCACCTTACTTGAAAAGAGATTGAAAATAAGAACAGCAAGCACTATAGTACTCTAATATATATCCTGAATACTGTGTAGAGTTCTGGTTGCTCCATCTCAAGAACAATAACTTCGAACTGGCAAGAAAACAGAAAGCAAAAAAGTTGAAAAATGGAGCCCCATCCCTATGAAGAAAGATTAAAGTATTTGGGACTTTTTAAGCTTAGGGGGAAAGCCCCACATGAGTTTGACAGATTTATAAATTTATGAGTGGTTGAGACACAGCAGCTAGAAAGAATTTCTCAGACATACAACAGTAGAAGCTAGAATTAATATTGGATTATTGGTACATTCAGGACAAATAAGATTGCATTCTATGTGAAGTAGTTTTAAGACAAACTCATGGAGGATAAGGATATCAATAGTCGCTAGTCATGATGACTATGGAAGATGAGCAGGTGCTGCTGCTCTTGTCTCCTATTTGTGGACTTCCCATAAGCAAATGGACTTCCCTGTTTGCTGCTGTGGGAAAACAGGATGCAGGGCTAGATAGGCCTTTGGTCTGATTCAGCAGAACTCTTATGTTTATATTCATGAGATATGGGGAAGGCTATTAGTTTGTGGTGGCTTTTAAAAAGGGTTAGACAAGTTCAGGAAGGAAAGGCTCAACATGTTTTACTCTGTACAGCACCATGTACATTGATGGTGCTATATAAATAAATAAATAAATAATAATAATAATCTCTGAACAGATCTCTGAACAAAAGGTCTCCAAGGCAAACAAGCAGCCATGGAAGCCAGGCCTTCTTATGGAAATCCATGAAGTAGCCACCAGTTCATGAATGGAGAAAGGCATACACAAAGGACGCAGAGTCCAACCATGAGATATGGACTTTACTTGGATTCTAGTGATCTATCCTTTTCTTCTCCTTTATCATAATAGTTAATCTGTTGAACTGAAAATGTGACTGCCAATGTTTAGTATTTTTCTGGATGCCATCATTTTTTAATTTTTAATTAAGCAAAGAGGAAGACAAATCCACCCAACAGCAAACAAGTTAACATTAACCAGCTTTTGGCACTACCTTCTTGCCATAATGTTTTTCCTTCTATGCTTTACATGGAATTCAGAGATACAAAATGGAAGAAAGGGGAAAAACAGGGCAGCCTACCTACAAGAAAAAGCCTTCGGTGTCTGAACCTATCAGAGTAAAACTGCTGGTGTGTACTTCAAATCTGTGAGGAATCTACACTTTATTTGTTTTTAAAGATAACTGAGAATGTAGATTATGCAAACACACAAATGAATAAGCAGGCCTAGAATCCATAATGCCTGAAATTTGGCCTCGTTGATATTACTGACTTCCATCTTAAAACAGACAGAACTCAACTTTGGGAAACAGCCAGCTAAGTAGCCTGTTTTTCTCTTCGCCACACAGAGGAAGTGGCCTATCACATCTTTTCCTTGAACAGGCCCTCCACATCTGGACAGGTTTACACTCCTTATATATCTGTTCAGGTGGCTGTTTTCCTAGAATTCTCAATTGAAATGGTTCTCCAAGTATCACTGTGAGGAATAACTGCCTATCCCAGAGCAATGAAAGCAGATGTTAGCAAGCATTTTATAACACTTTCACAGGCCAGTCTCAAGTCGAAGTAAATCTTACCATGGTTTGTTGTCCTACCAGGGTTTGTCTGGCAGATGATCCAACAAACCATGGTTTGTTTTCTCAGTCCCTGGGTAGTTTGATTTCCTCCTCCTTTGTTCACTTCCTCCCTGAATCCTAACTGTCTTTGAAGCACTGTGTCACTGACATGTAAAGAGGTTTTTTTTTTTACTGCTCTTGCCTGCTGCCTCTGAAGCCTGGCGAAACAATCCATCAATAACCCACATTACTGGGTTCACATGTAACAACAACTGAGTCAACAAATCACAGTTAATTAAACCATGGTTTACTGTTATGCGTGAACCAGGTCAATATATCATCAATTGCCTTTTATACACATAGGAAAGAGAGGCATAAAACATCTTAGGCACCTTTGGGCCAACTGGAAAGTCTCCATCTGAGCTGGGTGCTAACTCGAGGACCACATGGCCAAACCTAAACACTCTAATCACAATGGGACTCCTCGTAATTGGGCTGAGTAAGCCTCCTTCATGGCTGCCTCATGTATTAGCTTTTGCCCCTAACCAAAAGAAAACATTCCAAGTACATGAAGACATGTTGAGGGAATTAGTAATGCACAAGTACTGACTCACTGGGACTTAACAGGATTCATCCCCACCTCTCTTCCCTTGAATTTTTAAGTTTCATGAACGTCAATGCATCAGGCTGTTTTTACATCTAATGCTGAGCAATGTCCTGCACAGCACCTTGTCATGCATACGCAGACATAGCAGAATCCAGGCATCTCTTTCCTCCAAGAGCTGCAGACCATAACAATCGCCATCATAGGGAGGGAGAGACCCAGTAGTCTCAACTACTCACCTGCATGACTGAACACAAATAAAGTCAATAAATGTTCTTTATGTACAGAAGGTGACTTTTCAAATAAGACAGATTCCTCCCAGCCCTACCACATTATCAAGACAGACATCTTAATTCATTTCTTATTGGTAAAAATGCAGACCTGCTTTTCGCAACGTGAGATTAAGAGATAGCCAGGTCTCCATTAGTCTATCAGGAGCAGAGGTCCAGGCAAGTTCAGCCAGCAAAAGCTTGTACCTCTCCCCAACCCCTAGGCCTGTTCCTGAACTAATAACTACACTGCAACATCTAAAACATTCATCAAGATGCCAGTAGAAAGCTTGTGACCAAACTAGTTTGACTGCCCAAAGCTGAACCCTGGCCTGGTTGAAAAAGAAAAGGTGAAAGGTCAACAGGTTCCGGGCTCTCTCTGCTTAGTCTCTACCAACAAGAGGAAAACACTGGCCCCCAAAGGGAACTTAACACACACACTGATGAGTTTCTCAGGCAAATTTCCTCAGAAGTGTTGTGGTTTTTTTGCACCTAGTATTTGCTTTTGCAACCCTCCAGTACAAACCCCCACCCCACCCCATTTCCCTCAATGAAAATGGGGACTCCTTTGGCAGGGGTCCTTCTCCGTGAACCCCTGCCAAAGGAAGTGAGGCAGGTGGCTACTAGGAGGAGGGCTTTCTCTGCTGTGACACCCCGGCTGTGGAATGAGCTCCCTGGAGAGGTTCGCCTGGTGCCTACACTGTATTCCTTTCCTCGCCAGCTGAAGACTTTTATTTTCTCAATATTTTAACACCTAACTTAACTTAAATTTAAACTTTGCAGTTTTAATTCCGTATTTTAATCTATATCAAGTTCTGCTGTGTGGTTTTATCCTGGTTGTGCTTTTTATATTGTATTTTGAATTTGTGTTTTTAGACTGTTGGTTGTTTTATGACGCTTTTCATGGTTTTAATTTTTGTGAACCGCCCAGAGAGCTTTGGCTATTGGGCGGCATAAAAATGTAATAAATAAATAAATAATGTTGTATATCAGACATACACTCACCCACACTGATTCATCTTCATTTAGCTCTGGGCATAATCAGTAATTGAGTATTAAAATAACAATGGCAGCCACTATTCAGGGTCTGATGGTATTTGTGGCCTTGTACAATTCTTTTCCCAGTGGGAAGAATGCTCCATCACAATCCAGGTGCTGCCCTCTAAACAGGAGGGATATAACTTGCATCTCACCAATACCAGCCATGGCTAATCTGTGCCATTTCCGACGGTCTAGGGCAGCGAGGATGGGGGCCTGATTTTGATAGTTAACCAAGGCCTGTTCATATTTCATAATGCTTACCTGCTGTAATTGGGGAAGTTTCCCCTCTCCTATGCCAGCTGCAGTACATTTGAGATCCATCCAAAATTTCACTGTTTAGCACGTGGCTAGCTCAGGGAGGTGAAACATAATGACTCTTGGCAGCAGGAAGAGAAACTCTTACTCCATGGAAAGGCTATGAACAGCCCTATTTTCTCACACTGTCGGGAAGCAACTTGCACTTTTTCTCTTCCCAGCAACAGTTTCATGAAACATCCCCTCAGCTTGACACAGCAGCTCTAAGCAATAAGCTCCAAGGCCTTAGAATCCTAGGGAAAAAGTTCAAGTTTCCAATTCTAACCACTCAATTTACTTTCATTAGAAAGTGAGTGGGCTCCATCCTTAAGGAAGGAAGGCAGCTTAAATTAGCTTTAAATAAATAGGGGAGTGGGATTTCTAAATTCTGAACTATTGGGTTTACACTTTCCCAATCCCTATAGAGTTTATAGAGGAGGATCCTGAGCTCAAGGCAAGGGCTGGGCAAGCTGGTGACACAACATGAGCAAGCCATGTCCAAAAAAGGCTTGCTAAGAGAACAGTGAAATACAAGGTTCATCAAGGTCATACTCTCTTCTGGGCATGCTTCAACCTAGACTTAGATAACATGTTTCAGCTTTAGCTAGCAGATTCCAAAGTTGATGCAATATAGGAAGTAGCATGTAAGATGCTCTGGATGATCAGGGCTTCCATATTTATCTTGGAAGTTACTATGGGATCAAGATGCATACACTGAGAAGGACCATGGTCAAAACCCTCAACTCACCCACTGAACCAAAACTTTGCATCAGATGATACAATGAAAGTTTCTGACCAGCCACCTTGGGATCCACTGAGGTTATCCAGGATTAGAAATCACAACTCTACTATCTGTAACAAGCCTGAGGAAAGGTAAGCATTAAAAATGCCCCCTGATTCTAGCAGAGCCCTGTGCAAATGACAGTTCAGAAGAGCAAGGAAGCGCTCCCAGACCTGAATCATATTGCCACCAACTTACTGGCTGATGTCTTCAATCCCTGCTAAAATTGGATGTGACGTGTCTCTGTCAAAAGAGCTCTCAATAAATGTGCCCATAAACAATAAAATCAACATCTTTGACAGGAACAAGTTTAGCTAGGTGTGTTTCAGACACACTTAGAAGAAAGCCTCTAGGCAAATTCTATGTGAGTCCATCACATGAGATAATACATTCAATAACTCATTGCCCTGCCTAAAAGAAGTAAATTCTGTTTTCACACTTTAGTGAGGCTAAATGTGCTGAGTTGGGCCTTCCAGGAAATCAGCCCAGCTGCAGACTCATGACTTTTGGTGCATAGCACAATATGATGGAAACTCCCTCTTCCACCCCAAGTCTTAGAGCATGTCTACACCAGCCCTATATGCCAGGATTGCCCCTGTGCATCCAAATGCCACACAGGGGATCCCGGGAGCAGGCAGGGACGATCCCTCCATTTTCCTGGGATAACCCTTAGGTGTAGAAAGGGCCTTAGACTCACAGCAACCAGGTACTGCTCTCTGTTCTGCTACCTTTATGGGAGAGAACTTCGGAAGCTGCCTCATACCGAGTCAGGCCACGGGTCCATCTAACCCAGTACTATTGACACTAACTAGCAGCAGCTCTCCAGAGTTTCAAGCAAAAGAGTTTTTCCTGCCCTATTTGAAGATGCAGGGAGTTGAACCTGGGACCTTGGGGCACACAAAGCTGAATCTACTTTTCCCCTCGTAGTATTTATTTATTTATTACATTTTTATACCGCCCAATAGCCAAAGCTCTAGGGGTGTAGTACTGGGGGTGACAGCTTTGAAAGGTTTGTAAACATTATGAGATGAAAAGCATTCACATTTATAAAATGTCAGGATAGATGGGAATAGGAAGCAGAACTGGCAAAACATAGAACACAGAGTCCCAACTATTCAGCAAATAGAAAACATCAGCAATTAATCATGGGCAGCCTAGCAACACAGGATATCAGTAGGGCTTCATCCTTTAACCTTGGACTTAGACCTAGTTACAGCTCCACACACAGAGTTCAACAGGCTCAGCAAGTCTATTAAAATAGTGTAGCTTTTCCCCAACCTGGTGTTCTCCAGAAGTTTTGGATTTCAATTCCCAGCCAACGTGCCCAATGGTCAGGAACAATGTGAGTTATAGTCTAAAACATCTGGAGAGCATCAGGCTGAAGAGGGCTGACATAGTGGCTCAGCCAAAGTTATGTCACTCTATGCAACAGCCAAACATTAAGAAGGTTCCCACAGAGGCTAGAAGGTGTGGGATACAAATATGTTTATAAACAAATACATTTTTACCACCTTCAAATCCTTTGGATGACAGAAAGCAGTGACAGAAGAGGGGCAAAAATCATACATGGTAGTTATTTTTTCCAGGAAATGCTTCTAGTAAAAACAAAAACTGTAGTCCACCATCTAATTCCTTATAGGTGTTTACTCAGACTCAAAGTGCTTTGGGGGCACTTATATTAGAGCAGGTACAGACATATGAGGCAGGGCTAAAAGGCCACAGATTTACAGCACACTGCTCACAAAATGTTGCACCCATGCAGCTCAGTATGCAGTATTGGATTACCAGGCAGGAAATATGCATGCACATGTCCACAGCCACCATCTAATACATGCATGACTATTTATACAGTCACTATGCGCCAAGTTCACTGTATGTACACAGCTACATGTAGAATTACCAGTAACAATCTAAAATCCATTCATTTTAAGCCACTTAAGAGGCCTCACCACTTTAAAGCTTACTTGCAGCGTTCCTTAAGTTTCCCCCTACATACAAGGTCAAGGATCTGGTGTTGAAAAAGTTCAACTTCTATGACCATCACCATTATCTTGCTGTTGCCACATGCATGGTGCCAGGATTTCTCCCTCAAGCTCTGTGGAGCAATGGCATACTTCTGTCATGCGCAGATTATGAAGTCCAGCTTGGGATACATTCCCCGTGCCATGATATAAAGAAGTCGAGCTAAAGAACACCCTCCTGCTGCTACTATGTTCTGCCTTTACCTCTCCTCTGTCCCATTCTCCAATCAACAGCGTAGATCCAGTGTTATGAACTTGCCTTCCGTGTTTCTGGCAGGTTTAATCGCTTGAAAAATCTTTCTGTCAGTATCCAATTTCCAGCTGCGGGAATGCGGTAAGGTGCCGGCACTACGTCTGATTCGTTTGGGAGTACAAACGGAGAAAACGGCGAGGCACGCTGCCCTGACAAAGTTTGATGCCTGAGTAGAGATTTCACTTCCCCTAAGGAAATCATGAAACATGGCCCCTCCCTTGAAGGAGGAAAGAGGGCAGGGTTAAGAGGTTGCCACAGGGCGGCCCTCTCTATCAGGAAGTCAGGGCTCCTCTCCCCTCCAACCTGAAATGGGAAGGCTTAACCCTCACACATCCAGAGACATGTGAAAGCAGGGACAAACAGCAGGACGGACTGTTCAAGAGCTAGCAAAAGTTCAGAGAGACTGAAGATGTCAGGATAGGATTTTCAGGCTTGCATCCTGCAGTGTTTTCAGTACAGCCATTCCGAACCTGAAGCTGCTACACCAATATGGAAAAAGGTGAGGGCCAGGGCCAGATTCTGACCTTAATTACTGGCATTACCCCAGTCACAGAGATTCCACTGAACTAACAAAGCACGGATCAGTTTCTGGTCTCTGCTACAAAAGCAGACGCCAAGCTCCCTGTCAAGCTGAATTTATACCAACTTGACAGCCCAAATGTAGCTTTCATGCAAACATGGAGTGGGTGGGGTAGATTAGAGTTGGATGCAAGTATCAGTGAAGGAGCACACTCCAAGAGTAAAGGGTGGGTTATTAAAATGCTGGGAATCGGCTCTGGAAGAGAGAACAGCTTTCCTGGAGATGATTAGCCAACAAAGTAAGCAAGGACTGCGATGAGCTAATTTCTGCTGCCACGTTTCCCACAGAAGAGTGTTAACCATTAACTGTTCTCTTCCCAGCCAGCTGTTTGCTTGTCTCTGCTGTGGAGGTTAGAAGCAGAGCCGGCTTAAAGGTAAACAGGATACAGAAGAGGGAGGGCAGAACTGTGTGAAAGTAGTGAGAAAAAAACATGAGGCCTCCTGTGCATTAGAGGTACAGATACACAATCCTGTCATGGGCTGGGAATTAAGGTGGAATGAGGAAGTGGTTGCATGATCCCAGGCTGCTCACAGGTCCCAATGGGACAGGAAGGGAAGAAGCAAAGCGTCACCTGTGGCTGGTTGCATACTTTCCCCTCCAACACCAACACAATGAAGCTGTGAGAGGAGGGAAGAGACTGCTGAGGAGGAAGGAAACAGAGATACAATGGTATGTGTCTTGGAGCTCTGCGACAGATAGATTTACATGTAGCTTCTAGGTTTACTTTCAATCCTCCTCAAAGGGCGGGGTGGGGGTGGGGGTGGGGGTGGCAGAGGAGACAAGCAAAACAACATCCATCTGCTGCACTGGGAGCCAATGTAGTTAAGGTGGCAGGATTCAGGTTTACAAAGACAGAGGTTAAAATCCCTGCTCAGTCCCCTCAACACTCCCTCGCTTTCCGCGATTTTACAATGCTGTTTTGGGGACAAATCAGACAATAGTGCACTTAGAAACACTACCCATAACAACAATAAAAGCATTTATTATATTATTTGAATCACATTTGCTTCAGAAGATCAAAGCTGCCATTGAACAAAGGGCAAGCCAGACACAAAATTAGGTCCAGATCATCCAATTCCATCCCCACCACAGCTGCTTGCTCACTAATCGGAAACAGAACTCTGTCCCAGGCGGCCTGATCCTCTGCATTATTAGGCAAAGGGGAGGAAAAGGAATGGAATGGACCAAAGAACCAAAAGCCACCTTCCAGAGATGAATTTCTAGTCAACAATTCAGAAACATGGAATAAGCTAAATGACGGGGTTCAAATCATGGTATTACAGGGTTTCAGGGTGTCTCCCATGCAGACACAAACCAGACCCTGACCCACTTAGCTTTAGCATGGGCCTTCTGACTATGGAAACAACACATATTCCCACAATCCAGGGCTAGAGCAGCCAGTGTTGGGCAACTAAGATCTGTTCACTCTCAAGATAATGCGAATACAGTCTAGCAATTGCAGCAGAAAGGCCAAAAGATGGGATGAGGAATGGAAAGGTCACCAGACACCATAGCTGCTATTTGATCCTGGAGATGACAAATATTTTCTCATCTCTGTGCAGGGCTAGTTCTTAAGTCTTTCTGAGAGAGAGAGAGAGAGAGAGAGAGAGAGAGAGAGAGAGAGAGAGAGAGAGAGAATCATAGAATAGCAGAGTTGGAAGGGGCCTCCAAGGCCATCGAGTCCAACCCCCTGCTCAATGCAGGAATCCACCCTAAAGCATCCCTGAGAGAGACAGACAGATAGACAGAGACCGACCGGCAAGCAGCAGACTGAGAGCTCAAAAGAGCTTTCCAGTTGGCCTCCAAGACAGAACCCTCCTCGTTACGCAACTCAGTCACTTTCTTCCACGAGAGCTCAAGACGCTGCTAAAGTGCTCTTCAACTGCCCCCACCTCCTTTCCAGGTCTCCCTGCATGAGCAGCAAGAGAGGCTTTGGCAGCATTTTTATTCACCTCAGCTGCTCACTCTCCTTTGCCTGTTTTTTGGCTCATGCAGAGGAATGTGCAGCTGCGATGCATCGTAAGGGAAGAGCTCTTCCAAAGTCTATGTTGCACACAGGGGGAGAGAGCGTTAAAGAGCCATTGACCCAAACCTTGGCTTGTACTGGAGTGAGTTAGCAGGAAGAGTCAAAACCATTTGCCAATCAACCCTCACTCAATCCAAAATATGGTGCTTGTTAAGAAGCTAAACGCCAACTAGGGCCCTGAATATTTCAAGTAGGCCCTCCTCCGAGTGCCTACTCCAAGGGAAGCTCAGAGAACAGCAACAAGGGAGAGGGCCTTTTCTGTGGTGGCCCCCCAATTATGGAATGATCTCCCCTATGAGGCCTGCCTGGCGCCAACATTGTTATCTTTTCGGTGCCAGGTCAAGACTTTCCTTTTCTCTCAGGCATTCAACAGCATATGCTGAGTTTCAACTGACTCCAATAGCTTGGCCTGGCTGAGTGTTTAAAATTTGTTTTAAATGTTAACTGGTTTTTTGTGTTTTTATGTTTTTAAATTTTGTATATTGATTTTTAATGTTCAGCCTTTTTAACCCAATCTTTTTAACCTTTGTAAACTGCCCAGAGAGCTTCGGCTATGGGGCAGTATATAGAAGTAATAAACAATAAACAAATAAATAATACTTCAACCCAACCGCCCCCGCCCCCAAGTACTTTGGTCAGGGCTCCTTTATTCTAACCACAGTTCTAGAAGGCAAGGCTCTCTGATCTTCAAACTGAAGGCACTTTTAACCGGTTAGGAGCACTTCAAGTTCACACCTATGAGCTGGCTCCTCATTCAGATGAACCCCAATTTTAAAACTTTGAGATCCTAGTGCCTCTGAACTACAGAGATAGATGTCAAAAGGAGATCTTTCTGACATTGCATACCCCAGCCTGATGATGTAGGAGGATAAAGATGACCTCAGCTTGCCTCTCAGTTTCACTTGGTCAAACACAAATCAACCCTTCATGAGAATAATCTTCTGGACAGGATGAACACTCTCAGGAAACCAACTTGCCAGCTCATACACAGTTAAACAGGCAGCAGTGAAGTCAATCTTGCTCACAGGTGTACAAAAACATGCCTTCCCTTGAGATGCCAGGATTGGGATGTTCTTGTCCAGCTGGTTCCCTCACAACGACGAACTCCCTCCCCCGGTGCCTGTCAGCAGCCAGATCCGGCAGATCTAAATACATTATAGATTCCACCAAGTGCCAACACAGAGTCTGGAATCTTTTCCATCTAAAGAAGAATGTGGGAAAGCAGGGAGAGGTAAAGTAAGGGAGTTCAGAGATTAAGTTTCTAACATTTTGCAATGTGGCTTGGCTTGCTTGATGAGTGGAATCAAACAATCTAAGATGTTCTAATCCAAAAAAGGAGCAGTACCCAAGTTGGAAATGTGGAGTTTAGCATCAAGCATGAGTAAGACTGGTGCTATCAGGGCTAAGGAATGCAAGCCGTGGAAAGCCATGGAAAGGGAAAGGAAACTGTGTATTCACTCGGAATTGCTCTGTTTTGGACTTTTCTACTGCTCACTTTCCGTTGTCAGATCATCACCTAGTTTCTTTCAATATTACTCATAATCCTCCTCCTTCACGTCCCGCTTCTCGCTCTTGTCGTGACTTGCAATCTATCAATTATGAGGCTTTTTCTCAGTCTCTAGCCTCCTCTCTTCCTTCTGTCTTTTCGGCTGTCTCCTTGGACTCAGCTGTCTCCTTCTTTAATTCTTCCTTATCTTCAACTCTTGATAATCTTGCTCCATCTACAACTCAGATAGTTCGCTCTTCTCAACCCCAACCATGGCTCACCTCTTTCCTCCGCTACCTTCGCTCTTGTTCCCGGGCAGCTGAACGCCTTTGGCGTAGGACCAGGGACTGGGCGGACTTTGTCCATTACAAATTTGTACTCTCCTCTTTCTCTTCTGCCATTTCATTGGCCAAACAGCAGTATTACTCAACGTTGATCCAGTCAAATGCTAGGCATCCTCAGCGGCTCTTTGCGTCCTTCAATTCTCTTCTGAAGCCTAATCCGCCATCTCTCTGTCTGCTAATAACTTTGCCTCTTTTTTCAATGCTAAAATCCAAACTATTCGCTCTGATCTGGCCAGCTCTGCTCCTCTTCCAGTTCCTGTTCCTCATCTGTCAGTTCCTCCTGCAAATTTCTCTGTGTTTCCTTCAGTCTCAGCGGATGAACTGTCTACAATACTGCGCTCTTCAAAGCCTTCCACTTGTTCTCGTGATCCGATTCCTTCTCGCGTCTTTATTAATCTTATCCCTGCTATCCTACCTTCCTTGCTTCATATTATTAATTTTTCTCTGTCCTCTGGTTCATTTCCTTCTGCTTTTAAACACGCTACAGTCTCTCCTATTCTCAAGAAACCTACTCTTGATAGGCTATCTCTGTCTAACTACCGACCTGTCTCTTTGTTGCCGTTTGTTTCAAAGATCCTGGAGCGTGTGGTCTACTCTCGTTGTCTTGATTTTCTTTCTAGTAACTGTGCTCTGGATCCTTTTCAATCTGGATTCCGTCCTTTGCATTCCACTGAAACAGCCCTTACTAAGATTACCAATGATCTTCTTACTGCCAAGTCTATTATTCCGTTCTTATTCTCCTTGATCTAACTGCAGCCTTTGACACGGTTGATCATGATCTTCTTTTAGATTCCCTTCATGACCTTGGATTTTGTGGCTCTGTCTATAACTGGTTTGCCTCCTATCTAGTGGGTCGCTCTTTCAGCGTGTTGGCTAATGGCAGCTCGTCTTCTTCTTTTCCCCTTTCAGTAGGGGTTCCCCAAGGCTCGGTGCTTGGTCCGTTGTTGTTTTCTTTATACATGTTGCCCTTGGGTAATCTTATTCAATCTCATGGCCTCCAATATCATCTGTATGCCGATGATACACAATTATATCTTTCATCTCCGGATCTTTCTCCTGATGTTCACGATCGTATCTCGGCATGTCTTTCAGATATCTCAGCTTGGTTGCTTCATCGTTGTTTGAAACTTAATATGGCAAAGACTGAATTGCTTGTTTTTCCTCCTAAACCTTCTCCTCATCTCTCATTCTCTCTTACTGTCAATGATGTTACACTTACTCCAGTCAAGGAAGCTCGTAGTCTTGGCTTTATATTTGATTCCTCGCTCTCCTTTATTCCTCATATTGAGACAGTAGCTAAATCCTGTCGTTTTTTCCTGTATAATATTGCCAAGATTCGATCATTTTTGTCTGTCTCTTCTGCCAAGACTCTTGTTCATGCATTGGTTATTTCTCGGTTGGACTACTGCAACCTTCTTCTCACTGGCCTTCCTTCTTCTCACATCAGTCTGTTGGTTTCTGTTCACCACTCTGCTGCTAAGATCATCTTTTTGGCTCGCCGCTCTGACCATGTAACTCCACTTCTGAAATCTCTTCATTGGCTTCCAATTCACTTCAGAATCCAATATAAACTTCTCCTGTTGACCTACAAAGCTTTTCACTGTCTAGCTCCTTCCTATCTCTCCTCTCTCATCTCACACTATTGCCCCGCTCGTGCTCTTCGCTCCTCTGATGCCATGTTTCTCGCCTGCCCAAGGGTCTCTACTTCCCTTGCTCGGCTTCGTCCATTTTCTTCTGCTGCCCCTTATGCCTGGAACGCTCTTCCAGAACATTTGAGAACTACAAGTTCAACCACAGCTTTTAAAGCTCAGCTAAAAACTTTTCTTTTTCCTAAAGCTTTTAAAACTTGCTTTTGTTCTGACTTTATACTGTTAGTTTTACCCTACCCTGTGCCTGTTTACCCTACCCTGTGCCTGTTTGCATTCTCTTCCCCTCCTTATTGTTTTATTATGATTTTATTAGAATGTAAGCCTATGCGGCAGGGTCTTGCTATTTACTTTTTTACTCTGTACAGCACCATGTACATTGATGGTGCTATAAAAATAAATAATAATAATAATAATAATAATAATAATAAGTGTAGGCAGGGATGCTTTGCCACTTGAAGACCCAAGGTTTTTAAGCTTACCTGCACAGCTTTAAAACTTCAAAGATATGGAGGCTTAAAAAACTGGCTCATGTGGAAAATATGCAAGTACAATTCTCAAACAGCCTGTGACAGGTTCTGGGCTGTCTGACCATTACATGAAATATACATACCCTTGGGCATATTTTGTCCCTTTAAGGAAATGCCAAGTCCAATCAAGCTGAAGGGTGAAAGGAGTGAGGTGAGAAACCTGAAGGCCATAAGATAAAAGCCTTTTCCCACTTTCTATACCTTCAGGTGCTGATCTTCATCTGCTAATAATACCTTTGTGATGTTTACATAGGGCAAATCGGTCATTTTCTATGCAAGCTGGGAGAGTGGGCATCCAAATGGTAGATGCAGTCCAATGTAAGCAAGTGTAAGGTGATGCATGATGGGGCCAAAAAACCCAACTCAAGTAGAACTTGATGGGACTTGAGCACACGGCAAGTGAACAAGAAAGATCTTGGGGTTGTAGTGGACCGCTTGATGAAAATGTCAACCCAGTGTGCAGTAGCTCTAAAGAAGGCCAATTCCATGTTAGGCATTATAAGAAAATGAATTGAGAATAAAACTGCCAGTATCATACCGCCCTTATACAAAGCTATGGTGCAACAACTCTTAGAATACTGTGTACAGTTCTGGTCACCACACCTAAAAAAAAGATATTACAGAGCTGGAAAAAGTGCAGAAAAGGGCAAGTAAAATGATTAAGGGGCTGGAGCATCTCTCCTATGAGGAAATGGCTTGGAAGGTTTAGCTTGGAAAAAAGGAAGTTAAGGGGAGACATGATAGAGGTGTACAAAATTATGCATAGTATGGAGAATGTGGATAGGGAGACATTTTTCTTCCTCTCTCAAAATACTAGAAGCTGGGGTCTTCCCATGAAGCTGATTGGTGGGAGATTCAGGGCAAATAAAAGGAAATACTTCTTCACCCAGCAAATAGTTAAATTATGGAATTCACTACCACAAGATGTAGTGATGGCCACCAAGGGGGGTGGATAAATTCCTGGAGAAGGCTATCAATGGACTAGTCCTGATGGTTATGTGCTACTTCCAGTATCCAAAGCAGTAAGCCTGTGTGCACCAGTTGCTGGGGAACATGGGTGGGATGGTGCTCTTGCACCATGTCCTGCTTTATTTGTTCCTGGCCGACAGCTGGTTGGTCACTGTGTGAACAAGCATGCAGGACTAGATGGACCCTCAGTCTGATCCAGCATCAGGGCACTTCTTATGTTCTTAAGTTAATGAACTGATACATGAATGACATCATGAATGACATCAAAAAAGTGAGGGAACATTTCAGCCTTCCAGGATACTCTGCTGCTGACTTGAAGAATCTTCATTCTCCAGCAATAAAAACAAACAAACAAACAAACAACGCCCCCTCCCCAATAAAATTGTAAGGGAGTATGTAATGGCTAAAGTACAATTCATCATCAGATTCAATTGTATGCAATTAGAATGAATGGTCCTCTCCCTCACGCAGATGTTACACTAGCATTTCTAGGAAGATTGTGAAGTTGCAAGTTTACTTCTATTGTGAGTAGTCACTGATCTGAGCATTGCATAGAAATGTCAGACTGTACCTCTTGCTTTTCACGGCTTTTTCATCCATTTAGAATTTTCTTCTCTGTATCCATATACACACATCAGCAAATAGAGAATAACGTTTCATGCATCTGATCAAGAGGGCTCTAGTTCATGAAAGCTTATGCCACAATAAATCTACTAGCCTTTAAGATTCTATAAGACTTTCTGTTATGTCTCTTGTATGTATTGCCAATTTTAAAGCTGCCCAAGATGATAACTCAAGGTTGGGAAAGCAAAGTGGGAGAAAAGAAGGCGGGCTCTCTCAAGAGGAGGGTGGAGTCACATCCTATACCTGAGAACAAGGGCCTAGCATATGAAATCCGAAGTGGCCTTGTAGCAAGTCAGATCACTGACCCATCAAGATCAAGATCATCTGCACTCACTGGCTCCATCTGGACAATACGCTAACCCACGGTTGTGAGACTAATCAACTCTACAGCGGGTTATTTTGGTCGGTTATTTTCAGTCGGTTATTTTGGAAAACAGTCAACCGTGTGGTGGTTTTTGCCCGACAGACAACACAATAACCAACTATTGACCACCCAACTGATGGTTGACTACTAAAACCACCACTGGTTAATGTGTGGTCCGGACTGAACCACTAACAGGATGTCTCTTGGGGCCTTACTCAGGAATATTTCCCAGTCCAATCTGGAGATGTCAGGGTTTGCACTTAGACCTTCTGTCCGCAGAACATGTGTTCTGCCACTCAGCTAAAGCCCCAGGAGGTCTTGCAACTATCATTCATGCTTTTGAAAACTTAATTATTGGCTTCTCTAACGTACTTTACATTAGATCCCCCTTGAACACTGTTTGGAAGCATTTGTTATTGCAAAAGTTCTGCTCTTATTGAGGGCTATTGAGAGCCTACCAGTCCAGTACTACCTGGCCCCAATTTAAGGTGGTGGCCATCCTAAAAGTTCCTTATATTTATTTATTTATTTATTACATTTTTTATACCGCCCAATAGCCGAAGCTCTCTGGGCAGTTCACAAAAATGCAGCTGAAGGAGCATCATCCATGATATATTCATTCACCCATAAAGATCTATAGGAGAGGCTCTCCCCAAATACTAACTGCTGATGAAATAAAGCCTTTCAGGGAAAGACAAGGGGCTGTGTAAGATGCCACACTCTAACTGCAGAATTTTCTTCCTCGGAATACTTACCAACACCCAACTTAAGAGAAGAGTTTATGACTTAGTTATGCCATATTTTCTGATGCAGGTATTGTGATATTCCATTTAATTTTATTGTATATTATATTGTGATTATTCTCTATGCATTTTGTTGGTTACCTTATCTTCCATTTTGGGAAGAAAGGCAACATAAATTATCTATAAATATAAAAATAATCGCATTCCAAAGGCAGAAATCCCTTCCATTATTCTGAGAGAATCTGATCTGTAGGGTGCTTTTACCACCCACTGTCCTACTTCTTAGCCTCACTTCCATCCTTTAAAAAGACTGGTGACAGATATTTTCTGTAGACATAACGGGCACTGTAACCAATCTGCCTTGCCTGCCACGCACTGACCTGGCTGATGGCAAGACAGAAGGGTACAGATAGGGCATATAAGGCTAAAAAGAGCTGGGAGGAGTAGTTCTGAAGCGTTTCTTTCCAATTTTGATTAACCATAACTTGCTGTGTCACCCAGGTCCAGCAAACTGTGATTATTCTTAACTACAGTTGGCTTCTTTGAAATTAAACACAGTTCAGAGTAACCACAGTTTGCCAGGTTTGGACAATACAGCAAGATGTGGCTATTCAAAAGCAGAAGCTTCCAAACTCCTCCAAAAGCTACATGAGGGAGTACAAAATCAGGGAGGCTAGGCACATTCAAAGTTATTGTTACATCTGAATGCAACAAATTATATTCTAATAAGGCATGTAAAGTGTCTGCTATCTTGCAACTCATGCTAGGTTTCTACTGTGGTTGCCCCAATGCTGAGCCAGCTTTCTGCTTCTGTTAAAGATCTGCATCTTTAACAGCATCAGACCACAGTATGATGGACAACTTTGATGGTACCAAGTAGGGGTGTGCACGGACCCCCCACTCCGCTTCACTTTCAGATCCGCCATTTTCGGATCGTGCCGCTCCGCTCCGCCCCCACTCCGCCTGTGCCCACTCCGCTCCGCTCGGAGCTCCAGATCCGAGCTCCGTTCCCCCCCACATAGGGGGGGTTACTGGGCCCTGCCTCCATCGCCGCCCATGCGGCGACGGCGGCAGAGCCCAGTAAGGGACAAAGGGAGAGGGGGACCTTACCTGCCTCCGTCCGCGGTCCGTCGCCGTCTTCAATTGAGCCCGCGGTTCCACCAGGAAGTCTGGGCCGCAAGCGGCCCAGACTTCCTGCTGGAACCACAGGCTCAATTGAAGACGCTGATGGACCGCGGACGGAGGCAGGTAAGGGAGAAGAGGGCGGGGGGGATTACCGGGCCCTGCCGCCGTCGCCACATGGGCGACAGCAGCAGGGCCCGGTAAACCCCACTTACCTTTCCGACGGAGCTCCAGATCGAGGCGAAGGATCCGCCTTCAACTCGATCCTCTTCGCCACGCTCCGCCGGCCCCCCAATCCTCTTCGCCTCCACCTTAAGGGCAGGCGAAGCCCCCCGCTCCGCTCCTGCTTCTACGGTCCGATTAGAAGCGGAGCACATCCCTAGTACCAAGAGGTACAGAAAAACTACTTCCAGTGCCAGAATTCTGTAGGCAATTTGCCTATTTCAGTTTCAAACAAATTACTTTCAATCTGCATACTTTTTTCTCAAACCTGAAAGCTGTCACATTATTGTGGACAAATGTTAAGCTGGGAAATGAGAATGCAAGTTTTCTCAATCCACAGAAGGGTTGTTCAAGTATCTTATGTTTTTTGTATACATGGGTAACTATTTTAAAACAAACATACTGTTGGAACAGGTGTCTGCCCGTGATGTATGAGTCACCAGGAAGGCTAGTAAAAATGACGAAGGCCTAGTAACTTTTCTGAATCTGCTTGCAAAGCTGAGTTGACCCACAGGCTTGTATAATGTCCATCTCTCTTAGGAGCATAAGTGATAAAAATAAATAAATATCACTTCACCTAACACTGAAAACAGCCACTTTGAAGTGGTGCAGAGCACTTACTAACAACACTGAGACTATCGGTCAGACATTATCTTGTCTGCTTAAAGCTGCAACATGGTTTACAATTAGGGTATTGGTCTTTTTTTCTTTTCTTAAAGTAACACACAATGGAATAGGTTCAAGCATACAGCCTCAACCTTCAGTGCTATCCTATAAGAAGGTTGTATTTCATTTTGAGTTTCACTTGCAGACTACTTTTACTTTTCTGTACTTTGTTCCATCTACACCTTTGTTCTCTCTTCTAAAAACACCAAACCTAGGGAATGTTTGAAGATGAACAAAAGCATCCACAAAGGACACTCATCAAAAAGAGGTAGGAACATCACACCTGACTCAGGGAGAGAACTGGCAGGACAGCATAAAGGTTTGCGGCAGCCTGCTACTGTGCCAGGAGAGAAAGAAAACGTACACGGAAGATCAAACTGTAAATATAGGGCAGGACTGTTAGCACACCAGTCTTTTTTTTTTAAGGCAGGAATAAAGCTGCTCAATATGTTGAGTGGTTTAAAGACTGTGGAGTCTAAAAAGATAATTTTGGCACTGTATTCAACTTGGGATTCCGAAACTTTATGAAGCCACTGAAATTGCTTTTCTAACCCTCACACCAAAATGAAAAAAAAACACATAAGCATTCTTTGTGCTTTTATTCTCTTTTTTAAAAAAAGAAATCTGGATTTTACTCAGTTCTGTTACGCTGAGAGATAAAGATGCTATTTAGAAACCACATTCTAAGGCAGGGATGTTGAACCCTTTGAAGAAGCTCTCGGGGGCCACATGCCAATGTTGGGCTGGGTTGAAAGCAAAAGGGATACAGCCAAAATACCAAAACATTAGCAACACATTTAGCTTAAAGCTCTTAATTCCAATAACTAGGCCTTAGGAGAGGCATTTCAAACTTTTAGAAAGCCAGGAAACCACTGAGTGATTGGTAGTTGGGGGTGGGGAAGAGGGAAGGCCACATTTTGGCTCCCGGGCCTGAGGTTTTGCACCCATGTTCTAAGGGTTTCCTACTCTGTATTTTAATTTGCATTTAAAAGATGCTTCTGTGCAGCTTAACAGGGGACATCAACATATGACCTACAGGCCACATCCAACCAGCCTCAACCTGTGCAACTGCCATGTGGCAACTCATCCATAGACAAGCCATTCTGTGAGAACCATTTCAAGGGAGATCCTTCCCAGCCACATACATCCTTGCCAGGCTCTAAGGCAGGTAAATTATAACAAGAACATAAATGGTGGTTATCTGCAAGAGCAGATATTTAAAACACTTTACAACAATACCCCCTGCTTTATCTAAAATAGACTAATAGCATGATCTTATGATCTGCTATGCAAAGGAAATCATTAATTAGCTCAGGTGTAAGAGTTCTACTGTAATATCATGTGTTGCGATGATGCATCAGTAGCTCATGATAGCACAACTGCTCATGTCAGATATGGTTAGAGGTAGAAGCCTGACTGAAACAGATCAGTGGTAACACTAAGCATTATCCTTCCTCCAGTTCAAACGGTGACTGAAAAACTGGCATTCTTTCTGATTGTATCCAGGCTGCAGGAGACAGAGAAGGGGAGCTCTGCTGAGGAGACACCTGCTCAGCCATCCCTCCTGCTCCCCTCCAGCAATGGTCACCTGGCAGCAGCCATTCCACCAGGCTGCAGGAGACAGAGAAAGGGAGCTCTGCTGAGGAGTCACCTGCTCAGCCATCCCTCCTGCTCCCTTCCAGCAACAGTCACCTGGCAGCAGCCATTCAATTCCCCCCCCCCCGATCAAATTGAGCTAATTAACTGTTAATTTCCCCTGTTAATTGTGTATTGTTGTTAATTTGCTATTGTGAAGTTATTGTAGATGTATAATGTATAATGGAAAGGAGGTGACAATTCAAGTTGTGCAGGGCAGAGGGAGATATGGTGATGGCAGGGCGAAATGCCATTACAGGGGAAGGAGAGATAGATATTTAACACCCATCTTTCCTTCCGGTCGCCCTGCCACCCTGGGGAACTTGGAGAACGAACCAAGCCACCCACGGACCCTCTCCTTGCTCCTTTGCAATGCCAGGTCGGTTAAAAACAAGACAAATATAATTTATGATCTCCTCACAGATGATGAGGCCGACCTGGCATGTTTCACAGAGACCTGGCTGGGAGATGACAGTGGCCCAACATGGGCCCAGGCCCTCCCAGCTGGGTACTGTGTTATCGAGCAGGTGAGGAAAAGTGGGCGGGGGGCGGAATAGCTGTGGTCTATAAGGATAATCTCAACCTGATCAGACTTCCTGTCTGGGAATTGAATCACATCGAGTGTGTGTACCTGAGTCTAAAGACCAGGGATAGCCTGGGGATTCTGTTAGTGTACCGGCCACCCCGCTGCCTATCAGACTCCCTGGCCGAGCTCACGGAACTGGTGTTGGAGTTGGTGTTGGAGTCGCCCAGGCTTTTGGTCCTGGACGACTTCAACATCCCTTTCGGGAGTGGTTTGTCAGGTGCAGCTCAGGAGTTCATGGCATCCATGACAAACATGGGCCTATCCCAATTGGTCTCTGGACCCACACATTCAGCAGGTCACACCCTCGATGCTGTTTTCAGTTCCAAACAGACAGATCTGTGGGCGGAGGTGATAAATACCTCTGCGTTGTCATGGACAGACCATTTTCTGGTCAGGGTTAATATCATGGCTACCATCCGCCCCTGCAGGGGTGGCGGACCTATTAAGATGGTCCGCCCTTGAAGGCTGATGGATCCTCTTAGATTCCAGAAAGCCTTAGAGGGTGCTATGGCTGGTATTGTCGACGATCCTGTTGAAGCCCTGGTCAATAGATGGAATCAAGACCTAACTAGGGCTATCGACACGATTGCCCCCAAACGTCCTCTCCGACCTGCTTCCAATCGGGCACCTTGGTACACAGAAGATCTCAGGAAGTTGAAGCGGGAAGGTCGACGACTGGAGTGCCGATGGAGGAAAACTCGTCTCATATCCGACAAGGCACGTCATAGAGAACATCTTCGTTCCTATAGGGTGGCAATACGTGCAGCGAAGAAAGCTTTCTTCTCTGACCGCATTGCGTCTGCGAATTCACGTCCAGCAGAACCGTTTAGGGTGGTGAGGGGTCTAACTCAGGCACCTCCTCTCCTGAACCCAGTTTTAGAGCCTTCGGTAGTTCGCTGTGATGCATTTAATGATCATTTCACAGATAAAATCTCTCGGAGAAGAGCCAATTTAGATGCCGTCGTTATAACAGAAGCTGAAGCTGAAGTGTCCAGCAACTCCATGAGTAGGATTACACTGGATCAGTTTCAGTTGGTGAGTACTGATGATGTGGACAAGCTGCTTGGATGAGTAAGGAAGACAACTTGTCCTCTTGATCCCTGTCCTTCTTGGCTGGTCGCCCAGGGAGGAGATGCAGTTAGACTACAACTACAACATATTGTTAATGCATCTCTCAGGGAGGGGAGTTTTCCACCATGTTAAAAAGAAGCAGTGGTACGGCCGCTTCTCAAAAAGCCCTCCCTGGATCCCCTGGACCTTAATAATTATAGACCAGTATCAAATCTTCCATTTTTGGGCAAGGTGATTGAGAGGGCAGTTGCCTTCCAACTCCAAGCAGTCTTGGATGATACAGATCTTCTAGACCCATTTCAAACTGGCTTTAGGGCAGGATACGGAGTTGAGACAGCTATGGTCGCCTTAGTGGATGATCTCCACATGAGCACTGACAGGGGAAGTGTGTCCCTGCTGGTACTTTTGGACCTTTCAGCAGCTTTCGATACCATCGACCATGGTATCCTTCTGGAATGCCTGAGGGGTTTGGGAATCCGGGGCACTGTGCTCCAGTGGTTCCAGTCCTACCTCTCAGGTAGATTCCAGATGGTGATGCTTGGGGATAGTTGCTCCTCAAAAAAGGAGCTGTTGTATGGCGTACCACAAGGTGCCATCCTATCCCCAATGCTGTTTAACATCTACATGAAACCGCTGGGAGAGATCATCCGGAGGCATGGGGCGGGGTGCTATCAGTATGCTGATGACACCCAAATATATTTCTCTATGCCTTCAATAACAGCATCAGCTAAGGATAGTGTGTCTCCTCTGAATGAATGCTTGGAGGCAGTAATGGGCTGGATGAGAAAAAACAAGCTGTTGTTTTTATACTGTTTTTATGTGTGTGTGTGTTTGTGTGTTTTTAAATTGTATACTTTTAATGTTTACTATTTTAAAATGTTGTAAACCGCCCAGAGAGCTTCGGCTGTGGGGCGGTATATAAATGTAATTAAATAAATAAATAAATAAATCCAGACAAAACAGAGGTGCTTGCTGTCAAGGGCTCTGACCTAGGTTTGGAGGTGTGTCAGCCAGTTCTGGATGGGGCTACACTCCCCCTGAAAGACTGTGTTCGCAGTTTGGGGGTGCTCCTGGATCCGTCGCTCCAAATGACAACCCAGATAGATGCGACGGCCAGAAGTGCCTACTATCAGCTTCGGCTGATACGCCAGCTGCACCCTTTCTTAGAGTCAGAAGACCTAAAGACAGTAGTGCACGCGCCGGTAACCTCAAGGCTTGACTTCTGCAATGCGCTCTACATAGGGCTACCATTGTACCTAGTTCGGAAACTTCAACTAGTTCAAAATATGGCAGCCAGGTTGGTCACCGGTACACCTAGGGGTGACCGCATTACACCAACATTAAAATCACTCCACTGGCTGCCAATTAGTTTCCGGGCAAAGTACAAAGTGTTGGTCATCACCTTTAAAGCCCTAAATGGGTTGGGTCCAGGTTACCTGCGGGATCGCCTTCTCCCATATAGTCCGCCCCGCACACTCAGGTCCTCTGGGGTGAACTTACTTCAGTCAGCTAAAACTAGGCTGACATCAGTTTCCCAGAGGACCTTTTCTTCTGTCGCCCCCAGATTGTGGAATGGGCTGCCGGAGGAGATTCGTAAAATTAACACTATGTGTGATTTTAAGGCAGCTTTAAAGACTAGCCTTTTCCGGCAGGCCTATCCAGATCAATGTTAAATCATGATTTTTTAAGATGTATTGATTCCTGTTCTAATGTTGTTCCCCGCCTCGATCCAAAGGGAGAGGTGGTTAAGAAATAAATTTATTATTATTATCATTATTATTATCCAAATACTGTTAATATCCTATATAAAGAAGATGGCAAGAGTGCCATTCATTTTTTTTAAATCACATTATGGTGTCATCTGATAACAGTGGCAGAAGTAAGGTCTCCATACTGCCTAGCAAGATTACACATGTTCCCACACTTTCTTTATGATCTGCCACCACCTGCCCTACAACTCTTTCTCCAGAGTGCCAGCCCACTCTCTCTATTAAGCTATATGCCCTGGCTTCAGAAACAAGAACAGGGGACTCAAGAACAACCCCCAAACACACAAGTGGTTAGAATGGTAGAGGTCTAGCACTGCAAACTAGACAGAATTTTACTCACTTGGCCAAGTGCCAATACAAAGGGATACAAAGCCAGAAAGTTACAGCTGAGCAATTTGTGTTATTACCATGCCCTTATGTAATGTTATATGCATGCACTCAGACATCATATAGGGGCAATAGCTGCACTTGTAGTGTGGTACACTTGCTTACACAGCGAAAACACTGTGCTGCAATTGCAAATGATTTACATTGTGCTGCTACATAGAATCATAGAGTTGAAAGGGGCCTATAAGGCTATTGAGTCCAACCCCCTGCTCAATGCAGGAATCCACCTTAAAGCATACCTGACAGATGGTTGTCCAGCTGCCTCTTGAAGGCATACAATTCTGCCTCTTAAGAGCGAACCAGGGAAACAGCTAGTACCATCTTGCATGGTGTACATGGAGAACCCACTTGAATGTATGCTTGTCTCCCAGATGAATCTGGGCAAATCAGCAAGAGCAGCATCCAGGCCAAACCTATCCCCATCAGCTGAACAGCCATCTCCCCCTACCCCCAGGCCAGTGATGCATTTTTCCAGGGAACTGTGAATTAGAAAAAAAAAATCCAGTGCAAATTAGGTTAATTTGCATTGTGTCATTTGCATTGGAAAATTTTCTGATGTGGGCAACTTCTGACCCTCCAGATGTTTCAGCCTACAACTTCCATCAGCCCTTAGCTGGGTAGCCAATGGTGAGGGATGAAAGGAGTTGTACACTAAAGTATCTGGAAATCCAAAAGTTGCCCCCTCCTGCTCTAAAGAGTTCTAATTTAGCATGTCTCTTTCACTTGTATTTAGTAAACAAAGCATTAAAAATTAGCCCATGTTAATTCTGTGTCCCAGTACACCCCACATTTTTGACCTGAAATATTCAAGGTGGGGAAGCACACATGATGGAATTTAAGTGCTTATAGTTTTTTTAATGGAATACTTGTCAAAGGCTGACAGGGGTCCTATGCAGGGTGGAAGGAATGTGGAGACAATAATCTTGCCCTGCATTTTTGCTAGATGGGAAATTTTGCCTGTCTAGCTGGGGCTCTGCGGAGCCAGAGGGAAGGAGCCAGAGAATTCTTTGTAAGCTGGCTGCCCTGGTCCTCTCCCTTCTCCTTCCCTCCCACAGAACCACCCCCTTTCCCATCTTTCCGAGTTGGTGTTTGTGAGCTTGTGGACACAACCAGCAGTTCTCTCCACACCGGCTATGAGGGGCAGGAGACTCAGACTCCTTGGTCTGATATCAAAGTGCTGTCTCCAACCCCAGATCCAGGAATTCCACCCCCACCAAATCCTACGGCCTTACCAACAACATGCTGTGTAGATGCCATAGGATTACTCTTACATTGTTTACATTAAAGGGGGGAACCAACGATGGCACACTAATTTTAGCAATATAAAGCAATGTGCATGTTATACTGATAACCACTCACCCTAGGTAACCATTCAGTTACCTAGGGAGGTTGTGGGCTCTCCCACACTAGAGGCATTCAAGAGGCAGCTGGACAACCATCTGTCAGGGATGCTTTAGGATGGATTTCTGTACTGAGCAGGGGGTTGGACTCGATGGCCTTGTAGGTCCCTTCCAACTCTGCTATTCTATGATTCTATTTCAACAAAGTTCATCTCTCTTCCACTAAGGTTGCTGAGGCACCTTCAGTTTCGCTGTCAGTACTTATTAACTCCATTTCATTCTGAGACATATATGTATTTCAATGACATATATGTGCTAGGGATATTCATCTGAAAAACATTAATTGTACACTTTGGAACTGCCAGGCTTGCCTAATATTGCATTTGCAAATGGCATCCATTCACTTTTTACTGATGAACGTATAAAAGAATACTGTGGGAGAAAAAAGAACTGGATTTTTTTCCAGAACATTTTCCACCACACATCACTGTTCCCAGCTGCTTCTCAGACAGTGTAGCATTTACAAGGCTACTGTCATCATAGGCTGCCAGAGAGAAGTAGAGGACACCAGACTGTAAAAAAAATCAGACAGGTGAGGAAGCATTACCTTCACATAGGAAATGCCCTCTGAACACGTTTAGAAAGTACATTGCCATTATCTGAAAAACTCTCTCTTCTGAATGGTGAAGTCAGGAGAGGAAAGTCCGCCCACTTTCACAGGTATTAACTCTAGGCTTTTTTTTTTTAAAAAAAGAAAAAGACAGCACAGATCACAAAAGGCCAAGAGTCAGGACAATTACTGTCAACTGCATTTCTGGTGAGGAGGGGCCTTCATATCATTTTCATTCCTTTCTTCCTTAGGAGCTCAGTTAAAGTTACTAGACATGCAGATCACAGCAATCTCTTCAGGAAAATAGATATTTGCCCATGGCAATGTTTCTTGAGTTCAGTCTGTCAAGCAATAGAGCCTCATTTAATTGGCTTTCAGTATTTAATGCTAATGAATGTTTCCCCAGAATAAAGGAGCATTCAGAGTTCTGAATTCCAAGATAGACAAGTGAATCTCGGCTAAATTCTGAATCAGATAGCCTCACACAGTGTTGATGGCCACCAGCTTAGATATTTTTTTAAAGTCAAACTATTTTATGTAGGATACTCTTACCAATGGTTATTAGCTAAATGGAAGCACCCTGAGGAAATATAGCTCTACATACCAGCTGCTTAGGGGCAAATCAGGGGGAGAGCTGTTCTTTTCATAACCTGCTTGTGGCTTCCCAAAGAAACCTGACTGACCCTGTGGAAAACAAAATGCTGGACAAGATGGACATTAGGCTTTTTCCAGAAAGGCAATCCTGCTGTTCTTATATCAGGCTGATAAGCTTCTATTTGCTGTCTTGCTTGGTTGTACAGGGAAGGCCTTATGGCAACTTCTGCCTGGGGCTTCAAGGACACTGTGGAATGTATTACAGGTGGGGATATGCGTGTTTTAACTCTGTTCCATCTGTGTTTCACTGACTGTTAGGCATCTTTTGTTCTTTCATCCACTCATTGGTGGAATCATGGGGTTTTTACCAGAATTTCGTTCTAAATGCCCCTGTCCCAAAAGTGAAAAACCGGTTTACAAGTCCACATGATTTGGTCTGTATCAGCTGAACTCATGCAAATCTGTTGCAGATTTCTCCAATATTCCCAATTAGAGGTAAGCATGCACACTCACTGCTAAGACCTCTCTCTTCCACAGGTGAGGTGTCAAAGACTGGAATTCCACCACTTGAGAAATATCTCTTTCATTACCCTGCACCTTCAAGTATCCAAGGCAGCTAGGTTACTGCTGTATAAACTAACAGTTCCTCTTGGCTATTGACCATACTGGATATAGAATAATGTTTTTTATTTTCTTATAAAGCAACAGTAACAGTTCACGTTCTTCTAAAGCCACGAAAAATAATAAAATAACACACACTATTCTACCTCCACTCCTTTCACTTCTGCTTCCATCCTGACTCCTCCTTTCAACCATCACAACTGTCTCCCTTTCAGGATCAACTATCAAAATCCTCTGAGAACCCTGTGGCCCAATCTCAGGCTAGGCATAAAGATTAAGTACCATAAAAGTTCACCATCAGTACAGTTAACCTGAGCAATAAATATCATCTGACCTTTAATAAAAACAACTACCTGTTTTGTCACAACCACAAAATGTAATTTCAGCAACAATCCAGCATGAAATATACACTCATGGGGATTGTGAAGGGGAAGAGACTGGGCAACTCACAGATGAAGCACACACAAAAAATGACAACTTTCCCTATCAAAGTTATAGTTCTCCAACTGTAAGAGAGGTCTCCCTAAAGAGATACAAATAGGTTCTAACAGAAAGTTGGCCACTGCTGGTTGGCTACTGTGTACGGAGCCTTTAATACAGCCTTCCTCACAACCTGACAACCTCCAAATAGGTTGGACTACAACTCCTACCATCTCCACCCAGCAGGGTCTTGTTGGCTGGGGATGATGGGAGTTGTAGTCCAAACTATCTGGGGCAGCCAGGTTAGGGAGGTCTGCTTTAAGGCAACACACTGTTTCTCCATTGGTGCTTAGGTTCTCATTGGATTACTTTCAAGTCCTCAAAAGTACAGCAAACGTATGCAACTGCCTCCAGAAGAATGAGCAAGAGATGCAGGCAAGCCATTACTTGTTGAAGTGTCTCGGCCATACTCGGGTAGAGCTCCTCTTCATTTGGGATGGCACACTAATCAAGTTTGAGATCACCTGCTGTCAAGACAGTAATTACAAACCAAACCTCAAGTACGGCCAAAGAGAAGAGAATACCTTCAAAAGGCACTTTTGCACAGTCAAAACCCGTTGCCTGTTCAGACAGGAGCCAATATTGTGCTGTGCATATTGATTAGCAAAATAGGACATAGTGACTGGATGTTTTAAAGGTGGGTAACATGAATCCCTCCAGAATACACTTCTCACAGCCACACCACAATCAGGGGAACATCTTTTAAGGTTTTTATTTATTTATTTATTGCATTTCTATACTGCCCAATAGCTGAAGCTCTCTGGGCAGTTTACAAAAGTTACATTCCTGTATCCATTTCAATTTTTCTGCTCACTTTAAATCCTTCTACCATTGAATTGTTCTGAAAGAGAGACAAACATGATTAGAGGCTCTTGCCCCATCACAACAAGAAACGACTATGTAAACAGAAGCACAGTAATTACTTCAAGTAATCAGAGATGGGTGGAATTCAGTATTCCCAGCAAACACCTGGCAAAGTTATTCAGTAGCAGGGTGCGGTCAAGACATTTCACCTGTACCACAAGCATAGTCAACCATCTCTGAAACAATTTTAGACTCTGCCATTTTTAGTCAGCATCTAAGTACACAGCTACACTGGACATTGCTTACTGAATATACACTTTTAACTCTGATGGGACTTCGCTTGAACACACCAAGGGCCAATGCTGATTAAAGCCCTAATGACTCTGCCTACTGAGCAGATATGGGAAAACAAGCAATTTGAACCATTTCCCTATATGTCTTCACTGTTCAATTGGATTAGTGAAACAGAATCACATAACCCTCATACACATTTGGTTCATCATTCAGTTAGGCTATTCCAGGACGTCCCATTTCCCAATTCAAAACAACTGGTCAGAATTAAGCATCCTAAAAAACTTTTCTTTTTCCTAAAGCTTTTAAAACCTGATGCTGTTTGGACTTTATACTGTTAGTTTTACTCTACCCTGTGCTTGTTTACCCTACCCAGTGCCTGTTTGCATTCTCTTCCCCTCCTTATCGCTTTACTATGATTTTAATAGAATGTACGCCTATGCGGCAGGGTCTTGCTATTTACTGTTTTACTCTGTACCGCACCATGTACATAGATGGTGCTATATAAATAAATAATAATAATAAATAATAATAATCCTCTTCACTTGGAAACCCAAATTCAACTCTTAAGTTACTGAACATTTTGGACTTGCTGTGTTTGGATAAATTAAGGAAACATCCACCTATATTTAATCAGCATGGACAAGATGGACCCTTGATCTGATCCAGCATGGCACTTCTTATGTTCTTAACCTGATGAAGGTTTTCACAAATTTGGAATGTTTTAGCAGGTATCAGTGATTAAGGAAGGAAAAGGAGACAAGAGGCTTCTGAAAAACCCTAGAGGGAAGAGCCATGTGCCAAAAATAATGCTCAGAAAGCAACATTTGTACTAGAGATCATGAGCACCACAGAACATAAACAGTGGTTATCTGCAAGAACAGATATTTAAAGCACTTTACAACAATACCCCCTGCTTTATCTAAAATAGACTAATAGCCTGATCTTATGATTTGCTATGCAAAGGAAATAATTAATTAGCTCAGATGTAAGAGTTCTACTGTAATGTGTGTTGCGATGATGCATCAGTAGCTCATGATAGCACAACTGCTCATGTCAGATATGGTTAGAGGTAGAAGCCTGACTGAAACAGATCAGTGGTAACACTAAGCATTATCCTTCCTCCACTTCAAACTGAGACTGAAAAACCTGAGTACAAACTCAAGAATATGAGCGGCAAGGCTCGTAGCTGAAAGAGACAAAAGTACACACAAACTCACACACTACAATAAATGCTAGCTACAGCAACTTTTTGTGAACACTATGGAACTGACCTTCCAGTTCCTTATCAACTGTGGCCAAGGCTGCAATCCTACACACACATTTATCAGGGGTAATTAAGGGGTGCATAACTTCAGAACAAGGGTCAAATCAATCCCTACTGTGATCTCCATCTGGCCTTCTGGAGCTCCCCAAACATCCCACCAATAATTGGATGGTTTCCAGGCTTTTGCACAGTCCCCCCACCCCAAAAAAAAATTCTGGAAGGATGAAATTACTCTCCTAAAGCTTACTTACTGGCAGGAAGAGCTTTAAGCTAAAATATACTAGCATTTTTGTTATTTTTGACCCGTTCCCTCTTTTCTTTCCCCCACCCACCCCTGGAATGCACCCCACCCCCAGTTTCTCCAAAATTGAACTCGGCCCTCAGGCTAAAAGAGGATCAATACCCCTGGTGTAAGTAAAAAAAGCAGGCCTTATTTCTGCATAAGCATGCAAAGGACTGTAATGCATGTGACTGAATTGTAAACTAAAAGCCCCAGTTCAGGTCTCACATTAACTCAATAGGCGGACTTGTGAAGCTACTGTCTGTCTGCTTCACATACTACACTCGTCGATATGGGGATGGGAATACTGGCTTGCTTTTTTACTGGAAATATGAAATATTTTGAAAACTAATACTGCAAATACTTTTATTTATAAACATTGTAGTAATGGCTAAAAGAGAAAGGATTTTTTGTTAAAGAAGTTCACCTTAACAGCCCATGCTAGAAGCAACTCATATCCACACTAAATGAAGCCACTTGGCCTAAACCATTGCAAATCACACCCTATACCATATTACCAGCAATATGCCTGTGGAGTACTTTACCATCCATGCCCTCCGTATACAGGAATAACCACCACATTACAGGACATGCAAACCTGGTCCTGCAGGTTTTGCAGACCCCAGGTAATACATCAGCAATGCCTATAGAAATCCCAAACCTCTGAATTATTGCATGAAATTGCTACACAGATCCAGTACAGGCAGCATTCAGAAGATGCTCACATTCTTCCTTTTGCCAAAGGTTCAAATATTTGGAGCAAGGTTGTGTGCACCAAGCTAATTGCAATATTGCACCAAGAATAAATCATGAGAGTCAAACAGATATGCATAAATCTACTTAACTTACCCTATTTATTAGGAGAAACACAGGAAACCAGGAGACAGTCGGATCTGCTCACAGATCCTGCCCAGCCTTCAACAGATTCTAGTATTAGGACTAGAAACATGGAGTTCAATCCAACCTTTTCGTTCTTGCATACCACACTGGACACATAGTACATAACATTCGAATGCTTACAAGTGAAGATGATTGTTCCAATGTATAACAAAGGGAAGATCTCACTGACTTCTGTCTACAAGGTAATTATCCACAAGATATTGAATCTTACCTGGCAGGTGTCAGCTCTCCACAGATGTAGGGTGGCCAGCCTAAAGAACTCTCCTGGGGGAGGGGGGTCTCTTGGCACCCCCCTCCCCCTTCCAAGACTCCACCTTGAAGAATCAGTGCAGGTGGATAAACTGGAATAGGACTTGTTTCTTCAGTTGCCTACACTGATTTCCTTAGGCCGGAAAGCAGAGGGGAAATCTTCTAGTAGCCTCTGCCACTACTACAAAGAATAGCAGCTTGATCTTTTGATCCCAGGATAATTCTCAAGTCTTTAAGGCTCTTGTGGAATCTTCCATCTCACAAAGGGGATGTCCAGCATTCACGACTGCTCAAGAAAACCCATAGGACACAATACTCCATTGTCATCAGTATCCAGTTGCTTTCCTCACCCGACAATGTCCTTAAAACCAATTCTACATCTGTCAGTGGAGTGTTTCTTTTTTCAAACACAATCTTAAGAAAACATACGTTCTCTGCTGGATCTAAACCATCTTGACAGGATCTCGTGGAAGGAGGCACTACATTGTACCTCCAGTTGTTCCAGCCTCAGCCACCATGCCCCTGCATAGCACACAAACCTGGATTAGAAACTACCTTCTCAACTTCAGACATATCATCCCCACATGGCTTTGACTTTTTGCTGGTGATAGTAACTTAGCATGATACTTTTCTATTGCTTCACAAAAAAACCAGCTTTACAGGAGAGCCACCTGCAATTCCAACCCAGCCCAATCCCAACTTTAAGCAAAATATAAATGAAGTATTCACACACTCTACTGGGGTGGCAACCCAAGTATGGAAGCAACTGAGTTTCTCAAAACTCTAATCTCCTGTCTGAAAGTGAAAAGGAGGATTGTTTGTCACTCACCACCCTTCCCATTCATAAACGCACAGAGACACACACACAGAGGGGTGTGTGCCTATACATTAAAAATACACTTATATACCAATATATAAGGCTGAGAAAGTCCTCTGCTGAAGATTTGGAGACTTGCTGCCAGTTAGAGAAGTCAATACTGGGCTAGACGGACCAACTGTCTGACCCAGTATAAATAAGGCAGGCTCCTAAGTTCACCTATATATTACTTATAGTGCATTGTTTACATACATACACCCATTTGTGCAGGGGGGGAGGAGGGATCTCCTCAGAGGAGCCTTTTTCAAATTAAACGCCAAGGCCTTTCGCTACTCCTTCCCTGCTCCCATTTCCGAAGTGACTGGAGGGGCCTCTTCCTTCCCTCCTCTTCTCCCTTACCAGCTACACGTTTTATTAAACGCAATCAACGATAATATGGAGCGGGAAAGAGCTCTATTTCTCCCGACCCTCGGTTTCCCTTAGCCTTCCTCAGCCGCTCCCTCCCTAATGGGAGTCCTGCTTCCCTTCCCTCCTGCAAGCGGGCAGGAGAGACTGGACTGGCTCCCTTCTCTTATTTCTTTCCTTCCTTTTCATTCTTTCCTCTCCCTTTTCATTCTTTCCTCCCTTCCTTCCTTTCTCTCTCTCTCTCCCCCCCCCCCCCGCTTACACTGACCGAGGGCAACGACACTCAACGCCAAGCAGCACCAGAATTCCAGCCACTTCCGCCTGTCAGCGCCGGAAGCGAACCCATGGCAACCAGCCGTCCCACCCCTCGCTCTCCGCTTTCCATGGAGGCCACGCCCCCTACCTTCGTACAAGTCAAAATTCAGGCGCAGCCGCTCACTGACGACCACGCCCAACTTCCCCCCTTCCTCTTCCCCCAACAACGAAGAGGAGGCGCTTTTCGCAAGGGACAGTTCCATCACAGTTTAGCTACGCCCCCTTTTCAGAACTGACGAGACAAAAGCGTCACCACTTCCTTCGTAAGAAGGGCGGGGTACGGGGGCATATGGCACTACTCTCGTTTCTAATATTTATGCGCGCGCACCGTGGCGACGTAAGAGCCGTAGATTCGCATGTACATGGCTCTTCCTCCCACCTTTCCCTGCTCCAATCACCACCCAGCAGCCCGCCGGCAGTTGTGCCTATGGGTGGAAACCCCCTCCCCGTTTGCGATGACTTGATTCTGAATGGCAGACCAGTCCGCGAGTCTCTTGCGCCCTCTAGCGGATCGGAATGGCCGTTTGAAACAAGAGATTTCGCTAGGCTGTGTAAGGCGCTTAATAAAGTAGGGAGAGAAGAGAACCTGAAATTCACCTCCTAGTTGGCTGTCAAATGCACAAAAACAGGCTCCCTTGGGCTCCTTGATGATGCAAGTGTGGGAGTGATCTCAATCTTTTTGTTTGACCTTGGGGAAACATAATTTTGATGGTGTCACTCTTGAAAATGGTGCGTTTGAGTGCTGCAGGCAAAAAACAAAATGGCCACCATCGCAAACACTTTCCCTCATTTTTCCCTCAGTAAATGTTTAATACAAAAAACATATATAAAGAAAATGTTTCTCCTTTAATTCTACACAAAAAAGGTCATTACATATTTTTAGGACCTACCATTTTATCAAAAAGTTTACTTTTAAGGTTTCCAAACGAAAATGGTGCTAAAAATTGAAAGTTGTTCTGTGAACATTGATGTCGCTCAGTCATCTCTTAATCGTGGAAACAATAAAGATTATGTGTAATTAAACAATAATAGACTTTCATGAGAGTTTAGCCAGTGCATATTGATATGTATGACACTGTTTCTAGGGACACCGGATAGTAGTGATACCGCACGGGTATTCTTCATGCCCCCATATTTTTTACAGTACAGCCCTATGAAATTAAAAGATAACAATTGAATCAAAAAGTATATTTTAAAAATGTAAACAAAATACTTATTCACTACTGCAATCATATTTTTAATTACAGTCATCGCTTTCATTACAAATCTCACTTAGTCCTAAGTCGTCTTCATCATCATCTTTGAACTGTCCCATATTATTACATTGGTCAGGATCACCTTCACATCTACACATCTCGGTACACCTTAAGCCATACTGTTGTCCCTTAACCAGGGATTTATTTAAGAAGGCTTATTTTGCTGCCTTCGTTACATCCTCGAGTAGCCGTCCAGCGGAGCTCTTCCGGGTGGTCCGGGGGCTGCTAACATCATCCCCAGCAAATGGGGCCCTGGCTCTGTCAAGGACCCGCTGTGACCTTCTTGCATCACACTTTGAGGACAAGATCGCTTCTCTCCGCAGCGAGCTTGACGTTGTTTTTAGTGCAGCTCCAGTTGAGGTGTCCGATGCCACCATCTGCCCAATTTTGTGGGATCAATTCCAGTTATTGCGGCCTGATGATGTGGACAAGGTGCTTGCAGCAGTGCGACCGACCACTTGCCCTCTCGATCCCTGTCCCTCCTGGCTTATAAAAGCAAGCCGAGGGGGTCTCTCAGGGTGGGTCCAAGGGGTGATAAATGCTTCTCTCTGGGAAGAGATGGTCCCTGCTGTCCTTGAGGCAGTAGTGCGACCACTCCTGAAGAAGCCCACCCTGGACCCGATGGTATTAGGCAACTACCGCCCAGTTGCTAACACTTCTTTTTTAGGGAAGGTACTTGAGAGGGTGGTGGCGGAGCAACTGCAGGCACTCTTGGAAGATACTGATTATCTAGATCCATTCCAGTCTGGGTTCCGATCTGGTTACGGGCCTGAATCAGCCTTGGTCGCCCTGATGGATGACCTTTATCGAGAGAGGGACAGGGGGAATGCAACCCTGTTAATCCTGCTCGATCTTTCAGTGGCTTTTGATACCATCA
This sequence comes from Elgaria multicarinata webbii, assembly GCF_023053635.1. Taxonomy (NCBI): domain Eukaryota; kingdom Metazoa; phylum Chordata; class Lepidosauria; order Squamata; family Anguidae; genus Elgaria; species Elgaria multicarinata. Next base: position 146,220,912 of record NC_086173.1, read on the forward strand.
ACCATGGTATCCTCCTGGATCGACTCCGTAGGATGGGCATCGGAGGCACTGTTTTACAGTGGTTCCGGTCCTACCTACGGGGTCGTTTTCAGAGAGTAGCATTGGGTGACCAGTCCTCAGCCTCTTGGCAATTCAGCTATGGAGTGCCGCAGGGCACCATCTTGTCCCCAATGTTATTTAACATCTATATGAAGCTGTTGGGAGTGGTCATTAGGGGATTTGGAGCTAAATGCCATCAATACGCTGATGATATGCAGCTCTATCTCCCTGTGACAACTGAATCAGGTGAGGCTGTGCAGGTCCTGGACCAGTGCCTAGACTCAGTAATGGGCTGGATGAGGGCCAATAAACTGAGACTGAATCCTGGCAAGACGGAAGCCCTGTGGGTGAGTGGTTCCCGAGTCCAGGAGACAGGCTCATTGCCTGTTCTGGATGGGGTTGCTCTGCCTCTGAAAGAACAGGTTCGTAGTTTGGGGGTACTCTTAGACCCATTTCTGTCGTTGGAGGCTCAAGTAGCCACCACGGCTCGGAGTGCCTTTAACCATCTTCGGTTGGTTCGCCAACTACGGCCTCTCCTGGACAGGGATATCTTGACCACGGTGGTACAGGCATTGGTAACCTCAAGATTGGATTATTGCAACACGCTCTATGTGGGGCTGCCCTTGAAGCTGCTCCGGAAGCTGGAGCTAGTGCAGAATGCTGCAGCTCGGCTGTTGTCTGGAGCTGCCCCTTTCCAGCATGTAACTCCTCTGCTGAGGGAACTGCACTGGCTGCCTATTCGCTACCGGGCCAGGTTTAAGGTTCTTGTACTTGTGTACAAAGCCCTAAACAACTTGGGACCAGGATACCTGAGAGAGCTCTGCCTTCTCCCTTACCAACCTGCCCGGTCACTGAAGTCATCCGAGGGCCTGCTCCTGGTGGTTCCACCTAGATCCATCCTCCGATTGGAATCCACCAGGGGAAGAGCCTTCAGCGTGGTGGCGCCCCGCCTGTGGAATTCCCTGCCTCTGGAGGTCAGGCAGGCTCCGACCTTGTATTCCTTTCGGCGCCTCCTGAAAACATCTTTATACCAAGAAGCCTTTCTTTAACATGCAGCCTTGGATTTCTGATTTTTGCTTCTTTTTAAATTTTGTTTTAACTGTTTTATTCTGTTTTTATTTTCATTTTACCTTGTACACCGCTCTGAAATTTTTCAATGGGGAGCGGTATATAAATATTCTAAATAAATAAAATAAATAAATTTAAAGGCCCGCTTCCCAGGCACATTAATAGCCAATCAAACACATGAAGCTAGAGAATACACTTAATCCATTTACTTCCGATACTGCAATATGGGGGTGCTCTCCAGTTCCACAAGATGGAGGCACCCAGAACAAAGGAATCTCACAGTATATATAGGCCCTGACTACAAGAGGGTGTTAGTCTCTTTCTAACCCTTCTATTGGTCAGTTCTGGATTAGCAAGTTAAGTTACATTCAATTTTCAAGTGCACAATCTCAACGAGTCATAGGTTACATTCAACGCTCTTTTGGTCGAAAGTTTTTCCCTTTGTCTGCTAGGACATGATGTCTAGCATTAAGGAATGCAAAGCTGGCATATAGCCACATATAGCCACCCTTTTGCAGAGAAGCCATCTTTAACTCTTGGCACGTTACATTCATTAGAGACATGAAATCTCTCCCTGGGGCCATCAATTCAACTGACATATACATGGATGTTCTGTGTTTCGAAAGCCTATCATGTTATCAGTTTCACTTGCAATTCTAGTTAGTTCCGAATTAGCAAGAAAGAATTGATTCCGAGCAGTCTCATTAAGTGTTATACCAACAAGTCCTCCGTGTACCTTAAGTTTTCAATTTTGATGTTCTAGGGCTTCATCAGCGCCAAGAGCACAAAATGGCACTGAACTTCTGTTCACGACCCAATTCCCCTCCATGAATTGCTTCCAAATCTCTGGATCTTCTGACTCCAAGTTTTCCATCTCTGAAAGGTATAGGGCGATCATCCGTGCATAATTCAGGCAATTAAATGCAAAGAATACTTCACAAACTCGTGGAGGGATGCCAAGCCCAGTGTCCAATCCAATGTTCTTATAGCTCTTATGAAGCTCATCATTGTTTGCACCATATCCATATATGTGCACGCTAGTCTGAAAACAGGCTCTCTGGCCTTTATTGTTGTGGAAAATTTGTCTATTTCAACAACAATCTTTTTTTCTTTTATGGTAGAAATTAAAGTGGCATGTGCCGTTTGAAGCTCTTCTTTATTTCCAGCTGTCAAGCCCTCAACCACTTCTTGGAAAAGAGTCTTCACACAGTCTAGTTTTCCAGGATATTCTTCCTCAAATTCTTCTAGAAGCAAACTAGTCAATGCAGCGACGGTGGTTATGTGAGCTTCAATTGCTCTTCTTATGTGTTTTCCATAAAGGATTTGTTTCATCGTTGCTGCAGAATATAAATAACATTCCACCCATAACTCAGGTATACCAGATCCTTGTTTAAGTTCTCCGATTGTGCGCAGTTGAGCAATTATAATATGTAGCTCAACAGGTTTCAAAAGACATTTTCCCTTATAGTCTTCGACAGCCATTTTAAGTTGTTTCAGTGGCTTGTAAAGAGCCATGTCAACTGTGACAACTATCTTTGTTTTCATGGCCTGCACTGAACTGGTGTGAGGTACTGAACTGGTGTCATGCACTAAACTGCTGCGATGAACTGTACTGTTAAGTTTCTCCAGTTTCCTCATGACAGTACGCTGCAATGATTGGTTGGTGACTCTGGAATCATAGGTAGCACGGCTGCTCTTGAGACAGGTTTCTCTTTTTTTAAAAAAAAAAAAAAAATCTTTTTATTGACTTTTACATCAGTTAACAAATTAAAAAAAAAACCTAATACATAAACATAAAATAGCATTTATATCATATATTCAAATTAATCTATTAAACATATTCATGCTAAACATAAAAGTGCACCCCCCACCTCGGGATCTCATTTCTGTTTCCCAAAACTCATAGTTTCTTCTGTTGGTGGTTTCCCGCTTCCCTTAAAAAACACAAATACTAAGAACTTTTCCCAGATTCCCTCAAAATCATTCTTTTTTGCTAAACCTCTTTTCATTTTAATATTACATGTCAATTTATCATTTTATCAGGTTTATCAGGTCGATTTATCAGGTTTCTCATCTACTATGAGGCTGTTATAGCCAAACCACGTTAGAGAATATGTAGTAGATGTCTTGTTGGCAGTCAGTATGTAACCTCTTAGAAAAAACCAAGCAGCATCAATAAGTACAGCCTTGTTAAGAATTGCCAGGGAGTTCATTTGTTTGCGTGAACCCACAGGCAGTGGGCAGCAGGTTTTCCAGTTGGGTGGGTTTGGACATGCAAGTACAGTTGGTAGAGCAGTGTCAAAGGTTTCTCCTGGCCAATCCTTTGACGAAGCTAATGACAGTGGTGTAATGGGATCACACTCTTTCATAACTTGATACACCGTTATGACGGTCCCATGAAGTGTTCTTCTACCATCTGCTGTGTCTTCAGAGAAGTCAAGGTTGTCAGAACTTTTTGGCACAATGTCTGGTGGGATGTAAACGCCATCATTTTCATGAATGCTTTTCAAAACACTTGATGCGATTTGCATTTCTAACCATAGGACCCGTTTATAACCAATGCTACAGCCGACACCATGCACGATATTTTCTAGGAACTGGCTGCGGGTTGACCCATGAATTGTCAGACCATCGGCAACCTGAAGTGGTAAGTCTCTCGTATGATGAAACTGAGTAGACTGCTTGTTTTCTACTTGCCTACGAGAGAGACAATTTGACATCAGAATTTGTGACATGTGACAAGCTCGCCTTTCCACTTCTTCATGTTTTTCCTTCTTCTTTGATGAAATGTCTCTTTTCCCCCAAATGCACCACTTAAAGAAGCTGTTAAGTTCATTTGGAATAATATCAGTGAGATCGTATGGTACAGAACCATCAAATGTCCATGGCTTTGAATGTAATACAAGATTTCTGATGATGTTTGCAGACTCAAACAAAACATTCAGTTCTCTCATCTTTTGATCTCCGTAACTTTCAGCCTCTGCTATCAGTTCTTCCCTTGTACACTTCACTGAAACTCTCTCTGATTTGTTATGCTGCCTGGGTTGAGAGAATTCGATTTCCTTGTCTGACAGCTCTGTCTCAATAAATATTTTCAATTGCTTACGTGACATATTAGCTGACTCTTGCACATTATTTGAAGAACAAATAGACTTGTATGTTTCTTCAAGGATGTCCATTCCAAAAACTTGCCCCACTGAAAGTTTCTCTTCAAGAATATTGATGAATTCGACTTTGCTGCCATTAACGAAACACATCTTCCCTTATTGGAATGTTCTTCATTGAATCTATGCTCTTGAGATCGAAGAATGTTCATGACATATTCGGTCCAACATTTTCGATGATACATTACAACAATTGCATATGCATCATTCATATTTATTGCTTCACTTAACCTTACACTAAATTTATCATCAGTTTTAAGTTCTATAGCTTGACGTAAGTTTCTACCAGTTTTGTCAGTTGAAACCTCCCTTAGTTTTTCTTTCCTTGGGGCTGGCTGATCACAAAAAAAGCACTTGTCCTTTTCATAAGCTACAGTTTGTGACCGAGTATACTTAGCATTCTGTGCAGAGATTGAATGTCCCTGAGGTTGAATGCACTCTGTAGAAGGCGTTGATTGCAGAAACTCGTACCTTTTCTGAAGTCTTTCAATTAATATTTTGTGGATAACAGATTGGTAACATGATCAATGCCACTTCACACTGTTGTGTTTCAGTGTCTCAAAATTAAAGTCAATGCCAAAAATTTTTCACAATTCTGTCACTGTTTACTTTGCCATATTTTGCTCGCTTTGTAAGGCACTCAACAATTTTTTCATAACTGTCATTTGAAGGTTGTGAAACTCATCCCTTGGATGATTGAGAACTACAAATGAAACAGCATGGCTTATTGTCTGCCTTCCTTTTCTTCTTCAAGTTAACATCAAACACAGGCTCCATTTTGAGTCTATTCATAAATCACTATGAAGCAATAGAGAAAATTAATACATTAATTGGGCTATTGGTTTAGAATTTTTTTTCAAACAAAATATAATTGTAAATTGTGTAGCAAAAATAAAGCAAGTTATGGGGTTATTTCAACCACTAATCTTTTTAGAAGAAATGTTCAGGAAATATCATACAGGAACCTTAAAAGTAAACCAAGATGACAGTTTGCCCTGCGGGGGTGGGGGAAGAGTCCAACAGGAGCAGGCTGCGATGTTTCCTCCACCTGCTCCTGTCCCCATGGTGGTTTTTCTTCCCCACAGGGCCAAGATGACAGTTTGCCCTGCGGGGGTGGGGGAAGAGTCCAACAAGAGCAGGTCACGATGTTTCCTCCACCTGCTCCTGTCCCCTTGGTCCTCCTTCTTCCCCACAGGGCCAAGATGACAGTTTGCCCTGTGGGGGTGGGGGAAGAGTCGAACAGGAGCAGGCCATGATGTTTCCTCCGCCTGCTCCTGTCCCCTTAGCCCTGAGCTTCTCCCTGCGGGCACCTTGCTCCTCACAGTGCTGGTATCCCATAATTCAGGCTGCAGCTCCGGGACTGAGAGGGATGCCTGGAGTTCCTGCAACAGGTGTGGGGCCCTGGCACCGTCTCCTGACTCCACAGTGGTCTCAGCAGCAGCAGAAGCACACACCGCTGTAGCACTGCTATTCCTGGCCAGTGGCACGCTGGTCACCTGAGGACGCTGTTGAACTTGCAGCTCCACCACACGCTTCTTGGCCAGTTCTGGAGAAAGCACCTGAAAGCACAGCAGAAGGTCAGTGGGGGAGACCGTGTCCAATGAACTGGAGAGCAGGAACATGCAGTGAAAGCGGTTCTTGAGCACCTCAGCCAGGTGCAGGTTTTCAGGATTCACTCGTGTGCTATGAGACACCGAGTCTAGCACCTCCATAGTAGTAGAGTTCTCCTTGCTGATGCTCACGAGGAACTTGACAAGTTTCTTGTGGGGTTCCTTTACAAAGTAATAGACTGTCGGTACTTTCTGCTTCTGGGGTAGGGGGACTGGCAAATACAGGAAAGGATCGAACGTGATGGACACCTTTGAGCACACAGGGCACACTAGCTTGGATTTGTACAGGCCCTGGAACAGGTCCACAATGAAGGAATTGTTCCTTAGTTTGCGCCGCTGCCAGGCCTCTTCTGCAATGACCTCGTCTGGCTGTCCATCCGAGTCCACCGTTTCTATGAAGGGCTTGATATAGACATGGTTCAGGTCCTCATGGAGCCCATCCAGCAGGAAAGCCATGAATTCCTGGACATCGTGTTGAGCATAGCCTGTGAACTGGCTTGCCTTGCTGGCCGCAATCGTGTTCAGCTTGGAAGGTGTGGTTTGTGCCTTTCCAGAGTGCCCTCAAAAGCACAGCAAAGCCAATAGCCAGGTGCCTCCCAGTTCCCAGTGGGTTATTGTAATTTATTTCAGACTCGAAGGTGCGATCATAGAAGTAGTCCTGCAACTCCCAGCTGTTGGAGAGAGACTGGATAACACTGTTCATGAAGCAGTACTGGACTTTGCTGCAGGAACTCTCGATGTCCTTGTAGAACTGGCAGCTCCACTGGCGGCCCTCAGATAACTTGACGACACAAGTGGTGTCTGTGAAAGACGTATCTACTTCCTCTGCCTTGGGGACCCCATTGTCCATGTTTCACAATGACCTCGTGGTTGTTCTGCTTCCAGCCCAGCAGCAGGTCTTTCTCTGAGTCACTGCCAACTGGCCTCTCGCCTTCCTTACTCTCCTGATTCGTTCGGTCCTTCTGCTTCTTCTTGCTGGTCGCATCTTCCACTCCCCGTGCTGTTCTCCTCTGCCCAGGGATGCTGCCCAGGCACTACTGGACATTTTCAGCCATTTGGATGAAACAAACGGCCCGCCGGGGTCAGTGACGGGGTCTGGGCCAGGGGTTCGACGCTTTCTTCCCGAGCCAGCTATCTTGGCGACTCTTTGTGATCAATCTCTCTCACAAGGAACAAATGCCCCCAGTGCAGAATGCCTTAGTCAACTTCCTCCATGTTGCTGTAGGATGGAGTGGGGCGCTCTGCAACTTCAGGGGCGATGCTGGTTCCAAAGGGTGGCGAGCTAATTCCCTGATTGGCTGCTGCCTCAGCAGATGGGGCCAAGTCAGCCTGAGGGTCTGAGGGATGAGGTGGCCCTCGTGGGGGTCTCTCTACAGGGGAGTTTCGTTGGCGGTAGAAGAGCACATAAGCATATCGTGTCACCACCTGGCTTTCATCTACTATGGTGACAGTGCTGTTGCTGAAATGGCAGAAAGAGGTTCGTTCCCCTGGAGGACTGTGCCAATTTTATCCTTCAGGGTGGAATCAGACTCGTAGACCTTCAGCGGATGCAACCTAACTTTTATTTCTCGAGAAAGACCAGACAACCAGCAAGCTAACGCCCTGCAGGGTCTGGCCCTGAACAATCTAAAAGTAATTTTTTATATTAGCATACGAACAATGGGGATGAGTGACAATCATGTGAGGTTACTTCGGAGTCACACGTTTAAACGCCACGTTGCTGTTGCTGGGCAGAGTTTGCACTCAGAACATAAACCTTTGCTCCCAGCAAAGGTTTATGTTCTTAGGCACGAATGTGTATTCAGGGTCTTGTGATTAGCTAATTCAAGCAGGCATTTTGCAATTTATTCTACAGTGCTATCGTCAAAGAGCTGCCAACCCACATCAGTTTTTAATCAGTATTTCATGTATTTTATATTTACTGCTGTTCCCTGCCTCGATCAAAATGGAGAGGCGGGTAAGAAATTATTATTATTATTATTATTATTATTATTATTATTATTATTATTATTATTATTATTAGCGTGTTGTCCAAACTCAGCTAATAACTTGGGAGACAACCTGAAATTCGCCTCCTCTAAAAACCAGGGTGTCTTTTCCTGGCCTCATAAGGCAGCTCCCTTTCCACGCAGCTCTCAGGCCGTGTGTCCAAGTCTGGCTCAGAGAAGCCTGAATCCAAGCTTATTTATTTATTTATCATATTTATACCCTACTCCTAAGCCAAAAAAGGCTCTCGGAGCGGCTAACACTTAGCAAAAAAGTCCCTGCCCTCAGGCTTACAGTCTAATAAAACATGACACACAAGGAAAAAGGAGTCCAGGAGGGAAGAGGGAGAAATTAAGTGGACCGGGAACAGGGCTGATGGGATTGTCCTGCTCCCGAAAGAGGGGAGTCCAACAGGAGCAGGCCACAATGTTTCTTCTGCCTGCTCTTGTCCCCTTGGTCTTTCTTCTTCCCCACAGGGCCAAGATGACAGTTTGCCCTGTGGGGTTGGGGGAAGAGTCCAACAGGAGCAGGCCGCGATGTTTCCTCCACCTGCTCCTGTCCCGTGTGGAGCATACCCTGTGAACTGGCTGGCCTTGCTGGCCACAATCGCCTTCAGTTTGGAAGGCTGGAAGGTGTGGTTTGTGCCTTTCCAGTTTGCCCTCAAAAGCACAGCAAAGCCAATAGCTAGGTACCCCCCAGTTCCCAGTGGGTAATTGTAGTTTATTTCGGACTCAAAAATGTGATCATGGAAGTAGTCCCGCAACTCCCTGGTGTTGGAGAGAGACTGGATAACACTGTTCATGAAGCAGGTATTGCCCACTTCCATGAGCCCTGTGAAGCCTGGCAGACACACATTCTTGTCCTCCTCTTCCTCCTCCTCCTCCTCCTCCTCCACACTTTTGCTGCTGAGAGGGCTGTGGGTCATTGGTGGGACCATGCACGTTGGCTTCGGTGAGGGCACCAGCGGTTCCTGCTTCACTGGCACATGCTCAGACACTCTCTGAGCAGCTACGCCATCCAGGCCTCTCCCCTCTGCTCCTGGCTTCTCCTTCTCACCCGCTCATGCCTCCTCTTTAGTGGACAGAGGTTGCTGGTTATTTCCAGGTTGGCTTTTATCCAGCAGGGTAGGGCCTGTTGGCATGGCAACCTTCGCACCACCCACTGCACCTCGTGTTGCAGGAGCCTCCAGGCCCCCCCAGCGCTGGCTGTGCCATTTCTTCAAGCAGACGTCGATGCGGGCGGGGGTGAAGTTATATTTGCGCAGGCCTGGCTCTATGAGATTCCCGAGTTTTACTTGCCACCTGAATACTGTATGAGAGCCACAGCCTGGATGCAATCGCAGAAAGTTGACGTCACTTGTCTGGAAGCTTAGCCCCGAGCTTCTCCCTGCAGGCACCTTGCGCCTCACAGTGCTGGTATCCCCTAATTCAGGCTGCAGCTCCGGAGCTGAGAGGGATGCCTGGAGTTCCTGCAACAGGTGTGGGGCCCTGGCACCACCTCCCGACTCCATGGTGGTCTCAGCAGCAGCAGAAGCAGCACACACCGCTGTAGCACTGCTATTCCTGGCCGGTGGTGCTTGTTTCTCAGGAGGTTGGGGCTGCAAGCCTTGTTCGGGCGACAGCCGGCCCACCTGCAGGGGCAGCTGGAACATGCTGACCGAGTACCTGGCATAGCCTTCCAGAAGCTGGGCCAGCCATGCATAGGTGAGGCGTGACTCGGGCACACTGATGAGGAAAGGGAAGCCAATGTTCTCAGGGCGACACAAGTTTTGTGGTCGGACCAGTGTGTTCTCTGACACGTTGCGTTGCAATATCCAACGCGGTAGCACCGAGTACAGCGCTTCAGCTTCTCCTCCTCTGACTGCTGCTTCTTCTCACAGGCAGCACATTTGGTGATGGGCACGCTGGTCACCTGAGGACGCTGTTGAACTTGCAGCTCCACCACACGCTCCTTGGCCAGTTCTGGAGAAAGCACCTGAAAGCACAGCAGAAGGTCAGTGGGGGAGACCGTGTCCAATGAACTGGAGGGCAGGAACATGCGGGGGAAGCAGTTCTTGAGCACCTCAGCCAGGCGCAGGTTTTCAGGATTCACCCGTGTGCTATGAGACACCGAGTCTAGCACCTCCATAGCAGTAGAGTTCTCCTTGCTGATGCTCACGAGGAACTTGACAGGTTTCTTGTGGGATTCCTTTACAAAGTAATAGACAGTTGGCACTTTCTGCTTCTGGGGTAGGGGGACTGGCAAATACAGGAAAGGATTGAACGTGATGGACACCTTTGAGCACACAGGGCACACTAGCTTGGATTTGTACAGGCCCTGGAACAGGTCCACAATGAAGGAATCGTTCCTCAGTTTGTGCCGCTGCCAGGCCTCTTCTGCAACGACCTCGTCTGGCCGCTGGGTGGGAGAAAGGAGTTGAGGCCTTCGCTGAAGGCAGACACAGCTTCTAGCCCCTGTGGAGCCTCAGAGGAACTGGCAGGCGGTGGGATCTCTTTCTCTGGGCAGGGCACATGCTGATGGGACAATGGGCGTTACTAGACAAGACTCTAGCGCGCGTTACCTTCTGCAGTCACATCGAGGCTTCCAGATGACGTTCACGAGGATCCGCCATTATCCTGCGGTGAAGCCTCTTTCTCCCGACTTTAAAAAAGTGAGTTCTAGTGCGCCTTTTCCTGCCATCCCGTGGTAATTCGGAGTACATGTGGGAGGATGTGAGGTCACTGCGGTCCGCACTGGGCAGGAAAAGGCGTGCTAAGGGGGAGTGGTCAGCGGCTTCGGTCAAGCCGCCTCCGCCATTTGCATGCAGTCCGCCAGCTGGGGCAGCGCAGTGGAGCGGCTTTTTTTTTTATTCCCCCAGTGACAGTTTGCGCAGGAACAGAGGACCGGAAAAGTGGCTGGTGACTCCTTGCGGTGGGCAGCTACCGTGGCCGCATAATGGCGGTGCTGTACGCTGCCTGTTAGTGTGGGTACCAGGCTGGCAGAGGGCAGAGCTGTTTGTGGGCTGCTGCCATGGCTACGGCCAGATGTGGGTTGGCTTCTTGGGATGGGGCACAGGGCACAGAGGCGGTCATCGCCGCCGACACCTCAGAGGCATGATGGGAGATGTAGGCACAGAGTGGCCATGCAGACGATTGACCTCGGGTCATATGACACCCGCCATGACCCCCATCAGGAAGTGAGCGCATCAATGTTGACCCTCAACAGCACCAGCAGCACTTCAGCTGGCACTGCCACTGTCGCCGCCGCCGGCGGCTCAGCGCCGCATCGCTGACGGCTGCGCAAGTTTGCGGTCTTTTGGACTTGCGCAAACCGTGCAGCGAGCAAAAAAAAAAGCCGCGGCAATCAGGCCGGTGTGGCTGCGCAACCGTGTTCGCGGCGGCAGCAGCACAACCTCAAACTTCCGCCACAAATCGAAGGCAGGTGTGGATCATGAGGCGTCACGGCTGAACGGGAAAATCCGCTTTCACCGCTCCTCAACGACGGAACACCTGGTAGGTCTAGCAAAGCCCAATGTCTCTGCAGGAGCTGAAGGCAGCTGTATTTCCTTGGGCACGACTCTCCAGGTTGTCAGCCTTTACATTCAAGGAAGCATTTCCCTGGGCTCCCCAGCCATTCCTCTGGCTGTCGACCTTCTCACAGAGCCCTGTGGTGCTTACACTGCTGCTGCTGCCGCTCCCTTCCTCCGCAGACGGAGTGGCATTGACACACACTGCCCTTTTGGCACACGGGCCAGCTGGCAGCCCCAAGCTAGCTGGGTTCTTCCCTCCTGAGGTCTCAGGGACTCGCTTTGGGTTGGAGGGCTCTCTTTCCCCCCGGGTGGTTCCATGGCGCTATCAGGCTGAGGCTCCACAGGTCCTTCCCCCCCAGAAGGGGGCTTCTCCTTGCCGTTCCCCTTACATGCAGCCCTCTTGGTCTGCTCCCTTGAGCCATCTTTGCACCACTTCGAGAGCGAAGGCCAAGCGTGCAAAGGGATCTTCTTCTGTAGCACCAGCTGCATGACATTGCCCTTCTTGTACTGGACTTTGCTGCAGGAACTCTCGATGTCTGCGTAAAACCGGCAGCTCCACTGGCGGCCATCAGGTAACTTGACGACACAACTGGTGTCTGTGAAAGACATATCTACTTCCTCTGCCAAGCCAGCTATCTTGGCGACTCTTTGTTCCTCTCTCACAGGGAACAAATGCCCCCAGTGCAGAATGCCTTAGTCAACTTCCTCCATGTTGCTGTAGGATGGAGTGGGGCGCTCTGCAACTTCAGGGGCGATGCTGGTTCCAAAGGGTGGCGAGCTAATTCCCTGATTGGCTGCTGCCTCAGCAGATGGGGCCAAGTCAGCCTGAGGGTCTGAGGGATGAGGTGGCCCTCGTGGGGGTCTCTCTACGGGGGAGTTTCGTCGGCGGTAGAAGAGCACATAAGCATATCATGTCACCACCTGGCTTTCATCTACTATGGTGACAGTGCAATCGTCAAAGAGCCTCCAACCCACATCAGTGCGCTGGCTGTTCTTGTCACTGGGAAGCCGGGCATAGGCTGTATTGTGCCCACCAATCATGCCCAACAGTGTGTCCGGATGTGTATGCACTGGGTAGAAAGATGACTTGGAGGCCCCTTGGGTTTTCTCAGTTTACTGAACTCGAGTAAAGGGTAAACATTGTTGCTCACGCATATGCAATGTCATGCCCCTCCCTAGTTGAGGGGATGTTTTATGCATTCATGTTATCAGCACCATCAGCCAGTGCCGTCTTAACGCATGGGCACACTGGGCAGTTGCCCGGGGCCCCCACGAGCATAGGGGCCCCATGCTAATCTATGCACAGACCAGAATTTAACACTAATTTTAACATTTGCAGAAATGAAACACAACGTTTTGAGCGGAGCACAGAAGAGGAAAAGAGCAGCAGAAAAGAAAGAGAAAACGAGCAAACTTCCAAAATTAACATCTTGGTTCAATCCAAGTGCAATGTCAGCCACTAGTACTGCTCCTTCAACTATATCATCCACATCTACATCCACTCCTGCACCCAATCTTCCAGTTCCATCAGACATAATGGTATCATTACCTGTTCCTGCAGCTGAGGACATTCCACAAGAGGAAATGCCCAAATGTGAAACTGTAAAGGAGTTTGCGATCCAAGACACAGATCCTGGATTATGGGACATTAGCAATACTAACACAGCGGATTACTGGATTTGAAGTGGGCCGACATCATGTCAGAATCATGATAGCAACCTTTCAAACTCACGCAGAGTGTATAAAGAAGATGGAGGAGAGAATACCCGGACAAGGTATTTATCAAAAACTGTGTTCAAACGTGAACTGCGGAAGTGGGCAGCAGCGTTTGAACTGGCTTTCACTCATGTGTATGAAAAATGACATCCTGAAGACCATTGACTTCAAGCCAATTATAAAGGAATTCTCTGCAAAGAAAGTTCGCAAATGTTTGTGTTGAACACTTGATCAATAATAAATAATTCATAGTAATTTCATACTGTGTGCCTATGGCATCTCCGTCAGTATGATTTACCAACTAAGTACCATTTTTATGTTGAAATTGTTGTTTTTCAAGTTCAAGGCTCGCGTTATATTGTCCAATTGTTTGTATTGATTAATCTTTGCTGTACAGCATGTTTTTTTTTTAATGTCAAAACACTGATTTTGTTGGAGGTACCAATAAATATACGTTTATTTTATCGATAATTTACATTTCTATTCCTGTGAGTGGTTGTGTAGGCAGGGCCCAGTGCACTGCTTTGCCTGGGGGCCTATAATGCTGTTAAGATGGCCCTGCCATCAGCCTTTATTCATTGGTCCATGTGATCTATCATGTGGTTAGTAGTGTTGATGTGTGCTTGTTAGTGCAATCAAACATTGATTGAAATCTGTAAACACGCATGTGCAAAAACAGCTTACGGGTTCAGAAAGCACTTGAACCCTATTGGTTCACCTGATGATTTATGCCATTGAGCCTGCGCCGTTCACGTTTCTTTGTTCACAGACTGTGAGAACCTCCCCAAACTTCAGACCATTTACTGATCTGTATTTCTTCCTCGCGCGTGCGTGTAACTCTTACATAAGCGCTGAGGCGAAGTCCCCGTATGTGGGACCACTTCCTAGGAGACACTTTCCGGGCAGCTTCTTTGGTTAGTAGTTTTGATTTCCTGTTAGGCATTGCCTGGCAACCTATAATACAGATAACTATAATACAGATAATTGCCTACTCCAAGGGAAGCTCGGAGGATGGCAACAAGGGAGAGGGCCTTTTCAGTGGTGGCCCCCCGACTGTGGAATGATCTCCCCGATGAGGCTCGCCTGGCGCCAACATTGTTATCTTTTCGGCGCCTGTTCAAGACTTTTCTCTTCTCCCAGGCATTTTTAACAGCATTTTAACAGCATTTAACAACGTTAAGTTTGTTTTTAATGGACCCCACAATTGTTGTTTTTAAATGGATACTGTTGTTTTTATACTGTTTTTATGTGTGTGTGTGTGTGTGTGTGTGTGTATGTGTGTGTTTTTAAATTGTATACTTTTAATGTTTACTATTTTTAAATGTTGTAAACCGCCCAGAGAGCTTCGGCTGTGGGGCGGTATATAAATGTAATTAAATAAATAAATAAATAAATAAACAGTGGAAATTCGTATAACACTGTCACCATCACCATCTCTTCAAACAGGCTTAAAAATAAAAATAAAAATTAAGGGTGCAATTCTATTCATGTTTACACAACAACAACAAAAAAGAAAGTGCTGCAACTCCCAGCATTCCCCAGCCAGCATGGGATTGTGCTTGAATATCTATATCTATATCTATATCTATATATCTATATCTATATCTTTCCTCTTCCTTATTTTGTGTGTGTCATGTCTTAAATTTAGATTCCAAGCCTGAAGGCAGGGACTCTCATGACATCTATCTTTGTAAGCTGCTCTGGGAATCTTTTTAGCTGAAGGACTAACTTGACGACGATGTAAATAAATACAAATAATAAATGAACAATGTACAACCCAAACCACACTATGTTTGTGGTAATATATTTTTAAAATATGTTTGAACTTATTTTTGGCAGAAAGCTGCATATAAACATGAAAAATAAATATTCCCCATATATACAAATGACACCTGCTAAAATTCCCTTTTCAATACAACTATTAAAGATACAGGAGCCCTGTCCTCTTTTTCATATGGTCACCCTAGCATAGGTTTGACCTCAGGCATTTCCCCCCCTCCTAGCACACCATGATGGGGTGGGGGAAGAAGGGCCGGTCCTATCATTAAAGTGAAGCAGCTAACTGAGGCCTCAGATTTGGGGTGACATAAAAAAGCAGCAAATTGTTATTTTTTTATTATTGTTGTATTTTTCCTTTCAGGGAAAAGTACTTGTGAGATTTTCTGCCTCAGGCGCCAAAATAACTTGGCCAGCCTTCAGTACTAAACACCTTGACTTGGGGAAAGGGGTGACATTTGTTACTTTGCCTCAGGGAGCAAAATGTCTCAGGCCAGCCCTACACGTGACGAGGGGTAGCGGAGAACTGTGTGTATGTGTGTGAATTGCATGTGCATGTCTTGGGGGGGATCTACACTACTGCTTTAAAGCGCTTTATAACAGTTTTGACAACTGTTGGGGCCCAGGACACACTGCATATACAGTTTTCAAAACGTTTTCAAAGTGCTTTAAAGCGCTTTCAAAGCAGTAGTGTAGATCCCCCCTTGGTCAAACTACACATCATGTTCATTGTGTAGCATGTAGTTGAGCCTATTCTTTTCTTTTTTAAGAGAAAGCACATGCAGGGATCAGGACCACTGAACACCAGGCGCTTTGGCGCTGTGAGGCACCTTGCTCCCACACTTGTGTTCCTTCCCAGCATCTGCACGGGAAGGAACGCAAGTGTGAACTTTCCTGGTCTTTAAAAGTAAAAACAAACAAAAACAAATGGGAGGAGAGGAATGTAGCCATTCCTCCCCCTTTTTAAATTTTATTGTCTGTATCTGCGCAGCTGCGCGGATAGCAATAATTTTAAAAAAAGTGGGGGTAGGGAGGAACGAGGCAACCAGAGGAGGACGTGAGGGGGCAGGTACTTGGGGCAAACCACCTCTCCTCCCTCTGGCTGCCCATTCATCCCCCCTATTTTTTAATTTTTTAATTCCCTGTATCTGCGCAGCTGTGCAGATACAGATAATAAAAATTTAAAAAGGGGGGAGGGAGAAATGGCCCTGTTTCCCCCCCCTATTTTTATTTTCTTTACTTTTACAGACGCGGGGGCGCCATGGGCTCCACTGCCAAAAAAAGTTGGGATAAGTACCCGACTTTTTTGGAATGGTGTTTCCAGGGTTTGCCCCCGGATGGCTTCGCAATGGCGGCTGCGTCATGTAGATGACGTGCCGCTACTATGAATCCACCCCTGGGCAAACCCTTCGTGTAGATGTGCCCTAGAAAGGGGGGGATTAAACCTCCTGCCCTACCTAGCCAACTCTGCTCCGCTTCCAGCTCCTGTCCCTCACCTGTCAGCTCCTCCTTCAACTCTCTCGGCATTCCCTTCGGTCTCAGCTGATGAACTGTCTAAAATACTGCGCTCGTCGAAGCCTTCCACTTGTTCCCGTGATCCGATTCCCTCTCGCGTCTTTATTAATCTTATCCCCGCTATCCTCCCGTCCTTGCTTCACATCATTAATTCTTCTCTGTCCTCTGGTTCATTTCCTTCTGCTTTTAAACATGCTACAGTCTCTCCCATTCTCAAAAAACCCACTCTTGATCGACTATCCCTGTCTAACTACCGACCTGTCTCCCTCTTGCCCTTTGTCTCAAAGATCCTGGAACGTCTGGTCTACTCTCGTTGTCTTGACTTTCTCTCTAATAACTCTGCTCTGGATCCCTTTCAATCTGGCTTCCGTCCTTTGCATTCCACTGAAACAGCCCTTACCAAGATCACCAATGATCTTCTTACTGCCAAGTCTAAAGGCCATTATTCTGTTCTTATTCTCCTTGATCTAACCGCAGCCTTTGACACGGTTGATCACGATCTTCTCTTAGATTCCCTCCACGACCTTGGACTCTGTGGCTCTGTCTATAACTGGTTCGCCTCCTATCTAGAAGGTCGCTCTTTCAGCGTGTCGGCTAACGGCAGCTCGTCCTCCTCTTTTCCCCTTTCAGTTGGGGTTCCGCAAGGCTCGGTGCTTGGCCCGTTGTTGTTCTCTCTATACATGCTGCCCTTGGGCAAGCTCATTCAATCTCACGGCCTCCAATATCACCTGTATGCCGATGATACACAATTATATCTTTCATCTCCGGAACTTTCTCCAGATGTTCACGATCGTATCTTGGCATGTCTTTCAGATATCTCAGCCTGGCTGCTTCATCGTCGTTTGAAACTTAACATGGCAAAGACTGAACTGCTAGTTTTTCCTCCTAAACCTTCTCCTCACCTCTCATTCTCCCTTACTGTCAACGATGTCACGCTTACTCCGGTCAAGGAAGCTCGTAGTCTTGGCTTTATATTTGACTCCTCGCTCTCCTTTACTCCTCACATCGAGGCAGTAGCTAAATCCTGTCGTTTCTTCCTGTATAATATTGCCAGGATTCGACCATTTTTGTCTGTCTCTTCTGCCAAGACTCTCGTTCACGCACTGGTTATCTCTCGGTTGGACTACTGCAACCTTCTTCTCTCTGGCCTTCCTTCGTCTCACATCAGTCCGCTGGTCTCTGTCCACCACTCTGCCGCTAAGATCATCTTCTTGGCCCGCCGCTCTGACCATGTCACTCCACTTCTGAAATCTCTTCACTGGCTTCCAATTCACTTCAGAATCCAATATAAACTTCTCCTACTGACCTTCAAAGCTCTTCACGGCCTAGCTCCTGCCTATCTCTCCTCTCTCATCTCACACTATCGCCCCGCTCGGGCTCTCCGCTCCTCCGATGCCATGCTTCTCGCCTGCCCAAGGACCTCCACTTCCCTTACTCGGCTTCGTCCTTTTTCTTCTGCTGCCCCTTACGCCTGGAACGCTCTTCCAGAACACTTGAGAACTACCAACTCAATCACTGCTTTTAAGACTCAGCTCAAAACTTTTCTTTTCCCTATAGCCTTCAAATATTGAGTTTGTTCTGACTTTACACTGTTGGTTTTGCCCTACCCTGTGCCTGTTTACACTTCCCTGTGCCTGTTTGCATTCTCCTTCCCTCTTTATTGTTTACTACAACTTATTAGATTGTAAGCCTATGCGGCAGGGTCTTGCTATTTATTGTGTTATCTGTACAGCACCATGTACATTGATGGTGCTATATAAATAAATAATAATAATAATAATAATCCAAAATTCCCCCCCTGTTGGAATTAAAGGGGGGAGTCTCCATTGCTCACCTACAAGTTACACAGTTAACATAACTTGGAGTTTGTCCCATGTGTGAATGGTGTTTGTGCAAGGGAGCAGAGTGGATACAGCCACTTTGGGTTCTTGTGGTGGGTTCCCAGGTGGCATTGCAGCCCTCGGCCCCCAAAAGGTTCACCACCTTTGATGGTTAGCAAAAGCTTTTAAGATGCACAGAACTCAGGCATAATGGAAAAGTCAAACTACTTCCACCATTCACAAATGCCACTCACACCCAGTTGCAAAAGCTGCCAACACAAATTCAAAGTGTCTTAAGGTGCAGTCATCACACAAGCCATTTAGCAAACAAGAGAGTTTATTCAATTTCAAGTGTTTAACTTACAGGGCGGTACAGGAGGTTGTAATGACCCATAATGCCAGCATCTTAATTCTAGCTATCGTTCATTGTATTTAGTAACTGTGTGTATTTTGCGGTCTTTGGCATGTTTTTTTAAAAAAATCTTTTGGGCACAGGGCCAGAACAGCTTTTCTGTTTTGAGACTCTTTGGTTTAAAGAAAAGACAACAGATAAAAGGAAGCACTTCTTCATACAGCGCATAGTTAAACTATGGAATTCAGTTCCATAAGATGTAGTGATGGCCCTTTTTATGGCTTTAAAGGGGGACTGGACAAATTCATGGAGGAGAAAGGCTATCGACGGCTACTAATCCTGGTGGCTATATGTGTCCTGATGGCTATATGTGACTTTCAGTATCAGAGGCAGTATGCCTATGTATACCAGTTGCTGGGAAACATGAACGGGAGGGTGCTGTGAATTTCACCTAGTGAAATCCCCTCTTCATCACAACCGTTAAGGCTGCAGGAGCCCTGCTCTCTTTTGTATCTGGTCACTCTAGTATAGCTCCTGCAGCTCTAACGGTTGGGATGAAGAGGGAATTTCACCAGGTGCTGCATGCATACAAATGCCACCTGCTGAAATTCCCTTTTCTAGGCAACTGTTAAAGATACAGGAGCCCTGTCCTCCTTTTCATATGGTCCTCCTAGTCCATACAAAAACAGAATATTGGCAACCCTGCTCCTCCCTTTCTTACAGAGCTCAGCCTCTTTATCAGGGGTGGGCAACCTGTAGCCCTTTGCCTTATTTTAAAAGGCCTCTAAAAGCAATCTGCTCAGGCACATGGCAAGAGTAACTGGTTCCTCCTCTGATAGCTAACAAGGCAGAGAGGAAATGGGAGAGAGAGAGAGAGAGAGAGAGAGAGAGAGAGAGAGAGAGAGAGAGGATGACCACACCCATGCCCGTTCTTGGCTCTTGTCCCCTGTCCCATCCACCACTGGCATATGCCAGCATTCGCATGAAGGTGTCTTCCACCCTTCCTGCTCTCTCTTGTGTTATGTTTACAGCCCTTTTGCATGGTCCTTCATTATTCTTTGAGGAAGAACAAGATCCAGTCCCAAATCTCCCTGCTCCTCCCCTGATCCCACGGGTTTATAACCAAAGACCTCCATGGCTTGTCTGCAGATGGCTTGGACTTCTTGCACCTCCTGGAAGCTGAGATGCTTCCTCCAAGCCTGGGAGACCATGTTGGCATTTTTCTGTATTCCCAAGGGATCTGCGTCGTCACTGCTGGTGGGCCAGTGAGTTATATTGTAGACCCATGCCTCAAGCTTAGGGGAGGAAGACAAGCTAGTGAAATGGTACCACTTGGCCATGTGCCCCAGCGGGTCTCTCACCAGGTCTTCGTAACGGGTGAGGAGATATCGCCCTCTCCAGGCTGGAGGCATGTAGTGCAAGGCCGTGAGGTACATCTCAGCCTGGCTGTGGCAGATTTGGCGCATGACCCCCTGGATGCCGGAGGTGGCGTTGACAGCGTTGGCAAGGAGCAGGTCATCCGGGAGAAGAGAGAAGACCTTCCGCGAGGCATAGACAGCCCGCGGGTCTCTGACCAAGTGGATGACATGAAGATGGAGGGAGGGATCCGTCAGGAGCGGAAAGAGGGCTTCCAGTTGGAAGAAGCGCACGGTCTTCACCACTACGTGGCTGTAGGTGGCGCAAGCTTCTGAAATCTTCCGAAAAGGGGTGTCACCGCATTGGGCTTTGCACTCCTCGAAGTCTACAATGTCAGAGCGGCTGAAGGCCTCGCAGGCTGGAGGGGAGCACAGGGCCCGGCTCATTTCCCACAAGAAGAGGTGATTCACCTTGCTGGGACTTTTGATGTAGGTGCTAAGGGCTGCCATGTCACACAGAAAGATGGAACGCAGCAAGTCTCGCAGGGACCCATGGAGGAGTTCGGGGTTGCCCCAGGGCATGCGGTTCCACACGTGCTTGGCTGGCTCCATCATGTAGAAGACCTCTGGGTTCTGGCTGAAGAGCTGCCCTGCAAAAGTGGACCCAGAGCGCCAGCTGGAGAGGATCAGCACATGGGTCTTGGTTTGAGGTTGAGTGCCATGGTGAGGCTCTAGCCTCCTCTGGGACAAGAACAAAAAGAGCACAAGCAAGGCCAAGGCCAGGAGAAGTTGGGAGCTGCTGCTGCTGTTCCGAAAGCGCATTTTGCCAGGCTGAAGAGGGAACAGATACAGAACAAGAGTCAGTTAGACAGCTCTGGAGGCGGCTAGAGGAATAGAATAGTATGGAAGTACAGATTCTGCACCCAGGAAACCTCAGCTATGTGTTTGGAACAGATTTGTACAAATTACTTAGGGAGGTTGTGGCCTCTCCCACACTAGAGGCCTTCAAGAGGCAGCTGGACAGCCATCCATCAGGGATGCTTTAAGGTGTATTCCTGCAGTAAGTAGGGCTTGGACTCAATGGCCTTGTAGGCCCCTTCCAACGCTA
This sequence comes from Elgaria multicarinata webbii, assembly GCF_023053635.1. Classification (NCBI taxonomy): domain Eukaryota; kingdom Metazoa; phylum Chordata; class Lepidosauria; order Squamata; family Anguidae; genus Elgaria; species Elgaria multicarinata. Next base: position 146,241,929 of record NC_086173.1, read on the forward strand.
CTACTCTACGATGCTATGAATTGGATCCCGGGGCCTTAATTAGCAGGGGCCGGGCAAAGAGGATCGCTTCCCTGCTATGATTCAGACATATCGTATGTGTACTCCTGATGTCAGGGGTGTGGAATCTGTAGTCCTCCAGATGCTGCTGGACTCCAATTCCCATGGGACCATGCTGGCTGGGGCTGATGCATAGTAACATCTGGAGGGTCACAGGTAGGGATGGAGAAATCTGTCAATTACAGTTTCTCATTTTTCAAATCTTAAATTTGGTAAATCCTGAACTTTGAGATTTTCCCCAATCTTAAATTTGCTTTGACGTTGATATATATATATATATATATATATATATATATATATATATATATAGTTTGCATGACTAGTTATTTGAATTTTTGTGCATTTTTCCCTTAATACATGCATTTTTGTATGCAATGTTGCTGGCTAATATATACATTTTTGGCAAGGAATTTTCCAAATGTAATGCATCTTTGAACATTATTTTCACTAATATATGTGCACTTCCCCCCTGATATATGCATTTTCATGCGGTTTTTGATTGGAAAACATAATGGCAAAATGGGGAAATGTGTGAATTTAGCAGGATATCTACGTTTCAGTTTGTGTCTGGACTCAAAATGCAAAATTAGGTAAATTCATATTAAAATGCCCAGTCTCTAGCCACAGGTTTTGCATCCTTGCCTTAGCAACACCTGTATTTCTGGCCAGCTCACTGTTTTGTGCAGCGAGTAATTCATATTACAAATAAGCCAACAATGAGGGATTGTAGCTCCTTGGGAGACACATGCTTTGCATGCAGAAGGTCTTCTGCTCAGTCCCAGGCATCCTCTTTTAAATAGTTCTCTGGTAGCAGAGCTGTGAAAGACCTCTCTTTCTCTCTCTCGGACCTTGCAGAGTTACTGCAGGTTGGAAGTAAAAGAACCTCTTTCAGCCCAAGAGCCAAATTCCATTTTGGAGAAGCACTTCCAGTGGTGGGTGCGTCTGAACATAGGCATTCACACCACATTTCATTAGGGTGTGCATCAAGGTTGTTGTTGTTTTTTAAAGGCGGACATTTATTGAATAAAAGACATTATTTTTATTCATTTATTTATTAAACATTGTAGACACAGATGCCCTACTCTGTGTTTGGCTTGCCTGACTGGGGGAGGGAGAGTGTTCTAGGTGAGGGCGCGAAATGAGAAGACGCTCCTCAAATCCCAACATTGGTGGGACTTTGTGGTGACATTCGCCAGAGGTGGGGCTTATGAAGACATATTAGCCTTCAGGGGCCCTCCTCCTGGCCTCTTTGAAGTGTAGCTCCTGGGAAAGAGGGTCCCAGCAGAGTGGTGCCTTTTTGCTCCTGCTTCCGGGAGCAAAGATGCTGTCTCAGAAGCAGTGTTTCTTTGACGTGGTGGCGGAGAAGTCAGAGGACCATTTCCACTGCATCTGGATCCCCCTCTGGATCCCCACACAATTACCCCCTCAATTTGGCACTTATTGCTTGAGACATTAGGATATGCCTGGGCACACCCAGCACACCCCTTGTGCACGCCTATGCATCTGAAAGGAAAAGCAACAGGGCCAAAATACCAAATCCCCATTCAGAAAAGGCTGAAATGCCTCTCTTAAGCCTTAGTTACCCTCAGTAAGAGCTTTAAGCTAAAATATGCTGGTATTTTGGCCACACACACTTTTGCCTTTAGCCCCGCCCACTTTGCCTTCTGCCTTTCCCCCACCACTGGGGTGTGTCTCCCAGAGGTTCAGCCCTCAGGTTGAAAGAGTTTCCCTTGCCATTGAAGGTTAATTCCTGAAAGAGGTAATGTAGGGTGACCATATGACCAGATTTTCCCGGATTTGTCCAGGTTTTCGGGGACAAATCCGGGAGGGGAAATCTGGATTTTCCAAAGAGCAGCTCTAATGGGAATTAACTAAAATGCTTATAACTCTGTCATTTTTTAAGATAAAGACATGAAACTTGGCACGATGGTAGCTCTTAGGAAGGGCTTTAGTCATACCAAATTTGAAACAGATCCGGTCATCTATTGATTTTCTAGATTTTTTTAAAAAATTGAGGTTTTAAAATTATTATTTTTAAACCGTCATTTTTAAAGATAAAGAGATGAAACTTCACACCATGATAGGATTTAGGTAGAGCTTTAGCCACACCAAATTTGAAACAGATCTGTTCATCCATTGATTTTTTAGGATTTTTTTTAAATTGAATTTTTTAAATTATTATTTTTAAACTGTCATTTTTAAAGATAAAGAGCTGAAAGTTGGCACCATGATAGCTTTTAGGTAGAGCTTTAGCCATACCAAATTTGAAATAGATCTGTTCATCCATTGATTTTAAGGAATTTTTTTAAAATTTGAGGATTGTCAAACCTCCTCTTTGGGGTTTTGCATATTGAGCAGTTTCAGCCCTTGGCGTTAAGGGGATCTCCAGTCTTTAGGTAAACTGCCACAACACCCACCCTAATGTTAGAGTAGAGAAACTTGTGACAATTATACACAAGCTTTTTAAAAAAATTGAAATTAAAAAAAGCCAGCCATCCGGCCGGCCAGTAGCAAACCCTGTTAACAACAACAGCAGCTTGCAATGAGTGAAGACTAAGTCAGAAAAGATATTTGAGGGAAGGGGGGACTGTATCACACAAAGCATAGCAAAAGCTTCAAAGTACAGCAAAACCTACAAAAGTAGGAGTGAGTGAAGTTAATTTCAGATACATTGAATCTCTCACTTGTTCTTTATTTCAGTGATTTTAACATTAAGATGCTATGTATAACAGATTTGTCTTAAACCCCAAAGAGGAGGTTTGACAACCTGAGTTCGAAGGATATGGCTCCAGCAGTTTTAAAATACAATAATTTTAAAACTTTGAACTTTTAAAAAAATCCTAAAAAAACAATGGATGGACAGGTCTGTTTCAAACTTGGCATAGCTAAAATCCTTGTTAAGAGCAATCATGGTGCCAAGTTTCATCTCTTCATCTTTAAAAATAATATATATATATTTTTAAAAAATTAAATCCTCAAATTTTAAAAAATTCCTAAAAATCAATGGATGAACAGATCTATTTCAAATTTGGTATGGCTAAAGCTCTACCTAAAAGCTATCATGGTGCCAACTTTCAGCTCTTTATCTTTAAAAATGACAGCTTAAAAATAATAATTTAAAAACCTCCATTTAAAAAAAATCCTAAAAAATCAATGGATGAACAGATCTGTTTCAAATTTGGTGTGGCTAAAGCTCTACCTAAATCCTATCATGGTGCAAAGTTTCATCTCTTTATCTTTAAAAATGACAGTTTAAAAATAATAATTTAAAACCTCATTTTTTAAAAAAAATCTAGAAAATCAATGGATGAATGGATATGTTTCAAATTTGGTATGACTAAAGCCCTTCCTAAGAGCTACCATCGTGCCAAGTTTCATGTCTTTATCTTAAAAAATGACGGAGTTATAAGCATTTTAGTTAATTCCCATTAGAGCTGCTCTTTGGAAAAATCCGGATTTCCCCTCCCCTCCCAGATTTGTCCTCAAAAACCCAGACAAATCCGGGCAAATCCAGTCATATGGTCACCCTACGCTATGGGGATAATTCAAGGGAAACGGGTACGTGGGATGAAGCTATTTGCTCTTCACCCAGGTTCTTGGGGGGGAAATCAACGCTTTGAAGGAGCAAAACAAAACCCCTGGTTGTTCTTAAGTGTTGGCTTCTCTGCTATTATGCTGAACACACTACGATTAGTCTCCATCTACAGACTCCCATCCCCTTGGAGTGCCACAAGAAAGAGCCAGTGAACTATTAATCATTCATATCCTGCTGGCCGATTTAGGCCAGAACTATACAGTATACCAGCAAAGACAAGTTCTTAACACCATCTCTGTTGAATAACACAAATTCAGGTGCAGGGAGGATTTGCAAGACTGTCATAGCAGGTAGCAGGACTTCCCTGCCCTCCTCCATCTGCCTCTGTTTTCCTACAGCCCCTGCCCCCTCCACGCACACGAAGTTATTTCTTGCCTCAGTAGAGTCCAGGCTGGTTGGGAGAAAAGCTGTAGCATGGGCAGAATTAAGTACGCCCCTCCGACTGTTGCATCCTCCCCTGCAACCATGCCCCTGCAAGGTGGGGGAGCTGGGTTTATGGATGCAAAATGAATCTCTGACCTAAAAAATGCACATTAATGAATAAAGCTTTCAGTGCTTGTCCAAGAGTGGATGGAGAAGTAAGTATTTACCTGTCGCTGCCTGTACCTCTCACAGGTGCTTCCAGGTCCTATATGCAGAAAGAAGCTCCTAGAGATTGAAACTGTCTTCTCTTTCTGTGTGTGCGTGCGTGCGTGCGTGCGTGCGTGCTTGTATGCTCAGAGGGTGGTTTAGCATTCTTTGGACACACAGCCCTGAGGGGAAATAATAATCTAGGGCTAAGCAAACATGCTTCATGTCTGGAAGAGCTACAAAGAACACTCTTGTGCAGTCTTCCTCGACCTAGTGCCCTCCAGATGTTTTGGACTATAGTTCCCAGCATCCCTGAATACTGGTCAGCCAGGCTCAGGATCCTGGGAGTTGAAATCTAAAACATCAGGAGGGAACCAGGTCGTGGAAGTGTACGTATAATGTCAGCCATAGTGCAAGGAAGAGGAGGTATCTAACTCACTATTTCTCATATTTGGAGGGCGGGGGTTAGGGACTGTACTCGACAGGGCTGCTTCCCTTCCTCCCCATCTCTACATGCACTCAGACATGTAGAGGTGTACATGCAAAAGCCCATCCCCAGATGATTAGGATACAGCCCTGTCCGTGATCTTGGCTCCTCCAGCTTCACCACCATCCACTACCCAGATGACTCCTGCTTCCTCAAAAGATGTTGCTTTTTCCTCCTCGATGCCCATCAGGCTTGGAACGGAACACCTGTGTGATGCCACCATTTCTCTGAAGCCTTTGGCACAAACTTTTAGTCCCCATACCTTACTGCAGGCATGGAAGGCAACTGGCCAGCAAAATGTCCCCATCCATCAGCTTTGTGCCCAGGTCTGTCCCCTCTCCCAGCAGGGAAATGCTCTTATCTCCGATCAGCTGCTGATTGGAGATAAGAGCTTTCCCTTGCCAAGGAAAGGGGCCTGGGGAGGAAAGCTGCTGAGTGATTTCATTCTGTTTACCTCTGAGGCTTGTCCTGCTTACTTCTTAGTAATCTGGCTCTGCCTACTTGTGAGTAGACATGCCACTTGTGCTCACACTTTTTAGTAGATATGTAGAAGCCTGGTATTTGGGATGCTATTTTGAAGTAAGGATGCCTATCACTGGGAAATCCAGTTCTTTTTTCTTTCTTTTTGGGCTCCACGGAGTTCCACAGCGTGAACAACTCATTTTGTATCTGCAAGCCAAGCTGTGGGCCATTCTCCAAACTCTGGGAACTTTTGGGCACATTTTTTTGGTAGGGGGAAGGTTCTGAAATTTGTGCAATTTTTTAAGCAATTTGTGCAACTTTGGCCATAATGTGCACAAATTGGAGAAACATCCAAAACAAAATGCACAAAATTCCCAGAAAATCTAAAAACTGGACCAACTCGCTGCAGATCATGCCAGGCACTGCAGTGGGAATTGAAATAAAGTCGGGGGGCGAAGCCTAGGAAAACACATCGAATTCCACCCTCCCAAATGGAGTTCTCCAACATCCCTAATTTGAAGATGCTGAATGATTCAGTCCTGCTTACTTCTGAGTAGACATCCAGAGACAGCAGGTGTTCAGTTCTGCCTGCTTCTGAGCGGGCTCAAAATAGGTAAGAATCACATTTTGGGCCTGCCCACTTTGCCTTTGGCACCGCCCACAGTTGGAATGTGGCCCTCGAGACCTGTCCCAGATTGGATTGGAATAGGTTCCCCACCCTTACCCTGTTGTAACCAAGCCTTAATATGAGTCACTGAAATTAATGCAGAATTTCCCCGTTTACACCTTGCTTCCATTTTTCTCCTCTTCTCTGTTGCTTCCCCTGTGCTAAATGATAGGTGGATCTTTCCTCTTGTTGTAGTGCCTTCTACCAACTCCGGTTGGTGGCCCAGCTACGCCCCAATCTAGACAGGGATAACCCGGCTTCAGTTGTCCATGCTCTGGTAACCTCCAAGTTAGATTACTGCAATGCGCTCTACGTAGGGCTGCCTTTGAAGATGGTTCGGAAGCTGCAGCTCGTGCAAAATGCAGCGGCCAGATTGATTTCGGGAACCAGAAGGTCCGACCATATAACACCTGCTCTGGTCCGCTTGCACTGGCTGCCTCTATGTTTCCGAGCCCAATTCAAGGTGCTGGTTTTGACCTATAAAGCCTTACACGGCTTGGGACCACAATACCTGACGGAATGCCTCTCCCGACGTGAATATACCTGGTCGCTACGTTCAACATCTAAGGTCCTCCTCCGGGTGCCTACTCCAAGAGAGGCTCGGAGTGTGGCAACAAGGGACAGGGCCTTTTCGGTGGTGGCCCCCAGACTGTGGAATGATCTCCCTGACGAGGCTCGCCTGGCACCAACGCTGCTATCTTTCTGGCACCAGGTTAAGACTTTCCTCTTTGCCCAGGCATATGGCGGCACATCTTAATCACCCGCATGTTTAGTTTTTTAACGGTTTTTAATGCTTTATGTGTGTATGTTCTGTGTTTTAGAATTTTAAATTTTGTATACTCGTTTTTATCTTAATTTTAGAATTTCTGTAAACCGCCCAGAGAGCCCTGGCTATGGGGGTGGTATATAAGTGCAATAAATAAATAAATACATGGTTAGCCCAAGCTTTTACAGGCTGCAAAATTAGCATCAATTCATCTGGCGAGGTTTCCCCCCACCCCCCCGTCACTGCAGGCTTCATCCCACGTACCCGTTTCCCTCAAATTATCCCCATAGCATAAAGCTGTTGTTGTTGTTGTTAGCTAAATCACACCCCGGGCTGCAACGCTCCTAAGATCCTTTGCATACCAGGAAAGGGTTTAAGGGGGAGAAATGTAAAAAATCATAAAATATCAAATTTGGTATGCTGAAAGCCCACCTTAACACCTATTACTGTGCCAATTTTGATGTTTTTATCTTTAAAACTTACGCAGATGTAAGCATTTGTTTAACTTTTCTTTAAACATATCAAATCATTCTCCTGTGCCCCCAGTGGCGGCTCAGAGAACAACAAAATATTCACTTCTAAAGAGGTAGTTAAAGAGGTTGGTTCATTTATATATGAAGCACAATTAAAGCGGGATGCATGGGAGTACTTCACAGTCAAAGCAGATTATAAACTGGAAAACTTCAGAGTCCTTTGCACGCAATTCGCAGTGATTGCACAGTACAGCGCTGGCGTGATGAAGCTTCCAGTCTCCATGCGGTTCATTCTCTGCCCATTCTGCAGTAGTTAAAGGCAGAAGGGTTTTGTTCTTGGTGGTGGTACTGGTGGCAGGGCCGGTGCCAGACTATTTTGCGCCCTAGGCAAGGAGAGCTACTTTCACACACACACACACACACAAAATGCCAACTTTGATTTTTAAGAACGCATGTTTCCTGGAAAAAATAAGAAGCACAAAACTTGAAACTACTAAATTTATTTTAAAGTGCAAGAAATATGTCATGCCAATTATAGCAAACAAATTGGAAAGGAACATCTATGGGTCTAAAATGCATTATTTAAATAGGAATATCATCTCCAAATCATCCCCCCCAACTCACACGCGCGCGCACGCACGCACACACACACACACAGCATCACACACTCCAAACAAACACACGCATGAACACATGCATTCACTCAAAGACCCCATGCACACCATTCACCCATACATTCACTCTCTCTCTCTCTCTCTTCCAGGCACGTTCTGGAAGTCCGAACGTGGAGCTGCTCCACCCCCACCCCAGCATCCCTGGCTTCGCTTCGGCTGGGCGGGCGCGGGGCGCCATCTCACCCACCCAGGCCCAGCTGAATCCTCGGGCCGGGCCAGCTCACAGCCAACGTGCGTGAGTGCTGCGCTGTCCCCAGCGCCCCTCTTAGCTTGGCGCTCTAGGCGGCTGCCTGAGTGGCCTCTATGGTAGCACCGGCCCTGGCTGGTGGTTTTCTTGGGATTCTCTTTGGATTCCTGCTACTCATTAAAACTTCGCTAAAACCACTCAGTAACTTTGTCACTTTCTGCATCTCGCCTTGGGACTCATCACAGGAGTTTTACATAACGAGCAGCATTAATGAGAACCAGAGCTCTCTCCCAGTGCTTTCCCCAGAAGAGGGATGCTAATGAGGCCCGCCGTGCCAGAACATAACAATTAATGAGGAATGATGGGTTGTAATGACGGCTTCCAGTGGGGACTTCGCTTCAAACCAATTCAAGTGCCTCTATAGACAAAGTTGTCCCAGTCAGGAATCAGGAGACCCGCCACTGTGGCTCCCAACATCTTTTATTTTATTTATTTATTACACTTATGTACTGCCCCCATAGCCAGAGCTCTCTGGGCAGTTTACAGAAATTCTAAAATTTTCTCTTACTTAAAATCGTCCTCTCCCCACATGGCTGCTAATTTAATGGAGAAACAACATAAGGGGCTTACCGTTTCCTAGTGCACTGTTTCCTCAATTTAAATTACCTTCCCTGTAGTTCCAGGTGCTAGAATGTCTTCCTCAGAGGGGTTCATAGCAGCTTCAGGAGCTGGACGATTTAGATCAAAGGAACAATATAGGAGGAAGGGCAGAGGGATATGGTGTGTTGGTCGGTTACTCTGCACAGAGCTATTCAGCTGGGATATACTTAGAGCTGGAGCGCAGAACATCAGGCCCAGAGGCCCTGTCTGGCCTTCCTGGGTCCCCAGTTGGCCCCACCCTTTCCTCTGGCCGCACCCCCTGTCCCCCAACCACTGGGTGTTTTGTTTCCCTGCTCTTTTCTAAAAGGTTAAAATACGGTGACCATATTTTGGAAACCAAAAAGGAGGACAACATGGTTGCCCCCAAGGGTCTGTGTCCATTACCCAGGGGGCGTGCCCACCCGAACATAGCCTTGGTCACATGTCTGATTTTACAGCACACATGTAAGACAAATCTGTTCTACATAACATCTTAAAATCACTGAAATAAAGAACGTGAGAGATTCAATGTATCCGAAATTAACTTCACTCACTCCTACTTTTGTAGGTTTTGCTGTACTTTGAAGCTTTTGCTATACTCTGTGTGTTACATTCTCCCCTTCCCTCAAATATCTTTTCTGACTCTATCTTCACTCATTGCAAGCTGCTGTTGTTGTTAACAGGGTTTGCTACTGGCCCCAGATCTGTTTCAAATTTGGTATGGCTAAAGCTCTACCTACAAGCTATCATGGTGCCAAATTTCAGCTCTTTATCTTTAAAATAAAGTTTAAAAATAATAATTTTAAAACCTCATTTTTTAAAAAAATCCTAAAAAATCAATGGATGAACGGATCTGTTTCAAATATGGTATGACTAAAGCCCTTCCTAAGAGCTACCATTGTGCCAAGTTTCATGTCTTTATCTTAAAAAATGACAGAGTTATAAGCATGTTTGTTAATTCCCATTAGAGCTGCTCTTTGAAAAAAAATCCGGATTTCTCCTCCCCCCTCCCGGATTTGCCATCAAAACCCGGACAAATCCGGTCATATGGTCACCCTAGTTAAAATGTCTCTCCTAAAGCATAGTTACTGGCAGGAAGAGCCCAACAATAGGCAAGCCTGCAGATAGTGGCTGTTGACACTGTGGGTTCTCTCTGAATTGGAAGCACTTAAATCTGCGTTGCTGGATCAGTTATGATTGAAAATGGCTATAGTAAGTTTTCTTCCCCAATACATTACATTGGGTGGGGAACCATCCCAAACTGCAAAAATCAGTAGGCTTCTTTGGATGTTTTACGTCCCAGGTCCCTTTGTGTTTACGGAAAGAAGTGGCAAGTGGCTGAAAATTGGGTGGCAACGTCCTGCAAGGATTACATTGTGGATCAACTTCTGTGTAAATGCTGCGACAAAAAGTGCATCCAGGGTAAGATTTTGTCCTAGACACTTGCATAAGATGGTTTAATCGATTAAGCTTACAATCTTCCACAAACATAACTGGGAACAAATCAGATGGGACTTATTTCTGAGTAGTTATGCATAAGATTGCATATAATTAATGAAGATGGCCTTTATTTGAAAGGTAGTATTCCCCACCATGTGGATTCTGGGCATTTCTGCCAGGTGGCTACTGCCACCTAGTGGCAAAATGCAAATAATTGCCAACATCTGAGGAGATTTAAGACCGCAATCTGGAACCCGTATATAATTCTTGATTAGAAATCCTTCAAAACAAAACAAAAACTGAGTCCATCGAACCATAAGTCAATGTCTTCTTGGTGGAGAAATCTGCACAATTTAGATGTTTATTGCATCAATATCTGGTGGCTTCAGCTGTACCAACTTCTCCATATGGAAGTATTTATTTATTTGACTCAGAGCCTGCCTTTCTGCCAAGAAAATGGCACAAATGGTGGCTAGCAATTATGGGAACTTTTTTTAAAAAAAACATACAAATTGATAAAAAAAAATGGCAAAAAAATAATGCTAATAAAACAAATGGATTAAAAACACAGATAAAACACACACACATTTCAGAATAAAACAGCACTCAACCCAGCAGACGAACTCAACATCCCAAAGGCCTGCTTGACCAGTGAGGTCTTTGCCTGCCATTGGAAAGGCAGCAGTTAGAGGAGGCAACTGTGGTTCTCAAACTGTGAGGGGTGGCCACCCTTTGTAGGACTCAGGGCACTCGGAGTACATGTGTGGGAAAGGGGGGCTGTGTCCTGTTTTACAGAGGACCATCCTCTATTTGAAGGAGTCCTCTATTTGAAGATCTGTCCAATCCAAATTCAGTTTAAAGAACAATAAGTAGGGAGAGTAGCAGACGCTTTGAAATTGCCAATCCACAGTTTGTACCTGGATAGTTGACTCAGCAGGCACACAGGTCACCTAGTCATGGTGACATGTATTGTATTTCTATTTAAATCATATTACTTATCTTTAAATTGTCACATGTACCCATACAATATGTTATGCAAATTGGTCCTCTTTTTTGGGGTCATGAACATCCTTTTTGGGGGGAATCTGTAAGTGGCCATCTTAGTGTGGGAGGGTGAAGTTCCAGGGAGGGAAAGGATCCTGAGATGAGTGATTCTTTCCTTCCACACCAGCCTTCTACACTTGAGGAGAGGCTGCACTCTTATGGCCCCATCATCACAAAGTGATTTGTGAAGAAGGGAGTTGACCACCCCAATCCTCAGGTCCTTGCATGCAGCAACAGGCTACATGCACATAACTGTGAGCAAGGATCTTTTCATATTGAGCTAAAGAGGGTCCAATCTGATCCATCTCTCTCTGGTAGCACCAGATGATAACCCAGGTCCTAGCAACATGGCCAGGCTTCAGCCACTGCCCAAACCCAGCAGATCAGAGGCTCTTGAGACCGAGACCGAGACCGAGACCTCCAAGTCAGGACCTAGGGAATCCATACAAGCAACCTGGTTCCTCCTGCCCTCGTAAAGAACCGTCTCCCTCTGTTGCATAAATTATGCCAAATCCAAGTGTGCCCAAATCCAATATTGAGACACTCATGAAAGATCACAGGCAAGGCATTGGGCTCCAAACGTTTATTCTCGAGAATAAGGTCACTCTTCTCGCTCACACTGCTAATTCAGAGTCACGCTGGGCTGGGGCAGGACAATAGCTTATGTACTTCCATGCAGTGGTCAGAAAGGGGAATTGCAGCTGAAATTACTCAGCTGCCATCGCCATATGCTTTCCCAGGTGTGCTTTGCACCTGTAGCCCTTCTCCTATTGGTGATGTGGCTAGGGGGCAGTCCTAAGGACTTGGCTGGGTTTGATTGGTCAGTTTCATTTGAAACTGACCTATGGTGTTGTCCTGGCAGTTAATCAGCAGTGTGGATTCAGCAGGATTAGCTTAAACAATATCGTCTGGCAAGAAAGGGGCTTGGAAGTCACCTACATGCTGCTTACATGGGGGTAAATGGAGACTCCACTAGGGCATCTGACTACTTCCTCTTCTCTGCCCTGTGCATCTCTGTACCCTCCCCAGGTGTGCTTGTGTGTATGCGTGTCAGGGGGAAATGGACATTCTAGTTTTTACATCACCTCTACACTAGGGACCTGTGTCCCCATAGCAACCCACCCATATGCCTAAAGGGACTTGTCAAAATGGAGGATGAGAGGCCTAACCCTTTAAACCTTCCATTCTTCAAGGAAAGGATGGAGCTTGTGTGGGTGATCTGGCCCTCAGTTGGTTTTCAGGCTTTGAGAGAGTAAGTTAGTTGCTTTTTTGGTTGCTGCAACTATTAACCTACTTACGTAGCTTTGTTGGACCTTGTCAAGGACCAGTCCACCATACCACACCTAGGTTTAATCAATTTGTTTTTCCCCCCGCCCTTCCACTGTGCCTTTGCTCCCTTTGTGTTATCTATATTTAAATGACATTTTGGCAAGGAGGGTCCTCACTCTTCCTAATATTTTAAATGAAAATGATGTCCTTAATTTCATTTATTCATGTACATGCTGCTGGGTGAAGCAGTGTGGGGTATCAGAAGTATGTATCTAAGCCATATATACCTATTATGGAATGATTTCATGGTAAGTCTCAGGTACTACATATATAATCACTTCATTTAAGCAATCTGACATCCCCCGGCCACCCAGTCTTTTGGTTAAACACTTTCTGCAAAATTTCCAGCAGGCATTTAAAGGAGCATCCATAAAATAACATTATATCATAGTTCATAGGGTGACCATATTTTGGAAACCAAAAAAGAACCCGGGGTCATCCCATGAAGCTGATTGGTGGGAGATTCAGGACAAATAAAAGGAAGGACTTCTTCACACAGCGCAGAGTTAAACTATGGGATTCACTACCACAAGATATAGTGATGGGCACCAATTTGGATGGCTTTAAAAGGGGGTTGGATAAATTCCTGGAGAAGGCAATCAATGGCTATTAGCCCTGATGGTTATGTGCTATGTCCAGTATCTGAGGCAGTAAGCCTGTGTGCACCAGTTGCTGGGGAACATGGGTGGGAGGGTGCTGTTGTACCATGTCCTGTCTTGTTGGTCCCTGGCCAAACAGCTGGTTGGCCACTGTGTGAACAGAGTGCTGGACTAGATGGACCCTTGGTCCGATCCAGCAGGGCACTTCTGATGTTCTTGTTCTTAACTGGAGGTGACATGCAAGTTCCAGGCAGGGATAGGATTGAGTTAGGTGGTCCATTTCACCTCCACCAGCTGAGATCTGAATAGCTATCTGGATTTGTGGCAATAACTGCACCATTACCGGCCTATCATTCCAAAATTATTATGGAAGAATGGAGCTACTAGACCTCCAACTTTGTTCTCATGTTTCACTCTGTGTGGCTGAGAGAGGTGGGGGGAGGTTGGGTGGGATGAGAAATACTCTGCTCTATTCCTCTTATAGCTCCTGTCTCACATTATTATCCAAGTCTACACATCCTCCCATTTATTTATTTATTTATTAAAACATTTCTATCCTGCCCTATTATTGGGATCTCAGGACGGTGTACAGACAAATTCAGAACAATATAAAAATAATAATTTACACAGCTAAAAATGTATTAAATCATTAACAATTTTTTTGTGAACCACCCAGAGAGCTTCAGCTATTAGGCGGTATAAAAATGTAATAAATAAATAAATAAATTAATTAAAACAAGTAGAATTTTTTTAAAAAGCAATAAAAAAAATTAAAACTATGTGTAAACATGGAGAATTTAGCTCTCAAAGGCTTTGATAAAAAGCCATGTTTTAACCTGGCACCGAAATGAAGCCAGTGCCGGCGCCAGTTGGGCCTCTAAGAGGATAATATTCTACAACCGGGGTGCCACCACAAAGAAAGCCCTCTCCCATGTCCCACCCTAATGTATGTCTCATGTTGGTGGGACACAGAAGAGGGCTCCTCCATCAGATTTCAAATTTCGGACAGGTACTCCCTCAAGTACCAAGGTCCCAACCCAATGTCATTGCCAACACCTTGAATTCTGACTGGAAGCATATAGGCACCCAATGCAATTCTTTTAAGGCTGGTGTTATGAGCTTTATAGGATGTTCCGGTGCTGCATTTTGCACTAGCTGCAACTTTCGAGTCATCTTCAAGGGCAGCCCCACGTAGAGTGCATCGCAGTAGTCTAGTTGGGAAGTTACCAGCGCATGGACTACTGTGGCTAGGTTGTCCCTGTCCAGGAAGGGTCATAGCAGGTAGATCAGCTGAAGCTGACCCCAAGTACTCCAGGCAAGGGAGTTGGACTCGATGGCCTTAGGCCCCTTCCAACTCTACTATTCTATGATTCTATAATTCTATAAGATCAACAGGGTAGCACTCCCCCTGTCTGTCACCTGGACAGAGCAACCAAGGCAGTTTCAGTGCCGTGCAGCAGTAGGCCAAATGCAACATGGCTGTATGCAAGGATTGCAAGCTGTTCACCTGTGGAACAAATCACTAGTGCTGGCTTTGAGTGTCCAAAAGGTTATTGTAAGTTTAGAAGTGGGGAAGGGGGAGGTAAGAAAACTACATGGAAAAGCAACAGACTCTTATGGTACTTTAAAGATTAATTTGTTAATTTGGGTATAACGCTTTGTGCAGTAGAATACTCTTCTTCAGAATAGACTTCAGCAGTGGCCGTAATTTGTTTAAAAAATTGTCCGATGATAGAACAACACATTACAATTAACATGTTTAGCTGTGATACTTCCTGGAAGCCATCCAGTCAATCATCATACCAACCTAACGTAATTCATTGGACTATTGTGAGGATGATGCAGAACAAAAAGCATCATCCTTTTTGTTCTGCATATTGTAGTGTGAAAGAAGACATATTGTAGTGTGAAAAGTGCCGTAAGTTATTAATGAGGAGGTTTTGTTAAAAGATGTTGCTACTCCGCCAAGAGAAGATGGGGGCTGTGGGGCTCAGTTCTTCTTGACTGCTCTTCTCATTGCTTTGTGTACCTCTTTGTTCTTCAGAGTGTAGATCAGTGGATTAAGCATGGTGGTGACAAATGCATAGAAAAGGGAAATCATCTTGCTTTGGTCTCGGGAGTAGTTGGACGGGGGCTGGAGGTAACTGAAAATGATGGTGCCATAGAAGAGCGACACCACAACCAAGTGGGAGGCACAGGTGTTGAAGGCTTTCCGCCTACCCTCAGCTGAGCGGATC
Source organism: Elgaria multicarinata webbii (assembly GCF_023053635.1). Lineage (NCBI taxonomy): Eukaryota > Metazoa > Chordata > Lepidosauria > Squamata > Anguidae > Elgaria > Elgaria multicarinata. The sequence continues at coordinate 146,257,155 of NC_086173.1, forward strand.
CTCAGCACGGCAGCTGCAATGTAGCCGTAAGAAACTGCGATCAGGCCCAGTGGTACTAGAAGGAACACCACACTGGCAGAAAAGAGTACAGCTTCATTGAGTGAGGTGTCAACGCAGGCCAATTTGAGGAAGGCTGGCACATCACAGAAGAAATGGTCTATTTTGTTCTGGCCACACAGCGGAAGCCTAAGGGTCATCATTGTATGCACTAGTGAATTGCTGAAGCCACTAAACCAGGAGAAAGCAGCCATTTTAATGCAGAGGGAGTGGTTCATAATAGTTGTGTAATGCAAAGGATGGCACACTGCAGCATAGCGATCGTAGGCCATGATAGCCAACAGAATACATTCTGTAGAGCCCAATGCATGAGCGGTGTACAGCTGGACCAAACAGGCACTATAGGTGATGGTCTTGCTTGTTCTCCAGAAGTTCACCAGCATCTGAGGGCCATAACTGGTACTAAAACAAAGGTCAATGAAGGAGAGGTTGCTGAGGAAGAAATACATGGGGGTGTGGAGATGGGGATCCAGCAGCAACACAACAATGATGGTTGTGTTGCCCACCAGGTTCATCATGTAGCATATCAGAATAATGGCAAAGAGCACCATCTCCAAGCGTGGGCGGTCTGCTACTCCCAATAAGATGAATTCTCCTTGGTAGCTTTGATTACTTTCTTCGCATGATGTTTCTCTGTACATTTTCTATAAACCCCAAAAAACACCAAAAATAATGAATAGCAAAATATGGCTACAAAATGGAAGCTAGTGGAAACAGGTGACATGGAAGAAACAGTGATGTCATTGTGATCTGTTCAGACCATGCAATGACTTCCATACCTGGACTGCAACTTCAGTCGAAGCCCTGAAAATCTTGGTCCAGGCTTCAGTTATTTATTTATTATTACATTTTTTTTAAATTGGAACTGCTTTCTTTACCAAAAGTGCTGTTGGATCTATTGGGTATGAATATGAACCAGAAATTATTCACCTCGGAAGGGAACATGCTAATATTCACAAGAGTGGAGATCCTGTTCATACCTTGCTACAGGAATATGTGGGTAGAGTAAACCAACACACCGCCCCTTGAAATTCTTCAGCTTTTCTGACAAGCCTTTCTACCAGAACTCTATTGAAGGGATTGAGAACGGCCACAAGAGTACAGGAACACATCCACAGGGATCAACATTGAAAATAGCCATGTTGCAGCGCAATCTGATACATGTTTACTAAGGCCTAATCTACACCAAGCAGGATATAGCACTATAAAAGTGGCATGAAAGCGGTATGTGTCAATGAGCCCCAACAGTTGTCAGTGCACTTCAATACCGCTATGAAGCAGTAGTGTGGCTCCTGCCTTTTATATGCTTCTTTCATAGTGTAATATCCTGCTTGGTGTAGATTAGGCCCCAGAAATAAACCGTATTGCTTTTAGTGAGTCTTAGGCCATAGCTAGACCTAAGGTTTATCCCTGGATCGGCCAGGGGTCAAACCTGTTCATCTAGGTGACACACAGGGGATCCAGTGCTCAGGCAGGGGCGAACCCTGGATGATCCCAGGATAAACCTTAGGTCTAGCTGTGGCCTTATTCTCTAATAGATATGCTGATAACTAACACAGGAAATCTGTTAAAGAGAGACAAGACAGAACAACTGTGCAATGCCTTCTGATTGCTACTTTGAGGGGCCCCTGTCTGGAAGCAGCCTATATCAGAAGCCAGCTTGGATACAGAATTCTAGTGGGACACACCCTGTGCCACATTTTATGTTGGAGGGCATAGATTCTAATAAAAGAAGAAGCTTGTCTTGAGAATGATGATAAAATACAATGCTAAGATCTTAAGATAGGAAAATAAAAGAGCGAGGAAGCTTAGAGGTTATTTAGAACAACTATAACGAAGGATCATTATGTTTCTGTCTTAGAGGAAGCCCAGTTGTACATCCCACCTCCGTTTGAGATATGATTACTTGGACTGAGGCTTCTCCGTAGTTGCACCCAGACTATGGAACATCTTACCCTGGCTTAGTCCTCTTTCTTAATGTCTTCAATCACTAATGAAAAAAGTTCCTGTTTAGATGCTCCTTCTAAAGATGAAAGCTACAACTTGTACCTGTCACCTGTGGCTATTGTCATGATGATGATGATGATGATGGTGGTGGTGGTGGTGGTGGTGGTGGTGGGAAGAGAGATTCCTTAGAAAAAGAGGGGGAACCACATGAGACCAACAGCCAAAGAAAGAGAAGCAGATAGCTGTCGAAAGGTATAGATGAAAAGAGATGGACGGGGTGGTGGAATGGTGGGAAAGGGAAAGCTAGCTAAAGGGCCCAGTGGGAGAGAAAATGATGGATTCAAATGATACTAACAACTTTTGTATGCTTCCCCATAACATAAAGTTCTCTGGGTGGCGTAATGATAAATGCTGGGTAGAGAAAAAGGAGAGATACTAATGGAATTCACAAAGAATATGACTGAATTACACGCCTAACACATGTCTATGTTTCACGCAGAATGTTAAAAGCAAAATTATGCTAACAAAAGACAGAGAGCAAATTCAGAGTGTTGCAAGAGGAGAGGATAATAGCAGGGAAAGCAAACAGGAGACAGATGGAGACAGGAATATAGAGTGTCAGACAGACAGCTACAGAGTGGTCAGCATCAAAGATGAAGGAAAAGGGAGAAGAAGGTGAACCTCTCCTCACCCCACCTCTCTTACCTTGGTTCGTCTGTCTAATTCAGCCCAGGTTCTCAGCTATTCTGGCTCAGCATTGTGGGCTCTGCCTTCATGGAGACCCTAGTTAACATTTCTTTAACCTAAAAGGTGCCATGTGTGGAGGGAGGGGGCAGGGGAGCTGTTTTTACGAGTGCCATCCTGGACAAGGAAGCTGTCACTCACTGGTCTTGTCTCTAACGATGTGCCACGTGGCAGAGCTCCAGGGAACCAAAGCTCAGACTGAATGATTAGGGGCAAACTACACCTTACTTTGTTTACTGCAGCCATGGGTAATGAAGCCCCAACGGCCCCTTCTCCCCTGCAAGATATCCCCGGGAGGAGGTGAATTGCATCACAGAAGGGACGGAAGGAAGGGAATACTTAGCCTTGTAGAAGAAAGAAACAGGAGGAGGACAGGAGGGGCGGGGGTGCAGCTCCAATCTCGAAAACAGGAAATAATGAGGCAACTTTAAAAGTTGCTAGAAGAAGTTACTGTTTTATTGGTCACTGGTTATTTGAGTGCAGCAAATGGCTATATGGAAAGCTATTGTGATGTAAAGGGTAAGCTCTAACCCCAGGGCAAGCTAGTTGTTTGGGGCCTGTTTGGGGCAATTGGAGGAACTGTCATGAGCACCACCACAAAATGGCTGCCTGCCATGAGAGCCATGACTAGCCACAAAGGGCAAGTAACCTGCCAAAACGGCCATGTACAAGGCAGAGGTGGGGTCTCAGCCACAAGACAGTTAATAATAACTCCTTTGAACACACAGTTTTCAGCCATCTTTTTCTTTGTCTCCATCTTGTTCTTGGTGACCGGGTGCATCCAAGAGGAAAGCACAGGTCTGCAGCCACCTTCATTTCCGGAGACTGTCTCTGAGCCCTGTTATGGAGCTCATAGGCATTAATGGGAAATCAAAGTGGCAGCAGTGGAGGCCCTCTCCTTGCTTACAAGTGATGCCAGCTGCCAGTAAGAAAATGTGTTAATTAAGAAAGGAAAAAGATTAGAGGAGGAAGGCCAGTAGAGGCTGGTGATTCCAATTTCAGTGGGGCATCGAATCCATTCCGGGTTTCAGTCAAAACGAGCCAGAACTCCAAAGGAGCTATCCACGGTGCACAACCCTAGCTCCAACATGGGTTCAGCACCTTCGACAGCTCCTTGAAAGTGCTGGCTGGTTCTGACCTGTTCTCAGCGCCACTGAAATCAGAGCCACCAGCATCCAAGGGAGCTTGGTGAGTGTTAAGATACAGAAGCCCTGTTTTCCTTAAGAAATGCCTGCCTGAGGAATAAGGACTCCTCATCAGTAAAGGTACACCAATGAGCAAGGGTGTGCTCATGAGCAGACCACTCCTCAGGTGCCCTGCAAGCTGTGCTGTGGGTGAGGCCTTGGAGACTCAGGTTTAAAAGCCTTCAGTTCTAGGCCCAGAGCGCTGGAGCAATGTCTGTTCTCCAGCTGCCTGGTATCTGCCTTGTATTTCCCTAATAAGCCCAGCTCTTCTCTGGAGCTCCCTGTATTTGAGCTGTTACTGACCTTACCTTTGGTACTGACCCTGACTTAATTCCTTGGAGCTCTGTCTTTAAGCTTCATCACACCAGCGTTATACTGTGCAATCACTGCGAATTCTGTGCAAAGGACTCTGAAGTTTTCCAGTTTATAATCTGCTTTTACTGTGAAGCACTCCCGTGCATCCTGCTTTAATTATGCTTCTTAGCCAAAAGAAGCGTCGTATTTTGTACCCCTTTAAGAGCGAATCTTTTGTTGTTCTTTGAGCGGCCACTGGGGGCGCAGGAGTAGGATTTGATATTTTTAAACTGCAAATTAAACAAATGCTTACATCTGCGTAAGTTTTAAAGATAAAGACATCAAAATTAGCACAGTAATAGATATTAAGGAGGGCTTTCAGCATACCAAATTTGAATCAGATTGGGTTATCCGTTGATTTTTTAAATGATTTTTTTTACATTTCCCCCCTTTAAACCCTTTTCTTGGTATGCAAAGGATCTTAGGAGCGCCGCCGCCCAGGGTGTGATTTAGCTAACAACAACAGCTTTATGCTATGGGGATAATTCCAGGGAAATGGGTACGTGGGATGAAGCTCTTTGTACCACCACAAGCAGGACAGTATCCAGTTGGCCGCATGAGTATTTCTTTCAACCTAAAGTGCTCGAAAGGTTGTTGTGAGGCTTTGTGAAAAAACTGCATAGAGATCTTAAAAATCTATAAATTACAGAAAGGGGGTGATTCTTGTGGAAGGCTTACAGAACACACCAATAAGGTAGCTGGACAAGAACTTTATTATTTCTCTCAAACATGGAGAGACCGCAACAGGAAACTGCTGACTCTACCCAGATAAAACTAAGCCCAGTGCTATCTAGAGTCTAAAGCATTTAATGACACTGTCCACACACCATCCACACATTTACCTATGTCTTGATGTCATCATGTTCTACGTTTCCTGACCTGGCACCACATAATTAGTTGCTGCTGGTTGCTGGGAGGGATGTGGATGTCCCCAGGACTCTGAAAGTTTCATTTCAAATTATGTAGGAGGAGGAGAAGCATGGTACAAGACTGCCATTTTCAGCAGCACCAACCCCGATGTGTAATATGTATCTCTGCTTATCTTTTTCCATCCACCATCCCTTTTTCTTTTGAGGTTATATTGATTAGACTGGATGCCATTCTGGAATGGACCGGTCAATTCAACTGAACCTATTAGCATTTAAAAACCAGCATCAATAGCAGAAGGATCACCAGCTGTTTTTAATTAAAGCCCCACCACATCACATACCCACCCCTTCCCCAGAATAAAACCATCTTTACCACTTGTGTAAAAGCAAGCAGTGGTGGGGTTGAGCTCACCATTCCTAGGAGGCTGTTCCAGATTTGGGATGCCACAATCAAAAGGCCCGGTCCCCAGTTCCTACCACCCATAGGCCATGGGTCCACCATAAATGGAAAAAAGTGCCTTTTTGGAAAGGCTGTGGGGAAAAAGGCACATATTTTCATTTATGGTGGACCTGTTCACATATACTGGGATTCTGGACATTGGTACATAGACTATTATCAGAGAAATGATTGTATATGAACCAGAACTACTTTTATTGTCAGTATATAAAGGATCTAATGGAAGTATTAAATGTAAAGATTTGCTATCATTCTTGTTATTTGCCGCTTGCCAGACAATCACACAACAGTGGAAAAAATGGATAATTTGAATTTACCTGCATAGTATCAGAATATATTATCTGTGGCAATATCAGAAAAAATAACTCAGGATTTGCTTTTGATTCAAGAAAAGACAGAAGCATTAGCATTTTATGCCATATGGTGGAGATTTATTCAACAGACATCACAACCAGATTTACAACAGTATACGCCCGCTTTAAGCATTTGGACATTATAACAACTAAATGAAGATCATACAGCACATTAATTAATTTTTGTTTTTCTCCCCCCCCCCCAAATTGTATTAACCATGGCTTTTGTAACAGCCTATTAAGGTCCCATTGTCAGGGAACTGTTCTTATTTGTTATTTCTAAAATAAAATTAATTTAAAAAATCTATGATGTGCCTTCTCGGTACTGGCACCCACCTTTGGAAAACCCTCCCTCATGCAGTTTGGGAGGCAGAAAATGAGGCATCTTTCAAATGCCTCCTGAAAACACACTTGGTCACCCAGGCTTTCCTTGGGTTGTAATTAAATTAATCATGCTGCTCCCTCTTTTATTGCTTTTATTGTAATTTCTTTTAGTGATGTGTTTTTCATATTGTATTGTAATATTTATATTGAACCACTTAGGAATTTTATGGTATATAAATATCACAGATATATATAGTGGGTGAGAGGATGAGAAGTATTTCAGAGCTCATGGATGGGGGGAGGGCATGATTCCTGACTCTCAGTCTGAATCAAATGCATGGTTATTTTGGCGTGTAGTGATGATAACAGTTGGAGCACTGGGAGTGAAGGATGGAAGGGAAGCTCATTCTAGAACATGAGGACAGGAGAGTTGAATCTAGGGTGGCCCTATGAAAAGGAGGACAGGGCTCCTGTATCTTTAACACTTGTATTGAAAAGGGAATTTCAGCAGGTGTCATTTGTATATATGGAGAATGTGGTGAAATCTCCTCTTCATCACAACAGTTAAAGCTGCAGGTGCCCTGCCCTCTTTTAAATCTGGTCACTCTAGTATAGCTCCTGCACTTTAACTGTGGTGAAGAAAAGGGAATTTCACCAGGTTCTCCATATATACGAATGGCACCTGCTGGAATTCCCTTTTCTATGCAACTGTTAAAGATACAGGAGCCCTGTCCTCCTTTTCATATGGTCACTCTAGAGTTGAAGGGCAGCTCAATTCAGCCAGGGTACCAATGACTCTAGGAGGCTGTATCTCCTGCCTCCCAGAAAGAAAATCATGGAAAGATGGAGACCAGTCTGGCCCCATGTGTCAGCCAGAGAAGCAGCAGCTGAAGGGAGATTGCTCTGCCCTTTCTTACCAGAAAGAGCACCTATCAGAACTGAGGTCAAGCAACCTGGCCACATCCATTGGCCAGCGGAGCTCCTCGTCCAATGCCTTCTTTCTTCTTCCCTCCCCATCCCTTTCCCCCTTTATATTATTGAGTCTATTAGATTGTGAGCAGGGCCTTATTTTTCAGTGGGCCCTTTCAGAAGACGCCTTAAACCATGGCTTTAACCACAGTGAATAAGGCCTTTTGCTTTATTCACCACGTTTAAAGCCGAGGTTTAAGGTGTCTTCTGAACACAGCCCAGCTTTCTGGCTTATCCACCATGGTTAAAGCCATGGTTTAAGGGGTCTTCTGAATGGGGCCAGTATCTGTACAATGCTTAGAAAATTGTAGGACCTTTGTAAGGGTGAGATAATGAAAGAAACAACAAGAAGAACAAAAACAACAGATTGTACTATTGGGATGATTAGGTTTGCTTGCGTAAGTCCCAAGTCAAATTCCTGCTCTTCCATTAGACCTCCTGCTTAAATAATTTCATTTCAACCCTAACTAACCCATTAGATTATTGTGAGTATGATATAAAAGAGAAAGGGGTTAAAACATTTTGTACACTGAAAAGTGTCACAGAGTTCGTTACTGCTGATCTGCCGAGAGCAGATGGGAGCTCAGTTCTTTTTCACTGCTCTTCTTAAGGCTTTGTGTACCTCTTTGTTCCTCAGAGTATAGATCAATGGATTAAGCATGGTGGTGACAAATGTATAGAAAAGGGAAATCATCTTTCCTCGGTCACGGGAGTAGTTGGATGGGGGCTGGAGGTAAATGAAAATGGCTGTGCCATAGAAGAGCGACACCACAATCAAGTGGGAGGCACAGGTGTTGAAGGCCTTCAGCCTGCTCTCAGCCGAGCGAATCCTCAGCACGGCAGCTACAATGTAGCCATAAGAAACTGTGATGAGGCACAGAGGTAATAGAAGGATCACCACAGAAGAAGCAAGGAGTTCAGCTTCATTGAGTGACGTGTCAACGCAGGCCAGTTTGATCATGGCTGGCACCTCACAGAAGAAATGGTCTATCTGGTTCTGCCCACACCGTGGGAGGCTGAGGGTCATCACCGTCTGCACAAGTGAGTTGCTGAAGCCAGTGATCCAGGAGACAGCAGCCATTTTGATGCATTTGGAATGGCTCATAATGGCAGTGTAGTGCAATGGCTGGCAGACCGCAGCATAGCGATCGTAGGCCATGGCAGCTAACAGAATACACTCCGTAGAACCCAAACCAAGAGAGATGTACAATTCAACTACGCAGCCACCGTAGGTGATAGTCTTGCTTTTTCTCCAGAAGTTCACCAGCATATGTGGGCCAAGGCTGGTGGTGTAACAGAGATCAAGGAAGGAGAGGATGCTGAGGAAGAAATACATGGGGGCGTGGAGATTTGGATCCAACCATGACACCACAATGATGGTTGTGTTGCCCAGAAGGGTCATCGTGTAGCATATCAGGATAATGGCAAAGAGCGCCATCTCCAAGCGTGGGCGGTCAGCTACTCCCAATAAGATGAATTCTCCTTGATAGCTCTGGTTACCTTCTTCCCATGATACTTCTCTGGACATTGTCTATAAAAAATAATGGATAGCAGTTGACCAACATTTAATAGAAGCTGCTGTAAAAAGCTGACCTGGAAACAAAAGTGTCAGTCAGTCTGTCAGTCAATCAAACGTGTTATTTTATATGACTAGTGTTTACAAATAACATAACTAAAAACAGCATGTACTAACACAATATGTCAAGATTGTCAGTCGACCGTGATAGTGTTCAGAGTGACTGCATGAATGTGTTCCACTGCCTTTGCAAACCATGTTGTTTTATATGTAACATACGGATCACAGTGTGGCAGTAACCAATACATTTTCACATTTGCTCTGCAAAGATGCTGAAATCTGCCCCAAGAACTTCTCCCTAGTGATCTCTTACGGCAGGCCTATTCAGTAGAATTTTAGGATACTTTTAGGATGCCTTTAGGATGTTATGCTAAAAGGTATGCTATGTTTTTAATCAGTATTTTATGTATTTTATGATTGCTGTTCCCCGCCTTGATCCAATCGGAGAGGCGGGTAAGAAATAAAGTATTATTATTATTATTACCGTATTTCTTCGATTCTAAGACGCCATCAATTCTAAGACGCACTCCATTTTTAGAGCTGTTTATTTAGGGTAAAAAGTGCATCTTGGAAAAGAAGAAATACGAACAAAGACACACACTTTACCAACATAACTGGCTTCCTCCTTAAGCATTCCTCACAGCCACTTTCTTACTCTAGCCTTACAGAAAAAGGATGGTAACATACAGCCCAATTTCCCGCGCTAATCTCTCCCCAAAGCGCCGAGCCCGCCCCTGCGCGATTGCGCGCGGGGTGGGGGTGGGGGTGGGGAGCGGCTGGAGCGCAGAGCAATCACGTGCTCGAGACCCTCTGCCGCCCCCTCTCTTGGAAAGAGGCGAGAGCAGCTCCTCGGCAGGTGGCCTCCTCCGCTATTTCTACCTAGACAGGATTTGTGTGTGTGTGTGTTTTGTTTTGCGATCCCATCCGATCTCTCTCTCCAATTCTGGGTTGCGGGAGGGTTCGCGCCCTGCCCATTTGGCTGGGGCCTCGCGCCAGGAAGGTCAGTGCAACAGCAATTCGCAGGCGAGACAGAGCAGGCAGGGCACAAAGGGCAGTAGATGGTTGCTGCTGCTGCTGCTGCTGCTGCTGTCTCCCCACCACCACCACCACCACCCGTTTTCTCCACAGGACGTGGGAAGTAGTGTGTCCTTAAACCCTAGGGTGACCATATGAAAAGGAGGACAGGGCTCCTGTATCTTTAACAGTTGCATAGAAAAGGGAATTTCAGCAGGTGTCATTTGTATATATGGAGAACCTGGTGAAATTCCCTCTTCTACACAACAGTTAAAGCTGCAGGAGATATACTAGAGTGACCAGATTTAAAAGAGGGCAGGGCATCTGCAGCTTTACCTGGTGTGATGAAGAGGGAATTTCACCAGGTTCCCCATATATACAAATGACACCTGCTGAAATTCCCTTTTCAGTACAACTGTTAAAGATACAGGAACCCTGTCCTCCTTTTCATATGGTCGCCCTATTAAACCCACACCAACAAATCTTTGCTTGCTTGCTGTGATTGCCCTGAGGCAGGGGCTAAGGATTAAGCCGCTCCCCTTTTTTCTTCCTTTTATCTCTCTTGCGAATGTATGTTGCTGTGCGTGGAAGGGTTAGAGGCGATTATTACCGTATTTCTTCGATTCTAAGACGCCATCGATTCTAAGACGCACTCCATTTTTAGAGCTGTTTATTTAGGGGGAAAAGTGTGTCTTAGAATCGAAGAAATACGTATTATTATTATTATTATTATTATTATTGATATAAAGGGCTAAACAATAAACAATGTGAGATATCCTCTAGCCATCCCAAGAGTGCTGTAGGCATGGTTGGAAAATGTAGATGCTAGGCCTTTTTTTAATGATTCATTTATCAAACAGTACCATTGATAAAACCTGGAGAATTTGCTAATCTCTAAATCCCGATGATTATCCAGCCCATATATCCAATCTTTCAACTAATTTTTGCCTCCAGACATAGTGGTATAATGTGGTCAATTTTTAGAAACTAACAGCTCCTGACATGAATTGCCCCAGACTCCTTTCTTCATTTGTTCACTCAAGCAAAGTTTGGAAAGACAACCCTCAGGCATATCCAAGACTCTCTTATCATACAACAGGGGCTCATACAATCTGCTGGTTCCCTGACAGTTTGCTCAAATGGGTGAAATTGGGGGAGAGGAGGGGGAGAGAGAGCTTCATCATATCAGCAAAGTAAAGGATAAAAGCTCCCTCCATTTGGGGTGAATTAATGCAGTATCAGAGAAGTTAAGTAACACAACCCTGTCCTCTGTCCAGCTTACAGCAACCAATCAGGGGTTGCCATCCAAACAATGGTTCAGTTTGCACAATACGACAGCCTACCCTGGGTTATTTAAGCCATAGTGAGGCTGTGGTGTGTGCAGCCCCCATTTTGCATATTCAACTCCTGCTCGTGTGAACCTGGCAAGCATGGGATATTATGTGAGGGTGTTAATCAACCATTGCATAACCCTAGAAGAGACCATGGGTTATGTGAGTGTTGTTTAACCCTTGCATAACCCACACTTGCTGGGTTCACATGACACAACAACCTCTGAGTGTGGCTCGCATATGCAACCTGGGACTTGCAGATGCTGTGGCTCCTTGTGGATTAAATAACCCAGAAAATGCTGCAGTGCGTCATTTGAACGAACTCAGCATGAAGACATGTTGGACAAAATCCCTTCTAAAAGGACCATAAGAAATTGTAAGGGCATTCAAACTTATTTTCTGATGGATTCTGAGTAGAGAACAGGAAATAAAAGAATGCTTTTCACAACGGTAGGTGGGTCTCCTGAAGATCTGTAGTGGGAGTGGGACAACTTAACATCTGCAGCAGTCAGGTGAACAGTGAACAGTGAGACTGTCCGGTTTGTTCTTGATAACTATGAATTATTCAGAACAGTAAAAATCACAGGCAGATTCTAAATACTCCCAAAGGGTATTTGAAATACTTCCAAAGGGTACCACACCATCTAAACTAGCAGATGAAGTTCAGCATAAGGGCAAAGCGATATACACTGGGGCAAAACACTTTTCCATATATAGGAGGACTTTAGCAGTAACTTGCCCTAAAACAAGTCAAGAATAAAATGTTAAATATAATGTGCTTTTCTTAAATACTTTCTCTCACCTTAAACTAAGGAGCATTTATGAAAAATATGTTGACTCCAACTCTGCAGCTCACCCTTGACCTCATTTCAAATCTGGCTGCTGGAACAGTCCCAGAAAATTAAATTAAACTTATCACTTTTGATCAATTCCCAGAACAACAATTGTATACCCTAATGTTTCTGGAAGATGATTAGATGCAGAAACCTTTATAACTTGTTTAGATTGTAGGCAAAGTACTCAAACAGGTGCTCAACAGGTAGAGTATAAGACGTTGATTGTACAATATAATCTAGCTAATGGATTTCCTATGATAATTTTAATGTGTCTTGAAGCATTGTATATTCTTTCTTTCTTTCTTTCTTTCTTTCTTTCTTTCTTTCTTTCTTTCTTTCTTTCTACTATTTATATACCACTCCCCATTGAAAATTCTAGAGCAGTGTACAAGATAAAATAAAATAAAATAAAAACAGAATCAAACACTTTAAAATAGTTTTTAAAGAAGCAAAAATATTTTGTATTGGTTGAGCCATCTTCTATTTATTGTATATTCAATACATATTTCATTAGTGGACATTTTACCCCTCCTGACTGTGAAATATTGCTACACCTGCATAGCGAAGGTGAAGGTGACTGAGGCCCTAGTACAGCCATGGGGAAGAAGGAAATAGCGAGATTATCCAATATGCCACATATTTTGAAAACTGTTCTGGTTGCCAAATCTCAGAAGGAACGTAGACCTGACAGAGTACAAAAAGAAAGAACTAAAAGAAATGATGAAGAGAGTCAAATATCTGGGTTTTATTCTCTTTTATTTGGAAAAAATAAGGTGACAAATGACCTAACTTCATAGTATCAAATAGAATCACAATAGCTATTTATTCTTAAAAGAAAAGGAACTTCACATGGGGGGGGGGGATCTTGAAGGGCAATACTTCACCTCTTCCCTAGCTACTCTTGCCCTGTACATTTCTAAAGACATCTCCCAAAACTGTGATGATATGAAACTTTGGGGGGTGGGGGGTGGGACAGGACAGGGAAATAACAAGAATAACAAATTACTTACCTGTGTATCAAGAAAAGTGCTTGTTTGGGTGGGTTGAAAAATGTATATTAGAGACTTGATCTCTTTTCTCTGGTTATATTAATTCTATCATTTATAACCCCTTCCTTTCTCGAGACACGTCGTTCTTGGCCTCACTTCTGTCTTGTGAGAGGCAGCTTTGCTTTCTCCAGGTTAGTTTTGCACAGCAGCTAAGAGTGTCTTTGACGCATCTGTCCCAGGGAGTGGTCCATAGTTGTGCCTCTTTGGGGGCTTCTATTGCTAACACTCAAAAGGCATTGAGTAGCTACTCCATCTTTTCCTCCTTAATGGATTTCTTCAGGTAAGAAAAAAGATGGAAACAGCAGTGGGAAAACCAGGAGACCTACAAATTGAAGATGTTGTTTGGGTTCCTGTTACGGCCCTTGAATGAGGCAATAAAAGCCTCATTCTGCTACCTGCAGGAGAGCAGAGTCTTTCTTCCAGGAGCAGGTAGCTTATCTTGGGGTGTATCATGGGGGTGTATCTCTTATTGGCCCAACTCTGGATGGCTCTATATAGTTGAGGCTATAGTGAGGAAGATGCTAGGAGTATCTTGGGTGGGTGATTGGAAGAAGAGAGGCTGGTAGGATAATAGAGTCCCTAGAAAGAAGAAGAAGAACCATAGGAGAGCAACAGGCAAGCAAAGACAAGCAGACAGATGTAAAAAGATGTAGATAAAAAGAGAGGGAGGCAAAGCAAGAAAAAGAAGTGGAATGGTGCAAAAGGGAAGGCTAGCTAAAGGACACAGCGGGAGAGAAAATGATTGATTCATATGATATCCTTATTAGCAACCTGAACAGCTGCTCCACAATGCAACACGTTTCTTGGTGGTTTAACAATTGACCATAATGATGGGGGAGAGAAAGTTAAAGGGAAGTTTTAAAGCAGATTTATGTTAGGAGAGATACAGAGAGCATATTCAGAGTGTTGCAAGTGGAAAGGATCATAGGAGGGGAAGGAAACAGGAGTCAGATGGAGGCAGGAATGTAGAGTGTCAGAAAGATGGGAGACAGGCAGCTACTGTACAGAGTGGTCAGCATCAAAGATGAAGGAAAAGGGAGGAGAACGTGACCCTCTCCTCACCCCACCTCTCTTACCCTGGTCGGTTGTTCTAGTTCAGCCCAGATTCTCAGCTATTCTGGTTCACCATTGTAGGATCCACCTCCATGGGCACCCTAGTTAAAGTTTCTCTAACCCAAAACAGCACCTTATGGGGGCAGGGGGGCAGGAGAGCTCTTCTTATGAGTGCCATCCTCGGCCAAGAAGAGGCTGTTACTCACCAGCCTTTAGCAGCTATCGGATGAACTGTCACGTGGCAGAGCTCCGGGCATCCAAAGCTCAGACCGAATGATTAGGAACAAACTACACCTTGCACTGCTTTTTGCAGCCATGGGTCCCCAAAGGCCCCTTCTCCCCTGCAAGAGTATCCCTAGGAGGAGGTGGCTTGCATCACAGAAGGGACAGAAGGAAGGGAATGCTTTGCTAGAAAAAGTTACCGTTTTATTGAACACTCCCAATGGATCGCTGGAGATCTCTAGGGCTTCATCCCATGTACCTGCTTCTCTCAAATTATCCCCTACAGTGTTTAGCTGTCATGGTGGTTGTTGTTGCTGCTAGCTCGGGCAGCAGAGCTGCTAAGATCCTTTGCATACCAGGAAAAGGGTTTAAGGGGGAGAAATGTAAAAAATCCTAAAAAATCAATGGATGACCCAATCCGATTCAAATTTGATATGCTTAAAGCTCTCCTTAATATCTGTTACTGTGCCAATTTTGATGTTTTTATCTTTAAAACTTATGCAGATGTAAGCATTTGTTTAATTTGTATCAAATCCTCCTCCTGCGCCCCCAGTGACCGCTCAGAAAACAACAAATGATTCACTCCCAAAGTAGTAGCAAAATAGGTTGGGTCTTTTGGCTTTGAAGCACAATTAAAGTGGGATGCATGGGAGTACTTCACAGTCAAAGCAGATTATAAGCTGGAAAACTTCAGAGTCCTTTGCACGCAATTCGCAGTGATTGCACAGTATAATGCTGGTGTGATAAAGCTCCTAGTGTGTTCAGGGCCGGCACCAGACTATATTGCGCCCTAGGCAGGCGCGTTCTGAAGCCTCCGCCCCACGCCCGCTCCTGGCTTTGAAGCCAGGACACTGGGGTTAGGGGGCAGGGCGGAGGCTTCGAAGCGGCGCGCCCAGAAGTGGCTTCCGGGCGCGCCGTTCTGAAGCCTCTGCCTCCAACCCCAGCATCCTGGCTTCAAAGCCAGGAGCAGCTTCTGGCCAGGCACTGGCTTCGAAGCCAGGACGCTGGGGTTGGAGGGCGGGGCGGAGGCTTCGAAGCGGCACGCCCGGAAGTGGCTTCCTGGTGCGCCGTTCTGAAGCCTCTGCCTCCAACCCCAGCGTCCTGGCTTCAAAGCCAGGAGTGGCTTCTGGCCGGGCACTGGCTTCGAAGCCAGGATGCTGGGGTTGGGGGGCGGCCAGGGGGCGGCGGCTTTGAAACAGCGTGCCCGGAAGCCGCTCTAGGAGAGCAGCTTCCAGGTGCGCCGTTCAGCGCCCTCGTTTGCTTGGCGATCTAGGCCGCCGCCTGAGTTGCCTCTATGGCAGCGCCGGCCCTGAGTGTGGTGAAATGGTTAGAGCAGCAGAAGGCAGTGTGGTACCCACAGGCACCTTTATTGTTATCTATCAAGGTGCTTTACCCAGGAGTGGGCAAAAAGTTGAACTGCAGATGTTTTGGACTTCATTTCCCAGCATTCCTGGCCATTCTGGTAAGAGCTTCTAGGTGTTGAATTCCAAAACATCTGGAGATCTACCTTCTGCCCATTCCTGTTGGTTTTTAAACTGGCAGCTGAGTTCAGCAAAATAAAAGCTTCTAACTATTGTCATATCTGTTTCCCTTGAATGCTTTTGTGCGGGGCTGCAAACTGATGCCTTCACTAAGAGTAAGAAAGGGGAAAGGGATAAACTTTGGGTTCAAAGGAGTTGTTTAGTGTACTGTGGCTTAGACCCCCACTTCTGCTGTTTGAGAGGGACAATAGCTATACCAGACATTGTCCAGATTATGAGACAGTGTGTACTACTATAGTACATAGATGCATGTTTCTGGTAGCTGTCTTAGTACATTGGGGGTCGGGGGGAGGTAATAATAGTCTGTATTCAAATATTCATAAACTGTACAAATGGAGAGGATGCAGGGGCATAAGAACGTAAGAAGCATGTTGGATCAGACCAAGGGTCCATCTAGTCCAGCATTCTGTTCACAGAGTGGACAACCAGCTAGTCCCTTTTAAAGCCATCCGAATTGGTAACCATCACTAATAGGAAGGACCCATGCTTTGTAAACGTCTCTTTCACCTCTTCCTTTCCTGCTCCCCCTCTTCCTCAGGCAGCCACATCTACAGGGGACAAGGAGAGGAAAGGAGATGTAAGAGCAGCTGTGGGTCTGATATTATTATTGTTGTTGTTGTTGTTGTTGTTGTTGTTGTTGTTGTTGTTGTTGTTGTTATTTTGCTCAATCATTCACAATATCGGGTTTAGGGGTGCCCCTCCTACCGCAGGGAGAGAGACTGGTGCAAGGCATGATCTCTGTATCTAAGCTATCATGATTATGCTGCTGTTTTAATCTGGCTGAGCTTTTATATTGTATTTTATTTTACGGTTTTATACTGTTGTTTTATACTTTGAATGTTTTTAATTTTTGTGAACCGCCCAGAGAGCTCCGGCTATTGGGCGGTATAGAAATGTAATAAATAAATAAATAAATAAATAAAATAAGGGTGGATATTTGCATGTCTACTCAGAAGTAACTCCTCCATTTCACTTTGTGGGGGGGGGGAAGCCTGTTAATTCAAAGCTTTGCCTCTACGAAGAGCACACCTGAGAAAGGGTGGACGCCCATTGATTCAAAGCTCTGCAGGTGTGGGGAGGCATCCTTTCACTGCTACAGAGTTGAGAAGGTGGGGGAAATACTTTCAGAGCCCCATCATTCATTGTTATTTGCTGCACATTATGGTCATGTAACTGATCCTGTGAAGTTTTGGGGCAGGATATTCCACATTCAATCCTGCCCATGTACCACAGTGGTTGATGCTTCACAACTGTGATGCTGTGGGTTTTGGGAGGATCAGCAGTGAAAACGGCGCCATGTAGATGGCCCTCTGGTCAGAGCCCCAGCTACTTTGTGTAGCTTTCCCTGGTCAAGAGAGTAGCTGAATTGTAGCAGGAGTCCTGGTTATTTCCTTGTGGCCCCTCATTTTGACCTCATTTGACCAAGGTGTTGTCTATACATGGGGAAAGCCCTGCAGTGGCTGCTGATCTCTGCTGCATCAGTTATACCACTAAGGTGCAGCTTTGCAGCCACTGCAGGTCTTTCCCACTAAGCTGCCAATTGGAAAATTTGGGGGCTTACTCCAACTTTTTCAATCAGAGTGACATCAGTACAGCTCTTGGAGAGGCGGCCGGCACTCTACACTGGCTGCAAAGTGGAGGGGAAAGGAGTGGAGAGCTTGGACTCCTGGGCAGTGTCTCCAACCCTGGATCCAAGAATCCAAAGTATCTTAGCCCCCCTCCCCCCGATATTATCTGGGGGCCATAGGATTGCTCTCTGAGAACATTAACTAATTCCCCCATAATCCAGTTCTCTCTGCAGGCTCTGAAGGTTCTTATTGGTTTATATGCTTTCAGTTGAATTACAATCACACTGGTAAGATACTTCCCCTGAAGTCATGAGCATACATTTTAAATACTTGCTTCTGTTTAATAAATTTCCCATTGTTTGAAGATGCTTGTGTGTGCATGGATGACTGGGTTCCACCTTGCCAAAGTTGCACTCTTGCCAAAGTTAAAAAGATCCTTTTATCAATGTGTATATTGAGAACATATATATGTTTGTATATATACATCCAGAGGAGCACATTCAGTAACAGATCTGAGAAGTATATATAAGAGAAAGTAAATTTAAAACATTTCATACAGTGAAAAAGCACCCTGGGTGATTAACTAGTTTTTTTGTTGAAAGATGTTGCTGCTCCTCCAAGAGAAGATGGGAGCCATGGAGCTCAGTTCCTCTTCATTGCTCTTCTTAAGGCTTTGCGTACCACTTTGTTCCTCAGAGTATAGATCAGTGGATTAAGCATGGTGGGGACAAACGTATAGAAAAGGGAAATCATCTTTCCTCGGTCATGGGAGTAGTTGGATGGGGGCTGGAGGTAAATGAAAATGGCTGTGCCATAGAAGAGTGACACCACAAGCAAGTAGGAGGCACAGGTGTTGAACGCCATCCGCCTGCCCTCAGCCGAGCGGAACCTCAGCGCGACAGCTGCGATGTAACCGTAAGAAACTGTCATGAGGCCCAGAGGTAGTACAAGGAACACTACACTTGAAGCAAAGAGCACAGCCGCATTGATAGCTAAAATACAATTATGTATTTTACATAATTCTTCCGCCGAGCTCTCCGACCCGGGTGGTTCTTTCGCCGGCAACAGGAGGCCGGTGGGGAGGTGGGCGGCGGCAGCAGCAAGGACGCGGCCGGATTCCCCAGCAAAGCCGCCGAGCCCGGAAACTTTGCGCCCCGTCCCCGCGAGGGGCAATGCGAGGCCTCCTCCTCCTCCTCCTCCTCCTCCTCCTCCTCCTCCTCCTCTTCTGGCCAGGATAGGGCAGGATCTACACGATGAGTTTCGGGGCGCACTGCAGGCGCATGCAAGCACCTTCATGACGATGTGTAGATCCCCCCCAAGACAGTCAGAAGAAACCTCCACTGAGGTCAATGAAACTTACTACCAGGTAAGTATGCATCAGATTGCAGTCATGCCCTGTAAGAGTAATTGTGAGATTCTATTAGTCTTTTATTTGCTTTGCCGGTTTGTTTGGATGTCTGTCTTTTAATTATGTTTAACCAGAGTTCCAAAACCAGAGTAATACCTTTATTAGACCAGCCCCCAAATCACAAAAACATGCAAGTTTCCTTGAGTATAAACAACAGAAAAGTAAAACAGATAAATAGATCGAAAGATCATGTAACTATGAAGGTTGTCATGATAAACCCTTGTTCAAAATTCATCACTACTGCACTGGATGTCTCCACCCTTTTGACAGGTATGTCTATATTGAGTCTAGGAACATAGGAAGCTTTCTTATACTGAGTCCATCTAGCCCAGTATTGTCAACAGTGACTGACAGCAATGGCTCTCCAGGGTTTCAGGCAGGATTCTTTGCCAGCCCTACCTGGAGATGCTGAGGATTGAACCTGGGACCTTCTGCAACCAAAGCAGATGCTCTATCACAATGAGCTACAGCCCCTGACTAGGTAGCTAAGAAATTATATTATTATTATTATTATTATTATTATTATTATTATTATTATTATTTGCATTTGTATACCGCCCCATAGCCGAAGCTCTCTGGGCAGTTCACATAAGAGAAAAACACTTAAAAACAATATACAAAGATTAAAAAACCACAAAAACAAGCAAAATGCACATACATTTAAAACCAGTATAACAACTTTAAAAGTGATGAGCCAAAAAACAAATCCAGGGTCCCAGGGTCATTACATATTGCTAAATGCCTGGGAGAAGAGAAAAGTCTTGACCTGGCACCGAAAAGATGACAATGTCCGCACCAGGCAGGCCTCGTCAGGGAGATTGTTCCACAGTTGGGGGGCCACCACATAGAAGGCCCTCTCTCTTGTCTCCACCCTCTGAGCTTCCCTCGGAGTAGGCACCCGGAGGAGGACCTTAGATGTTGAACGTAGTGTTCGGGTAGGTTCAAGTCAGGAAAGGCGTTCCGTATTGTGGTCCCAAGCCATGTAAGGCTTTATAGGTTAAAACCAGCACCTTGAATTACATTTCTAATCCTCCCAACAAGACTGCCAGAAATCAAGTCCAAATTATTCGATTATTAGTGCATATTAACATAGAAGGACAAAAACTGCAAATGGCTGTGTCAGAAAAATCAAATGTCTTAGAAGACATAAGAAGAGTCCACATGGATTAGACCAAAGGAGCATCAGGATCCCCACAGAAGAAACAAATGCCCTTCTCAGAATCCCACAAGTAAGAGCTTAGGCTGATATACCAACTACGCCCTTATCTGGACAGAGATAGCCTAGCTACAGTTATCCATGCTCTGATAACCTCTCGTTTGGATTACTGCAATGCATTATACGTGGGGCTGCCTTTCGGTCCGGAAACTTCAGCTGGTACAAAACAGGGCAGCTCGTTTACTAACAGGGACTGGCTGACGAGATCACATCACACCAGTCCTTTTACAACTTCATTGGCTTCCAGTCCAGATCCGGCCCGATTCAAAGTGCTGGTACTAACATACAAAGCCCTAAACGGCTTGGGGCCAGGTTATCTGAAGGAACGCCTCCTCTCATATATACCTGCCCAGACATCCTTCTCCGTGAGCCCCTGCCAAAGGAAGTGAGGCAGGTGGCTACTAGGAGGAGGGCTTTCTCTGTTGTGGCACCCCGGCTGTGGAATGAGCTCCCCAGAGTGGTTCGCCTGGAGGCTACACTGTATTCTTTTCATCGCCAGCTGAAGACCTTTTTATTTTCTCAGTATTTTAACACCTAAATTTAAACTTTGCTGTTTTAATTCTGTGTTTTAATCCTATATCAATTTCTTTTCTTTTTTAAAAATTTTATTTTTTCAAATCAATACATCAATACAAATAAAACAATACTACATAATACACAATAATATAAAATAAACATTTGATAACATATATTCTAACTTAATTCTATTAACATAATCATACTTAACATAAACGTGCTCCCCCCAACCACGGGATCTTATTCATGTTTCCAAAATCTCATTGCTTCTTCTGGAGGTGTTTTCCCTCTCCTCTTTGATAATACAAATTCTAGAAACTGTTTACATGTTAATTTATCGTTAATAGCGATATCCCATATTTCTTTATACCAATCTTCTCTGCTGTGGCACCCCGGCTGTGGAATGAGCTCCCTAAGGAGGTTCGCTTGGCACCTACATTATATGCTTTTAGATGCCAGGTGAAGACCTTTTTATTCTCCCAGCATTTTAACCGTCTATAAATAAATTTTAACTTGGTATTTTAAATTTGTAATTTTGCATTGCTGCTGTTTTTATCTGGTTGAGCTTTTATATTGTATTTTATACTATGGTTTTATACTGTTGTTTTATACTTTGAATGTTTTCAATTTTTGTGAACTGCTCAGAGAGCTCCGGCTATTGGGCGGTATAGAAATATAATAAATAAAATAAAAAATAAAATAAAAATATGATAATCCCCTTGAACCTTCCAGTTCCTAGATATCATTAATCTTGCTGCTGTTAACAAATTCGTTATCAATTCTTTTGTCTCTTTATTACAGTTCAGTTCTCCATATAATGATAACAATGCCACAAGGTGTCTCTTCAATCTCCATTCCTAAAATTTCTTTTATCTCATTAAACACCATTTTCCATAATTTTTGTACAAATTCGCATTCCATCCTATATCAATTTCTGCTGTGTGGTTTTATCCTGGTTGTGCTTTTTATATTGTATTTTGTATTTGGGTTTTTAGATTGTTGGATGTTTTATTATGTTCTTAATGGTTTTAATTTTTGTGAACCGCCCAGAGAGCTTCGGCTATTGGGTGGTATAAAACTGTAATAAATAAATAAATAAATAAATAAATAAATATACTGTTCCTTGCTGGCTACTGCCATTCAGGGACATGTTCCCAGAACTGTTTCCCTCAGTGATCAATTTCCCTCTGGCTGTAGTGGAGGACAAGATGGTCAGCCCCACTCCTTTGGGTCGGCTGAGACCCACTGGCGTTTTGATCCTTCAGAACAGTTCCCTGCCACTGTAATGTCAGCTATGTGGCATTCAGACTGCCTGCCTGAATTTGCTTGCTTTCCTATTCCCTCATTCATTCATTACGTTTCTAATCCTCCCAATAACTGATGTTTTCTAGGCAGATGGCTGTACGTTTCCTTTTCATCCCCTTTCTAACATGCCCACTAGATTATTAGCTTTATCACACTAGCGTTATACTGTGCAATCACTGCAAACTGCGTGCCAAGGACTCTGAAGTTTTCCAGCTTATAATCTGCTTTGACTGTGAAGTACTCCCATGCATCCTGCTTTAATTGTGCTTCGTAACCAAAAGAAGTGCAATAATTTGCTACTAGTTTTCGAGCGTATAATTTGTTGTTTTCTGAGTGGCCACTGGGGTGCAGGAGTGGGATTTGAAGAAAAATTAAACAAATGTTTACATCTGCGTAAGCTTTAAAGATAAAGACATCAAAATTGGCAAAGTATAGACATTAAGGAGAGCTTTAAGCATACCAATTTGAATCGGATTGGGTCACCCGTTTTTTTTAATGATTTTTTTACATTTCCCCCCTTAAACCCATTTCCTGGGTTGCAAAGGATCTTAGGAGTGCTGCTGCCTGGGGTGTGATTTAGCTAACAACAGCAACAACAACAACAACGGCGACAGCTTAGCGCTGTTGGGGATCGAGGGAAACAGGTATGTGGGATGAAGCTATATAAACCCACAGACAGAGTTTAGTAAATTATAGGTGCTTAATATGTGACAAGCAACAACAACGTTACCTCTGACCCTGGAGATTCTGAACCTGAGCGCACACACACACACACACACACACATCCCAGCTAGCCTGCTGCCTTCAGGTGTGGAGGATGCTGTCTGTCAGCAGTATTAAAATAAGATTAAATTGCCAGTCCGGTTGGCTTCTGTATATGGACTTATTTAGACGACATCAGCCACCATTTAGGGAAAACCTTTATGATTTTCCCTAAATGATGGGAAATCATTTAGGGAAAATCGGGGTGGGCGCCCATCTTATCCTTTGCTTCAGGCAGCAAAATGTCTTGGGCTAGTTGTGCAGCAAACTATTCACAATTCTAAAATCTTAGGCACACTCTGAAGAATTTCAAAACCAACAGGATCTTTCGCCGACAGAAGGATAAACGAGACTCAGGCTAGATCTACACCTTGTGTCAAATCATTACAATCCCATCATGGAATCCCATATGTCTAGGGTGACCATATGAAAAGGAGGACAGGGCTCCTGTATCTTTAACAGTTGCATAGAAGAGGGAATTTCAGCAGGTGCCATTAGTATATACGGAGAACTATGAGCAGATCTACACAGCGTCGTGAAGGCGCTTGCGTGCGCCTGCAGGGCACCCCGAAACTCCTTGTGTAGATCCTGCCCACAGAAGAGACGGAGGAGGAGGCAGCAGGGGCGGCCCCGCATCGCCCCTTGCGGGAATGAGGCGAAAAGTTTCCGGGCTCGGCGCGTCCTTGCCGCCACCAACCTCCCTGCCGGCCTCCTGCTGCCGGCGAAAGAGCCACCCGGGGCGGAGAGCTCGGCGGAAGAAGCCGCCGCCCCGCCTTCTTCCGCTGAGCTATCCGACCCGGGTTCGTCTTTCGCCGGCAGCAGGAGGCCGGTGGGGAGGCGGCGGCGGCAAGGACGCACCGAGCCCGGAAACTTTTCGCCCTGTCCCCGCGAGGGGCGATGCGGGGCTGCTGCCGCTGCCTCCTCCTCCGTCTCTTCTGTGGGCAGGATCTACACAAGGAGTTTCGGGGCGCCCTGCAGGCGCACGCAAGCGCCGTCACAACGCCTTCACGACTCTGTGTAGATCCGCCCCAGGTGAAATTCCCTCTTCATCACAACAGTTAAAGTGCAGGAGCTATACTAGAGTGACCAGATTTAAAAGAGGGCAGGGCACCTGCAGCTTTAACTGTGATGATGAAGAGGAAATTTCACCAGGTTATCCATATATACAAAAAACACCTGCTGAAATTCCCTTTTCTATGCAACTGTTAAAGATACAGGAGCCCTGTCCTCCTTCATATGGTCACCCTAGCTATGTCCCTCTTGCACATTTATACCTCATAGGACACACAATGATTTTGGTTGCGGTAACTTCGATAATGTGGAATAAAAAGCAGGAAATAACACTATGGAAGTGGTATGTGGAATGCGTAATGTACCCCAACAGTTATCAGTGCACTTCACTACTGCTTTATAGACCTAGAGCTTCATCACACCTCCTTTTTTTTCCTGGTTTGCCTCCATGATTTTTGCCTGTTTCATTAGTGGGTCAAGCTCATGGTCTGTTTCATATGTGTTTGTGGTATCACCACTGAACTGGTGAAATCTCCTTTCACTTGTTTGCTCTCCCACTCCACTCCACCCCACCCCAGCCCACCCCTTCTCCTTCCCCTTCCAGTTCATTGTTTCTTGTTGTTCAAATGAGTCAGCACAAGCCTGTTCATTCGACACAGCGTGCTAGAGGAGGAGAACCACCCCACCCTCCTCTTTCATCAGCAAGCCCTCCCTTCAAAGCACATGCTCCTAACAAAGGACATAGCGCATTAGTGCAAGGATGGCAATACACGGGGGTGGAAGGGCGCTTTAATCTTGCATGGAGGAAATAAACTGGACATTCCCTGCTCTAGGAAAACACAGAAAATGGAGGGGAAGAGGCGGGGTGACTGCAGGACAGGCATGACGTCAGGTGACTACTGTGCTGAAAAACACAAACCAGGCATGAGGAGAGTGCGATAAAACGCTGGTGTAATGGAGCTCTTTGCCTCAGTCAGTGGAGGCTGGTAGCTCTGACTTCGGTGGGCCTGTGAATCTATTTCAGTCAGAACCAGCCAGAAGTCTAAAGGAGCTATCCAAGGTGCTGAACTGCTACCCCAAACTAGGTTCAGCATCTTGGATAGCTCCTTTAGAGTTCTGATTGGTTCTGACTAAAACTGAGAATGGATTCACAGCCCCATCGAAGTCAGAGCCACCAGCCTCCCCTGGATTCAGGGTGAGGGCAAAGTGGTCCATATTAGTGGGGCAAAAAGATCTTAACTTCACACACCAGCTTGAGGGGATCTGATGTTAGAAAGCCACTGAGATGCCAATGTGCTGCAACAATGAGAAAGAGATTGAGAGAAAGGCCGAGACCAATTCAAAGTTAGGATTAGGAAAAGGACTAAAAATAAACTGGCAGCTATGATATCCCATTGTAGAATAAGCCCATGGTCATCCACAATTTGAAAACTCTTTTTCTGGTTGCCAAATCACAATTGAAAGAGGTTTAGACACAGGTATCAATGGACAGGCAAGGAAATGAAAAAGAGGTTGGATTAAAAAAAATGTTCATAAAGAGAAGATCATGTAGAAATTAAGTACACGTTGCATGCAAATTCACATAACAGAACTCTTTATAGGAAAAGTAGTTTCAGGAAGAGGCGTTTTGGAGTGAAGAGATGGCAGCAGCCAGGGGGAGGGGGAGGGTTTATTTATTTATTTATTTATTACATTTCTATACCGCCCAATAGCCGGAGCTCTCTGGGCGGTTCACAAAAATTAAAACCATTCAAAGTATAAAACAACAGTATAAAACCATAATATAAAATACAATATAAAAGCTCAACCAGATAAAAACAGCAGCAATGCAAAATTACAAATTTAAAACCATGTTATTTAAAATTTATAGATTGTTAAAATGTTGGGAGAATAAAAAGGTCTTCACCTGGCGTCTAAAAGCATATAATGTAGGTGCCAAGCGAACCTCCTTAGGGAGCTCATTCCACAGGGTTATTAACACTTCCCCCACTTGCTGTTTCTCTGCCCCAAATCCACCCCATCCCAGCTGCTTTTCCATCATGTGTTTCAAAACTGTGAGGACTGGAACCTTTAGAAAAGAACAAAGAGAGCAAATTATCAGGGCAGAAAAAACGCTACTTCTCAGGGATTGAAAATATATATATTTAGGCTCTCCTCTCCTCTTCATTTCATGCATATTTCTTCCATAGCATGTAGCTCCTCTGGGTACTCTACTCTGTCTAGATGAGAAGCTCTTTCACTTTCTCCAATTCTTTTCTTAGGGTATCATTGATTATCCCACCCAGGGAGAGGCCCATCACTCCGTCTCTTGTTCTGCTACTTACTTTTCCTGGAACAGTTGGCTTCTCTCTCTTTTGGCTCAACTCTGGATAGACCAACATTGTCCAGACTCCAGATGCTATAGTGAAGGAAATGTTAGGGATCACAGGAGTTGGAACAGTGGAGGCTTGTGTCTCAGATTTCAGTGGGGCTCTGAATCCATCCTGGGTTTTAGTCAGAACCAGTCAGAAATCTCAGGGATCTATCCAAGGTGCTGAACCCTATCCCCAAACTAGGTTGAGCACCTTGGATAGTTACTGTAGAGTTCTGGCTGGTCCTAACTAAAACCCAGAGTAGATTGACAGCCTCACCAAAAGTGGAGCCTGCAGTCCCCACTGAGTTGGAAAGTGTTAGCTAGAGGGAGAGAGACTGCAGGGATGGGGGAGGGGGGGAGGAGAGAGACACTCCATAGGAAAAGCAAGAGCAGAAGACACATGGAGAGCCAGAGCCAAGCAAAAGAAACGGACAGATGTGGTAAGATAAAAAGAGAAGGAGGGAGGGAGGCAAAAGGATAAAGAGATGCAGCATGTGGGAAAAGGTGGGTTGGCTAAATGGGAGAGAAAAATGATCAGATGGCTATGCAGAGAGTGGAGAGAGGCACAAGTTGGTCTTGTTTAGTTTCTGCAGAATATAACTGAATTGAATGTCTATGCTTTATACATCAATCTTATATACAGAAAGATCTAAGCAGAGAGAAAGAAGTTGAATGCATGCAGTAAGGTTAGAGAAAGAGAAGAAGAAGAAGAAGAAGAAGAAGAAGAAGAAGAAGAAGAAGAAGAAGAAGAAGAAGAAGAAGAAGAAGAAGAAGAAGACAGCCTGAGAATGTCCATTGGTGTGTGTCAGGGAGAAGGAGAGGGAGAGGTGAAGGGAAAGGATACTATCATACAGGGAACAGGAGGAAAATAGAAATGGGGATTTTTAAAGTCAGAAAGATGGGAAACAGCTACATAGTGGTGATCAGCATCAAAGATGAAGGAAAAGAGATGAACCTTCAACCTAAAACCCCTACCTTGGTTGGCCTTCTGCTTTAGCCCAGCATCTTTGCTATTCTGGTTGAGATCAGCATTGTATCCTGTAGCATCTGCATCCTGACAGTATAGCCAATTCTTTGTGTGTGTGTATGAGTGGGTACAAGGAGAGCTTTTTTTATGGGCATCTTTCTGATGCCCATATCTCCAGCAGATACTGAAAGTAGAAAGGACATTGCCTGGAAAGCTGCCATGGAGGAGCCCCAGGGAACCAGAACTCAGAACTGACTGAACAATTAGGGCAAAACTACATATTACATAGAGAGCGGTGTTGTTTAATGAAGCCCCAAAGGCCAATTCTCATTTGCAAAGCAGCCTCACGAGGGGAGGGGGGACTTGCATCAGAGAAGGGAAGGGAATACTCAACATTTTAAGAAAAGGAAAAAAGAGGAAGAGGGCAGAAACAATGAGGCAATTCTCAACAAAAGTGAGTACAAGTATTGTTAGCTGGGCCATAGCTGGTTGCTCTTCGCAAATTTAGATAGAGATCATGAACTGGAGATTCCTAGAACAAATCTGGCAACCTGTGAAATTTCATCTCGCTTGTCCATTCTACTGCTTACTATCCAGGGGAAGAGAAGTTGTAGGGAAGAAGCAGAGGCAGGAACAACCAGTATCCCGCTTTGTAGCAAAAAGGTGACCATCATGCTAATCAATGCATACCCATTCCTCAAAAAGATAAGCAATATTTTTTTAATTTAAGACCACCATCCACAATCATAGAGCCTTTCTGCACTAGGTTTTTATTGTGTGCTCCTGATCCCTTAATCACAGTACTTTGTGGGTCCTTTACACAATATCATCCTCCTCCAGAGCCTCTCCCATGCTTTGCAACCCTTGTCAGTTCCCCCCCCCCCCCCGTAATGAGGAAAGTCTGGTATTTTTCTCAATGGTGTTAAAGAAGCCTCTGTATTTGCACAATTCCACTATACCACAGCACCACCTAGACGTTGTGTAATAGAATATATAGAAAGGTAGAGAAATAAAGTCCCTGGGGGGGGGGGGGGGGAACACATGTGAAGAAGCTGATCTTAATTCCACAAAGGTGTGGGTTAAGAGCCTCCTGTAGAAAACTCCTAACCCTAAATAAGCTTTTAGAAGTAAGATATATACCACTATCTTGGCTTTCAATGTGATCTCCCATTTTTGGGATATGGAATTGGGAACTACTCATTCCTCGTTGTCAACCCTCTGCACACACTTCCCCACCAAGTGCTGACCCTCTCCTCCATTGACATCCCCAAAACAATTTGCTTCACCAAGTAGTCTAGGATGACCAAACAAAAAGGAGGACCTCTTTCTTTTGTACCTGGTCACTCTACAAAAGAGGGCAGGGCTCCTGCATTCTCTTTTCTATGCAACTGTTAAAGACACAGGACCCCAGTCCTCCTTTTCATATGGTCACCCTAGCAAGCTGAGCAGACATTTTATAAAAGACATTTCATTTCTTTTTAGAAAGACTTACAAAAATCACAAATTTCTTCATAAACTGGATGGAAAGAAAAAATGAATAGATAAAATAATAAAAGGAAATACATTGAATTTAAATCAAATCAATGACAGGGGGTAGTATATTTAACTTCTATTCATATTTTCCCACTTTACTTTACAGAACAAACCATATGTGGAATCCACGGCTGCTTAGAAGTTTTCTTTATAATTCTTCAGTATGGCAAGTTTTTATTTTTCCATAATCTGAGGAAAGGCTTTGACAAATACTGCTGTGTATGTCTCTGATCAGTATAAAAAATAAAATCCTGCCATGTTTTATAAAAATCAGATGTGTTGACTTTGCCTTTAGCTAGTTTCAGTTGATATGCCTTTTTTTCCCCATGGCTATTTGCCATAATTCTATATAACATGATTTCAATGTGAGAAGGTCTGCAGTTTTGGCTATGACTCTTCAGGCAGCCATCAGCTCTCGGGAGTAAGATTTGAACCAACAGCTCCTCCTGAACTCCCAAACTAGGACTGCTTAAGTCTGGCACGGCACCTTGGACTACTTAACCATCCAGATGGAGGGAGACACAATGGCCCAAACTGGCCCTCCCCTCTACCTGCAAACGGAGAAAGATTCACTTCAGCAATGGTTGGCTGGCTGCCTCAGATCTGATCTGTCTGCTGGCAGAAGTGGTTTCCCTGGGCAGGGGACCAAAAGGAGGTTGTCAGGAGTGGGAATCGAACCCACGCCTCCTCTCAGAGACCAGAACTCCCCAGCCAGGGCTACTTAAGTCTGGTGCCTTAGACCACTCAGCCATCCTGACTGAGGGAGATACATTATCGGCCCACCTGTCCTGCTGCAATTTCATAAAACCTTACCTGGTCAGTCTTCCCCATTATGGTGAGAGCTATTGTATTACCACTTAAATTATAATCATTATTTCTAAATCTACAACCTTAGATATAAATCAACACTTGCAAATGTTATGCAAATCTGTCTCCTCTTCTGCCCTCTTTTTGGGCATTGGGTAAGTGGCCACCTTAGGTCAAACCCACACTTCCTCCCAGGAACTAGAACTCCTGGGCTGGGCCTGCTTTCATCTGGTAGCTTACATCACTTGGCCGTCCTGTTGGAGGGATGTCCTGTTGGCCTTCCCCTCTGCCTGTATCCTGAAAAAGAGGCTTGCTTTCTCAATGTTGGGCTTCCTTGGATTTGGGGCTTTTCTAAATGAGCTATTTATAACATGTTTATTTCTGGCTAGTCATGGAAGTTTTCAGGTCAATTAAATGATGCTGTAAACAAACAGGATGTCTCCCGTGCACCCCCCTCCAATTCAGTTTTAAAATAGATCAGAGAAAAGCTGGAATAAACCCTTAAAAGTGCAGAATAAGCAGTGTGTAAAGCTGGCATTGCATTATGAAGTTGCTGAGGAAAGGAGGAAGGACTTTAAACTGAGGGAGAAGAGGGTAAAATGCCTCCCTGCAACAAAGGAAGGCAGATCTGATCCTGATGTGTCTACTCAGAAGTAAGTCCCATTGTATTCAATGGGGCTTACTTCTGAGTAAGTGTGCTGAGGGTTGCAAACTTATGCCACAATTCTACTTTGCTCCCATCCTATGGAATTTCCTGTCTCTGGAGGTCAGGCAGGAGCCAACTTTGTATTCCTTCTGGCACCTCCTGAAAACATCGTTCTTCCAGGAAGTCTTCCCTTAATGACCAGCCACAATTTTAATGCAGTTTGGCCACAGCTAGACCTAAGGTTTATCCTAGGATCATCCAGGGTTCGTCCCTGCCTGAGCACTGGATCCCCTGTGTGTCACCTAGATGAACAGGTTTGACCCCTGGATGATCCAGGGATAAACCTTAGGTCTAGCTATGGCCTTTGTTTCTTATAAAAATGTACTTTTAATGTGTTTTTATTCTTTTATTCAATTTGTCCATCACTCCAAAATTCTTGAATGGGGATCAGTATATAAATATTGTAAATAAAATAAATAATAAAATAAATATTTATCAAAAGTAAGTCCTGGTTTTTCTGCAGGCTGCGAGGAAACAGGGGACCAAAAGGAGGCCGTCAGAAGCAGGAATCAAACCAACACATCTTTCTTAAAACTGGAATGTCCATGCAAGTGCCACTTCTGCTCCTTAGGCCACTTAAGCTGGAAAGCAAAAACCTGGTCCTCCTGTCCAGCTGCAAACTGATAAAAGCCTTTTTTCAGCAACCGTCTGACTTTCTTTGGTGAGGACCAAAAGGCAGCTGTCAGGAGTGGGACTCAAACCCACACCTCCCTTTGGAGACAAGAACGCTCCAGCAGGAGCAACGTCACACCTTGAGTCTGGCACCTGATACCACTCAGCCATCCCGACATGCTGCAGAGCCTCCCTCTACAGCTCAGGGAGCTCTACAGCTCTCTCTACAGCTCAGAAAATAGCCATCTCTCTCAATCTCCCCATTCCAGTTTCAGCTTGCCTGCTGTGCACCCAGCAGCTAGAGCTCTGCAAATCTCTTTCTTGGAATGGTTTGAGGTATTGTGGCTGAGCTTCCTCACAGCAGCAGCATTGTGCCATTAATAGATGGGCACACATGAAACAGGTGAAACATGTCTTCAACATAACCAGTTCATGTCAAGAAAATCTGCACCTGGTAAATTTCTGCATACTGAGCAGCTATTAATGGCACCGAAGTAGCATCCATAAAAAAAGTGCAAAAGATGACAGGGCTGTGTCTGCACTTTTAATACTTGTGTTCAAGGACTATTAAAAGTGCATCTGGCCACCCTAGGCTACAGATGGGGAGAAGGGGCCATAGCTCAATGACAGAGCACCTACTTTGCATATAGAAGGCTGCAGGTTCAATCTCCAGCCGCTCCAAATAGGGCTGGAAAAACTGCCTGAAAATCAAGGACAGTTTATTTATTTATTGCATTTATATACCGCCCTATAGCCGAAGCTCTCTGGGCAGTTTACAAAAGTTAAAAACAGTATTCATTAAAACAAATATACAAAGTTGAAAAACATAAAAAGCATAAGTACAGTATCCTTATAAAAACAGCTATTCTGGGGTCCGTTAAAAACAAACAAACTCAGTATATGTTGTTAAATGCTGTTAAATGCCTGCAACCAGTTGAGCAGGAGTTGGCAACCTGGTATCCTCCAGTGGTTTTGGACTACATTTTCCCTGACTACTGGCCATACTGGCTAAGGCTGGTGGGTGTTGTAGCCCGGGTTGACACCTGGGTATAGGGAAGTCTAGTTTTATGATCAGACTTGGTATAAGGCAGCTTCCTAAGTCTGATCCTACGTGTGTTGTCTCAGAAGCAAGTCCCACTGACTTAAAGGGGGCTCGCTTACTCCCAAGTAAATGTGCGTATGATTTCAGCGTTAGTCGGAGTCAACAGCTTGGCTAGGCACAGCGTAGGGGAAAACTCTACAAAACCGGAAGCTTCCATGATGGATGGAGACGCTCTCTCTCCTCTTTCTTTTTCTACTGCTCTTGAAGGGCGGACGCTCTGTGCTCCTGAGCTTGTTTCTCCTGGAACCATTCTCGGCCAGCGCCACGCGTGGAACTACGCTTGGGAAAGCGAGATAAACAGGTGAGTGAACTGCAGGGAGCTTGGGAGGGATCGGACCATTTATATCAGCCCGATTTGGTACAGGGTTTGGGGGTTTTGCCTTTAAAGCTGTAATCCTGAAGCACTTTAGTAGGGAGTAAGTTCTGTTCCAGTTGTTGGGTAATCGTGCCTTAGGATTTGTGCTGCACGAGTTGCATAAAATTTTTATAGCCGCCTTCCGCAACCTGACACCCTTCAAATGTTTTGAACTACAACTCCCCTCATCCTAGACCGTTGGCTACTCTGGCTGGGGCTGTTGGGAGTTGTAAACTTCTGGAGGGCACCAGTTTGGGGAAGGCTTTTTAATAGAGATTTTCCTCGTCCAGTAACTGTGAGGGTGCAGAAGCAGCATTTGCAGAAATTCTCAAAAGTGCCGAAACTCTCTCCTCTTATCGACCCTTACAGAGTGTGGTCAGGGGTTGAAGGGCGCCCCTGTCATCAGAGATAGTGGGTCGTTTAGGGCAACCTTTCCCAACCATGTGCCTTCCAGGGGGTTTGGACTACAACTCCCATGCTGGGTGGGGCTGATGGCCAGTAACCAATGGTAGTTGTAGCCCAAAACATCTGGAGGATACCAGATTGGGGAAGACTGATACAAGATTGGATTGGCAGGAGCAGAGCCGGACTGCGTTCCTGTCCCTTGAAGTCCTACACATAAGGGCACATTCTTGCATCAAAAGTGGCTTCTCTTCCCTCCTCCCAGAAGCTCTGTGATGGGGAAAGCCACACCTTTGAACGTTCAGTTATCAAAGGTACAGGAGCTGCCTGGATCTTGGAACTCTAAATACAAATAGAAGATCTGCTCCTCTCCAGTGATTGTTAGTCCGACCTGCTATTGCAGTTTTCCATTGAGGTGCTTGGAAGAGCTGTTCAGATTCATTCTAAAGGCCAGGTTTAGAAGTGCTGAATGATAGGTAGAGAAGCATCACTCCCAGCCCAACTGGCAGTAGGTCATCTGCAAGTTTGAATGATATGTTGCTGCATTGTTTGATGGGAGTTGTATTTCCTTTTTCACTGTCCAAGATCCCGGAGGTCCCAAGATCCCGGAGGTCCCAAGATCCTAGAGAGTCAGTAGTGAAAGACAGATTCCATTCAGGGATGTTCTGGTGCTGTAGGCAGCGGGTACAGCATTACCAGCTTTTTTATATAAGATCAGCTCACAACACCATCTATTATAATAATAAAACAACTGCATATAGGATGTTCCTGGAAGATGTGAAGTTTGAATGATTTCCCCCATCACGTTTGCTGTCATTTGGGAGCATTTGATGAATTTCTTTCTGTATTATATAGGTATCTGTCTGAACGTAACCTTTGTTGACATGTGCCCATGTTGACGTGTGCCCATTTGCAGAATTCTGACTATAGGAAAGGGGGATTTTTGAGGAAGTTTTTGAAACATAGGATAGATCTATGCTAAGCTAGTTAGAGCTAGCTACGCCTAAGTTGAAATAATAATATATTCTTGTCATTTACACTGCCTCTGTTTTCCTCCCCTACAGTCTCTGTTTTCCTTGGTAATTATGGAGCAAGCTGGTTCCCACTTTGAGTCAGAACTTGATTTCTGTCCTGAGTGTGGTACAGTCCTACCTCTGCCAAGTGTCCAGGACAAGGTGACATGTCCTTGTTGCTTTTTCTTCATTGATGTGCGAGGTGAGGGTCTTTTTCTGACGCTTTTGGTACCAGCGCCACGAGACACCTTAGCAGTGTAGATGAAGTTCAACTTCATTCTGTCTGACTCAGTCCCTCCACAATGGAAACTCTCAGAGAGAGGAGCAGCTTTCCTGGAGTACTGGAGTTCTATATACACCAAGATCTGGACATAACTGTAGGAGTGTGATTCATCTCAGTAAGCGTCCACCCACCCTGCACCACCACAACTTCAGAAGTTGTAAATACCTACACCCACCATTATACTTTTGGGAACCTAGGTTCATTAAAAGTTAAGGTAGCAATTATCCTCCCCATTCCAAACAGTTTCCATTAACTTGAGTCTTTGATCTTTTATGTAGGCATTTGAAGCAATAATTTCCAGATCAGTCTGTCCTAAATTCATTCAGCCTTAAAAGTCAATTCTGTCCCACAAAAACTGCCAACAGCTTTTTCCATTCTTCCATGTACAATACACGAGATTTCTGCTGGAGCCAATATAAACTGTAATGAATTAAAGTCCTATATGAGGCACAGTCGCCACTGATGGAGACCAAAGATTTATTTATTTACTGTATTTAAAATATTTTTGTCTTGCTCTTCATCTGTGAAAGCTCCTAGAGTGGCTTGCATAAAATCGAAATGCCATGATACAAAAAGGAAAGGGGGTAGGGAATGAAGAGGAATAAATTTATTTTATTTTTATTGCATTTATATCCCACCTTTTCTTCCTCCTTAAGAAACCAAAGGCGGCATACATAATCCTCTCCGTTTTATCCTCACAACAACAGCCCTATGAGTTAGGTTGGGCTGAGAGTCTGTGACTGGCCCAGAATCACCCAGGTGAGCTTTATGGCTGAGTGGGGACTAGAACCCAAATCTCCCAGTCCCCAGTCCAACACTTTAAACACTACACCACACTGGCTCTCAAAGAGTGTGGTGTGGTGTGGTGTTCTGCAGGCCAAGTGATAAAAAGAGCATCCTCCCTCAACATGTCAAATTACATCACTGGACCAAGGGACATGTTGATCTCCTCTGCCCACCCCAACATCTTGCTTGCTCTCATAAGAATTCTTCAATTGTTGGTTTCATCCACATCTCTTACCCACCTCCTTTGGCATAATGGAGAATTTTGAATTCTCCTGATGTTTAAATATGAAGATAAGGCATTTTATCTAAGCCAGAGTTGGATTTAGTTCTTACGAACAGCAGATAAGATTATAAACCTGTGTCTGGGCTGTACGACATTGGACTGCACATGACAGAATGCTCCACCAAACAAAAAAGCAAAATAGAAATCCCATCATTTAGAAAACTAGATGTCAGGGAGAAGGAGCCTAGTCTACTCTTCCTGACAAGCTAGATTTTTATATGCAGGGATTTTTTTTTATTTTAATGTGGGAGCATTCAGTCATATGAACCCCTACCTCAACTCTGAAGTGGTACAGTCAAGTAATGACGTTACTACTGGATCTGCTGTTTGCAAGAACAAGGCCTAGAATGTATAAAGCTTGAGCAATGTCTAGCAGAACTTTGGGAAGGAAGAGGGGAGCACAGGGAAAGGAAGCTACTTTAATGCCATTAGCCATGTACTCTCACAAAATGGGGCATGTGTGTAAAATGTAAAGAATATTAGGGGGAACCTATAATGTTTAATTAACCTGTTCTCAGTTATCCCTCATGTTTCTTCTCTACACAGATTTTGAAAGGAGAGTTATCCATACATCCATCACCTTCAACAGGATAGATGCCACATCTTCCACAATGAGTGAAGGAAACGCAGTCAAAGGACCATTGGTGAGTGAATGGAGAGAAATATTTCACATTAGTAATCATCCAATTGTCTCTAGCAAAAGATTCCAAAGGGGTGTTGAACTTCAGGCCAGGGTTAAATCTGGTCCTCTGGGGTTCCCCCGAAGGCCACGTCCACTTTCCCACATCGCCAGGTGATTTCCTCCCCCTCCCTAAATAGTTTGGTGGTTTCCCAACATTTGCAGAGTTTCCCCCCATTTTGGCAGTGAGAGCTTTAAGCTAAAATATACTGGTATTTTGGCCCCACTCCTTTTGCCTTTAGCTCCACCCACCACTAGAAGGAGCCCCAGAGCGCATCTCCGAAAAAGCACCCCACCACTTTAATCCTAAGGGAAAACAAGAAGCATTGGGGTACAGCGGCATGTAGGTTGAATCAGTTAGGACAGCTTTGCTGTTCCCTGCCTACAGCTATATCTGTAGGTCAGCCTTTCCCAACCTGGCACCGTGCAGAGGTGTTAGACTACAACTCCCATTATCCCCAATGGCCGGGGATGATGGGAGTTGTCCAACACATCCAGAGGGCACCAGTTTGGGAAAGGCTGCTGTTAAGTGTTGGGCAGCAAGAAAGAAGATACTACTTAAATTAAAATCTGATTCCACCAACTGTATGTTGTTAGATAAAAGTTTTAAAATATTAGTTGGAAAGTTTCAGAATTCATTTTTTGGATATGAAATTTTCATTGTGGATCTTGGAATCCAACAACAGACTTTGGGTTCTACCCATCAGCTGTCAGGAACAAAATGTAGGGTTGAAATTCCCAAATTTGAAATCTGGATGCTAAGCTTGGAATTCTAGATGTTTTTCGATGTTTTGGAATTCCTGATGGGTCCATACTAAGTTCTGGCAGAAGTTTGTTTTAGCTGTGCTTGCAGCCTGAGAGAATTGGGACATAGGAGCTACAATCGGAGCTTATAAGGGAATGCAAATGTCAAAGTGATAATGCTTTCAACAGCAGGAACTGAACTCAAGTCAGTATTGGGTCTTGTAGCTCCACAAGCCACAGAAAGAGGTGATGCCACAGTCTCTGTTTCAGGCCTAGCACTGTAGCTAGAAAGAAAAGGGACAATAGCGGCACAACTTTTGTGTTGCCTAGAAGTCTTTTCTGTGGGCTGTGGGAGGAGATGCCTTGACATAAAGCAGGGGTGGGGAACTGGTGCCCTCCATAACTTCTTGGACTCCAATCCCTATAATCTCTGACCATTAGCTATGCTGGCTGGAGCTGATAGGAGTCAGAGTCCAAAAACATCAGAAGAGCCAAAAGAACTGGAGTACTGCCATCTTTGTATTCTCTGCCTCTGTGGTCTAGCTCTGTAGGACTAGCTCAGGGTCAGCAGTATTAAACATATCAAGCCCCCCTGGGGACCCAAATCAAGCCCTTTGGGGACCCAAATAGGACTCCTATGACACTCCATATAATTCAAATTATGCTCAAGGCCGAGAAGCTGCAAATAGCAGACTGATGTGATTACTTAACATAGGGATGAGGGAGTATTATGGGAGAGGGAGAAAAATGTCTCCCTATCCACGTTCTCCACACCATGCAACGTTTTGTACACCTCTGTCAAGTCTCCCCTTTGCCTCTTTTTTTCCAAGCTAAGCAATCCCAGCTGTTGTGACCTTATGTCAAAGAGAAGATGCCCCAATCCCTTGATCATGTTAGATGCCCTTTTCTGCCCTTTTCCCAGTTCTTGCCATTTAAATCCCCTCATGTGCATAAGGCAAACCCAAAGCAAGTCAGTGTTCCTTGCGTTGGCAAAGTGGAAGCAGAAAGACATTAGAACTGCCCTTGCAGTGTTTCTCTGGCTGGGATTGACTCCACTCACATCGGAAAGAGGAATTGGAGAGATGATATTCATTTGATTGATTGATTGCATTTGTATACTGCCCAATAGCCAAAGCTCTCTGGGCAGTTCACAAAAAATAATGACGCTGTGGTGATGGTGTCATTTTGGGGGGTGAGAAGCTGTGGGTGTGGTCTTACAGTTCAGTGGATCAGTTGATCCTCATTTGGGTTTTGTACATAGGCCATAAAGAAACAGAATGTTGTGCAGTCTAGCTCAGTGTCGTAGAGCCCTTGCTTTGCATGCAGAAGGTCCCAGGTTCGATCCCCAGCTTCTCCAGGTAGGGTGAGGAAAGAATCCTGCCTGAAACCCTGGAGAGCCATTGCTGCCAGTCGGTGTTGACAGTATGGGGCTAGATGGATCAGTGGTCTGACCCAGTATAAGGCAACTTTTGATTAATCGGCAAAATGCCTGGGCTTGCCCCTATAGACAAATGGAGAAGCTATCAGGAATGAGGACCCAATTTCTGAGTGGTTGGAGACATTGACACACCAGCCCCATCTCTGGTGATTGTAAGCAGAGAGGAACGCTCATCCCACAGCCCTGATCTTGTCCTCTTCAACCCTTTCAGATTGACAGGAGGTGTCCCCAGTGTGGGCACGAAGGCATGGCATACCATACCCGACAGATGAGGTCTGCGGATGAAGGGCAGACGGTCTTCTACACCTGCATCCAGTGCAAGTAAGAAACCTCCTGATGACCGTTCGTGCAACGCTCCCTCAACCCAACCCAACCCCATTCAACTTGTTCATGCTTTACAGCTGGGGTGGGGGACCTCTTTCAGCCTATGGGCTGTCAGAGAAGTTCTCGGGAGCCGCATTCCAGTGCTGAACAATCCCAAAGGCAAAGTGTGTGGGCCCAAAATACAAAATAAAATAGCATATTGTAACTTAAAGGTGCTACTGCCAGTAACTAAGCCTTAGAAGAAGCATTTCAACCTTTCAGTGGGGGAAAACAGCGCACAAAAGCTGGGAAACCACTAAATGATCAATGGTCGAGGGAAAAGGGGGTAGGGGGTAGGGAGCAGGGCCATTTGGGGTGCCCCAGAGGGCTGGATTTGGGCTTCGGGCCTGAGTTTCACCACTCTGCTTAAAAAACGCATTGACTTGTCTCTTCTCCAGTTGATTTGTCGAGGAATGTGTGCAGCAAACTTTATTAAGATTGCATCGTTCAGTCTGGCCTGGCTTTGGTTGTCTTGGTGGACGATCTATGCCAGAAACTAGGTGCATCCTAGTTGGTTCTACTGGACCTCTTGGTGGCTTTTGATCCATATGAGCTGAGGATGGGTTTTGGAGGCACTGGTTTATGATGGCTCCAATTATTCCTGGAGAGTAGGCCTCAGAAGATGGTATCTGCGGGATATCCTCATGGTCATTGGCTTTTGAGATCCTGGAAGGATCCATCCTGCCCCTCACGTTGTTCAACACTTATGTGGAACCAATGGGAGAGGTTGTTCATAGTGTTGTTGCGTGGTGTCATTAATTCTCTTATCCTCTGTGAAATAGTTCTATCCATATTGTTGTTGATACTATGGACCTCAGTGAGGTCCATGATATTTATGACTTGGCTTTTGTTTTAAATCCAGGTTCCAAGAGAAGGAAGATTCTTGATCAAGTTTGCCCAAATGTGTGGGGGACACGGTCAGAGAAACGCCTCACATCCTGATAGAATCGCTTCAGAAAGTCGGCTTTGGATTGCCACTGTGACAGTGGAATGCTTTTGGGTGCTATGGAAGCATCCTCTCGCTTTAGCTGAGTGATTTGCAGATGGTGACTGTAGGCCTTTGGTAGTGGGCTACAAACGGAAATAACAGCAGGAACAGCACATGACAAAATTGTCTTTCAGGAAGCCCAAAATCTTACCAGTTTGTGTCTTCTCTTCTTTCCTCATATGTTGAACCAATCCAGGATTAAACATAATGTGTGCTTTTGTTGCAAGTCTTCCTGTTGTAGCTGCTGCTGTCATCCATCTCCCAGAACATTTATTTTATTTTTTATTACATTTATATTCTGCCTTTTTTCCTCTTGCAAGGAACCCAAGGTGACTTACATGGCCATCCTCCTCATCTCCATTTTATCCTCACAATAACCCTGTGAGGGAAACAGAATCAACCAAATTGACGCATATAAATACCTGGGCGTATGGTTTCATGAAGCTCAAAACTGGAGGGCACATGGCAAACACACCAAGAGCAAAGCTGAACAAACCATTGGTGCGTTATCCCGATTCTTCATTGCGAAAGGTGGGAAATATCTACCGGCAGCCATCCGGGTTTACAAAGCTAAAATAGTGTCTCAGACTCTGTTTGGAGCTCCAATATGGTTTCCACACTTCAAAAGTTCTCTTGAAGGAGTGCAACATCTCTACCTCAGGCTTATATTCGGGGTCCCTAGATGTGTTTCTGGTGCTGCCCTCAACTTGGAGGCTGGACTAAGTACACTAAAATGCCAAGCTTGGATATTCACCATACATTACTGGCTCCGCTGTCACCTAACGCTCACTTCCAACTCCTTGGTTACCAAAGTCCTGTTAGAACCCTCCGAATCTCACTGGTCTAGGGCAGTGGTGCAAAAAGTAACCTCAATAGGGCTATCCCCTTTTTTCCTGCTATCTCTGGACTTGGACAGCGCTAAACAGATCACCAAACAGAGACTACTGTATATAGACCACCAAGAGCTCCGGGGAACTGCCTGGGAACCATGTTCCCCCCAATCATTGGGTCTCCTAGTCCCTTCTTGCAAAGACGGAATGCCATACCTGGGTTGGTTAACCATTCCCAAATACAGGAAAGCATTCACCCTAGCAAGATTTAACGTCCTCCCCTCCAAGTTGCTGGAGGGGAGATATAAGAAAATTCCATCCAAAAACAGATACTGCCCATGTAATAACATCGAGGTGGAATCCATTCTGCATGTGCTCTTCCATTGCAATTTTTACCAACAGGCAAGAAAAGACCTATTATGTCCTATTATGCAACGTCTCCCTGGACGATCCCCTAAGTCACTCCTGATTAGTCTACTTCAGGGCTCCAGTAAATCTACCACTGAGCAGGTGGCCAAATTCCTGAATTTGGCCATCCGCACCAGATCGCTTACGGATGTTGATTGCGCTTAAATCCACAGATTAGCAATTTTATCATCTATATATCCCTCCCTTTTTCACTATGCTAGGCCCCAATAACCCAATTCTGTTCCCTTTTCAGAAACCAACAAATAACAATCTAGTATCTTTAGTGATTTTGTAACACTCCTCCTTTTTTATCCCTACTCTGTATTGTTTTATATAATGGTGTATCTTCTTGTTTTATATTGGTCTGTTGACTGTAAATAAAGAAATACAAAATACAACCCTGTGAGGTAAGTTAGGCTGAGAGTCAGCGACAGGGCCAAAAACTCACCCAGTGAGTTTCATGGCCGAGTGGGGACTAGAACCTGGATTGCCTGAGTCCCGGTCCAACACTAACCACTATACCACAGTGGCTTTCCTATTTCCCTCTAGCCTCTTGATACCCCCTCTTGATATAAGCTTTTGAGCTACTTGTGCTTTGTGTCTGCTGGGGAGATGCATTTCTTTTTGGCCATGCTCCAGCCTTATTTCAAGAAAGGAAATGGGAAAGCCATATGGTTTGCTGCATAGCAGCCAGTCATATCACCCCTATCCTTGTGCAAGGGGGGTTATTCTTCCTGCTCCACTGTTCCTCTTTTTGGAACTGATGTCATGAGGCTGCAGTGGAAAAGGAAGGGGTTGGGTAACACAGTCTTTCTTGGGCCAGATTTGGCCCCTGGTCCACAAATGCTGACCCCTAATCAATGAAGATTTGCAACACATAGATAAGCTATGAGGGGTGGAGGGACAGCCAAGAGAATTGTCTTTCAGAAGCCCTACCTCCTGGGCTTCAAGGTACCTTTTATGTGAAGAGGGACTAAGTGACTTTGAACCAAAGTAGTTCAAATTCTTATTCATGTATGTTTTCCTTTCTAGGATTAGTTAAAAGATCCCTTCATAACATGAATAGGTAGAATAAAGTATTTTATGTTTTTCTTTCTATATTTGTCTTTGATTTAGTGATCAAAATGGGAGTGGGGGGAAAGGCAGTGGAATTTAGACAAATCCTTGGAGATGGCTATCAATAGCTACTAGTCCTGATGGCTCTGTGCTCCCTTCAGTATCAGAGGCAGTAAGCCTGCGTGCACCAGTTGCTGAGAACCATGGGTGTGAGAGGGTGCTGTTGCGCTGTGTCCTGCTTTGTTGGTCCCTGGTCGACAGCTGGTTGGCCACTGTGTGAACAGAATGCTTGAGTGGATGGACCATCCCATAGCATTGCTCCCAAAGTTCAGGCTAAAGATTACGTAATATGGATTCATTGCCACTTGGCTTTATATTTGACTCCTCGCTCTCCTTTACTCCTCACATCGAGGCAGTAGCTAAATCCTGTCGTTTCTTCCTATATAATATTGCCAGGATTCGACCATTTTTGTCTGTCTCTTCTGCCAAGACTCTCGTTCATGCACTGGTTATCTCTCGGCTGGACTACTGCAACCTTCTTCTCTCTGGCCTTCCTTCGTCTCACATCAGTCCGCTGGTCTCTGTCCACCACTCTGCCGCTAAGATCATCTTCCTGGCCCGCCGCTCTGACCATGTCACTCCACTTCTGAAATCTCTTCATTGGCTTCCAATTCACTCCAGAATCCAATATAAACTTCTGCTGACCTTCAAAGCTCTTCACGGTCTAGCTCCTTCCTATCTCTCCTCTCTCATCTCACACTATCGCTCCGCTCGGGCTCTCCGCTCCTCTGATGCCATGCTTCTCGCCTGCCCAAGGACCTCCACTTCCCTTACTCGGCTTCGTCCTTTTTCTTCTGCTGCCCCTTACGCCTGGAACGCTCTTCCAGAACACTTGAGAACTACAAACTCAATCACTGCTTTTAAAACTCAGCTAAAAACTTTTCTTTTCCCTATAGCCTTCAAATATTGAGTTTGTTCTGACTCTATACTGTTAGCTTCACCCTACCCGGTGCCTGTTTACACTTCCCTGTGCCTGTTTGCATTCTCCTTCCCTCTTTATTGTTTACTACAACTTATTAGATTGTAAGCCTATGCGGCAGGGTCTTGCTATTTACTGTGTAATCTGTACAGCACCATGTACATTGATGGTGCTATATAAATAAATAAATAAATAAATAAATAATAATAATAATAATAATAATAATAATAGAGTACTCAAAACCAAGGTAGTTAAAACAGTGGGTAAGTGCACAAATCTATGCATGTTTAAACAGAAAACAGTTGCATAATACTGAGTATTCCTCAGCCAGTACGGGTGGTTGGGGTGTGCTGAGAGTTGTAGAACTTGTTTCCATCTAAACATGCATAGGATTTCACTGTTACAGACTTAAGAAATGTATTATGGCATAAGATTTTGCAGACTAGGGATTTCAATCACTATAAAGCTCTATGGTGTATCTCAAGATGCTTTTGCTGCCATGCTTTCAAAGCATTTGGTCCAGTATCAATAATGCTGATT
This sequence comes from Elgaria multicarinata webbii, assembly GCF_023053635.1. Classification (NCBI taxonomy): domain Eukaryota; kingdom Metazoa; phylum Chordata; class Lepidosauria; order Squamata; family Anguidae; genus Elgaria; species Elgaria multicarinata. The sequence goes on from NC_086173.1 coordinate 146,300,048, forward strand.
GTCTTAATCTCAGAGGTGTTTAGTTTATTTATGTTTGCTTCCAGGCCAGTTATAACACTGGCAGAACAAGTTGCCAAACCAGCTGTGTGCTGTGTAGAGGTTTTTTTCTTGTGGACTACAACTCCCAGCATTCCTGGCCATTGTCCTTGTAGGTTGAGGCTGCTGGGAGTTGAAGTCCAAAACATCCAGAGGCCAACAGGTTGGGGAAGACGGCATATACCTACAGCCACTTGGCAAAACTGGTTCACTGTGACGCATGCTTCAGAGCAAGCGCAGGAGAAATCGCTGAGAGCTCGGACGGAGCTTTAAGTACGTCTGGCGGAAGTGACTCTGGAGTCTAACTGGGGGACAGATTAACCTAAGGGACGCGCAGAGGAAGAAGGAAGCAGTGAGGCCGGAAGTAGCTCGAGGGAGCGGCCGCTGCACCTGCGAGGGAGGCGGTGACAGCTGCGGCGTGAGAGCGGCAGGTGCGGCTGAAGAGGTCCCTGAGGCCGGCAAGGATCCGGGCGAGCCCTGGGTCGGAAGTGTCCGGTGAAGTTTCCCCCCGGCAACCGGCGCCACGGCGAGCAGGGCCCCAAGCCGGACCTCCATGGCGGAGTCAACAGCTAGTGTGGGAGCCTCCGCGACGGTCACCGAGACGGAGGTGACTGAGCCGGTGAGAAGGGGGCGCCGACGAGTGGCGGTGGCCGGCGGGGCCCTGCTGCGAAGCGGCAGAGGGACGGGGGTACAGTCAGCGCCATGGCAACCATGGTGATGGAGGAGGAGGAGGAGGAGCCGCCGGGGGCAACCCTGATGGCTGGGTCTACTGCGGTTGTCGTGGCAACCGTGGGTTGGGGGCCTCGGTGGTCGTGAGAAGGGCTGCGGGCTGACACGCGGGCTGCGGCGATCTTCTGGGTGATGGAAGGGAAAGGGTGTGATATCCGGGCCATTGCCTTGAATGGTTTTAAATAGACGATGACAAGTCTATTGGCGGGGGTTAGTCATGCTAACAATATTTCTCTAAATACCAGATTGGGGGCGAGGAGAGAGACGAATAAAGAGAGAGAGAGAGAGAGTTGTGCCTTTTGGTGCTTTGCTTTTAGGCTTCCTGGAAGCATCTTGCTACTGTGAGAAGCCAGGTGCTGGACTTGAAGGACCTTTGGACTGATCCAGCAGGCTGCTGTTTGCCAATGAATTTAGTGGCATGTCTTTAATACATTTTTTGTTAATTCCTCCCCTTTCCCGCAGAGCTCACTGCATCCATTTTATCCCCTGTGAACTGGGAAGGGCTAAGAGATAGTAACTGGCCCAAGGTCACCACCTGAGCTTTTCGGCTGAGTGGAGAATTTGAACTTGGGTGTGTCTTCTTTTATGCAGAGCGCTGCTAACTGCTACAAGGCACTACTTCTCTATTGATGAAAATAGTTGCTGGTTTGTAGGAGCCAGCCTGGCTGCTGAATTGGAAACTTTGGCAATCTGCTTGGGGATCTTGATTGACTGCCACCATAGCATATAGGAAATGTTCTGTGCTGAATAAGTTTGAACTCTGATCATCATGGATATGTTTACATGTAAGCGGTTATTGGAATAAAGATGGAATGTTATCACAAGCGCCTCAGGCTGCTGGATGTCACAATAAAGATATCAAACCATAGAGAGCTCGGCTGGATATGGATAGTGTTACTTAATTCTTTTTTGTAATGGACCATCTAGAAAACAATAAACATCTTCAGTGGTCAGGCCGCCTTGTCACCGTTCCCTACACCTATTGCTTCCCATGGCTGCTTTTCTAATTGCTGTTAGCTCTCTTGATCCATTGTGCACATGCAGTTTCTGAAAATGGCAGCAACACCCAAATATACACAGCATAATTAGTAAGCAAAGGGATTGCGGTTGCAAAGGCAGCAGCAAGTGGATAAGTGGAGAACACTTATAATAAGAATCAAAGGGGGTTCCGTAGGTAATTGGTTGTAGGCACCATGGCAACTTGGAAGAGGTTATAGAGGTTCAATAGGCAGCAAAACCCACTGAACCTGCTGATTATGGGAGCCACTTTTCACGCTGACTAGAGAATGAAACATCCTGGCAGCTTCTCTACTCCAGTCAGTGAGCTGTGGAGTTCAAAGTTGAAGTAATGGCTCTGCTCTAAGCCTCACTTGCACTGTATTGTCATACCTTTATGCCACCAAATATCGGTGGGGCTATAACAAAAATGTCTGTTTCAGCCTAGCCTCGCCCACTTCCGTCAGGAAGCTCAATCGATTTGTAATAACAAGACTAGTACATAGAACTAGTTTCTGGCTTCAGTTAAAGTAGGGCTAAATATCCCTCTCCCCACTTATGCAGGATCATTTGTCCCTCACAAAAGTGGGGAGAATATACAGTGACTTGTTGGGAATCTTAAGAATTCTCTTTGTACCTCCAAATGCAAGGTGACTGAGGTTTCTCTCTCTCTAAGAAAAAACAAAAATCAAGACTTGCAGATGCATCAAGTGGGGTGGCCAATGGGGTCAGCCATTTTTCTTTCCTCTGAGAATGCCTCTGGGAACAATGTGACATCATTACATAAGGTTGTTCCCATGGTGCATTCTGTTCCAGGAATGTAGATAGTGTCCAGCTTCAATGCATTAGTGTGTGTTTTAGAAAAGAGAAATTCTTGGCCACCTTGTATTTAAAGGTAAGAAAATAGATAAAATTTACCCCTAACTAAAGGTTAATCAAATCTTCAGGGGGCATTTTTGACCCACCTCCCAAAATGTTCAGAAAGTTCAATAGATTTTTTTTTCTAATTCTCTGTTGGATTGAAAGTGAGTTGCTCATAAAGATCAATGGAGAAATTCATGATTTTGGCACAGCTGTGATTTGGCTTACTGCATTTCTCCCCATTCCCCCTAAAAGGTGGCAGCAAAGATATATAACACAGTGGCCTAGCAAAAAAAGTGGTGCACTTCATAATAAAAGCACGGGACGCTGCACATACAAAGGATATCCTATGAAGTTAGGAAAGCATTCCTAATGTTCTCAGAATCATGGCTGATTATGCAATTATTTGGAGGATAAATTTAAATGTATCTCAGGTTCTATGGGTGTGATTTAGATTTTCGGTATATTAAGATGTCTGTTGTTGGCAATACATACCTATTTTACAACCCATGCTTCCTTAGTCTATAACTTGGGGCTGGTCACCAAAAGATAATTATTATGAGCTGTGCTGGATAGAACAGCCGTTCACTGCAGTGAACTGCTATTGACTGATAGATCACCATTGCAAGAAGAGTTGCATCAGCAGCTTGTGCAAGTGCAGAAGTGTGTTATTAACATGCACTGCATGGTGTTTTTATGATGACCACTGTGCCACTCATTAGTGTGAAATCAGAGAATGTTTTGAGACTTCATATGGATTTTAGCCATATTAATGGTACAGTACATTAAATTGTATTAATATATGCCATTACATTGTAGTAATGCTGTACGTTTTCTTGCTGCCTTGCTAGTGCTCTTTATGCTAGTATAAAAATGCAAATTGGATTCAAAGAATTTGAAATCACATTATGTGGAACTGCAGGGGTTTCAATATCGATTTCTATGGGCTGCTCTCATTTCTGCCCACCCCCATACACAAAATGCATCTCCAACGAGAACATGTAAATCATGTACCTAGACAATGAGTTGCATCTCTCTGTTTTTTCTTATTTCTGTAGCAAGTTCCATGGCATGAAGATATTGTGGTATGCACGGGTGGGTTTTGATTTGAAAAACCAGGAGAAGCTACTGTAGTTAAGCCTTGAACATGCATGCACCCACCCACCCCATCCTCTTCAATTATACACAGATTCGTTTGCAGAGGTACAGGGTTTCCTGTTTGTGTAGAAAGTGATCCTTGAGGGTAGGAAGTTTAAAAATCAGGAACTCGTATATTGAATGGGGTAGTGGTAAACCACTTTTGGTTATGTGTAATGCAAACTCTTTCTCTGCCTTTCCACTCCAAGGAGAATCGCAGCCTCACTATCAAATTGAGGAAACGAAAACCGGCCAAGAAGGTGGAATGGTCAAGCGACACAGTAGACAATGAACACTTGGGACGGCGCTCTTCCAAATGTGAGTCACACACTTCTCTTCCTCTACTGCTATGAGATACCAGGGCCTTCTTTATTTCCCCACGTGTGAGCTGTATTCCTGGATTGGTCTTAACTGGTTAAAGGTGCAACCCTATGCATATTTAGATAGGGGGGAAAGTCCTACAACCCTCAGCATGAGCCATCTTTTGTCCTCCACATCTGTTCCCAGCTTTCACCAGCACATTGCCCCAGTTGTCATGATTCCTTGTGCTGCTGTGCATTTCCATATGGTACTGCTATGTGCTGCTGTGCGTATGTGTACAGTAGTGTATGGAAACTTGGGTAGCTACTACTGGGTAGCTGGAACAGCAGAGAGAAATTGGGAGCATTGTGCATCTAGCTTCCTTATTGGATAGACTCAGCAAGCCTGATATATAGCCTGTGGACTACCGGCCTTCGGCTAACAATTTATTACTGCTATTCTATTGTTATCCCACCTTTTCTCCAAGGAGCTCAGGGCAATGTACATACCCCCGACACACACACACACACACCCCTATTTTAATATTTTATCCTTCCAACAAACCTGCATGGTAGTTAGAGTGAGAGATGGTATATGGAAGCGGAGTCTGTTGGCACAAGGATAACCAACGAACAGGTTCTAGGCCAGATCCAAGTTATGGGATAACTTCATTTGGCCTCTGGTAGTTCTGCCAAATTTAGATCAAGATGTATAAAGATTTGCCCGTAGTTCCACTTGAAAAAGGAAACACTTCCACGCTTTAAGAAACAAGCTGTTCCACAGTACATTAAAGCAAGGTGTAACATGTTCCTTATGTAAAAATGTTTTTAATTATATCTGAGCCTGAGTGGATCTGTTCCATAATGAAGAAGCCTTTCCTTCTAGACGGCGCTAACTCTGTTACAAAACGTGTCTACTCATGAGGGACTTGGTTTTGTTGGCAAGACATTTTCTGGCCCAAAAGCTACTGTCTGGTATTCTTGGGGGCCCTTTAGTCATCCTTAGTTGACCCTTCCCACTCTAGTGTTTCAGAATTAAGAATGGGAGTTGTGCGTTCAGCTTCCTGGGTGTGGGAGTAGCTGAGGGGGAATCCTTGGTAGAATACATGTGAGGAACTCCTGCAATTATATTCTGCTGATCCTCTGGCTCCAGGGAAAGCTAATGGCTCCCTATAATGGAAATGGCCCATGTCTATCTTCTAATATAACAGGGATGGGAAAAGTGTGGTCCTTCAGATGTTGTTGGACTGCAACCTCCCATCGTCCCTAGGGCTCAACGAAGTTGCAGGCTGGCAACATATGGAGGGCCTCACATTTCCCACACCTGCAATGTAACCTCTTCGAGCTTTCTCTCAAGGGCAAAACTTCGATTGGAACCGATAAGCTCTGGAGACGAAAGGCTGCTTAGGCCGTTCTGTTCGGAGAAGCTGTTATTGCTGCCAGCAGGAATTGCAGCGACTCAGCATTTCCGATTAGAAGCTTGAAGGTGGCTTCAGGGGGAGGGGATGAGAGACACTTCCCATAGCAGTGTCTACGCCTTCCCCAACGTCTAGGCTGGCTGGGAATGATGGGCGTTGCAGTCCTGCACTTCACACCTCGAGTGGTATTTTCTTGGTAGAAAGGCAGAGTACAAATCAAATCAGTAAATCTGGAGGGCTGCATTGGCTGCATTGATTGAAGAGAAGAATGATAGCAGCTGAGAGGCCAGAAAGAAGCGTATTACAATATTATACCCAAGAGAGCACAACAACTGTCTTTAGCATTGGCGGCAGAGATTATGCGTGCCAGGGAAAGCATGAGCAGGAAACATTAAAAACATTAACTACATAATTTAAAAGGCTAAATTAAAGAGATGTCCTCACACCCTTTCTAAAAGCCAAGAGGATGGAGATATTTTAGGGTATTACTTGGGTGGTTTTGACTAAGGAATCTGTTCCAGGCCTTAGAGCTTGTGCTTGGCATGCAGGCAGTCCCTGGTTCAATCCCTGGCATCTCTAGGTAGGGAAAGAAAACTGCTGCCCAAAGCCCTGGCCATAGGAGGAGCAGGGAGAGAAGAAGTGGTAACCCAATTCTTCCTCTCTCAGGGCGCTTCTGTCTGCTGGCTGAGCCGTGTATTAAATTGCAGGCATGCAGTTCATTGTTGGTTTTAGATCAGGGGTGGACAGGAAGTAGAACTCCAGATGTTTTGGATGTTGACTTCTAGTATTCCCGTCCACTGGCCCTGCTGGCAGAGACTTCTGGGGCAGCAAGTCCAAAACATCTCGAGATCTATCTTATGCCCATCCCCCTTTTAGACTATATGCAGCATGTATTGCTGTTGTGGTTTACAATGCTGTTATTGTGTATTATACAAATCTGAATAAACAATAGACTAACAGTCTGCCGCTGCTTCTTGAGTCTTGAGACTCACAAGTGGCATGAATTACAATGCAGTTAATGTTGTACAGGGAGAAATGTTCCGAGATTGTCTGCATCTTTTTCCTTTCCTTTTTTCCAAGAGTGGGTTTTACAGGTAGATGGGAGGAACAATTGGCTGGTCTCCCCCCACCTACCTCACAATGCTCTATGAATGTTAATTAGTGGCAGACTTACCTCATCCTCTCTTCCTATTTCTGTGTTTCTTCCTTTTTTATTCTTCCATCCCTTCTGCCCTTTCTTCACTGCTTCTCCTTAATCACTTACCATCTTGGTTTGTACCTTCTTGTTTTCCTCATAATTTCCTCCATTGCCTCTTCCTTTTCCATCACAATTTGCAATTTTCCCTCTCCTGAGCCTTGGCTCTTATTCCCACTGCCACTCATATTTATGGTTTCCCTCCCTCTCCCTCCTGCAACACAGGCTGCTGCATCTATGAGAAGCCACGGGCTTTTGGCGAGAGCTCCACAGAGAGCGAAGACGAGGACGACGAAGGCTGTGGCAACGCCCACTGCATCCGGGGCCACAAGAGAGGCCAGCGGGGGAAGGCGCAGGGTAAAGCCGGTGGCCCAGCAGAGAGCAGCCCCCAGAAGTCGGAGCCGCCTGACCAAAACCACGCCGCGGCCATGCAACACTGAACCCTGCCCTGCCGTGGGGTTGGGGGGAGAGCCCCACCTCCTACCCTGAGCAGGGACTGATGCCGCCCCAACTCTGGGGCAAGGGGGAGGGAGGGGAGGGGAGGGCTCACGCATCCTGTGCTGGTGCTGACACTGCCTCGACTCTGGGGGGAGGGGAGGGGAGGGCACATGCACCCAGCTCCCCGTCTGTCTCTTGCCAGTGCTGCTGCTGTCGTCTTATCTGTCCATCCGTGGCTGGTGAGTCCGTCTGGTGCCGCCCATCCTCACCCCCCACCCCATCCAACGTGGAATGTATTCACAGAGCCTTCTGGGTTCTTTGGCTGGTTTTTTTCCCCTTGCTTCATAATTAAATATTTGTATCGGTGATGAACAAGGTGGGAAACGGGTGCTGCTTTGGAAAGGTCAGTGATAGAGCTGCCTCCAAACCCCTTCTGTTGAACATGCGTTTCCCCGTCTCCTCTCTCTCTCTCTCCCCGTTCCCGGGCTTTGAGTCCACACTTCCACTTTCTGCCTTGTACCTCTGCTCCGACCTACTTTTCTTCCCCAGCCCTGTATGTTCTCTGCCTTTCCATGCTCTGCCCAGGTAATTTTTGCTTGTATGCTCTCTCGCCTTCACTGATCCCTGCTGGCCTCAGCTCCGCTGCTGTATCCTGTAGCTCACTCCAGGTCTCGCCACTGCATGGTTCCTGCGTCTGACACACAGCTGCCTTAAGGGTGCAGCCTTCAGGTCTCCCCACTGTCTTTTGATTTCTGGCGCTTTGATTCCCAACTCTTTGTTGCGACACGGCTACCTTCCTTTGTTGTCTTCAAATGTCTTTTTAAAAGAACGTCCGTCCCCCCTCCTGTGACTGCTTTTTTTAAAAACAACAACAACAACCAACAATGTTTCTTTTTTCGTTATGCTACGGAAGGCTGTAAGATTATTCTTTTCAGGCGGGACAAGGGATTAAGTGAGAAGAACAGGAAGTCCAATGGCTGGGCTGGGGGTGGGGGTGTAGCAACTGCTGCTGGTTCAGGGGTGGGGTCAGGCATCTGGTAGTTGGGGAAGGGGACTGAGAATCGTATGCTGCGGTTGAATCTGGCATCTGACCCTCAAGTCAAGAGGAAAAGCGGCTGGGCTCAGTTTGAAGAAGTCCCACGACTGATTTTTAAAAACAAATCACCCAAGCCTGATCATCTTGCACAAGGAAACGGAAGCCAACCCTGTGTTCAATTTCCATTCTGTAGCTGGAGGTTTACACTGAACCCTGAAATCACGCAACAGGACGCTGTCATTGTGATGTGTTGTGGGGGCACTTCCTTCCCTGGCATGACTCACACAGCACTCAATTGTTCTTTTTACCTGTGGCTCAGTATTACAAGGCAGGTGACTCTAAGTCCTCTCTGGCCTCCACGTGCCAATCTCAGCCTGCTTCTAATTAAACATCATTTTCAACAAGGGAAGCAGTGGAGGGTTTTCCCCAAATGGTTCGGATGAGTACGCGGACCTCAGGCCAGTTCAGCAAGCCCCTTAAGAGCAGCAGATCTCAAACGTCTAATTAGTGCGGTGCCCTTCTTGTCTGACTTAAAAGGTGAAAGCAAGCATAACTCTGCAAGAAAGCCTTGTTTGTTCAAAAGTCTGGCCCTTGGTGGAGGCTATCCCTATGTATTTCTGCATCAGTCACTCCTGGCTGGAGAGCAGGCAGGCAGAGATGCAGCAGGCAACCTCTGTTCAGAAGTGCTTTGGGTTCAGAGAAGCTTTTTCATTGTTTCGTTTGCACAGCACACTGCTCTCTTTCTGCGCAGTGTCTGAATTACAGGGTCGTTAAGGGGGCTTGACACCACCCTACTATTTGTGATAGCTTCTGTTCTTAGACTACAGCTGGGGTAACATACCTTGCCCCCCCCCAACAAAAAAAAATGGAGTAGGAAAGTCGGAGTGGGGCTTGTGAGCTCCCCTACCTTTACTCCTTTAACTTGAATACAGTTTGCAAGTTGCTGTCTTAGGGCAAGCTACCGATCCCCAAATGCAGACAGTGTGGGTGGGTGGACTGTATAGGTCAGTAACTGCCATTCTGGTGCTATTATCAGCCTGTCCTGTTTGAACAAAGGAAGTGCGGTAGTGTGTTCAACTTGCTCATATTGGGCATTAGGGTGATAAGAACCAGGGTGGATTTTATCTGGGGGATCAGCAGTGTCCCTTGGTGGGAGACTGGATATTGAGCAGGAGGGATCAACTGGACACACAGGAATTGCACAAATGATGTATTTACAGGCAGCAACAATATATTGGGCACAACGCTACCCAACAAGATGGCTACACACTCTGGCACTGTCCTAAAAGAAAATTTATTCAATACCTTTAAAAAAATTGCCTGAGAATTAAAATGCAGATGTCTGTGGGGTCATACAGAAGTCTCAGCTTCCTGAGTCACTACAGTAGCTTAAACCCTGCTTAGCTTATATAAATACATATATAATACAAGCTCAGTGTACTGCAACCTGAAATGCCAAATGTTGTCAAGGTCTTTGCAAATGGCATACATTATGCAAGTGTTGTAATTGTTTGATACAGCAATTAAATTTTGGTTCATTTAAACACAAGCTCTGTTTAGCAGCTGAATACATATACCAAGGAAGCTTGCAACTTCTGTCCAGCCAATGAAGCTGTCATGTCTGGATTGCCTGGGCCACCAAAGGTAGATGAGAAGCCGTTCTCCCAGAGCCACAAAATTCCTCCAGTCTGGTTGTGTGCACACTGTCCCTTGGAGCAAGACTGAAGGATAAAGCCTGTGGATTTTATAGATGTTTCCTAGCTCATGAAATGATAGGTAATGCCTCTTCCTTTTCTCAGGAGCTAACAGGCCAACACATGCATTCAGGAGAGCAGTGAGGGGGTGGTCTTGGAAGGTTTTTGAAGCATCACAGCTTGGGAAATTAATTACCTTTCCAGAGAGAGAGAGAGAGAGTCATAGAATCATAGAATAGCAGAGTTGGAAGGGGCCTACAAGGCCACCAAGTCCAACCCCCTGCTCAATGCAGGAATCCACCCTAAAGCATCCCTGACAGATGGTTGTCCAGCTGCCTCTTGAAGGCCTCTAGTGTGGGAGAGGCCACAACCTCCCTAGGTAACTGGTTCCATTGTCGTACTGTCAAACACTCAAGCATGGGAAACTGAACCGATCTAACCTTTCAAGATGACAATTTAGCTGGCATAAACAGCTTCAAGGCAGGCCCTGAATTACCGGCCTATGTGAAAAAAATTCTCTCTCTTTTTTTTAACTATAAAACTGCCAGTTAGGCCAAATTACACAAGTCTACTGTGAGCATGTAGAAATGCGGTGAAGTCCACTTTTCTGCTCACCAACTAACTACATAAATGGAATAAAGGCATGCCTTCAGTCTAGCCTCTTGTCATCTGCTCCAGCCTCACTTTTAAAGCTTATCCCTGCAACAGTGAGGACTAAGTATGCATGCTTTTTTTTAAAAAAAAACCACTAGATTTTATTAATTTGGCAAATATACTGCAAGCTACATTGTGTAGTTTGTAGTATAAAAAAGACTGCACTAAACTGCGGTCGGTAGGGGAGGTGGAGAGAGAGAACAACTGTTTTTTGGTTTTGGCCAGGAGTTGGTGGTAATGAACTACAAACACCTTTGTACCCTAAGGTCTAAATTGCTTTGCACACATCCTAAGTTATGGCTGGAGGCATATGTTGTAACAATCTTGGTTATGGTCTTGTCAATGTTGGGACAGGAGATTTGTGCTGCAGAGAGGCAGGATATAAATATAACCGCCTTCCTCAGCCTGGCACCCTCCTGGTGTGTTTGGGTTCCAGCATGCTCATAAGAACATAAGAAATACCATGCTGGATCAAACCAAGGGTCCATCTAGTCCAGCACTCTGTTCACACTGTGGCCAACCAGCCATCGGCCAGGGACCAACAAGCAGGACATGGTGCAACAGCATCCTCAAAACCATGTTCCCCAGCAACTGGTGCACACAGGCTTACTGCCTCAAATACTGGAGATAGCACACAACCATCAGGGCTTGTAGGCATTGATAGCCTTCGCCTCCAGGAATTTATCCAACCCCCTTTTAAAGCCATCCAAATTGGTGGCCATCACTACATCCTGTGGTAGTGAGTTCCATAATTTAACTATGTGCTGTGTGAAGAAGTCCTTCCTTTTATTGGTCCTGGATCTCCCACCAATCACTGGGTTCTAGTATTTTGAGAGAGGGAGAAAAATGTCTCCCTAGCCACATTCTCCAATCCATACCATGCATAATTTTGTACACCTCTATCGTGTCTCCCCTTAGCCTCATTTTTTTCAAGCTAAACAATCCCAGTTGATGTAACCTTCCCTCATAGGGGAGATGCTCCAGCCCCTTAATAATTTTAGTTGCTCTTTTCTGCACTTTTTCCAGCTCTATAATATATTTTTTTAGGTGTGGTGACCAGAACTGTACACAGTATTCTAAGTGTGGTCGCATCATCAATTTGTATAAGGGCAATATGGTACGGGCTGTTTTATTCTCAATTCATTTTCATATAATGCTTAACATGGGAGTTTGCCTTCTTTATAGCGGCCGCACACTGGGTGGACTTTTTCATCGAGCTGTGTCCACCACAATCCCAAGATCTCTTTCTTGTTCGGTCACCACCAGCTCAGATCCCATTAGGTTATACTTGAAGTTGGGGTTATTCCCCACCCCCAACATGCATCTCCTTACACTTGCTTACATTGAACCGCATTTGCCATTTGGATGCCCACTCTCCCAGCTTGAAGAGATCCCTTTGGAGCTCCTCACAATCCGTGTTTTAACAACCTTAAATAATTTGGTGTTTGTCGGCAAACTTGGCCACTTCACTGCTCACTCCTAATTCCAGATCATTTATGAACAAGTTGAAAACAATTGATCCCAATACTGATCCCTGTGGGACCCCACTATTAACTTCCCTCCATCGGGAGAATTATTTATTATTTTTATTTATTTATTTATTTATTTATTTATTTAGCACCATCAATGTACATCATTTATTCCTACTCTCTGCTTTCTGTTCTTTAACCAGTTACTGATCCATAAGAGGACCTCTCCTACTAAGTTTATTCGGAAGTCTTTGGCGGGGGACTTTATCAAAAGGTAAAGTAGGTGGACTGGGATACTGGGAATTGTAGTACAGGTTGGGAAGGGTGAAGTATGCTAAAGAAATGTCAATTGATTGAAATCACAAGAAGCTGTAAAATGGATTTGCCACTAGAGGGCAGGAAAGTGGTGTACAACGAACTTGGTTTATGAAAAGTTCTGAAAACCTTCCCCATGGCCATGAAATGCACTTCCCTGAAAGAACAGAATGTCCCTCCCTTCCGTTTGTGCCTTTAATTCCCTCAGGAAAATGGCACCTTACTCTCACCAGACATTGTGAGTTAAAGCTGTAGTTCACTAGTAGAGCACCAACCTTGGATGTAGAAACACCTAAAATCGGTCTGGTGCCTTCACTGAAAAGATCTCAAGTAGCAGCGGTGGGGAAAAGAAAAATCACAGAAAAGCTTCAGCATATTCATAGATGACTAAGAACATAAGAAGAGCCCTGCTGGATCAGACCAAGGGCCCATCTAGTCCAGCACTCTGTTCACACAGTGGCCAACCAGCCGTCGGCCAGGGACCAACAAAGCAACAGCACCCTCCCACCCATGTTCCCCAGCAACTGCTGCACATAGGCTTACTGCCTTGGATACTGGAGGTAGCACATAACCATCAGGGTTAGTAGCCATTGACAGCCTTCACCTCCAGGAATTTATCCAACCCCCTTTTAAAGCCATCCAAATTGTTGGCCATCACTACACTTGTGGCGGTGAATTCCATTGTTTAACTACGTGCCCTGTGAAGAAGTCCTTCCTTTCATCTGACCTGAATCTCCCACCAATCGGCTTCCTTGGATGATCCCACTAAGCTCCAGCATTATGAGGGAATGAGCTGGCAGACATTGGCCCTGTTCAGAAGACACCTTAAACTATGGGGGTTAAAGCTGCATTGGATGACTCTGGGTTCATACGCGTGGCAAGAAAAACATGTGTCCTTCGAGCCGGAGTCGAACCAGCGACCTAAGGATGACTTTCATAGCACTCTACAGTCCTCCGCTCTACCAGCTGAGCTATCGAAGGGACATGCCTCAGGAGCTGTGTTGCTCCTTTTAACTTTGGGTGTGGTACCTACCAGGCATGGAACTGGATTTTCAGTGGGAGCATCTTGCTTGAGTCTGCCGGCTCTCCTGTCTCCTGGCCGGCAAACCTAAAACCTAAATGGGGGTGGGGGTATCAGAGCACCTCATTAACAAGCATGTAGATAGGAACATAAGAGCCCTGCTGGATCAGACCAAGGGTCCATCTAGTCCAGCATTCTGCTCACATAGTGGCCAACCAGACGGGCATGGGAAACCCGCAAGCAGGGCATGAGAGCAACAGCACCCTGTGCCCATGTTCCACAGCAACTGGTGTACATTGGAATCCTGCCTCTGATAATGGAGGTAGCACATAATGTCAAGTACATAGTAGCTATTGATAGCCTTCTCCTCCAGGAATTTGTCAAACCTCCTTTTAAAGTCATCCAAATTTTGAGAGGCGGAGAAAATGCCTCCCTCTTAAGGAGTGTATCTGTAGCAAAAACAAAAACAAAAACCCCGCACCCAAACCAAGCCAAAACAGTTAATTCAAGTTAGTGTATCAACAGTACGCTGTCAAATTGGATTGCAGTCAACAAGTGACTCATGTACATCGGCACCTTACATGAAATGCTCCCAAAGAATGTGTTGGAGAATATGCCCCCGCCTTCCCACACAGACACGCAAAGTGCGGGTGTTTATTTTGTTTTTGCTAAGCATGGTTGCATTGGTTAAAAACTGCACTGGCTTGTAATGTAAAAAAGAATGTTGCTTTTATTGTACAATGTGAGTTTGTATTGCCAGGTCTAAAACAATGAAACGATCAAGTGTATTTCACTCCAAATGTCAGGAGTGTACAGCGTTGTCTGTCCCCAACACTCTACCCCTAAGAAACATGGGCCAAACTCCAGGACCGTGCAGTCAAGCCTCCCCCAGCCCCTGCCCCATGACCACCCAGAGAGAGCAGCAGAAGTCAACTACATTTAAATTAAAGAATTGATAACAAATTTGCTGACAGCAGCGAGATTAATTATATCTAGGAACTGGAAGGTTCAAGGAGATTATCGTATTGAAGAATGGTATAAGGAAATTTGGGATATTGCCATTAATGATAAATTGACATGTAATATAAAAGTAAGAAGAGGCATATCAAATATGAATGAGTTTGAGGGAATTTGGAAACCGTTCCTGGTATATGTGTTCTCTAAGGGAAGTGGAAAACCACCACCAGAAGAAGTAATGAGATTTTGGAAGCAGGAATAGATCCCAAAGGGTGAAGGGGAGCAATTGTATTGTTTGATTATGAATAGTGATAAATTACAAATGTTAACAGTTGAGCAAATCTATGTAATATTTTTTTCTTTTTTTCTCTTCGATTGATTGTTTTAATGTGATGTTGATGTATTTTAATTTGTGTTAATAAAAATTATAACAACAACAACAAAAGAAGTCAACTACATTTTATTCCAGTAGTGCTATGATTTAATGGAGGCTAAAAAGCAAAACTGTATTGCAATTTTTTTAAAATTGAAGTTGGCATCTGTTTGGGTTTTTTACTCTAATATATAAGAAATGCAGAAGTACCTGTGAAGCTTGGAATAATGGCAGGTAGGGCGCTACAGAAATGTTAAATGGGTGCTTCACAAATAAGCCTGGCCATCTAAATACACCCCCCCCCCCTTTTTAAGGCCATTATGCCCTGGGTCTAGAATTGCCTAGGGTGACCAACTGTCAGGATTTCCCCGGATTTGTCCTGGTTTTTGTTCTTTCCATGGTGTCAGGGGGGATTTTCTATAATTTTCAACAATGTCCTGGAATGACACACCTTCCCCTTTAAGGCTGCCATTAGCATGGCAGGAGGGAATGACATGCTTTCTTGAGGCACATCATTCCCCCACCCCGAGCTCCAATTGAGGTCTGAAAGGGGAAAGTGGGTCATTCGTGGACATTATAGAAAAGGCCCCAATTGGAGTGGATGGTGGTGGTGCAGAAGGAAATCCTTTCCCCTCCTCCACTCCAATCGGGTTCTTTAAGGTGGCGGGGGAATAACGTACTTTCTGCAGGACTCAGAAAGCTGCTTCCCCCCCCCACACACACACACTAGGTGTCCTCTTTTTTGGTTTCCCAAATATGGTCACCCTAGAATTGCCTAGCTGCACGACTGCATTTGGATGGCCATCTTATGTATGTTGATTTGGAAGTAAGTCCCACTGAGTTCAATCGGACCTAATTTAAATTATTGGGTTGCCTTTTAAAAAAAACACAATACAGGTATGCTCTTTTATCTTAAATCAATCTGATATGTAGAAATTTACCAGGTGAACTTTTCCCCTGGAATACTTCAGAAACCTTTTCCTGAGATAAAAGGCAGGGAAGGCATCACTGCTACATTTTTGTGTTAAAACCATGCAAAGGGTGTGAATCAAGAGCAGGGAGTGTAGTGATCCTTTCGAAGCGCTCCCACTTTGACCCTGCACCCTACAAAACCACATGCAGTGCAGACATGACCACTGCTAATGTGGTGGTGGTGGTGGTTGCCCTCTTTTTCACTGGCTTGGCTGCTGTGCAGGCGTGTTGCAGCTTTTCACTGCAGGGGAGGAAGCGTGGGGGAAATCTCTTACTCAATTGGTGTGCCTCTAAGTTAGCACCTAAGGTGCGGTGGAGGATGCTGTCCTATCGGGAATGTTGAAGAAAGATTCAATTATAGAAGGACCATTTGGAAAAGGAGGTCAGGGCTCCTGTACCTTGAACAGTTGTATAGAAAAGGGAATTTCAGCAGGTGCCATTTGTATGCATGCAGCACCTGGTGAAATTCCCTCTTCATCACAACAGTTAAAGTTGCAGGAGCCCTGCCCTCTTTTGTATCTGGTCATGCTAGGCAGGGCTCCTGCAGCTTTAACTGTTGTGATGAAGAGGGAGTTTCACCAGGTGCTGCATGCATGCATACAATTGAGGCTTGCTGAAATTCCCCTTTTCAATGCAACTGTTAAAGATACAGGAGCCCTGTCCTCCTTTTCATATGGTCACCCTATTCAATTACCAGTCTGGTCAGCTTTTGTACCTGCAGTGGAACAAAGTGTTATCTTGTTCCACACTTTAAGAAGCAAAATATCTTGGGCTTGCCCTGATGCTTGGGGGAAGGGGGAAGAGATTTCCCTCCTTCCAAGAAAATCCTGCCTTAATGTATGCAACTAAATCTTATGCATTCTCCTGGCAGCCTGCATGAAAATATCTAACAAAAAATGGGTCCTTGCCTGCTCCCAAAAAGTAGATCTAAGGTGGCCATGTATGAAATGCTAAAAAAAAAAGGGGGGGAGACAAAGAAGGACACTGATTTGCATATAATTTGCATGTGCTGATGTATATACATAGATGCAAATTTAGAAATGTCTAATTCCAGAGAAATATAGGACATCTCACTGCGGTGTGGATGACCAGGTGGTCTGTATTCTGTCCGCAGTCCAGGTGCAAGTTCTTGATGGGCCACAGTTCTTATGGATCTTTATCTTGAAACCAGCAGATCTTCAAAGAGGGCAGATCTTCAAAGAGAGGACAGTCCCCTGTAAAAGAGGACACATAGCCACCCTAAGCTGACTGGGGGATGATGGGAATTGCAGTCCCACATACAGAAAGCAGCTAGTTGGGGAAGGCTGATACACACGCACACACTTTCCCCTCTGCAGGTGTGCTGAGGCAGAGTGGCTTTGCTAATGTAGCAAAAATCCAGGTGGGGTTTCTTTCTAAATAGGCAACAGCCTCTGGGATTCATTTAAAGCAGTTCTTATAAGGGAAAGCTGTTAATTGCCTTGATCTGGCAAGATCTGGCTTGAAGGGGTTGGTGTGATGCCTCATACTTGGATAGAGGGGAAAACGTACTTTAGTATAGGAGGTGAGACATCTCACATGATTCCTCACATTCAGAAGCAGTGTGAAGAGAATCTGTCGCCTTTTAATCATTTCCCACTCACCTTGTAAAGCATGACTAGCAGGGTTTGCCAACTTTTTTTTTCTAGTAGGTCTCCTGGGCTTTTTGCTGCACGCTGGATGCAAATTAAGCTTGGCTCCTGAAATTTAGCTATGTAGAAGAAGGAGTTTTATTCGGTGCTGCTTAAATATCTGTGGTGCAGGGCTGAGAAAAGCTGCAGCCACAGCTTCTACACAACTATTAAAAATACTATTCTCCTTTGTCTCTGGTCGCTCTTCCTTCGCAGATTGGCTCACTCACTAAAGCCATCTGATACATTTCTGATTGTCAAGGTGCTGCCAAAGAAACAGGAGCCTTGCAGGCAGGCAACAATCCTTATCAAAACTCTGGTTTTCCAGTCTACTAACGTGACCTGGAGATGCTGTCTAATAAAGGTGCTATCGTGATATGGATTTTGAACATTTGTGGAGGGTGTGCTATACAGCTATTGTTACTTTTTATGCTTATATGTTATACTAGGATTGTTTCCCCGGCATAAATCTTCACTGACTGTCCACTCAAACCTTCCAACCAAACTCCCCCTTCAAAGAAAAAGTTCTAATTTCCTTTGCAATAATACTTTTTATTTAGCCATAGTTTGCAATTAAAGGTCCATTCAATTGAAGGACTCAAATAAATCCATTCATACGCAAGTTACAATCATTATATAGTACATAAAACAAAAATAAAAACAATACAGTGTTAATTGTGCTGTGATTTGTCTCTTCCTTATCCATACATGCCAGCAAAGAGCACAATATATTGTAGGAAGGAAAGTGGGACTTTGGGAAAACATGTTAATTCAGTTTCTAATACAAAGTTTACATTGATGGGGAGAGCAAAGGTAAGTGACTTTGCATTTCCCCACCCCCAAAGAAGGACCTGGCTCAAGTGTAGACGCTGGTGGGTCTCTCCATTGCTTTGCCATCTTAGCCTCCTCCACAGCTCGTTCTAACTTAGCCAGAAGACATCAATGATCAAATAGCACCACCCAGTGATCATTTAAGAAATAATTGCACTGTGCACTTCAATGCCTTTTAATGCTGTCCAGCAAACGCTAATAGATCTGGGTGTTTCTATTGCCATCCAACATTTAATGTAGCATCAGCAGTGGACTAGACTCAGTAAAACAGGAGTGGGCCTTCTTAAGGCTTATGAGTTCAGTGTTGTTTTTTTACTAGAACCACCAGCAGGAACCAGGTACAACACAATGGCTCAAGAAGGAGATGCAGAATTGCAGAACTATTATTATAATTATTGCTGCTGTTGTTAATAATTTAATTTATATCCCCCTTCCCAAAGATGCATTCAAGGTGTGCCTCTGAGCACAAACTCAGCCCAGGAAATTATTTTCTGTACCAGAACCGGAGCTTGCACACAAATCCTTCCACAGATACATCTACTCCTGTTTCCCTGAGCTTTCTTGATTTTGGTAGCCTAATTTAGCAGGGGAGAAGAAGATTTTCGTTGTTGCTATTCTTCTGCCATTGGAAGCTGGAATTCAGAACCCTTCGGTGATCAACTGCAAATAACCTCGCATTCTACCAGTAGATCCCAACTTTACTTTCGGCCTGACCCTGCTGGAAAGAACATAGAAACAATGGGGTCCCCTGTCTAGGCAGTGTGCAGTTCCATCAAGAGGGCAAAGTGGTGGAGGGAGATATCAGAGATTGATAAAAGGAGTACAGGGAGGATACAGGAGAGAGCCAGGTTGCACAGGAGCCTTTGCCACCCACTCAACCCTGAAAGCAGCCAATGAGATGGAGCTCCCTCCTGCCTGCCTCCTAGTGGAAGATGAAGTAAAAAGGTGATGCTGTGAGATACATTGTTTTGTCCGTTTACATGCAAAGATCACATCCTGCTGCATCAACACACCCACCATGGCTGCAAGATAAAACAATCCCTTATGATGTGGGTTCAATAATATAGTATCATTAAAAAAATCAGCAACTTCTCTCCAAGATTCAGCGGTTGTATTGAACTCCTCCCATGCCAAGTGACGTCGAAAGATACTGGGGTAAGGTTTTCCCAGGATTTTCCCAAGCAGTGGTTCTGACGTCTTGGCCAAAAGCAAAACCAATCTCCTCTTCCCGATTTAACCTAACTTAAATCTGCTCCGCTCAGTTATCAGGATGGGGCTTAATCTGAACCAGGGGCAACTGAAATCCAATTCTATCAGGTTTCATTCATAGAAGATGTGAAGAAATCACTCAAGGGGCTTCTGGGCATGTGCAGAGTGCATTTTGTCACCAAGTAACCATCGCTTGAGCTTCTGGTTTTGTTTTTAATATTGCCTTGCAAGATGAGATTTCCCCTAACTCTTGCAGGTCCGTTTCTGAATCAAAAGCCTGAGGCTTGGCCACAACCTCAACATCTTCCCGCCTCCTTCACCTCTCCTCAAAATCCGGCTGCCTCCATGCTGCAGCCTGAACTGGAGAAGTCTTGGTTGAGTCATTCTGTTGATGCTCCCCAGCCTTAGCCAAGCAGGAGTCCCCACTTGAAGGGGCTCCTAGCGGAATTTCCAGCATGTTCAGGTGAAATGGTTGTCTGGGGAATGATGGAACCACATTAGCTGTAGGGAGAAAAGGGGGAAATGGAAATGATGAAGATAAACGGTATTGGAGAAGATTGCATTTGTCTGTGTTGGTTGCTGAGCAGAGAATCTCATGCCCTTTCAAGGAGTAACTAGGAAAATAGGAAGCTTCCTTCTAAGTGAATCAGACCTTGGGTCCCATCTAGGCCAGTATTGCTAACACTGACTGGCAGTGGATCTCCAGGGTTGCAGGTTGGAGCTTTTCCAGCCCTACCTGAAGAACCAGGGGATTGAACCTGCAACCTTCCACATGCAAGGCAGGTGCTCTACCACTGAGCCACAGAACTGACCAGCTTCTTTGGTGGGGCACACACTGTGCGATGACTAAGGGAACTGTTACTAAGCTGTGATAAATACATTTTAGTTATCAATGCATCCAGTTAGTATAAATGTTGATGGTGTGTGTGGCATATCTCAGTGGCAGAGCACATGCTTTGCATGCAGAATGTCCTGGGTTCTATCAGCAATTAATACAATGATAATGACGATAATGGACCTCAGGTGGACGATGACATGAAACTTCTCTGCCTGAAAGACTCTAAAGAACTGCTGCTAGTCATAGTAGCCAATACCTTTTCCCAACCTCGGGACCCCAGATGTTGGACCATGGGCTTTGGGGATCATGGGAGTTGTAATCCAACAACATCTGTGTTTGGGAAAGGCTGGGCTAGATGAATATACAGTCTGACCTGGTAGAAGGCACCTTCTTATGTTATTCTGAATTAAAACTCGAAATTCACTTCCCTTTTTAATAGCTGCAAAGATGTGCTTTTAGACTGAGTGTATAGGAGTAAGGATTGCCCACCCGCAGAGAAGCCCACCCATGTGTTTCCGCATGAGTCAGTGATCGGGGAGGGAGAATGAGTTCCCAAGTTCACCTCCAGTTCGAATCTAACTCTTAGATTTAAGTGTTAGAAGTATCACAGGTGATGGGAAAGAGAAACATCCTTCTCTTTCCTGTCCTCTGCCAATCAGAGCCCACATGGGACTGAGATGGATGGAGAATGGCATAAAGGAGCTTCAAATGTTGCTCCTGTGTTGTGTCTCTGTGTGATTCATTATTCTGGCCTTGCTTCTTTCCAGTCATCAGTCTCAATGGGGAGTGATGGCTGTGCTGTGTCTCTGCAGCTATGATCACACCAGAAATAAATGAATAATCCAGAGAAAGCAGAATTACTCACCCTCAGGGGAGGTTCCCCAGTGCATCTCTGTATGAGTTACTGCACTGAGTATGCCATCTTCCAATCAGGAGGTGCCTCCAAACAACAACTCCAGCAGAAGCTCCGGGGATGGACTCCACCAAGGGTGGGCAATTCTTGTTCTCACACTCTATGTAATAAGTGCCCCTTTTCTGGGTACAAGTGCTTCCTATTTTATTTTATTTTTAAAAAAAGTCTACCCTAGCTATTAGAAATTTGAGAAATGTGGGTTTCAAGGTCTCACTATTTGGAGAGAAGAGGAAGATGGGCATTTGTTATGCAAAAGGGCATTCTGGACGGTGTGGGATTTACACTCACATGGCAAACTGAATGAAACAAAAAACACTCTTTAAGTTTCATGCATGGAAAATATGTTGGAAGAAACACCATAAGGTTACTGCAATTCTTTGCTCCAGCACCAGATTTCCAAAACTGTTAACCGGCGATCCCTGACATATGCCTCTTTTTCAGCGCAATCCTATGCATGTATACTCAGAATTAAGTCCTAGGTATAGGATTGCAGCTTTAAAATGTTTCAGGTAAGGAGATTCTTAAACAGCCTTGTCCAACCATGTACCCTCAAGACCAGCGGATGATGGGAGTTGTACTCCAACACATCTGGAAGGCATCAGGTTGGGGAAGGCTGCTCTAAAACTTCTCCAGCCTGCTATTATTCCATGATACCTAAGTGGTGCTCAGCTGCCCAGGGCTGACAGGAGTTGCAGTCCAACCAGTGGAGTCTGGTGGATCTGATTTTGGTGGGGCTGTGAATCCATTCTGGATTTCAGTTAGAACTCTAAAAGAGACATCCAAGGTGATGAATGCTAGCCCAAAGACAGGTTAAGCTCCTTTAGAGTTCTGGCTGGTTCTGACTGAAACCCCAAATGGATTCAGAGCCCCATGGAATTCAGAGCCACCAGCCTCCACTAAGTCTAACATCTGGACAGCCAGAAGTTTGCCTGATAGGACACAGGTTTTGTATGCAGGAGACTTTCAGTTGCAATCCCTGGCAGGTTCAGTGATAAAGTACCCCAAAAGGAGAAAGTATGTAGACTTACCATGTGCACACTTCTCTGATGCTTTCCTAGAGAAAGAGAGAAAAGATGGTATTAGATGGATCGGTCACAGATGGTTATCTTTACTTGTCTACAGTGGTAAATTCTGCAGACACTCCTCCTCACACACTCTATAGCTGCACCCACCAGGGGAGTTCCAAATTCAGGCAGCTGTGTTTCCATATCAACAAACCAGTCCTAGCTGTTTTCATTTCCACCAGAAGCAGGCCTTTTGATAATTAATGAGTCTTAATTATCAATTTAAGAATAAATCACCTCAAAATACTTTGTATTACAACACAGTGCTTACAGCAACATATTGTCCCTGGGAGAATCCATTCCCCACCCCTCCCCTCTCCTCCCCAGGTATTCACCTGGTTCACACATAACACTGGCAAATCATGTGTTAATTAATTAACCCACAATTTGCCAGGGTCCTGTGCTGCTGCCATTCTGAATACACAGCCTCTAATCAGCCTTATTGGAGATTGGGCTGTGACATGTGAACCTGGACACTATGGGTTAATCATGAGTTAAACACCCCAAAGTTAACCTACAATTAACTTTGGGTCATTTAACCCACACTTCACCCATAGTGTCTGGGTTCGCATGTCACAGACCAACCTCAGATCGGAGGCTGCATATTCAAAATGGCAGTGGCACATGCTGCATCAAATCGTGGATTTATGCTGCCATCACAAGTGAATTGGGACACTGTGAGGATTGCAGCTAAACTCAGGGGTAGTAATAGGGAAGTACGGAGGTGTAGGGTGGCCTCTTACCCATTGCCAAAAGAGAGGGCACAAGGCTGTACGAAAATTGCATACACTAATGTATAGGTGCAAATTTAGAGGGGGGAATGTTATAATTTAAATAGATATACAATCCATTGCCCCATAATGGGGAAGCCTGTGGCAAGGTTCAGCCTGTTGCCCAGGTGCTGGCTGCTCTCCTTCCTTTTGGTTCTTATCTGGACTGAGACCAGGTAGCTCTTTAAATAAAGCGCTAGCATCTGACGGAGCTTCAAGTAGAGGACTGTTCTCTGTAAAGCAAAGCACCTGGCCTTCCTAGCCCAGGGGTGGCAAATGATGTCATCCTCCCTGCTCATTGAAATGTCCCAGCTTTACAAGTCCTGGCTCCGCTACAGCACTCATGCCAGGACTAGAGGATCCGTGAAGTGGGAAATGGGAAAATCCCCCGTGATTTTTTACACAAAGATCAGTGCACCGATCTGTGCAAGATACATATCTAGGCAGGTTTGCACAGCTTCCCAATCATCCAAGCAAGGGCAGAGCTGTTATGACTGCAAACTAGGCAAGTCAAGCGATCTAACCAAGGTCAGCAGAGGTCTGAAGGCAAGTCCCCTGATGCAGCCCAGTTGAACCCACAGCACCCAACATTAATGGCAAAGTGGGAGCAATCAGGATGCGGGCACATTGTGGTTTATTAAGCTGGTATTTATGGAGCGTGTTCAGAGGAGGGCAACCAGGATGATCAGGGGTCTGGAAACAAAGCCCTATGAAGAGAGACTGAAAGAACTGGGCATGTTTAGCCTGGAGAAGAGAAGATTGAGGGGAGACAGGATAGCACTCTTCAAAGACTTGAAAGGTTGTCACACAGAGGAGGGACAGGATCTCTTCTCGATCCTCCCAGAGTGCAGGACACGGAATAACCGGCTCAAGTTAAAGGAAGCCAGATTCCAGCTGGACATCAGGAAAAACTTCCTGACTGTTAGAGCAGTGCGACAATGGAATCAGTTACCTAGGGAGGTTGTGGGTTCTCCCACACTAGAGGCCTTCAAGGGCTGTCAGGGATGCTTTAGGGTGGATTCCTGCATTGAGCAGGGGGTTAGACTCGATGGCCTTAGAGGCCCCTTCCAAGTCTACTATACTATGATTCTATACGACAACGGGATTGGTCCTCATTGAATATAAACCCGAATTTATCTTGATTCGAATGTACACAAAGAGTGTCACACTGCAGCAGCAACAGCGATCTCCTGATTTTTTTAATAGTGCAGTTATTAATGCGCACATACGATGCTATGGAGGATAGAGGAGTGAAGCTATAAATTTTATCTGTGGACCTCCGCAGATTCACATAAGAGAAAAACTGACAGGGGTTGGGAGAAGGAACAAGGCAGCAAAAGAGGATGTGAGAGGGGGGAAAGCAGTGCATTGGAAATGACAACCCTCCAAAAAGAAAATGGAGGCTTTTCTCCAAGGAGCGAGACAAGGACTGAACATGCCTCCTCCCTCTGGCTGCCTGTTCCCCCCTCTTTGTTTAATATTATAAGCTCTATTTGCAGAGCTCTGCAGAATCATATAATTTAAAATGAAAATGGTGGGAAGGAACGAGGGAGCCAGAGGAGGATGCAATAGGTGGGAAGGTGGGAAACCAGCCAATCACTTTGTCCTGCTCACATGTCAAGATGCGATTTAACTCCCCCAATGACACAGAACTATAACGCATAGCAAACTCAGATGTTGATGCAAAAGTCGCGGTAAATAGCAACTGCGAATATGTGCATTATCGCATTAAGAAAACAGCGCTACGGCGAATGGACGGCTGCGTCATGTGTCCTGAAATGTGAATCTGCACGTTTAGGTCAGGGTTAAGAACCCGTATAGACAAGCCCCTGGTGTGTGCGTATCTGAAATATAGGGTGATCAGCTGCCAAAGGAGAACAGTTTCCCAAGTACCTTCAAATTGCTTTGCAGGATAGCGTACAGGGCTGGGGTCAAGGGTCGGCCTGGTCGGGCACCTGCTGTGGGCCCACGCCACAGCAGAGCCCCCACTAACAGGATCCCCCTGGCGTTGCTCCACCTCTTCACCATGGCAACTTGCTTCTTCCTCTGAGAAGGATGAGTAGATGCCACAGCCTACTTGCTTTCTGCCTGTCAAGCAGACCAGTGGTAGCAATGAGGAGGAGGAGGAGGAGGAGGAGGAGGAGGAGGAGGAGGACCAAGAGCAGCTGGTGAAAATAGCAGTAAGCAGGTAAACTCACTGAGGGAAGGGCCCTTTGAGGAGGCCTTGTCCCAAAAGGCCTTCAAAAACCAGAAGCCGGCAATGATAGTAAATTTCAGAAAGTGCAGTTTGTCTCTCACCTCGGTATATCCAGGTGTGCCTGCCTAAATTTCCTCTTTTATACAACAGTGTTCCAAGGCCCTGTTCTCCTTTGAATCTTCTTGTCCACCTAATGAAAAATCTGGTTGGTTTGAGGGCAGGATTCATAAATTTGGAGAAGACTGCAATAAGTTTCTCCATTGGTAGGGTGACCATATGAAAAGGAGGACAGGGCTCCTGTATCTTTAGCACTTGTATTGAAAAGGGAATTTCAGCAGGTGTCATTTGTATATATGGAGAACCTGGTGAAATTTCCTCTTCGTCACAGAAGTTAAAGCTGCAGGTGCCCTGCCCTCTTTTAAATCTGGTCACTTTAGTATAGCTCCTGCAGCTTTAACTGTGGTGATGAAGAAAGAATTTCACCAGGTTCTCCATGTATACAAATGACACCTGCAGAAATTCCCTTTTCTATGCAACTGTTAATGATACAGGAGCCCTGTCCTCCTTTTCATATGGTCACCCTATTCTCCATCCTCCAAGAACAGACGGATATCGAAAATCTCTTCTCTCTTCCACTACGCCACACGTAGGATAGCCCCGCTTCTTCTCTGTGCCTTTAAGAGTAGCAAGGCAGGCTGAAATTCAACGCATAATGCAGACTTCCCACCCCTGGCATCTTTGCGGTGGGAAAGTGTGGCCCCTGATGAATTTCTACCTGCTGTGTATTCATTATAGGCACAGTGGCTTTGGCAGAAAAGAAGGTGGCACTCCTTCCAGGGAGACATTAAGCAGACTCCAATGCAGGCTGGTAGGTGCAATGCCAGCGGGTGGTGAAACCGCTCTGGGTTCTGACTGAAACCCGCAGTCATTGCCCCACTGATATCGGAGACACCAGCCTCCTCTGACAGGCCTACATGGCTCCACATGCCACTTGCTCAACTGGCATCCCATGTGCTGTTTATTCCTGAGAACCAGGAGTGGCTGGCTACAATCCAAGCTGAGGCATGGAGTAATAACATAAACATGCCATTGCCCCGGGCCGCCTTACCTAATGGTTGGCCTGCGAGTTATCAGTCACGGGGAGGGTGGTGCCCCTGAAATCCTTCTAATCAGTTGTGCACGTGCTGTGCCTGGAATGGTACAGTCACCTTGCTGCACTGCGACATGCTCCAGCCCTACCCCATGCTGTATGAGGTCATGAAACACACCCAGCTCAGCCTCTAGGAATTTACAAGCTGCCTGCTTTAATGATGCTGTCTGGGGCAGAGGTGTCAGACCGTGCCCTGAGCTTTGATCCTGCACTTTGGACCTCTTAAATTAATAATTTCCAGCGCAAGTAGCTATACTAGGCTGTTGCAGCAAATACAATAAATCCTGTTGCTTTTATTAGTTAAAGAGCCCTTGCAACACTTCCATTGTAGCAGAATATAGCTAGCGCGACCAGATACAAAAGAGGGCAGGGCTCCTGCAGCTTTAACTGTTGTGATGTAGAGGGAATTTCACCAGGTGCTGCGTGCATACAAGTGAGACCTGCTGAAATTCTCTTTTGTATACAACTGTTAAAGATACAGGAGCCCTGTCCAACTTTCCATAAGGTCACGCTACTACAGCTTCCATCTGCCCTAGCAGTAGAGCCAATGGTGAGTAGGGTGACCATATGAAAAGGAGGACAGGGCTCCTGTATCTTTAACAGTTGTATTGAAAAGGGAATTTCAGCAGGTGTCATTTGTATATATGGAGAACCTGGTGAAATTCCCTCTTCATCACAACAGTTAAAGCTGCAGGTGCCCTGCCCTCTTCTAAATCTGGTCACTCTAGTATAGCTCCTGCAGCTTTAACTGTGGTGATGAAGAGGAAATTTCACCAGGTTCCCCATATATACAAATGACACCTGCTGAAATTCCCTTTTCTATGCAACTGTTAAAGATACAGGAGCCCTGTCCTCCTTTTCATATGGTCACCCTAATGGTGAGGGATGATGAGACTTGCAGTCCAACATCTGGATGGCCACAAGTTGCCCTTTCATGATCTAAGGAAGCAGGCAAGTGAACCTCAGACACTTTGTATCCTATTTGTTAATTAAAGGTACAAATATCTAGGTTGCCATCTGGCATTGAACCAGAAACGTCTGATCTCCTTCCCCTATTATAATCAATTGTAATTAACTAGGGTGACCATATGAAAAGGAGGACAGAGCTCCTCTATCTTTAACAGTTGCATAGAAAAGGGAATTTCAGCAGGTGTCATTTGTATATATGGAGAACCTCGTGAAATTCCCTCTTCATCACAGCAGTTAAAGTTGTAGAAGTTATACTAGAGTGACCAGATTTAAAAGAGGATAGGGCACCTGCAGCTTTAACTGTTGTGATGAAGAGGAAATTTACTTTTCAACACAACTGTTAAAGATACAGAAGCCCTGTCCTCCTTTTCATATGGTCACCCTAAATTAACTACAAGCCATAATAGTTTAGCTCAGTCGGGACATGTAGCTCAGCATCATCTGTGTATATTAGGTGATGTTCAAAACGTAGAACCCAATGATACTATTCCTGCCTCAGAAACCTTTGGGCTTGTTTGCAATCCGAGCTCACATGACGTCACTGCTGAAGTGGTGCCAGCTCTGCGTTCCCCCCGGGAGTATCGGATGCTGTTCCTGATTGTTTGGGGATGATGTCGCACAGAGCTAATGTGCGGAAGTCTTTACCTGGCACTTCCTCATGTTTGAAATATTACAAGGCCTCTGGCCTGACGTGGCCCTTGCATGCTCCATTGCCATGTAGCGTCCTGGTTTCCAACCTCTGTTCTGCCTAGCGGACTGCATCGCCTCGAAGGGAAGAGGGATGCAGAGTTCAGTGTGAGGAGACAGGCCTCGTTCTATTAGAAGGCTGGGTGGGCAGAAAGTGGATCACCAGATGTTTTGGACTTCAGTTCCCAGAAGCTCCTGCCAGCATGCTGGGAGGAGAAGTCCAAAACATCCAAAATCTACTTCCTCCCCACTCCTAGTGTCAGGCTTCAGTCTCCGCAGGCACTTATGTCAATCCTGGACAAGGTGTCACCTCCTAACCTGTGCTAGATCTAGATTACTGCTTTATAGTGGCATTGAAGTGCACTGATAACCGTTGGGCCACATACATATTCCATCTACCACTTTAATAGCCCTCGTCTATATGACGGCGGTAGTGCTGCGCCCGGCAGAGTGAGCCAGGGTGCAGCTGCATTGACGCGCCTTCCTAGTGTCTATATGGGAAGGAGCGCAGTTGTGGGTTTACAGGCACTGCTGCCGTGCCTGCCCGAGGCACCTCGGAGCATCTGTGCCCCATCCTCTCTGGTAAGTGTGTGTGGGGGGAGGGGTTAATGGGAAAAGCTGTTTGTTTGTTAAGCTGTAAATGCAAAGGCTCGCATTTACAGCTAACTGGGGGCGTGGGGAGACGGGAAGATGTGATCCCTTGCATCTAAAGATTAAAAATTAATAAACAGGTAAGTCCCTGACTTTTTTTTTAGTGTGGAGCTTTGGGACTTTGCCTCGGGACATCAGGAAAAACTTCCTGACTGTTAAAGCAGTACGACAATGGAACCAGTTACCTAGGGAGGTTGTGGGCTCTCCCACACTAGAGGCCTTCAAGAGGCAGCTGGACAAGCATCTGTCAGGGATGCTTTAGGGTGGATTCCTGCATTGAGCAGGGGGTTGGACTCGATGGCCTTGTAGGCCCCTTCCAACAATACTATTCATAGAATCATAGAATAGCATGAATATTCTATGACTCTATGATTCTATGATCCCTTCGGAGTGGCGTCGTCGTCATGTAACTCACCTGCCGCCACTCCAAAGCTACCCCAGGGTAAAGCGCCTGTGTCGAAGTCCCCATAGTGTTATTTCCTGCCTCTTTATTCCACATTATCTAAAATACCACAACAAATGTCACTGTGTGTCCTACAAGGAAGTGGAGGCTGCTGGCTGCAATGTCAGTGGGCTGATGAATCTGTTCAGGCTTTCAGTCACCGCCCGAGTGACACCAGAGCTAAGCCTCCACTGGGGAAAGGATGAGTCATGGGGAAGGGTGTGTGGCCATCTGGGGACCCCTGGAGAGGTGGATTGGGACCCCAGGTGGGCTACATTAGCTCTGCACTGCATGGCTGAGATTTAACAGGCCTGTTTTACTGTATTTCCAGAGCTTATAGCTCTTAGTAAAGTTGCCTCAATGTAAAACCGTGTTCTGCTGCTTTTTAATTAGAATGAATGATGACCTCAAACTGGAAAATGTAAAAAAACAAACCACCCAACAACATTTAAGTTAATTGATGGAAGCTCATTTTTTGTAGTTAGTACCTAGGGTGACCATATGAAAAGGAGGACAGGGCTCCTGTATCTTTGACAGTTGTATTGAAAAGGGAATTTCAGCAGGTGTCATTTGTATATATGGGGAACCTGCTGAAATTTCCTCTTCATCACAACAGTTAAAGCTGCAGGTGCCCTGCCCTCTTTTAAATCTGGTCACTCTAGTATAGCTCCTGCAGCTTTAACTGTTGCGATGAAGAGGGAATTCCCCCGCTTTCTCCATATTTACAAATGATACCTGCTGAAATTCCCTTTTCTATGGAACTGTTAAAGTCACAGGAACCCTGTTCTCCTTTTCATATGGCCACCCTATTAGTACCCAAATGACTATAGAACTTTGGAGAGAGAGAGAGAAAGTTAAAGGGACTGACGGCTTTTGGCCCACTTAGCTCACTGCAGACAATACCCTAAAGCAACACCACCACCGTGATCAGCTTGGCACCCCCTTCAGCTTAATGGCAAGGGGCGAGCGCTCAGTTTGCTCACCCCTAGATCTGGCACCGGAAAACAGGCAGGAGGATCTGTAGCGGCCCTCTCTCCCATTGCCGTAGGAAAGCTTAAAGGGAGATCTTCAGTATCTGGGTTGCGAGACAGCAAAGCAGAGAGCCCGTGTGGTGTAGTGGTTAGAGTGTTGGACTGGGAGTCGGGCGATCCTGGTTCTGGTCCCCAATTGGCCATGAAGCTTGCTGGGTGACTTTGGGGCAGTCACTGACTCTTAGCCTAATCTACCTGACAGGGTTGTTGTTGTCAGCATAAAATGGAGAGGAGGAGGATTATGTAAACTGCCTAGGTTTCCTTGCAAGAGGAAAAAAGGTGGGATATAAATGTAACAACATATCGTCTCCTTTTACCACCCCCACCCCCACCCCCATCTGTAGGATGGCACAGAAGGAGTCCTGCTCATTTCAGTAGTTGGTGAAAGGAAGGATATGAAGGGTGGGAGATGAGAAAAGCTGCCTCAGAGCAGAAGCAGAGCTCAGGGGTAGTGCACATGCATGACAGACATGCATGTGCAGATTCTTTTAACAGGAGATGCCAGGAATTGAAGCCAGGACTTCCTGCATCTCCTGTTAAAAGAATCTGGGAGCAGGGGGAAGACACCCCCTGCCCTGCCCCAGGCTCGGATGCTGGGGGAGAGGATGCCACTGATCAGACTGGATAACACTGGGACAAATGGATAAACATCTGATTTGGTGTAAGGCAGCCTTTCCTAACCTGGAGGCCATTCCCTGACCTCGTGCCTTCCAGCCATGCTGGGAGTTGTAGTCCAACATGTCTGGAGGGCACGAGGTCAGGGAATGGTGGTATAAGGTCGTTAAAGGAGCACAGGCAAATCTGCAGTTTGCGGTCTAGAGCAGATGGAAAGGAAGGCCAAGTTCTTGTGCCTTTGTAGACTGTTGTGCAGAATCCAAGGCAGATTTCTTCTGCCCTTCCCAACACACTATACCTGGTTGCTTCTTCTATTAAAAGTCCCATCCTTTGCACCCTGGCTGGGGAAACCCGTGGCCTTCCTGTGGACTCAGTCTCCCATCAGCCCCAACCAGCATGGCCAATGCTCAGGGACGATAGGAGCTGGAGTTCTATATAACACCCTGGAGGGTCACAGACTCCGCAGTCCATCATGGCGAGTTGTTTGGGTCTTTCTCCTTTCTATGCAATGACTGAGGCTGCGATCCTCAACTACACGGAGTGGGTTGTATCTTGGTGGCAGAGCACTCGCTTTGCATGCAGAAGGTCCCAGGTTCAATTCCCAGTATCTCGAAGGAGGGCTAAGAAAGAATCCTACTTCAAACCCTGAAGATCCACTGCCAGTCAGCGTCAATACTGGGCTAGATGCACCAAGGGACTCAGTATAAAATTCTTGACTTCCTAAATGCATTTGTTGGGCGTGTGCTCCAGTACCTTTACATCTTCCCACCATATTTTAGTGTACCTTGTGGAATCATCATCATCATCATCATCATCATCATCATCATCATCATCATCCCATAAAATCAGCCCCTCTGTGAGTGGTGGGACTGAATCTAAAAGAATGACATCCAAGGGAGGTTTCTCCTTTGGGTTGCCATTTTGGGGAGCCACGTGGAAGAAGGCACTGCACCACCACCACCACCACCACCATTGGTTGGGAACTGGAATGTTACCAGGTTCCTGTGTGAGAGGCAGGCCTATGACCCTAACCTAGGGTGAGAGTCTGGGTGGGGGAAGTTGTGGTTAGTGGCATGCTTTCCACCCCCCTCCCCAAGTGGTAGTCTGGGAGTAGAAAGATAGGAATATAGGTTACAAGTTAACATCTTCCGTCCAACTGGGAGTGGGATGTAACCACCTGTGTGGTCTCATTTATCTTTCAAACACCTCCTGGAAACAAACTTGTTCATCCAAGCTGTCTCTGGGCTGTAATTAAATTAATCACGCTGCTCCATCTCACTGCTCATTGTATTTGCTTTTATTGTAACTGGGATGGTTTTAATGTTGTGCTTTTAAATATTGCATTTTAATTTTTAATATTTATATGTGACCTGCTTAGAGATTTTATTATATTTAGCAGTATATAAATGATTAAGTACATAAATAAACGAATTCCCTAAATGTAAGTCAGAGTGGCCGTTGTTCCTGCTGTAAGTTCTAATACATGTTGTCTTGTTTGTGTTTAATTAACCTGTATTGACTAGGCCTTGAAGGGCCTGTGCTTTGATTAGGCAGCTCAGATCTTGCAAGACTTACCTTACTTAAGCCTGCAGCTGGTACCATTGCTTAGGAATTATCAGTGTAATGCAATGCATGTAACCCAACATAGCTTAAAAGGGCTCAGAGCAAAGGCAAGCAACAAAGTGGTAGGTAATATCCAAAGGTGGTAAAGATGAGAATCTAGTCCAAACAGTGGTGGTGCAAAGAAGAGACATCCACGTGCAAGAATTCTGCATACCCAGAAATTTGCTTGCCTATTTGTACTGTCAAAGAGACAAGCTCCCATTCACTTTTAGGGGGTGACTTGTCTCTTTGGCAATGGGGGACTTCTTCAGTGTAAACTACCAAACACAGATCTGGCTGTATGCACAGTTCTCTTCCGTACATACCTGTCTCTTCTTCCTTCCTGCTTTCCCCATTTTGCAGGTGGTAGTGGTTGAAAACTGAAGCACTGATGTAACTTGATGGCCTTATAGGCCCCTTCCAACTCTACTATTCTATGATTCTATGAACTTAAAATGGCGATTTCTGCATCTCTTGTGGTGCTTCCTTGACTATTTTTTTTTATATTTTGTATCTGATCTACAATTTTCCACCATTCCATGTCGTCAATGATTCTTGCCATCTTGTCCTCATTCATTATTGAAGTCCCAACGTTTCCACTGATGTGGAACTTTGAGCCCGTTTGCCATAATTTATTTCCATCCATGTATTATTTATGTATTATTTATTTCGAAAGACTCTGCTCATATATTCTGTCTCCTTTGTAACAAAATGATCCAAGGCCATTCAACCTGTCGTTGGATGATGACATTGCTTTCAAAATGCATCCTTTCCCAAGGGACCAGCGATCATTAGATTTGCAGAACACCTCTGGACAGGCTCAACCAGATCAAGAAATGAGCCTTCATCAGAGGGATCCTAATCCTGGCCTCCCACAGATCTGTCAGTTTGCCAGATATATTTTTCCACCACCTGTCTCTCCTCTTCACTTTCTCTCTTCTCTTTTGTGTGAGATCTTGTTCTTTTGTCCTTCCAGACCCTGTTTGTAAGGGTGCATCAAACCAATCTCTTGAACCAAATAAGGGAGGCTGCAACCCTAAACTCACTTTCGCGTTAGTAAGCCCCTTTGAAGCCAGTGGAACTTCCTTCTGATCGCACCATTATTATCCAAGTGAAAGGACATGCTGCATAGAGGTGTCCAGGAGGTAGATCACCCAACATTTTGAACTTCAACTCTCAGAAGCTCCTGCCAGTATCTCCAGTGGTTAGGAATACTGGGAACTGAAATGCAGAAATCTGGAGACCTACTTTCTGCCCACCCATGGCGGAAGAGTTGGAACAGGGTAGACCCCTGCCAAGCAGGACGACCACACCCCTGCACTCCCTCTTCTACACAATTATTCATGGTTTAACGGGCTTGTTGTCCTACTTCCCTTGCTCGGCTCCATCCATTTTCTTCTGCTGCCCCTTACGCCTGGAACGCTCTTCCAGAACATTTGAGAACTACAACTTCAATCGCAGCTTTTAAAGCTCAACTAAAAACTTTTCTTTTTCCTAAAGCTTTTAAAACTTGATGTTGTGCAGACTTTATACTGTTAGTTTTACTCTGCCCTGTGCCTGCTTACCCTACCCTGTGCCTGTTTGCATTCTCTTCCCCTCCTTATTGTTTTACTATGATTTTATTAGATTGTAAGCCTATGCGGCAGAGTCTTGCTATTTACTGTTTTACTCTGTACAGCACCATGTACACTGATGGTGCTATATAAATAAATAATAATAATAATCTGTTGAATCATCTAGATCTCCTTCTTGGAGGAAGGATGTAGATGATCCCAAGCTCTGTGCCCAAGCTTTTGGGGGTGAATGATCAGCCGCAAGGCAATTAAATAAACTGCACACCTTGCGCACATAATGCATCACACTCTGCATAGAAGCAAAAAGATATATATCTAGGGCAGATGGAAAGTCTACCAGGGCATGGGACAATGATCTCATATGTCCAGCAAGCAGGCTGGCCCTGGAGCTGCTGTCCCAGGTGCTTGTGCTTTGCACCTGTATAACGATGGGCAATTAACAAAGCCCTGTTAAATATGATGATAGGTAGGTGGCTGGACAAGCGATGACCATGAGGAAACGGGGGAGAGGGGACAGTCGCACGTACATCCTGTGTTTCAGATGATATATGCGGTTATGCCTTAGAAACACCTACCTCTTTTGCCAACGTATTGGTTCTATGCACCAGAGTGACTGTTCATTATAAACAATTTAAATGGGCATGTATAGCAGAAATGTACGCCAAGGCATAAATATCTTTGCTTTGACTGAGTGGAGTTAATCATACTGCTACAGTTGTTATAATGTATAAAATATAGCCACAGCCACCTTAAAGGTTTCCCCTTTTCGGTTGACCTAGTTACATTACTGCAATGCGCTCTATGTGAGGCTGCCTTTGAAGACGGTTCAGAAGCTGCAGCTTGTGCAAAATGCAGCGGCCAGATTGGTAACAGGGACCAGAAGGTTTGAACATATAAGACCGACTCTGGAACGCTTGCATTGGCTGCCTGTACGTTTCCGAGTCTGGTTCAAGGTGCTGGTTTTAACCTATAAAGCCTTAAACGGCTTGGGACCACAATACCTGACGGAACGCCTCTCCTGACATGAATCTACCCGTACACTACGTTCAACATCTAAGGTTCTCCCCCAGGTGTCTACTCCGAGGGAAGCTCGGAGGGTGGCAACAAGGGAAAGAGCCTTTTCTGTGTTGTCCCCCCCAATTATGGAACGATCTCCCAGATGAGTCCCGCCTGGCGCCAACATTGTTATCTTTTTGGCACCTGGTGAAGACTTTCCTTTTCTCTCAGGCATTTAACAGCATATGTTGAGTTTTCACTGACTCCAAAATGAGCTTCGGCCTGGCTGAGTGTTTAAAAATTGTTTTAAATGTTAGCTGTGTTTATGTTTTTGTTTTTTAAATTTTGTATATTGATTTTTAACATTCAGCTTTTTAAATCTAGTCTTTTTAATCTTTGTAAACCTCCCAGAGAGGCAGTATATAAATGTAATAAAGAAAGAAATAACTTTAATCACATATTTTTCTCCTATCCCTTCTTCTGGGAATAGGGCTGGTGTCAAGGTTGGGCCATGGCCAAGGACCACAGCCAGTGTGGTGTAGTGGCTAAAGTGTCAAACTGGGAGTCAGGAGATCTGGGTTCTAGTCCCCACTCAGCCATTGAAACCCACTGGGTGACTTTGGGCCAGAGACAGGCTCCCAGCCCAACCTACCTCACAGGGCTGTTGTGAGGATAAAATGGAGAGAGGGAGGTTTATGTATGCCGCCTTGGGTTCCTTGGACGAAAAAAGGCGGGATATAAATGCAATAATACAGACAGACAGACCAGCAAGGCCCACTGACAAGACCCCCGGAGTTGCTCCTCCTCACCATGGCGACCTCCTTGTTGCCCTGCCTCTCGCTCTGGCCTAGACATCAGAGGCAACGAGAAGCAGGAGCAGCCGATGCCACGGCCTACTGGTTCACTGGCTCAATGCCTGTCATGCAACCACGAGAAAGAGGATGAAGGAGCAAAAGCAGCTGGTGGCAATGGCCGCGAGTGGGCAGCCTCTCTGAGTTCACATGGCTGGGGCATTCTGGGAGTTGTAGTCCAACACATCTGGAGCGCCCCAGGCTGAGGAAGGCTGCTCTAAAAGGCTCTTCCTTTCATGCTGGTGGGAAGAGTAGGTTGGGATGGGCTACTTATACTTTGTTGT
This sequence comes from Elgaria multicarinata webbii, assembly GCF_023053635.1. NCBI lineage: Eukaryota > Metazoa > Chordata > Lepidosauria > Squamata > Anguidae > Elgaria > Elgaria multicarinata. The sequence continues at coordinate 146,335,971 of NC_086173.1, forward strand.
CTAGCATCGTTTGATGAGTGATATTGTCTACATAAAGTGTTTATTTATTTATTTTGCTTGCTTGCTTAATTAATTTATAAGCCACTTTTCAGGAAACAAAGCCCTCACAAAGCGGATTGCAACAGCCTTTAAAATGGGGTGGGTGGGGTTGCTCAGCACCCAAGATGCCAGCGGCTGTGAATGGCCAACGAGGCCAATTGAACTGAGCCCCGGCATCAGCACAATCCCTGATCAACCTTTCTCACTGTTCTTCCAGAGTACAGGAGTCCTGCGGAGGGGGATACTAAGTATCACAGAAGTCATCCATTATTTCCCCCTGCCTCACTTCCTCCCGGAAGCTCAGGGCAGGATACATGCTGCCCACCCCCGGCCCCTTTTATACTTATCACAACGCAGAGAGGTAGGTTTGGCTGGCCCAAGCATAGGGTGACCATATTTTGGAAACCAAAAAGGAGGACATCATGGCCGACCCTCGAAGAGGCGTGCCCAACCCAACATGTCCAGCCCCCAAGAAGGTGTGCCCATCCTGACATAACCGCCCCCAAAGGGGTGTGGCCTTGGTCGCATGTCTGGTTTATTGACTTGTAAACTAGAATCTAAAAGTCAATAAAGTATGATATCGTTGAGCATCTCTGAATCCTACAACTAAACTATTACAGTTGTGAAACGCAATCAGAGTTTGGAAAAAGGGGGAAAGGGACAGGACTACAGCATCACAACTTCCTATGTTTATTTTACAAACATGTCTCTCAAAAACAAAAGTGGGTCACATCATCCACGCAGGTCATCCAGTGAGCTTCGAAATTGTGTGGGAATTTGAACCCAAGTCTTCCTGGCCCCGATTGGTTCCCCACCCGCAATATTCTCCACCACACTGCAATTAGGCTCTTAAAAAGTGGCCATGGAGGTTTGTGTCATTGGGGAGGGTGAGTCAGTAGCAACTCAGCAGCGATCTCCCCCAAAATGCCCCTCACACACTGACATTAGGCTTAAAAAGATTGCCTAAATTTATTTATTGAGTTATTACATTTGTAAACCTCCCAACAGCTGAAACTTGAGTGGGGCAGCAAGGAAAATCTCTGATCGGAGAGGGCCGGTCCTGGGGGGAAAGCTGGTAGGCTGGATAGGGACACCCTGTAGGCCATATCTGGCCCATGGGCCGGAATTTCCTACCTCTACTCTAACCACTACACCACACTGGCTAAACTAGTGCTCTGGACAGGGCCTGTCTCCTATCTGAAGAAGGCAGGGAGGCGCTCCTAGCCCAGTAGATCTTGTGAAGGGCCTACCTGGAGACACACCCCACTTGTAATATAGAGAGAGCCCAAAAGCAGCATTGTGAAGAAACAAGGCCTAAAGTGGAACTTTTCTGGCCTTCCTACCCGAAAGGCTCAAAGCAGTTGAGTTTCAGCGACGTCAGCGTCAGTCACTCACAACTCTGACTTGTCTCTTGCTGCACCGGTATCGCTTTACATATCTTGCCCGTCTAGAACTGCAAGGCAACTCTTCTTCTTGTCTCCACCTTCGCAGGAGAAGGTGAAGCAACAGAAGAGAAAGTATTTGCAGATGCAACAGATAAGTGACGGCTGGTGCAATCAGGGAAAGGCGGATCTCATGAATGAAATTCCCACAGCACAGGATTCTTCCTTTCAGACTCTGGGGCATTACCACTGGGCATCCCAAATCCAATGACCTTCTTCTTCATATTCTATTTTTAGTAAGCACAAGATAAGGAAGGCTGTATCTTCTCAGATTCTCTCTCTCTATCTCTTTTGGCAAGATTACGCATGTTTTGAGACTGGCAAGGCTTTCCTTCTTGGAAAACAGAAAATTCAGAATAGAAATCCAGCAGGTGGAATGTCGAAACTCAAATCTTGAGTTTGCAATTGGTTCATTAATGAATTTGGTTCATTACCAATGCAAATAGGTCGGTTACACCAGGATAAGATATCACAGTGAGAGCAAATTTTAATGCATCTAACAACAACAACAACTCGCCATACAGGTAGATGTGCAAGAAGACAGAATATTATTTATTTATTTTAAAACATTTTTCTACCACCTGTCCTGAACAGCATATCCAGGGTGGATAATAATAATAATAATAATAATAATAATAATAATAATAATAATAATAATAATAATAATAAAACTAGCTTTTCAATATAATCAATGGCCATATATTAAAAATAGAAAAACCAGACGTCATGAATCGATAAATGTTGAGGTGAATAAAAAGTTTTTGGCATTCGCCTAAACAGCAGCAGAGTTGATGCATGTTTTGTTTCTGGGGGGAGGGTATTCTAGAGAGCGAGCATTTGAAAACTTCTAATGCACATTAGCATATGTGCCAGTGGAGGCTGGTGGCTCTGATGTCAGTGGGGCTGTGCATCCGCTCTGGGTTTCAGTCAGAACGCTAAAGGAGCTATACAAGGTGCTGAACCTATTTTGGGGATTGGGTTGAACCCTTTGGATAGCTCCATTAGAATTCTGACGGTAACCAAGAGCAAATTCACAACCCCACTGACATCAGTGCCACCAGCCTCCACTGGAAAGTGTGCATTTGTGCAAAACCCTCACAAAGTTTTTTGTGTTTTTTTCAACCCCACAGATTCTCACAACTCAGAAAAAGCCGGTCTACTACTAAATCTGCAAGTTGGATTTATAGAAATCCGAACTGATTTGGATCCACTGCAGATTTCTAGAGCAGCCATAGCGACAACTCCCATCGTCTCCAGTCAGCATGATGGGAGCTGTAGTCCAACAGATCTGAAGAGTTGCGGGAGGCTGGTAGATGAAGTTGTTTCAGTTCCGTAGAGATGTCTCCCACCTCCAGGTTATGCTACTCTGTAATAGTCCATTCATCCTGCTGGTACCGTAGTTTTTCTTGGATATTTCTTTTTTGTGCTCCTCTAAGGTGCCTCCACTCGGGGCATTCTAGCTTTTCCACATGACTGCAATCCTGCTGCTCTTCTCCTGCTATGGCTGCCTATGTCAGCAGAGAGCCTCCCACACCGACAGCTCAGACAGGGAGAAACTGCCACTACACAACCACTGTTCGCAACTTCCAGCCTGCATCTGGAGTACTTTATACTGACTCACACCATGCCTTGGCCCATCTAGTTCAATGCTGTTTCCCCAGCAGCAGGCAACCTGGTGCCCTCCAGATGTTTTGGACTATAACTCCCATTAACCCCAGGCACCATGCTCAAATAGACAAGGATTATGTGTGTCGTAGTCCAAAACATCTGGAGGGCACCACATTGCCTGCCCCGTCCTGCACGGACTGGCAGTTGCAGCAACTCGCCATCATTTCAGGCAGGATTGTTTTCCAGACCTACCTGGAGATGCCAGGGACTGAACCTGGGATCTTTTGCATGCAAAAGGTGTCGCCCTGACTCTAAGGAACAGCCTCACCCCTGGCTCACACGAGACAAAATGGTCCACTTCAGAAATCTCATGACCAAATAGCAACTTAGAGTGGAGTTTCACAAGCAAAACAGGGGTAGAGCATGACTTCCCCCCGCATAGAATCATAGAATAGTAGAGTTGGAAGGGGCCTATGAGGCCATCAAGTCCAATCCCCTGCTCAAGGCAGGAATCCACCTTAAAGTATCCCTGACAGATGGTTGTCCAGCTGCCCCTTGAAAGCCTCTAGTGTGGGAGAGTCTACCACCTCCCCAGGTCATGGGTTCCATTGTCGTACTGCTCTAACACTCAGGAAGTTTTTCCTGATGCCAAGTCCACTGGCACTATGTTATTGATCCACATGATTCCCTTTCCCTCTGGTTGCCTTTCGCCCAAAATGAAGGGGGCCCAATTACCGTATTTCTTCGATTGTAAGACGCCATCAATTGTAAGACGCACATTAATTTCAGTACCACCAACAGAAAAAACCCTAAGACACACCCGCGATTCTAAGACGCACCCTGTTTTTAGAGATGTTTATATGGGGGGAAAAGTGTGTCTCAGAATCTTAGAAATAGGGTACACATTTCTGTCCAGTGGAGGCTCATGTCTCCCCTATTAGTGGGATGGTGAATCCTCTCCAGTCTTCCGCACCTTGGAGAGCTCCTTTAGAGCTCCTTTAGAGTTCTGACTGAAACCTGGAACGGATTCACCACCCCACTGACATCGGAGCCACCTGTCTCTACTGTTTCTGTCATCTCAACAAGCCTGTCCTAAAATTGAGACTATAGGCAATAGTCATCTTCCCGTCTTCTGTCCAAGCCCTGCTCGACATCCTCTTCACTGGGTCCATAAGTGCATTTCCATCAGTAAGAACATCAGAACATAAGGAGAGCCATGCTGGATCAAGCCAAGGGTCCATCTAGTCCAAAATTCTGTTCACAAAGCGGCCAGCGAAATACCTCATGTGCAGCCCACAAGTAGGACGTGAAGCAGTAGCTTTTGTAGCCTCCTCTTTGTAGAAGCCTCCTGACATTAGCAAGTCTCTGATTTTGAGCTGATGATCACACACGTGGTTCAAGAGGAAGAAAATGTTCACGTTGCCTTCAGGATTGTCACTTTTCTTATTCTTCTAGCAGAGCTCCTTTGCCTTTAACTGCTGGGGTAACAGACAGAAATTTAACATGAGCTGTTTTTTCTCCGAATCCACTGATGGGTTGGGGGGGGGGGAAAGCTTCACCTGTTGAATTTCTGCCTGCCCCACAACTGTTAAAGGGACAAAAATGCTGAGAAACTTCCTACCACTTTCCTCCCTAGAGCGTTATTTTGTTTATGTTTTAACACTCAGAAAAAGGTAAGTCTTGAAATAAAGGTTAAATGTGGATATGGCAATTGACTTCCACAGCAAGCCAACAAATACACATTTGAATGTTGCCAAAACTTAGCACATTTTTGTAAAAATTAAATTTAAAAAATTGCACTGTGTCCGTTTCTAAAAGCAAAGGTGCTGCAATATATGCTTAACTGGAAATCAAACGTTCTGCCTTGAAAGCCCTTCTCCCAATAACCAAACCCAGATGTTTAGAGGCTGGGTGGAAGGAGGGGCACTCTGCACATGTTCAGAGATGCTCTCTCCTTTAAAGATTGCTTGACATGTTCCAGGAGGACTGAAACCTGGCAGTGACCTAAGCAATTGAACCTCCCCAATTCCAATTCCTCCCATGTCATACCTTTTTCTCCTGGATGCTGGCCGTGGGTGCCCACCCGCCACGGCGCCTCCGGGACTTGGGCACGAGGGGCACGTGGGCTGTCTTGGCATTGAGGTGTTGGGTGATCTTGACCTCCACGGCCAGCTTGACGTTGGTCCGGAGGTTCTTCCTTTCGAAAACGGTCTTGCACTGGGGACAGGACAGCACCCGGGGGCCCTTGCCAGCTGCTGCGGCCTCCTCCCAGTAGCGGGTGATACAGGCCCGGCAGTAGCTGTGATCACAGTCCAGGGTCACCGGGTCCTTAAAGTGACCCCTGCAGGCAGGGCAGATTGCCGCTCTCTGCAGCTCAGCCACCAGCCCTTTGCCTTCCATGGCGTGTGTGTAATGAGCTGAGCTCTGTGGTTTGATGCCAGCTAAGTACCTTCTTTTTTATGGAAGGGGCGGAGGCGCAAGGGAGGGCTGAGGAGGAGCCTCCTCCCTGCTGCAGGTAAACATCACTTGCATAACCGGCCAGTCCTTCCACTCTGCGAACTCGGGCTTCCTGTGCCAAAATGTGGCAGGAACAGCCTCTGGGGTGGAAGACGGGTTTTTGTTTTTGTTTGGCTTTTGGAAAGATTTCGCCGTCTGATCATTCCTAGCTGCTAACGCCAAAGGGGAAGAGGAATGGAACCGGGCCAGGGCTGCAGCTGGGGTTTTTAATCTCCAGGGTTAGGGCAGGAATCCTGATTCCCGTCTTCACTCGCCTCCTTCGTAGATCTGTCCCAAACTGGAAATGGAGCTAAGCGCCTCTGCTGCATAAATTCAGGCGCACAACTACTTAAGGCACCATGCAGTGCACATCCTGCAGTTTCAACCTTCCTCCCCCCCCCCCCCCGAAGATGTCATGCTCTGGGCTTTTAATGGAGGATAGGGGCTATGGCAGAACAAATCAACCCAGCATATTGCAGAATAAATCAATCCAGTATAATCCAGGGGTGTCTGCAGAATGAATTAATGACTGGGGATGATTGGAGGTGTAGTCTTCTTCAGCAAGGTATAACAGCACAGTGGATGGAGTTCACCAGCTCGTCCTTTGCAAAATGTTGAGAGGGGGGGGGCTGTGATAGAGGTTAGAACTAGGGCGGTGGTGACTGTTATTCCAGATTAGTGAATCCAGAGTTCAAAGCTGAGATATTGTGCATGTGGCATTAGACACACTGGAAGTTCTCTAGGCAATGGCAAAATTGCACCGGACTTGTCAAGAAAGGAAAGCGATGACAATGGAGGCCACATCCTGCGATGTTACTCATAACATGACACCATTCTACGGATATTTGATGGCAATAACAACAGAGAAACAAACCCCACCCAAGGTGGGTCTGCTTACCTGCCTCTTGTCAAGTGCTTCCATTCCCCCCAGCTGTTTGGCAACTGCGGGACGGTTTGTTTTGCCAATAGTATGTTCTGAATGCAACAGAATGGAATTTTCTATCACAAAAGGGAGCGTTTTAAAACCTCTCCACCCTGTCTTTCTAGCCTTGGTTCTTGAGATACGTGACCCGAATGGCATTCATGCTTCCAAATCTACCAGCCTTCAGGTCTCCTGCCCACTTCAATGTCTCTGCTCATTATCTCTCATTTCCCCTTCTGCCTGGAACCCCCCTCCCCCACTGGACACCCACAGTCTCTTCCTTCAACTCTGCCCAACCTACCTTTCCCAATGATGCCTTTGGCTTAGGGCACAATCTTTTGCAGGTTTAAACAGAAAAAAGCCCTACAACTCTCAGCATCCCCCCACCCCCAGCCAGCCTTTGTAGGAATTGTAGAACATTTTCCCCGTCTAAACATGCATAGGATTATACCCCAGATAACTGAAGCAAAACCTAGCTTGCTTACATCCAGCCCAGATGGCACCATTTCCCAGCGTCTCTCTCTGGTTTCTTCTCTTGCCTCTGCATCCCCTTCCTGTCCCGTTGTCAACATTTAGCTTGTAAGCTCTTTGGAGCAGGGGGCTCTCAAATTTGCATATGTTGCTCTGTGTTCACTGCTGTATCAACAACAACAAAGACCCTAAAATATACTGGGACAGAACAATTCATATGGACAAGATAATAACTTGCAATCAACCAGACATAACACTTACACATAAAAAAGAAAAACACACCTCATTTTATTTATTTATCACATTTATATACTGTTCCATAGCCGATGCTCTCTGGGCGGTTTACCAAAGTTAAAAACAGTGAACATTAAAAACAAATATAAAAAAAATTAAATCATCAAAAGCATAAAAACAACAATATCCATTTAAAACAAACTATTCTGGGGTCAGTTAAAAAACTCAGCATATGTTGTTAACTGCCTGGGAGAAGATATAAAAAAAGATCCTGCTCAAGTTAAAGGAAGCCAGATTCCAGCTGGACATCAGGAAAAACTTCCTGACTGTTAGAGCAGTGCGACAATGGAATCAGTTACCTAGGGAGGTTGTGGGCTCTCCCACACTAGAGGCCTTCAAGAGGCAGCTGGACAAGCATCTGTCGGGGATGCTTTAGGGTGGATTCCTGCATTGAGCAGGGGGTTGGACTCGATGGCCTTGTAGGCCCCTTCCAACTCTGCTATTCTATGATTCTATGATTCTATGATTCAGTACCTGCACAGTGGTTTGACTTCTCTGATGCCTAGGAGTTCCTTTGCCCTGCTTTGTACTAGCTGTTTTTTTGACTATGTGTGAGCCTAGTTAAGTGTGTACACACACACACGTAAAAGGAGTGGGTGAACTACAAGTTCCAGTGAAACCATCAAAGCGTAGATTTGCCAGTAAGTTCATTTGGAGTCAGAATTTCACCCACTGGTCTCTAGAGCTTGGATCTTGAAATTGCCTTATATGGTGATACATTGGCAGAAGACAAGATTTGCATGGGAGCTTGGCCAGCTTTTGGCAGACCGGAGAACAAACTGTGGCTCAGGATTCCTGGCAGCCTCCTACCTACTGAGTATATTCCAGTTACACTCTTGTAATGTGAATGTGGTGGCGCTTCTCCGCCCTAAATATCACTGTTTCTGTGGGCTCCCTTCCTTACGTAGGGGAGTGGAGCACACATGTCGACTACTCATGAATTGATAAGGAGATGCTGTGCCTCAGTGGTGCCTCAGTGGTAGAGCACCTGCTTTGCATGCAGAAGGTTCCAGGTTCAATACCCAACATCTCCAGCTAGGGCTGAGAAAGGATTCTACCTGAAATTCTGGACAGCCATTTTTGCCAGACACTGTTGACAATCCTGGGCTAGATGGATTCAGTATTAGGCCGCTTCCAATGTTACTACACTGTCAGGGCAAAAGTTAATTATGAAGTTAAACTGCAGCTGCTATAGGCTCTGAGGTTTATGTGAACAGACGGTGTCATCAGACAAGGGTTTTATCGCACCCTCGCTACTGCCCACTTACGGATGTTCGCGCATCCTTTAGATGACGATGTCTGCCTCCCGCACGCCTTCCGCTCATTTTTCCATTGCAAAATAGATCCCTTTTAATCTGACTTGTAAAAAAAAAGGTCTGCAGGAAAAGCGCCGAGATAAATACGCCCCCTGAATGGGCCATGTGGTCTGTTTACTTCTTTCCTCTCCAGGAAGAAAAAGGAAGTAATGGAGGACATGATTTTCCTCCAGGGGATGACACTCAGAGGCCTTAGCTAGATCTACCTGGAAGTCTGGGGGAGAGGAGGGGAGACCTCGTGTTGGGATTAACGCAAGATCTCACCCTCGTTTACACATAAGGCACGACGACCTCAGGAAGAGAGGCGTTGCACCCACCATTTTTTATTTTTAAAGGAGACAGAGTGCATGAACGCTCATGCGCAAAGGTAAGGTTTTTTAAATTTTAACTACTTTCCTCGTTTCCGCATGAGTAAACCTGCAGAAATGGGCCACAGCCTGAAACCGCAGAAAAAGCAGGCCCAAAGTGTAGGGCTGTATCCTGGGGCAAGGGAGGGATGATCTCTCCCTGATCCCGGGATCCCCTGTGCGTCATGTGGATGCACAGGGATATACCCTGGTCTAGCTAAGGCCAGAGTCTACTGAAAACAAGGAACGCAATAAACAGGGAAGACAACCCAGTGGAGTGATCCTTTACTCTATGAACCAGAAGCAAGCAATACAGAAGAGGGAGAGGCAGACAGACACTATCATGATAGTATGACGATGTTTGAAAAGTTCCTTATTTGCCCAAAGAATTCATAAAACAATCTACAGAGAAAGTAGATAGTTCGCTACATAAGGATGTTCCCAATTACACTTCCTGTTGTGCTCATCATGGGAAGCAAATGGTGTCTCATTCCAAATAGGTTCAGTCTTAGACAGAGGTGCCATCAGGGTGTCAAGTTTCCCCAAAACCTCCTGCCTTATTAGCAGACAATAAAGAAGTATGCCGTGTAATCCGCAAAGCTTTATTCAGGCAATAAACGTCTCTTCCCACCTGAAGAGAGTCTAACCTCTAGGAACTTTCCTCAAGGAAAAACTACGCAAACTAAGCGAGACAATTGTCCTTTCAAGAAAAAGGGAAAGTCCTTTCCCCTTCAAGGAGACTGGTTCTGGAGAAGCTGTTGGCAAGAGGCTAGCCGGGCTGACCGTTTTAGTCTGCGGCGTACTCTAAGATCAGCTAGCCTGGAAGTTCCCTCCCCCTCGGAAGAATACTGATTTCCCACAGACTGTGTGTTGTTAACGTTTTCAGAGATAAGGTCTGGCAAAAGTTCATTCCCAGCTGGTGAAGAGCCCGTGAGAGTCACCTCCTCCACTCCCCGTGTAGGCTGGTATGTTTCTGGCGCTGTCTCTTCTGCTTCAGAATCTGATTCCGACTGACTGCCTGGAACTCCTTCCCCCAGCCTAAGGGGAACAGGCCTAGTCGTGACACTGGGTAGGACTTTGGGGCAAATGTCCAGGACCCCACACAGCAGAATGAGCAGGAGATCCACCCAAATACAGCAGAGCTGGTGTACCATATTGGGAAGAAAGAGAAATAATACGCATTACCATCTAAAGTGGGGTTGGCGCATAAGTCCGTTAAGCCCAGGGTCTGAAATTACAGAACTGTCCTTTCCAGCGGGTTAGCAGAAAGCACGTGCTGGGGGTAATTAAGCACTTTGCTCAGAGTGATCCCAAATTGTCATCATTAATTGCTCTGTGTAGGCCGCCCTAACCCAAAGGTGCAGTTTGTCCTGATCTCCCTCATCACTCTTAATTTGCAGGTGATGAAAGATAAGAGACTTGATTAGTGCTGGGATTTTTAACCCCACAGTTGCCAGATCAAACATTGGGCATCCTTTACTTATGGCCATGAGCCTGACTTGTAGGTTGTTACATACTTTATTTTTTTTTTATTATTATTATTATTATTATTATTATTATTATTATTATTATTATTATTATTACATTTATATACCGCCCCACAGCCGAAGCTCTCTGGGCGGTTCACAACAATTAAAAATAGTAAACATTAAAAGTATACAAAAATTTAAAAAACATAAAAACAGTATAAAACAACAGTATCCATTTAAAAACATGGATTTAACCTGTGCCAAATGTTTACAGGGCTTGATTTTGAGATTGAAAATTGGCCTCTCCCTTGAGAACCAGATG